>NC_067129.1:6252774-6937774 GCF_021347895.1 Acanthochromis polyacanthus
ATTTTTTGGCATTTCAGTAGAAGCCATAAAGAAGGCAGACTGAATCTAGGAGGAGCAAAGAGCAGACTAATGAGAGTGTTCAGTAGCCAGGGAGTAGCTTGAATTCAAAGTGGCTGAAGGTTCACGGTACAACAGCAACTTTAGTACAAGCTATGTAAATACATTCACTTTATCAACTTAAATCACAAGCTGTAGTAGAGATTTTTTTAAATGTGTGTAAAGAAAAGTATTTAATGGGTCTTTTATGATTTTATGAAGTGTTAACATCCATTGTGGCCATAAATACTGGAGCTACAGACAGAGGTGTAACCAATATTCATTACCAGCAGCTCCTCTCTTTTCTTTTCTTTTAAATTTACATGTAGCCTCAAAATCAAATGAACTGTAAAAAAGACAAAGTAGACATTAAAAATAAAAAGTGTACACACTGTAAAACAACTGTAAATCTGACCTACACTCCCATGATTTCCATTTTTCTTACTCCACGTTTACATATTTTAAGTGGAAGATTGATGACAGGCTGCGTTCTGTGGACAGAACCTATGCTAATGAGGAACACAGGAGACCTCCCCTGGGTTTAGACAGCAAATTGAATGAGAGGAGGAAAGAGTGACTTCAAGCACAACGGGTGCTGCCTGATTCTGCTGGAAATAGGTGTATACATATGCGTGTGAGGACTGACGGGTATAAACGTGCCTGTGTTTTGGCGATGGCTAAGCCGCTGATGCACGTTTGAGTGGATGTCCATTTTGGTACGTGTGTATAAACACAGACATATCCTCCCATCTTATTAAAGTAAGGATTTGGTGTGGTGGTGGTGGTGGTGGGGGCAGTAGAAATATTAGACACAAATAAGGTCAAAGCCACATTACCATGGTAACCCACCAGAAGAGACCAGCTGGTCCATCTGTTCCTCAGCTAACTTTGAGTCGGTTTCTCCCACACCTCATACCAGCTGCTGCTGTTATACTCATACAGGATCTGCGTGTTCACTCAAGCAGCAACATCCTGCGCTATGCAGTTTCTCTGGGGTATAATTCCAAGGAATGCATTCATAACATACAAAAAGAGCAAAAGAAAATATTCCTTGCCTGCATACTTTTGTGGTGAAACAAAAGGTCAGACAAAATAACGGTATTGTATTTTTCATTTTTGCAGAGAGGAGAAGAGTGTGACTTTTTGGGAGAGCAGAGAAGGTATTTTGATACGGTGGGTCATAAAGGTCAACAATCCTGTCTATCAAGAATTCATTTTTCTCAGTTACAAGGACTGATATGTTCATTTTATGAAACATACAGGGCTCAAATTAGCATCTGAATAATGTCCAAGCACCCATTTTTCGGCTGTTTTTACTAATCTACTCGGCCAGAATTTGAAAGTGCATCTTATCACAGAAATGTTCGCAATTAATCGAAGTCATAAAGACTAGCTCTTTTTAGCATGACAAGCTCTCCAAGATGTTAAGAATAACATACCTTTCAAGTACTGCACTGAAAAATCTATTGTAATAGTACCCATGTTATAGACAGCAAAATATCAAAAAGCTAGAATAATATATCAGAATTTATACATTTTTTACAGAGCTTGGATTGTATGCCCACAGATCACAACTATGCAAAAATTGTAAAGCTAAAGGACGCTAAGATATGGTGGAAATTTTAAGGAAGTTTTGAAACCAACAAACAAATACAGTGCAGATCTGTTTGCTTCTCTCCTGCTCTCTGTGCTCACACAAACTGCATTTTAAAGCCTTATTTTCATGTCTTTTTCATTTTTTTTTGCTAGATGACAGAACGAGCTTGAGATAGCAACAGAAAGGCAGCCATGAAGACTACATGTAAACCAGCATTAACCTCTGTCCCAAACTGTGGCTCAGTGCTGCTGAAATACTAATAGCGGTGCAACTTTGACCGACAAACTCATCATACACGAGGTAAAAACAAAGGCTGTGCTGTGATTTCAGCAATATTCCATGTCAAATGATCTCTTAGAGAAAAGGTTAGAGGTGATAGAAAGTCCCAGCATCAGCAGTTGCGTGGTCAGCCGTTTTTCTCCTAAGCGTCAATCATAGACGCAGAGAGAGCTTTCTTCCTGAAGGGGGCGGGGACAGCAGCAGCTCACTGGTTTTTAGAGTGAAGCAGCCTATTTAGAAAAGCCCTTAAACCAGCTGTTATACACTCCTGCTAGTTCTTTGATATATTTCAAGCTGAAGATTTGAAAGACACACTGTGGGGGCATTGGAGACCCGCATTAACTTGCATAAAAGAGGCACAATATGAGACCTTTAATAACCAATGTTATCCCAGCATGACCCCACAGTGTTCCAAAGAGCTTCTTGTGATGTCAAGACTAGTTGCCTTTTTTCAGTCTTCAAATGCCCCAGTTAGGTTGAGGTCTGATGACTGTGAAGTAAAGTGCATGTCAGTCAGCACTCCTTGGTCTGCTTTAGTCTTCAAGTGGTTCTCACAAAGGAAAAGTATAAACTCTACTCAACCACAACTGCTCAATTTCATACCATTGCAAGTACCAGATGAGGTTTAAGGAACTAGCTCCTGTTGTGGAATTAAATAATATCATAACATAACTATGGTTTGAGTTCAGAAGGTCTGTTTTGTGCAAAAGGTGACCCTGAAATGAAGTCCTATCAAGATGTCCTTTTAATCCATGCACTGACCTTTTCCATCCCAAAATTCTTCCACTCCTGCAGCGCAAAGAGATCAGGGTCACAGTTGCATAACATGTCCGGCTGGAGTGTTTTCAGTCTGTATGTCAAATGGATATTTTTCTGGATAATTTCTCACCGCGGCAGCCACTCTGATTATCATGTGAGTGTGGGGGTTCCAGAACTGAGAAGCTAATGAATTGCTTACATAAAGTCTTCTGCCAAGGTTGTCTTTCTCTGTCAGGATGTCTGAGAAAAAAACCTCACTGCTCACTGGAGCGGGGCATTCATAACATGGACGGGCTTTTGGAAGGCAGAGAAAGCAAACAAGAGAAGAGGAGAGAGTGAGAAAGGGAAAACAGATGAGAGAAGGTAGAAACAGGGAGAGCAGGGAGCAAGGGAAAAAGTTGAGAAAATAACAGATGGCAAGCTATACTGTCGCTGACTGGCTGGGTGGGTGGATGGATGGATGAGAGGATGAGCGGGGGAGAGATGAGTGGATGGCTGGTTGGATTTAAACATTCTTAGATGTACGGTTGAATGGTTTTAGCTCAGAGATCTCTGAAATATAAAAACTAAAACAATTTCTTGTCGCCACAATCATTTCAGCGTCTCAAAATAACGACAGAATGAGACTAAGATGGCAACCAGCCGGAAAATTATACAGCAAATCTTCAAGTGAACGATGATCAATAACCAGACAGCTTTTCTTTGCGAATCTAATTATGGTTGTCTCACTCACACTATTTATTATGGCTCTTAAAGGCGTAGTGTGGTGATCCAGTGAGCACAAAATAATCAGAAAATGAAAATATTCCTCCACAATATGCAGTATTTACTCCTTTTGAAACATTTGTCAAAAACTGGCAAGTGCTTCGAAGTTTCTGTCTTTTTTTATGAAACTGTACACCAATTTGTAAACTGTATACCAACGCCTAGAGATTTACATCATGCAGAGGTAAAGATAATGTACAACGCTATGGAAAGAAACTGAATCTGCTGAAAGTATATGTTAATGTAAATAAATTGCCCTAAGTCGTAATAGCAATGGCTAATTATATACATAGACTTTCATGGATGCTGCCATCTGTCTAAGCAGATGAATATGCAGGAAATGGACCAAATAAACATTTCTTAACCCATCAGCTGCTTGAACAGTTTCTTTTTAAGCACATCTCCATAGTAATAATACCAAATCTGGTTTTACAATTTAAACTATTCCCTTTATTTTTCAAAGTGGAGAAAAACTGCATGCCGTTACCCTCTTGGGCATTCTGAGAGAAAGAACTTTAGCTGCAATCGATGCCACCTTTCAACACGTTTATTAAATATGCAAAGCTGTCACATTCGTCTCTTTGAAAAATGAGAAGTCACAACATATTGTAGAATCTCATATAGGAGGGTTATGAGATTCACATGGTGCTGTGCTGGCTATTCTG
The DNA here is from genome assembly GCF_021347895.1 of Acanthochromis polyacanthus. Taxonomy (NCBI): domain Eukaryota; kingdom Metazoa; phylum Chordata; class Actinopteri; family Pomacentridae; genus Acanthochromis; species Acanthochromis polyacanthus. The sequence goes on from NC_067129.1 coordinate 6,256,876, forward strand.
CCACCTGCAGTTGGCTTCAGTTGGGCTTTCTGTTGCTGGTGACACAGTCCTACACATCCTTGGAAGCATCATCGAGCCAGACCAGGCAAATACTGACAGTCATCATTTGCTTTACTCCCCAAATGCTGCTGTTAGAGCTTTATGTGTGGGCAGGCTTTTATAACACAGCTTTGTTATTGTTGATGTGTGATTTCGGAGAATTTATTTGTTCTATTGTCATGTTCCTGCTCACAAAGCTAGCCGCTAAACTGAAGCTAGTGAGCTGCTGCCATTCAAAGTAACTGATGAATTGACTGTTGTGTTTTTCCTTTTGTCAACTATGTAAATATATTGAATTAAAATGAGCTACCAAATGATTTTTTTCCCTGCTCATTTGCATCCACTTCCAACATGAGCTGCCTTCATACCATTGGTCCACCACAAGCTCTTTGCCAGATTGTCTTCTCCACCTTAGCTTTTCACCTTTCCGTTCTTCATATATATTACCTTGCTCGTGTTTGAGCTCACCTGCAAGATGCCATACCTTTGCCTTTTTACTTGTTTTTGTGAATCCTTGTAGGAAAACATCTGACTCAGGCCTTTTGCTTGCTATATTTTGTGTCACGCTTCTGGGTCCTATATTCTCAGCCGTGACACTTCCAGGAAAATACATATTGCCAGTGGGTGAGGATGTATCAAAATATAAGCAAAGGTTTTTCACTGAAAATAAACAAGAGGACAATTTGAAACATAGGCTCTCTTACAAGTCATGACTCTTAATGAAGGAGCAACAAGAAAATATTCTGGTTCCACCCATGACGACTGAAAACTTTAAATTACTGCACCAATTTTTACAATTGGTCTGTTGGTCAAATTCCCCACATTTTCTGTTTTGAAATTCTTGCCATTGAATTTACTGGCAAACACGTTCATAGTTTAACAATTGCTTCTAGTAAAACCTCAAAAACCATCCTGTCTTCAACCTTTATTAAGCTGCACACCTGCAAACGCAGCTTTAAAAATGCTAGACCTCAGCGGTGTTGTGGAACAGGCTAATTATAGGTTTCCTGTCTAGATACAAGTAATTAAACAGTATCGCTTAAGTTTGTTTGTTATCAGCTTTTACTTCATTTACTCTGTATTTGGAATGTCTGTTTCTTAGTAAACTTGCGAATCTGGTACTGGCCCGTTCCCTGATTTTCCACCCACAGATATTGCCATTTGTGCTGACACTTGTAAACAAGCTTTGGGCACCAGAGCATTGACGTAGGGGGGGCACTGCTCTCAGTTATAGCAAGTGTTCTGTTTATGCAAAAATAAATCTCACTTTTTATGACTTCCTTTACAAAGCTTTCATTTTATAGAAGCGTCGAAGATCACAGGGATTTAATGAATGATTTTTAAAGTTTTGTTCTTGGCAACTAGTCGTAAAGACTTTTAGACTTCTTATGACTAACTGAAATTTGAATAAAAAGATCTGGTCATTTACTGGAGGATCCTCGGGATGTATTTAGGTTTATATGGGATTAAACATGCATTGATTTTCTTAGGATTTAGTCCCATCTGGGCCTTAAAAAGTGATAATTAAAATATTAAAATTGGTTCTGAAATGTACTGGTAACCAAGCTAATAACACTACATTTGAAGTAATATGTGCTCTTTTGTTGAAATTAGTGAGAAGTCTGTGATATTTTGAATTAACAGAAGTTGGGAGAGTGTGGAATGAAAGTTTATGCACAAAGAATGTTATTCGAGGTTATTCCAGTGAGCGAAACTCAATCAGTAGCATCAGTGATTCCTGATTTTTAGTTGCAGGCATCGCAGTCGATCTTATGTAAAAGCTGTGTGTTTCCCACTGGTGGGTGGTTTTCCATGACCAAGCTGAATGCAAAACCTAAATAATCCCTGTTGAGCTTACTGTATGAGAGACTGATTTTTTTTTCATATTAATTAAACTCATTTTTCCTGGCAAAACATTGCCTGTGTCGTAATCTTTTCTGCCTGTGTAACAGGCTACAATACAAATTCATATGCAGGCAATAAAAAGGAAAAAAAAAGAACACCGTTAGACAGACTTTTTGCAATAATCAACAGCAGTTTCATAACAGGCTTTTTCATGTGATAATTTATGAATCATTCTCCAACTGGGTAACTGAAAAGGATTGCTTAAGGTCATTTGATAATGATGAGCATGCAAAGCAGAACCTCACTAAATACATCTAGCTGTAGTCTTAATTTACTTGTAGATGTTATTTGTAGCCCTACTAATATTGCAGGGTTATGAAATCTGGAAATAATCTAAATCAGAATAGGCTATAGAATGCACACTAGGGGGCATGTTGGATTAAAGAAAAATAAAAACAAGGAGGAGAGGGGAAATGAACGAGAGGTACATGTCCATTAAAAAATTAAGAGAGAGGCTGGCAGTGTAATGGAAAAGACAAGAGAGAGGGGCAATAAGGGGTGATACTGGAGGATAAGAATAATCTTTGGGCAAATTTTAAAAGTGAAATTATTAAAAGAAGAAAAAGGACGAGGACAAAGAAGGATATGAAAGTAAATAAAAATTGAGCAGATACTGTAGACGCCAGTAACAGATGTGTGGGAGAGGCTAAATCAAGCCTGCAATGAGGCAAGGGAATGTGGGGACAGAAAGGTATCCAGGCAGGCACAGAGGTTAGTGGGGTTAAGGAGGAACTGACGAGGAGGAAGAGCAGAGGAGACGTCATTAGAAAGCGTGTGAAAGAGTGGCAAGAGACCGAAACCAAGAGGGAGAAAGGAAACTGGAACATCTGTCTTTTTGTAGGGGGGTAAGAAATGGAACGGGGGAAAAAAAAATCATGTTCTGTGAAATGAAAAGAAAGAAAGAAAGCAGGAAGAGACTGAAGAATTGGGCAAAGAGGACACAAAGGGGGTGAAGGATAGGATACAAATAATGGACCCAGAGTAATTTTGTAAGGCAGAGAAGTGAGCAAAGAGTGAACTGGAGAAAGATAAATTAGCACAGGGGTTGAAGGAGGAAGCAGAAGGATGAGAGACTTACAAGAGGACAGGTGAACTCAGGATAATGGATAAGTGTAATGGACACTGTAGTGGGAAGATAAGGCACTGGGTGGATGTACAGATGACTGTCATGGGGCGAATAAATGGATGGATGGATGGCGTATGAATGGATAAACAGATGAATGAAGCTTGTAAATGAGAAGAGGGAGTCACTGGAGAAAGGATATGAGAAGGCAGGCATCTGAACATGGTGAGCTGCTGAACATATATGCGAGAATGCAAGAGCATTAAACGACTGATTAGGGCAGAGACGCGTGACGGAACTGACTATAAAGATGTAGTGCACTTATTGATAAACAACAATAATGATGAGGATGATGAAGACGCCATGCCTCATAAAGTCCAACCCTCTCCATCCTATGCCTGCTTGTCAGAGATTGCTTTCCCGGAGAAATACACATCGGGACTTGGGCAGCCGTATTCTACATCAACCAATTTACAGGTCGGTCCAATATGCTGACAGTGCTCAAGTAAATACCTGCTCCAAGGAGAACCTTCAGGCCAGTGTTGAGTTGACATATTTCACATCAGCATATATCATTTTAGGCCTGACATTCAGCCCAAACAAAAGAAAGCATTCCCCCTGTCATCCCACAAAACAACGATGGAGTCTAACTTCTCTGCAATACAATACAGACCTGGGGACACAAAGGTAAGAGGTCGGATATATTCGGCATTAAGTGGTACTCCAGTTAGGTTTTTTTAGAGATTAAGCTTAGTAGACACAGACATGATGAGATAACTTGATTAAAAAAAAGAGTTTCATCAGTGATTTGTCAGTCAGTTGTTGATTTTTTTGGTGCCACTTTGAACAGGAACAGGTCAAAAAGAGCCTTTTCCTATTCACAATCAAAACAAACAAGACAGCTGTAACACAATGATTACATTTTTCTGCTGGGTACCATTCCATGTTGCTTTATTCTTATTATTTTTATCATTAGAGTGACTTTTTACATTACAAAGTGCATCCATGGCTGCTCAGGTCCCTGTGTCCATGCCATTTTGTTTTACTATCACCATGGCAACACTGCAGCAACCCCGATCAGACTCTCTCTTGAGCCACAAATCTCTCCTCTTCACTTAAATCAGTGTTTTCCATGTCAGTAAATGTAGCTGTGCCGTAATGCATCACTCGTAAGTTGCTCGCTCAGTTGTACTGTGACTGAGAAAGACACTGAAGCCATTGTAAAGCCTTCCAGGTGAGAGCATCAGCTCCACACCAACATGTAAATAAATATGGGTGACACAACCTCTCCGGCGATGTCCTTTCAGTAATAGATCAATCCCACCTTGTTGCAGCACTGTCAATGGCGTGGGAGGCAGAAAAAATATCTGATCTGATTCCAATCTGTGGCCTATTTTCCATCTTAAAGTCCACTTTTGCTTTAAAAAGAAAAGTCAGACACCAAATAATGCAAAGCGCATCACATTGCAATAACTGTATTCATCCAGGCGCAATGAGAAATCCCAGCAACACCGCCTCAAGAGAAGCATTAACCATCAACTGGTAAGCTAAGCTAGACCCCACGTCCAAGAAATTTACCACCCACTTTGACACAAGTGCCATGATCATAAAGTGGACAGGTCATCTTAGCCAAGTGAATGGCTCCAGGCGTCCAGCACAAATCTATTCCCCGTTCAGAGATTGATGTCTTAGCCCTGGGGGTCAGAAAAAAAAGCATTATTATGAGAATTCCACATCATAGTTTGAGAAATGCCTCAGGTGCAGGAGCACACATGACACAGGGGATACAACTGAGGAGGATTACAGCGGTAGCTTCAGGGCCTATACGATCTATGGCAAGACAATCACCATCTGAAAAGGGAGTTTGTTTTTATATTTTTTTTATTACAGTTGCATATTTTCCTCAAGTGGAACTGACAAAAGCAGCAACAGTTTCAACTTCACATACCAGCAGGCATTCAGTGACCGGTTTTGATTTAAACAAACAAACAAACAAACAAACAAATAAACAAACAAAAAAACAATGAGATTACTTGTTTCTAGGAAAAAAAGAGCAAAAAGAACAATAAGGTTCAAAGATATCATTATTATGTGAATAATAAAAAAAAGAAAGAAGAAAATGTTCACTTTTCAGGTTATTTAATTATAGAAAACCCCACATTTTCCATATTGCTGCCCTCAAAAATGCCAATAACACAAAAGTTATGAGGTCAAGTGTTTTAAAGTCCATTGGAATAACATGAAAGAACGGATGATACGTGAGTGTGATTTGTTCACTAAAACACACACTGAACTTAATGCCACATCATTTCTACCGATGATCAATTAACAAACCAGAACGGAACATGAAGGAAATTTCGTTCTCTTTCATTCCTCGTCCCTTTATTCTTCATTTTCAAACAAGTAACCAGATACAAGGTATTTCGCTTCCAGTATAACCAATTTAATGTCCCGAGGATCCCTGTGTTGATTGTTTGAAAGTATGAGAAAGGGAAAGAAGTATTTATCTCCTGCTCTAGCCGTTAGCATTTTATCTTTTTCAATTCATAGTATATGCATACTTCAAAGACGCGCGATGTTTGGTCCTGTACAAATAGCAACAAACAGAAAGCACTGAAAAACAAAGAGCAAAGCAGTTTAATTATGTTATATCCTATAGCAAAATAACTGTGTACACACAAACACACACACGCTTCTTGTTCTTCTTTCAATGTGAACCACATAATGCTGCTGTACACCTGAAGCCCTGATTTCACCTGACCCCCAAACATTCATTACAACATACATACAAAAACACAGACTTAATTGGAGCTCATTTCTTAACCCTAACCTTGAGGCTAATCCATGTGCTTCCCGTGCTCGACCTCGTCTTGAACAATGTCCTCACTTACACCTCATTTGATGGTCAAAATAATAAAAAACAAAACAACTGACAGACGCCCATGCACTGCACAGCTCGCTACACAACTCCTCCATTAAATATGAGTGTATCTTCATGCAACAATTTGATCAATTTCCATGGTGTTCCTTTGTTCCAGTAATCAAGCAACCTCATTTTGCTTAATGAGTCAGACTGCAAGAGCTGATGCTTAAAAAATCGCTTGGGCCATATCATTAACTCCTCCTCCTCGTAAGTCCATTCTTTGTCACTGATTAAACCTCTTAGACCTCATCTCTGTGATATCAGTGTTACATATTTGAATTATTCCACCAATAATGCACCACAGAGCATCATGGGAAATCATTCCTGCCTGTTGCCATCAGTGTCAGACAGTCTGAGTCAATAGTCTGACTAGCAGTTCAGTAATTTTCTCTTCACTTCTTGAGTTAACACTTTACTTGATAATGTGCAATAATGACAATAACTACTTCTCTGAGCAAAAACACAAATGCTACTCCTTTACTATTTACCACACTGTGTTCTTACATTTTTTAGTTTTCTTTTAACAATGTACATTTTATGTTTATAATTTCTCTAGTTATGTTTGTATTTTTAGGACACTTTTTATGTTTATCTATATATTTTTTGTTTTGCTTAATTTTCTAAGACTTTGAATGGGAGCAGCTCTATCATAAGCAATATCCCCTCTGGGATCAATAAAGTATTTCTGATGTTTAAATTTCTTTCCCATGACACTAATCGCTTCAAGTTTTAAAATGTTCCCACTTTTGTCTCCTCCAGAATGTGCAGATCTATAGCCTCTGCTCAGACACTATAAAACTACTCTACATAATGACAAGTTGGAATATTGGAGTAATTCAGCCATGCATATTAAAACTGTAAATTGAATATAAAAAAAAAACTTGGAAAGTGACATGCATTGGTTCTTACAGCCATTGTTTTGACCATTTGTTTCACTTGTGATTTCTCTTCTAGAATATCAAAAAATACATGGGCTTGTTAAAAATGCAAAGAAGTTGATTTCCCACCAGCGGAGGTCTTTAAGATCTGTCTGTTTTGGTTTGACAACATGTTACAAATGCAGCTCACATGGAACCTTAAAGTAACAGTCTCAGTGAGAGAACCTTGTTGTATATTTTATACACCTCTCCTTATTTTGAAAAGCTAGGATCTCTATGCATTGAGAGCCTGCAGAGTAGCTCCTTTTCATTCATATCTTCAAACAGTGGGGCGAGCTCTCTGAATGCATAAAAACACAAGCCTGCTTTTAAAAATATTATCATCTGTGCTGCATTTCAGCTGGAGTGCTTTATCTAAAATGGGATTGATGCTTAAGAGAATGTGAACCTACATTCTACTGTATGTGGCACTAATACATCCACTGCAGCCACCTCAACCGCCATCACACCTTATTACCTCGGCAAGCTCCAGTGGTCACCTCTCCCTCACCATTGTGGTCCAGCGGCTTCCATCAATCATGGTCAACTAGCTATGGAGGCTGAATGGAGGCTTGGTGGGGGTTGAAAAGCATTTGGGACGAGGCCTAATGTGGCCTAAACACGCGGGGTGCGGCCACTATTTACAAAAATGTGACAGCTGACCTCAATTTCATTTAATTTTCCGACACTTTCTGTATAATCTCAACACTTGTAAGGCCTGTTTTAGTGACAAGTCTTTCCATTTTACTTTCCTCATCATGCATGAGTACACAAAAACAACATATATACCCACAAGATTACACAACTGTCAGTGCTGTCCATTCTAGTTCAAATCACAGCCGACATCAATCTTCATTAAGTGCTTGACCTTGCAGGCTACCACCGAACCATGGAAGATAGCACCTAGCACCAAGCCATTAGAGGGCCATTGTGTTCTTGGTTGTGGTTGTGTGCATTGCTAGGCGTCTCTAAGGGCTGCACTGTGTGCCTACAATCTCAAAATAATTTATAGCTGATAGCTTAATTTTGATTCCTCTACATAAATGCCTTAAGGAGAGGCACTTGTGAGGATGTTTTAATATTATGATTCAGACGAGCAGCCACTGGGTCAGGAGCAGGTTTGCCATGTCTTTCTCATAAATTTAAATCAAAGAGTCAGAGGTGTTCTTCATATGAGTGCAAAGGGGGTATGCTGTTCATCTTAAAAAATCCATAAGAATGCTCACTATATGCAACACATCTCTCTTGTTATTGATCTCTCCACAGTTCGAGATACTGTAGTGCACCTCCTCAGTACAGAGCGGATCCCTCAAGCTGCTTTTTCGAAACGCTACATCACTCCCTCTTCCTCCTGCTCTTCAAAACAGTTGCATGGCTGAAGGTCATGGATGAAGGCAGCGTTTTCTGACAGGAAGCAGCGATGCTCATGCCAACTGCTGAGCTTTTTGTCCACTGGGGTTTAGAGAGGCAGCTTGGAGCAAATGAAAAAAAAAAAAGCCTGAGTTTGGTTCTCATTTCCCCTCGAATCACAGGCTGCCCTCTTTGCTATCGATTCGGTGGGGGTGGGGGTGGGGTGAGGGTGGGGGGTTGAAAGAGCTCTGAGACTTCTTAAATGTGAACCTTTGCTTTTGGTTATTCGCTGACCGGAAATGACAACATTTCACCATTTTAGTCATGCTGTAATTGGAGTTAGTTGAAAGCCGTCCAGTCACACATGTCAGTTTCATGAATTGCTTCTTAATTCCAATTGTTGCTACACTTTAGTTCAGCGAGGAAATTCCAGTAGGGTGGATGATTTTGCGACTGTGGAGTATGCACAGCGCTGACATCTCCGCTCTGACCTCATCATTCCCCCAAAGGAAATGTCACACCAAGGAGTGCGGAGCAACAATAATAACTTTTACCTTAGGGGAATGTTGACAGGTGGATCCTGGGGATGCTTTTGAAATGTTATCGGAACTACAGCAACACGGATGATTGCAGTATCGCTGCCACTGTCATTTCCGGAGAGCAGTGCTTAATTTCATACATTCGTGAGTCTGAAACAAACTAAAAAGAATGTAACAATTGTGCACAGCAATCTGTCAATCCTGTTGTTTTGTGGTGTACTATGACTGAAAGAAAACTGTTTTATATTCTATGTGTTCATTTTTCACTCTCTACTTAGCACAGTGTAGCCTCATGTTAACAAGATGTAAATAGGACCGCTAAGGGCCAGCAGCTGTTTTTGACAGTGACGAGCTTAAAGGCTGCTTTGCCGTTATTCCAAATATGACTCCTTCTCCCCCTCTGTCTATCTTGTTTCCGTCGCTTTCCTGCTCATGAATTTTGAGTGGCAGCAGCTTATGCTGAATGAGAGTTAAAAAAGCAAAAAACAAAAGTAAGCCTCACGTTTTTTTCCACTTACACTGCTGTTCCACTGATCAAGGGGGGTTAAACGTAGGTCTGTTGGATTTACCCATGCCAGCAGCGCGAGGATGAAAGCCCCAATGTCTGACGCACTTCAAAACAGAAACCAATTAATCAGATATCTGGATTTTTATCTTGCGATTATGACGTCAACATCATTTAACTCCTTCTGCCTCTGTGTCCTGCTTCTGTTCCTGCCTTCTTCAACAGCTTTACCTTTAATGCTCCGGAGCTAATTTGCCCATAACAACTAAACAAACCACTAAGGTGCACATTCATGCACAGTGTTTATGTTCTCATCCATATCTGCAAACATACAGATATGATTGGCAAACTCCCTCCTTTGCTAGCAGTTAGGTGTTTTAATTGGTGTAACTCACGAGGACAGTGGAAACCAGCTCAGTTTTGGAGGAAACTGAAGCAGGTGAGGAAGAGATGGTGCAGGTAAAAAGAAGCTGTGCCGGTCGTGTGGGCCCACTTTGGCTTGAGTAAACACAATACAGAGCGAAACAAAGCTATTTACAGTCCTGCCACTCTGAAGGGAAACCAAGCCGGTGTGTTTCAACTTGTCACAGAAAATGCCACGTGCATGTCTTAGGAAAGGTAACAGCAAAAAAAATAAATGCATATCTTACCTGGGAGCTCTACTGTTACTGAATGTGAAACTATTCTGTTGAGTATCAAATCCATATTTTTTGTATTTGTTTGCTTACTGCACAGCACAAATAAGCACACACAGCAGGTCTACTTTGTGGGCATAATTTGTGCACAAGTCATAAAATACTGTTAATGAGGTAAAAGTGACAATAAACCATGATATTGATTTTAAGGGGTTTCGCCAAGCTCTATTTTCCAGTTATATGTGTAACTCTGAGTCAATTTCAGATTGCCTCAGGCCCTATTTAGCAACCATTGCATTAAATTAAATACTCTAACTTTTAGCACAGTTGTTCTGTTAGCAGATTTTAAAGCTGTTTTGAGACATATTTTGGAAGATGCGATATGCAACTGATTTTGCAAAAAGTTTAAATGTTAAAAAGAGTGTCTCATGAGTTAACAGACATAAACGGGAGTTTTTTTTCCCCGTTTTCTGCAGAGACCTAATGGCAAGGGTAGCTTCAAAGCATCCTGCAGCAGCAAAAGCACAATCACGGCTTCCACATGTTTTAACAATAGCAAAAGGAATCTGAGCTTGTTTCAAAGCATTTTCACAGTACAGTGATCTTCAGACACAAGCATGTACATTAATTGTGGGAAGTGATGTTTTTGTAGTGAATGCGTTCTTGAGTGTGTACAGCGGGCTATTGTTCTGCTTTGTTCACTGTTTGACATTTGGAGATATGCTAACAATAACGCTTCAGGCATTAATCATAAGGATCCGAGTCAAAAAGAAATATTCTCAGCTTGGCTACATGGTGGGAATTCAAGAGCGACTTTTTTTTTCTTTTTTTCTTTTCGTGGCTGTAACCCAGAATAGCACTCCCCATACAAATTCACAGTTTTACTGAATGACTGAATGATAGGCGCTAATGAGTCGGGAGATGTGTGAAAAAAAAATCTCTTTTTCTCTGTTCCGTCTCTCTATCTCTGTTTTTATTTTGTCACTTTCTCTCTTTCACACACACACACACACACTCTCGCACTCCGACACCATTCTCGATCGCACACACACTTGCATACACAAACACTCCTACACCTCTAGAAATAGAGGCAGCAACAGTCTTACTGAATCTCTCAGCCCACATGTTGATAATGTCACCTTTTCAGTGTTTCATTACCTTGTGCTAACAATCAGAGAACATCTCTCTCTCATTTATCTCCTGTATCTCTCTCACTCTGTCCTTATTTTGGGATCAGTGGGATGTTTGAGGAGAACTGTCATTCCATATAATTGTCATAGTTAACAGTGCTACACTCTAATTTCTCTATCGCATCTGGAGAGGGAAGAGAGTTTATGATCCATTAATGCCATTACTCTAACTTGTAAACTGCACTCGGAGGAAATACTGGACGAAGGGACAGCAGTGTGAAAGCGAAGTATATCGTTGAGGTGGTTCAGTTGCAATTACAGAGACAGGAGGCTCCTCAACTATAACATTCAGTTGACCTTCGTAACACAAATGAACACTGACGCAACCACATATCAGTTCTCAGAGAAACACAGTGCAGAAGGTTCGGCATAGCAACAATTTGATATCATAAACACTGATACCAGCACATGCCATTAGAAAACATTAAAAGGCAGATAAACTGAATGTGTATGGGTTTGCGTGTGCTTGCATCCACGGTCAAGGGAGATCTGTGGTTTAAATCCCGATCAGTGACGACCCTGAGGCAAAGTCCTCAGTGCTGCCCACCTACCTACCTTGTGTCGGATAAAAGTGTCTGCTAATGTAACTATAATTTAAATTAATATCAGAGACATCAGGAAGATAAACGCTTACAGAAGGCAGGTAACAAACGCAGGGGGAAAAAAAGGCAAGCTGCAAAGCAATGAGCCACTAATAGGTTAATGCTGGAATGGCATTTTCTATGATCTGCAGTTCTGTTTGGCTGCATCCAGCAGCTGGCTGGGATAACGTTCATCGGTGTGAGGTGTGTTGCCAAGAAAACTTTGTAAGAATATACGGAGCAATAACCTCTCTGAATATAATAAACAAGTCCCGTTGAATGGAATGAATACCCAACTGTCATTCTGATAAATTCTCAATGATACCTGTTGTGCAGTGTAGTAATTAACATCATGTAGTGCATGAAGACAGCAAAGCCAAACATCTGCACTGCATTTATGCAAACATGATGAAGAGAAGAGAAGATAAAGAGAAAGAGAACACAAAGACAAGAGAAAGAGAAAAGAAGTATAATATTGAAAACAGAAAGCTGCGTTTTGTCACCTCCTCTCGTAGAACTCCTGATATATTGAATATCTGTCCTGCAAAAACCCACTTTGACTTCAGAACAGTTAATCAGTATGGCAAATATTCCATGTCACAAAGACAGCTTGTTGCAATCTGGTTTCCAATTTTCTTTTGCAAACATGAATATTTTATTGAAAATCCATCATTCATTCTGCAACAGAAACATAACATGCAATAACATAGCAACACATTCATGCATTTCACAATGATATGTCTATAAGTTACCAATTGCAAAAGAGCAGAGAAGTATTTACTCAAGCATGCAACTACACATAAGACTACAGATTGTTTTACTCTAGTATTCAAAGCAAGAAGTCAAGACTCACATCTCCACACCGATGACAAAGATAAAGACCTAGTACTCGGTCAAGCCGCAGTTGATTAAGTGCCACTTTGAATTTTTTAAATGACAAAGCTTTTGTGGTTTTCATGCAGTTAACTAGCCTGGTTGCTTTCCAACAAGGACAAGTTTGTGTAGCCATCAAGAAAACACTTACAGAACAAAACAGGTACAGTCACATCATTAATATTAATAGAAAAACACGAGCAGTAATATGAAAATACACTATGATTAAAGGACCAAACTATGCCTGAAATTGCTTGTTACTTCTGCTGATTTTGAGTAAAACTGCTCTCTGAGACATGAGTGGCAGCAGTGCACCGTTGCACTAGGTAGAATCAGCGCCCAGGAAAAGTATTTGAAGGAAAGCAACTAAGCAGTTGAACAGATGGTCAGTGAGATTTTAATGCCCAGGCCAAACTAAACTGTTGCGCGTTGGTTGGCTAAATCTCAGGGTTATAATCAGTGTTATGTAAACTGACGAGTGAGAGTGCTGCTGCTGCTGTGTGGTCTGCCTCCGCTCCGTGGCCCTACTTGCTTAATTTCCACCGCACTGTTTGTGTGTTTAAGTTTAGAGTGTGCTCATGGGCAGACGTCTGTGTTTTTCGTGATGGAATGAGGAGACAAGAGCTGATACAAAGATAAACCAATCAAGCTGAGATGGAGGAAACGAGAGAGTGATGAGGGTAGCAATAGGAAGCACAGAGAAATGAATAAAAGTAATGTGGAATTCAAATACACTTATAGTAGCAGTTATATTTGAATGACATGTTTAAGTCTTAAGAGGATGTCTGTGCTGCTGCTACTGCAGAAGATTCTGAGGATGCACTTCCCCTAATGGTCACTAGAGGCTGCTTTCTTGAAGCTGTATTGAAGCAACTGGGAACAAACTCATCATAATGATACGTAAGATATGTTTTAAACTTTACATACAGATGACAGTGTATAGTAGGGACGTGGTTAAAAGCAGGTGGTACATGGATTAATGTGAGTCGGTGTCTAAGTATGAAAATTAACCCTTTGATGCACAACATGGGTCAAGAGACACCCATTTTCCACTGAATATGGGTCACTTTTAACTATTTTTGTGCATCAAAGAGTTAAAGAAAAGATTCAAGACAAACCATATTTGTACTATCAAAGCATCATGTGACACTGAGATACAACTAACTGATTTGCAACATGAAAAAACGGTGCAGGAAAACTACTGAGTGTACCTTCAAGTTTAAAAACGTACTGAAATCTCTCAAAGCATAGCATTTATTTATCTAGCTTCCCTATTTATTATTTAAACTATATTTGCATTTATGTTAGCTACCACGTTGTCTCCACAAATGCACATTGGTGCCTACAAGGAAAATTAGTGCGTTGAGTGACAGAAAATAAATCCTTATCTTGGGTTAGCATAGCATGCATTCTAAACATGGAGGTGAACAGTGTATTTCTTGGTATCCATTCACATATTGTCCACAGAGATTTGCAGACCATCTCTTACTTTAACTGCTTATTTTCTCCTGCATTGGGTTGTGAATGTTTGTATGTGTCTATGAGTGTGTATACTTGGTAGTAATTTAAGAGCATTTAACTCAGTGTTTACATGTGGGTATATACAATCATATTATATGCTATCTTTATGTAGACATTTGCATTTGTATGTCTGTTATTGTGTAACCTGCACTTTGAATGAGCAATCATCATGTTCATTAATCCTAATTTAATTGAATTAAGCACTAATTTTGTGTTATTCATTAATGTTCTGCTATATAGCCGTATTTTTATTTGAGATAATATTTTGCAGGGCCAAGTTGTATTCTTATTTTTCTAGTAGCTATTTTATTATCACTTACTATTGTTTATGCCTCCTTGCCTTTGAATAGTTTTTGTTCTTAACTTCCATTGTTTTCAGGGACAGCTGTGAGTCTAACAATAGCAGGTGTAACAAGTCCTACAGTAGAATTAAAGACTTTGATGTGACTTCCTCTGTTTCTTACTGGCAAATCAAGTGGGCAGAAACAGAAAGACTGGAATGCACAAATGCAGTATGACAAAAAAAAAGTACAGCACAATCTGTTATGGAACACATTCTACAGAAATTATTGAAATTTTCAGGCTTGGGAGATAAGAGTCACTTAAGAGATCGGGTTATACAAAATTAAACAAAATTTTATGTAGCAGACCTACATATGAATACAATCTATAATAGTTGAAACTCAATAGATCTTTTTGACACTGTAGTGGAATTTAAAAGCACAATGTACAAGTAAATAACATCTAAATCTAGAATATATAAATGTTCCACTGTTGTTAAATGCCAATTGCTATCAATCCTAACTGGTTTCTTCAGCCTGCTGACATTCTGTAGCACAACAAATGTGGTGAAGAATCAAGGAATTCATAAATGGTGCATGTTGGCAGCACTGATAGGAAAAGAATTTCTCATTTGTCTAAAATATGCAAAGCTGTATTTCAGTGCTCTTTAATCCCTTTAACATGTTTCTTAGAACTATGCTTGGCTTCTAAAATGATACCGAGATGTTTTAGTTAGTAACTACAGCAATCCTTTAAATGCCCTATAAAATGAACGTCTGGTTGTGTTTTCATTGTGCTCAAACAAAACTCACAGCATTATCATTTTCGTGACTTTTTACATTTAAGACACCACAAATCAAACCACAGAGCTATTTTCTAAACAGATGTTGTAAGCATGTATGTCAGCGTTTGTGTGCACGTGCACTACGTTCAGCCGAATTTTTCATGTCGTCTGAGTGTGCATCATACGCATTTCTGCATGCATGCAAGTATGCACACACACCCTGATATAAGAATGTGTATGTAGATCAGCGTGCACGTCTGCCTATATGACTAAGTATGTATGAGTAGGCATAAATGTTTATTTGTGCACGCGCATGTCATACTGGACTCGGCCTGAAACAGTGAGTCAGAGAAGACGCCAGCTTATGGCTGATTGCAGAAAGCAGCTCACAGAGGGGAAGCACTCTTTTGTCTTCTACAACAGCTTGATTTATTCCACAGAACGGCTGATTGAGGCAAGTCACTCTTAATGCTCTGCAGAATGGCTTCTACAGGCTGCAGTCACAGTGGCTTCGTGTCCACTTGTAAAACTGCTAGAATGACAGGCACCCAGCAATTTGGCAACAGCAACTTCTGACCATGCACTCTGGTCTGCTCTCCTGCTTTCTTCATCCTCATATCCTGGACGACCTCTATGGACAGCAACACTTTGATTCACTAAGTGCTTCTCTGCTTCTCAGCACCCACATGTGGATACCAAAGCAGAGAAAATATGTGCACTGATTCATCCACACCTGTAGAAACTCTTGCTCGGACCTGTTTGGCTGGATGAAGAAAAAAATGAGACACTGTTAAGCACTAAATCCATGTTCAAGAGCCTCAGCAGCAGCAGCCGAGTTTCAATGCACTGGCACTGAAATGCACCAACCAAGGAGGTGGAAAAGGCAAGAGCAAATAAAGCTTTACTGCAGTAATTGAACTGAGGTCCTGCACTTCGGTTTATCTCTCACTCTGTCTCCTGCTCTGGATTGGGCTGAAGGCAGCCAGGGGACAGTCCTGCCTGCTGCTGCCTGCTGGTCAGGTGTGGTTTGGAGTGACCCAGCCAAAGCTAAAACACGCCACTGGCTACAACAGTCCATGAGTGTAAACACTCAGAGAGCCTTGGGAATCTCCAGTCGGGTGACATCACATGCCAAATTAAGACATTCCTCCCCTGTGAGCAGCACAGTGGTCCACTCCAAAAAACAACAAAGCCCTCTTCAACCTGTGCTGCCTTTATCCCTTTTAAAATGCTCTTCACTGCCTACAAACACACCAAAATGAGACTTCAACTGCTGTTGTCTGCGTGTTCATAGAGCAGGCCTGAAAAAGAATGTGGAGGTGTTGAGATCGTGTCAAAAGGCAGGCGTTGACTAAACTAAGAAGAGTTCAGCAGAAACCTTTCAGGGTCATGGCCCCTATTTTATTTTTTAAGAAGAGACAACAATGCTGCTGGTTAAAGCGCTGGACAAATGTTCCAAACAACAAACAGATGTGGACTTGCACGTGTGGCTACTCACATCCTCTCACATGAGCACAGCGATGCCTGAATGATATAACTTTTAAAGGTCAAACGGACAAACACAGGAGAAGCAAATACTAAAACACAACGACATGTTGGAGATTGACAGCCTTAGAAGTGCACACGTGCATCACACAATGCATAAACCCCACATGCACCTGAGCAAACACACAGAGGTGGCATCAGGTTGTGCAACACATTGCACCTGAACTCACCACAGTTGGTACCTTAGGTTTGTGTGAAATCAGACAAATAATCACCACATATAGCACCTGATAGATGCACAAACAGAACGGAGAAGGGGGGGGGGGTAGTTAGTCAATATTCCTTCTTTTAAAATTCAAAAGCACTGTTCACAGCGAGTGATTATTTCCCCATAACCTGCACATCTCTCACCTAAATTACTGTCATCCATCTCTCTCCGTTTAGCCCTGCGCGCGCGCACACACACACACACACACACACACACACACACACACACACACACACACACACACACACACACACACACACACACACACACACACACACACACACACACACAGAGCTATCCATTCCCATCACCTGCCCAGAGATGGAGCTGTGAGGATTCCAGTCTCCTCTGTGTGCATGCGCGTGTGTCATTTGTTTCAGCTGGATACTTCGGCTTAACTGATCACTTGCACTGTTTTGGGGGACAGAAGCTTTCCATTGTTGGGTATTGGAAATTAAAAAAGAATAATACAAATCCTCCTCTTTGTTGGAGAAAAACACAGCGACAGTCGCTGCACTTTCCTCTCCTCTCTCCACTATCCGTCGGGCGTGCGCGTCGTCAAAAAAAAAAAAGAAAGAGAAAAAAAGCCCCGCCACGCGCACACGGGCACGTGTTGGTTATGCATGCCCGCACGTGCACGCGCGAGCCAAATAAATAAATAAATAAAAAATCGAGTCACATGCAGCGGTGGCGTCTGGCTTTGAGAGAGAGAGAGAGAGAGAGAGAGAGAGAGAGAGAGAGAGAGAGAGAATGAGAGAGAGAATGAGAGAGAAGGGAGGCAGCTTGAAACGATACTCCGCTTGCATTACAATGGCATTAATTCTACGGGAGGGGAAACGAGCTGGGGTGGGGTTTGTTGGTTGGAGGGGATTTTTCTTTTCTTTTTTTAAACCCCGTGTTATTATTATTATTATTAAAACACTAAAACATGCGCATGCACCTGCAGCATCAGGTTAAGAGGCGAAAAAATGTGTGAAGAGGGCAAAAAAGAGAGGAGAGGGGGGCTTATTTGGATTGTTTTGTTAGTTTTTTTTTTACGATAGATAGATAGATAGATAGATGAAAGATAGATAGATAGATGAAAGATAGATAGATAGATAGATAGATAGATAGATAGATAGATCTCTTATTATTGAAAACGAGACCATGACGTCTCTCATAAGTAATCACGCACATGCACTACTTTAACCACGCGTGAGGAGTCAACACACACACACACTCTCTCTCTCACACACAAGAAACGTTGCACTGCAGACCAGACTGACGTGACTCCACTGCCAGCTCACTCTGTCTGTTCTGATGAAAATAAAAACCCCCCTCTAGTTCAAAACTGAAGGCGAAAAAATGAGTTGTTCCCTCTCATGTCAGAAAGCATTCTGCATTCACAGGAGGCTCCCTCGATAATGATTTTTTTTTTTGCACCGATAATGCCACAAAACTGCCCATAAGAATGCCCTTGCTTCCTCCCACCCCCCTGCCTTCTCTTCCGTGATGCAAATGTCCTCTGATTTGTAGTGTAACATGAAATACGCATATGACTACAAAAATATACGCCGGGTATTATAAGCCCAGTTTTTCCCCCCTCTTTCTCTCTCCTTTCCTTCCTTCCTTCCTTCCTCGCAGATGCACGCAGCTCAGCGCTCCTCGCCTCGTCCTGTGCTTCTCTCTCTCACAGTCTGGAGCGACGCGGCTGCAAGCAGCAAGAATATTTGGCTGTAAACAGAGACACAGCGCTGTTGTCTCGATGCGAAACGTGGGCTTTTAGGAGACGGTGAGTGATTCGAGGAGGGTTTTTTTTCATTATTGCAGAGAGAGAGAGAGAGAGAGAGAGAGAGAGGGAGGGAGAGAGAGAGGAGAGAGGCTCGTCTCATCGGTGCAAAGCTGGTGAGAGAACACGATTTTTTCTTTTATTTTTTATTTTTTGGATGCGTCTTTGCTTCCCCTTCCTCGGCTGGTGCACGCGTACCCGTTCGTGGTTAATTTTTATTTCATGCTCCATCGTAAGTAGGCCTACTTACTGTGTATTTTTCTTCCTAAATGTATGCTACTCTTGTCCATTTTGATGCCTGTCTTGGTGTATAGCGAGACGAGTCGTGTGATAAATGTCAATCTTATCTCCTTGGAAAATCATCACGTAGGAGTCAGAGGGGGGAAAGAGAGAGAGAGAAAACACGCGATCAGATGTTGGGGAAAAAACAAGGAATCCCAGCTGAAATTGTAAGAGGATTTTTATTTAGCAGCCACTGAAAAGAGATTAGGGCGACAGCAGTGGAAGTTAAATTGTGCTGCATATAAAATGGGCGGGCTTGTCTTTATATTAGGTTGGCACAGGCGATTCTAAAATTAAATAGTCTGCGCTTGGACACAGTCTGCACTTTATTTTAGGATAAGAGGCAACGATCGATGGGCTTTATTTTGGACAGGGAACCTCGGCGCACACGCACACATGCACACACACGCCAGATGTGTTAGTTGAGAAGAACAATTTTGTTGCTGACGGACTGAGAGTTGAACTCACTACAGCACCACCAATGAACAGTGAGAGAGACCTGCGCATATCGTCAGCAGCCGCTTCTCCAGCCTCAAGCTAGAATTCGTCAGATCTGAGATCACAGAGGGGGATTTTTTCCTCATTCAGTCCCGGCTAGGAAAAAGATATTCGCAAAAAAGTTTGAGGATATAGGCAGCGGACTACTGAATATAGCCAGACGCATCTACTGTAAGTGATTTTTTTCTGCATTTTTCCTCGCTTTTTTTCTGAAACAGGGAGAGGGAGAAGGGGAAGGATTTAGAGGAAAAGGGATGGTTTATGATGCTGGACACCGCTAGAATCGAGTTTTATTGAGGAGAGAAGGAGGAGGGGGGAGTTTGCCGTCGAAATTAGGACCGTTTAAGGCGTATTTTACGGCAAACAAGACGCGTTTGATGTTTTTTTCCCTCTCACCACCCCACAGCCTGGTTTCAGCACCGCGGACAGCGCTCCGAATAAAACAGCATCAACGCACATTTGCTTAATTACTCTGCCACGCACGGATTGGATCGTCAGGCATGTATTTAGAGCACCCTTGCAGGGATGCCAGTTGCATGCTAAAAAAATATCCTCAAACAGATATTGTTAAGGAGGGGGAGAGAAGGGTGACATTCTCTCCCTCCTCTCTGAATAACTTAGAAAGTGTGCTTGTGCGGGATTTTCTCCTCCATTTGTTAATCTGTATCATCCTCGCTTTATCAAATCCTTGTCAACCGGAGGATTTATTTTTTTATTTTCATTTTTTTAAAACTGTGCATTGCATGTTCCGTCGACTCTCGTCTATATCTCGCTCACGGGTGCACCTTGGAGGCGAGCAAGTATCAGGGGCATTGTCTTTCTACGTGGGCTGCGTCTTCAGTGGCAGGATTTTTGGGGCACGTTTGCGAGAATTTGGTGCGCTTTTGCAAATAAGTAAGTAATTGGCCCTCTCGTGGACACATTGATTATGCTTTCGTGAGAATGCACTGTGGATTTGAGCATTGCGCAGCCGATTGCTTCCATACTTTGTGACCCGGCTGACATCATTGCTAAATGATTGAGGAGGAAAAGCAAAATGGTCTTATTTTAGTGAAGGGGGAGGATTTTTTTGGAGGGGGGGTTGATATTGCGGTAGCGCCGTTTCACATTGCAGGGTATTAGACGAGGCTGTGTACAGGTGCTACAAGCTCTTCTCACACACAGTGAGTGTTATGTGCTCGATGATGTGTTTCCTTGTTATTCCCTCTTAATTATCATGCGCTACCAGATGCAGCCATATGCGCTGAGCGTCAGTTATGAAATAAGTGCATTTCCACTGGCTGGGTTTTTTTTTTTTTTTGTCATCATCGAAAAAATAGCTATTTAAATCCGGCCTCCCCTCGTGGTTAGATGGTGTATGAATATACTTCTCTGTCAGTGTGACATCTAATTCAGAACGATGATGTAGACTCTTTGTGTGTCAAGTGGCATGTGATGGCCCAATGCATGTGGCAGGGGACCATTTGCTTTGATTCATGTGCTGTCAGAGGGAGATGGTAAAGAACCAGGAGCAGGAATCTCACAGAAAGCATCTGTCTAGGAACATGCTCTCCCCCAACGCAGCCTCCACGGTCCATGTTTGCTGTTGACGTGATAAAACATTGGAGATAATGGTGAACCACTGGCTCATATGACTTGGTAATGATGCTCATTCTCTGTCTCTTTCTCTTCCTTTGACCTCCAGCAGTGAAAGGTCCTCATACTGCAACTATGTGTGGACGGAGCAGGGCGGCCTTTCTTTGTCTGTGGGCTGCCTTGATTGTCACCAACAGCGGGAAAAGGTAAGAACAAACTTTAACTCATGAATGTGCTGTGTGTTACGCTGGAGCGCTGGACAATTCAAAATACACGACTAACCTGCACCACAGATGCATGACTTGGTTTTGCTCCACAGTGGAGCAAAGGTCAGGAGGGCGGTAATTGTCTACATGCTGCCATTCTAATTGCACACATGTAAACAAGACTGCATTGGGCAAAATATTGTATGTAATTTGCTAAAAATGACAATTACCTTTCAATGCTGGTTTCGGAGCTTTGCCAAATGGTGAACTGGCTAGTAAATGTGTCAGTAAATCTGTCAGCCAGCCAAGGAGGCGACCAGTCGTACACCTGCCAGGCTGATATTCTGTCTCCCTGCCAATTGCTTAGTTTATTGGGTGACAGTCTCGAAGAGCATATTCACTGGAGCTGTAACTGGGGCATCCCTACAGGACACCTGCACACTTATGATTGCACTGGAGGTAATAAGAAGTGCAACCGAGAGAGAGGAGTTGGGAAATATCTGCCATCCACTTTCGTTTGGTGTTTAAGTGTTTGAGTTCAGACAACATCTATGTTCTCAGCTTTCAAACGTGGGCCGTGTACAGTAGATGACGTGCTGCACTGAGATATCTGGCACAAATTACCGTACATGTGTTTTTGACAGTGGCTGCAGGGACAGCAGGGTCGATGTACAGACGCTTCTTCTCAGTGTCAAAACTGAAGCGTTGGATGTCAGCTCACTAGAAGCAGAGAAAGCGAGGGAATTGGATAAGATGTGACAGTAATAAGATCTACTGTCATGTGACTGCTACTGCATTAATTCCCACATGATTCAAATATTGGGCAGTCATTCACGAGCAGCACGTTTCAAAATAGCACACCCTCACTCCACTGCTCGGATTAGAGTGGATGATTTTGACATTGGACACTAAGAGTGCGACCCGGTTAAACATTCACAAACAAACCAATTAAAAAGTGCCATTCATCAAGCTCAAATGCATGAGATCATGCAAAACTCTCATCCCATTGTGGTTCTTGTGGAGTACCCTGGAGAGACTGAAGGGATCAGGATTTTCTTCAGACTTGAATAATTCAGTAGAACTGTCACAGGCCGTTCACTTATCTGGCCACGTCTTGAGACGGTCCAGCTTGCTTTCTGCTTCACCACAAAAACACATCCGTTCAGTACGTGGATAGGAGTTTCAGCTTGCACACCCTGAGCACACGAAGAAGACAGTTGAAATGCGTCCTGTGTTGAATATATGATGCGCTGCGATACGTCATTATTGCACGCTGATTCGATGCAAGTGATCAATCTCGGCTGTAGCGTCGGTTTGAGATGCACTGCAAATGGAGGCTCTGATTTACTGGGCTTGATGAGCTGTGCATTAGAGAAAATGTAAAAAGTACTGATTACCTTACTGAGTAACTGTCACTGCAGAGCAATTATCACCCAAAGATTTACTTTATAATCTAGTCCCGTTTTTGAAGTCAAGTACAGAGCCACTGACACACACACGACACACACACACACATACACACCTTGGGGGATTTCAACAAGACACGGTAATCAGGAAGACCTAGCACTCTGCTACAGTATGTTGCCAACGAAAGAAATTGCCTTATAATTAGATATCCGGCTGACGTGAGGGAACAAGAGAGAAAAAAGAGAGAGAGAGGGAGAGAGATACAGTAAAATGGAGAGAGAGAGAGACACTGGCAGAGTGAGTGTGAAAGGCACTGTTGCTGTTCAGATGACCTGTAGATGGGGATGGTGTACAATGTTTTAGGAGGAAGTAGCCCCTGGCTGATAAACATGTGTATTCTTCCACAGCACCTTTCTCTCCATTTTCTTTTCTTATCCTTGACATACAACCCTAACCTCCAACATCCACATATGCCATATACACTGTAAAAAAATGCCTGTCTTACAAAAAAGCATGCGCATCCTATTATTGCCTTCATTCTTGATTTGGAAAAATGGCTAATTTGCCATGCCAGATTCTTAAGTTAAAGTAAAAAAAGGCTGATTGTCTTTCAAAGCATGTAAATTGTGAGCTTCTTTGATGGTTTTCGTTTTTTATTTTAATAAAAAAAGCATAGTTTGATCCCTACATCCACCAATTACTAACAGCGTAGCAATTTTTTTCCACTGTTTTTGCCGCTATCAGATACATTTTAGTTAGTGGATGCCCTAAGGAGCACCCTGGCTTACATTCTGTATTGGTGAATACGATGACAAAAGGGCTGCAACCTTTTGGGAAGAAGAAAATTTATTTTGGTGTCTTGCTTTGTTTCAGTAAATCAGAAATTCCCAAAATGTAAAAAGTGGGAATATTACAAAAGGTGGAAAGAGGACATTGTGCTTTGTTTTAGTCTCAGCTGACGTCCCACGGATGCAATTTATGTTGTCTGTATTTATAAATAATTGGCTTCCCAGACCTGAACAAAAAAGATTAATTATTGTTGTGAATTTGACTTTTTTCAAAGCAGTTACCTCTGGGGTTGACGCAAAACAAAATTGCTCATCACAATTTCCACAGTTTTAATGCTGGCTTCAGAGAGTTTGTTTTCTTCTTTTTTGGCAGAGAGGGGAGATGCTTGTTAATTAAAAGGGGAAATTGGAGGCACAGAGTTAGCATTAACCCTTTTATACAAATCCATGTGTGACGTGGATTCTGCATCCTTATTTAGAGGGTGAAACTGTTTAGCTGCTCACATTCAGAGCTGCAGGATCAGCCTCAACCCTGCAGATTTTAATGTGAGCTGTCTCTCTAAACGGTGACAGTCTAAACATTATCCTCACCTTTCTCAACCTTGCTTTTCCACCTCGTGTGCTCCTCCTCCATCTCTTTTATCTCTACATTTTTTCTCTTTTCTTTAAAGCTTTAGCTCCCATGTTTCTCCAGCCACCACTCCCCCTCCCACTATTTCTCTTACTTTTCATTCCCTCCCATTGCTAACTAATCTTGATGACCTCTCCCTCTCCTTGGAGCTGCTCAGCAACCAGAGCTTGTTTCCAAACACTTGGTATTTATTTTACATGCAATCAAACAAAATGCTATTGGCATGACAAAGAGGGGGAGGATGAGTGCAGCGTACAGTACACTGTTAGAGATTATTATCAGGACTAACACACATGCAAACATATGTGAGCGTATGGTAGATGCATGCATCGATCCAGGCATGCAAACACACACACTTTTTCATTACTGCCATATCCTGTCTTTATGATACATAACGTAATTAGGGGATGTATTCATGAATATGAGTGTGTTGAAATATTTATGTGTGAAGATGCTGCTCTCACAATTCCTGATTGTGAGTGTTTTCAGCATTGCTCTAAGCATTTTGTTTCATGTTGCTCAAAGAGCAGATTCAGCAAGGCTTTTCTGGTCTAAAATACCATATTATGGTATAAATAATGTATTATGATTTCGCTATGCCTACTCTCTATTTTACTCCTTAGCTTTCCTATCGTGCCTACATAAGGATGCATACATAAAGCGCATATGTGCTCTTCAAGCCTAGTTTTTCATTCCGCTGATAAAAATAAACTAACAAACCCGTCTTCTTCAAAGCGATAATGCAGCAAAACTTGGCCTCATGGGATATTTTCCTTTCCAGTACAAATCTGAACAATCTCATATCGATGTGATCTAAAACCACACGGTCACACACTGTGAATTGCAAATTAGCACTGAAATTAGTCAGAGTCACACAAGATTTTTCTTGTTCATGTTTTCACAATGGGATTTGCAATGCATTTTGTCCTGCCTGTGTGCTTTGCTAACTAGCCGCAAAGAGAAACTACAACCTCTTTCTTGTCTTTGATTTATGATTCATTTTCAGAGTTTGTTCTTACTCTGTTGGCAGTTTTGACTGTGGTTTTGGACTCTGGCTGTGACTTTAAATTTAATTCTTTGATTTGCCAGCTCTGGGCAGAACGGCGCTCCACATGAACCGACAGATAACACTACAGTGTTCACCAAGATCTTAGACAGCCTTCTGGATGGCTATGACAATCGCCTCAGGCCAGGACTGGGAGGTCAGTATACCCAAGTTATTGAATACATTCTGTCCGTCATGATAGCCGTTCGCATCATTTTGTCTTTTTTTTTGGGTTCATTTATTTTTGGAAATAGGCAAACATCATCTTACAAGTAGCTATACTATCTACATGACTATAGAGAATCATATCCACGACTGGGGGGGCTTATGGAGGTGTGGTAATTTAAAACAAGAATTGAAGACTCATTCTACACCTGCTACTCTTTGTGAAATGGTGAATTGTCATAAAACCAGCACTTGTAAATTCACAGAATGACTGTCTTTTGTGTGTGTATGGGCTTTTATTCGCCCCATTGTCAAATATCCATTGTTAGAGAAAGAAGCAAAATTGCAGAGAGACTGAGAGACAAATCTGGGTAACGGAAAATGAGAGAAATAGATAAAGAAAAAGAAGCGGCAAGTAAAAGAGAACGGAGGGGAGAGATAATGTGAGAATTGGTGTGTGAAGGACACTAAGGATCGTGCAGTGTGATGCAGCAGGCATCAAACAGACAGGCGAATAAAAGCAGGCCTGCTGGAAGTTCACCAGCCAAGGGGATGAAATTATGGATTATGATGGGTATCATTCATAAATCATGCTGTCACATTTCAGTTTCAGGATCACAAGGAGTGAATCCTCTCACACTCACACTCCCCTGTAACCACGCTATCCGAATGAATCCCCAGTGGACCCATTTGGCTATCAGTGTTATAGGATGGGAGTGGCACATTTTCAGTAATACAGCAATGCAGAAATTTATTAAGAGATTGAACCTCTGTCCGGGTAATGGAGGCAACACTGAGACCAATAACAGCAGAAATGGCTATCGACATCCAAAATGGGCATTTTTATGATTGTCTTTTTCTTCTCATATGTGTGCATGTGTGTGTGTTTGCCTAATTTTTAAAATATT
The DNA here is from genome assembly GCF_021347895.1 of Acanthochromis polyacanthus. Lineage (NCBI taxonomy): Eukaryota > Metazoa > Chordata > Actinopteri > Pomacentridae > Acanthochromis > Acanthochromis polyacanthus. The sequence continues at coordinate 6,283,009 of NC_067129.1, forward strand.
GCTGAATATATTGAATGGATCAGGAGCTATAACCAGGTGGTCTTGTATTAACAGGTAGTTAGGGGCTAATGAATGCCACTGATAGTCACTCACTCTGGCAATTTCCTGCTTCAACAGAGCGTGTAACTGAAGTCAAGACTGACATTTTCGTGACTAGTATTGGGCCAGTTTCGGACCATGACATGGTAAGACTCTTTTTGCCTCTATAAATGTCACTAGTTTCCCCTTATGTTCGCTTTCTCCACCCTGTCTTCCAACCTCTCTGGACACAGTGGTCTGGAAATAGTAAAATATTTATTGATCTGATGATTCTTTCCATTAACTCGTGATGTGTTAATAAACCTGTCAGTGGTGAAATGTATTTTCTGGAGCACGGTCTGTCATCGCACTCTACATAAAAGCCAACCCGGCTTGTAAACATGGATGAATGTGACTTGTGCAAATATGCCGTGAATTCTGCTCTTAGAGTTAATTTATTTGCTTTGGAGTATTATAACTAACCTAAAATATTCTTCTTCTACTAGCCTGTAGAATCAAAATTCTTAATATTGAAGTTAGCCTCTGCTGCAAAATATGAAAATTGAGGTTAAAGGACTGAAGTGTACGATAGATGAATAAACAAATATCAAAATAGGCTTTGTAGCATATGCAGCGTAGCTTTAGAAAAGCACCAGATTAAGCAGCTGACCTCTCTTTCACTTCTGACACAGATATAACCACAGCTACGCCTTATATGCCGCTGTGATTTGAAAGGTCGAGTTGTTGTCAAATCCGTCTTGGAAAATGCTACGCTGTGATCAGATGATTTGACAGTAGGTGGAAATAAACAGCAAAATTTAATCCAAATAATGAATAATCACTTAGTCTTCTTTAACGTTCTACCTTAAAGGAAATCTGCTCTGATCTTTGCCCCATGCACTGGCAATTAATCTCAATCAAATGATTTACTACCCCTCCTGAAATAAAGAGTCCTGTTTTGTGCACGTGAAGTGTGTCTACTCTATTTGACATAATCTCAGTTAATTGCACTCGCTGGCATGCGGGTCAGGACTATTCTGCTGTTCTGTTAAGGCCAGAAGGAAGAGCTGAGGAACATTTTCTCCATCTCTACCGTTTCCCTATCCGCCTGTATTACCTTGAAGCTCTGTTTCAGTTCATACTAATTATCTTAGGAGAAACGAGTGGAAACAGAGGGGAGAGAGAACAAAAAAGAAAACAGGCTGCACTGTAATTTTTACAGGCTCTTTTTACTCTGCCAGGCAGTCATGTGGAACCATTAAAATCTGCTCTCAGCTATAGTCATTAGTTGGCTTGAAAATGAAATGTCCTCCTAATTCTGTGTCCACTGCTTCCTTTTTGTGTCCAGTGTAATTTAGATTACTGAGCAAAGAAGTTTCCCCAAAGATAAATGCTAACAATAATCATTTTGGCACTTACCTAACAATGCAATACCAAATGACCAGATACCAAATGAGCTTCTGTTTGCATGTAGCGCATTAAACTGACCAGACCATAATTATGCAAATAATGGAAGGAAAGAAAATGGAAAGGCAACCGCACACATTGCTGTGTAAAACAGAGAGCAATTACTTCACAACAATGGAGGCATTCTTTAAGAAAAAGATACCAGCCAGAAAACCATGCACCTCCATCCACTAGATCCACTCTGTTTGCCAAAGCCTTTAACATGAAGAGACAGTTACCAGCAGGGAAACTAGGCCAAGACTAGCATAAGAAAGTCAAAGTGACACGAAGAAGGAAAAAAAAAGAGCATAAAAAAAGGGGGTAAAGGAGAAAAGATATGGTTGGAGGACTCAGTGTCTTCTCCAAACCAGTTGTAGGTGAAGCTGCAACAGGGTGGGGAGCCTGGCTTTTTTGTTTTGTTGACTTCTTCTTTGTCTACCTCTCACCGTCCACCTGTAGGAGTACACCATTGATGTCTTCTTCAGACAGAGCTGGATAGATGAAAGATTAAAGTTCAAAGGGCCCATGGCCGTGCTGCGTCTCAATAACCTGATGGCCAGCAAGATCTGGACCCCCGATACTTTCTTCCACAATGGCAAGAAGTCAGTGGCCCACAACATGACCATGCCCAACAAGCTGCTGCGAATCACAGAGGAAGGGACGCTACTGTACACCATGAGGTAGGCTGCTGGAGGTTTTTCTACTTTGGTGCAAGAATAAAATGTTTTGGGATGGACAGAGAAGCAAAGATGTGGTAGAAGTTTAATTTAAAAAAAGACATATTCTGCTTTCTGAAGGGGGTGATTGGTGTAACTTAATGACTAAGCTATAAAGAAATCATGGAAACACAGACGGTAACAGTTTGAGATTTAATCTGTATAATTCCACTTTTCAACAAATTCAAAGAAATATCTCCAGAAAACAGTGACTTAGTCTGTCTTTCAATACTTCCACTGCTCCTTCTATTCTATTTGTAGCACTCAGCTCTAAAATCATTTACTCCTAAATGTGTGAAAACGGGTCTAAAACAGTTGGCTGCAATTTATTGGGAACTTATTTTTCTAGCAAACTGAATAGTCCACTTGAGGGAGACTATGTTTGGTTGATGAGCAACACGCATTTGGCAAACTAGAGAGTACCGTGGGAATGACTCAAAATAAACTGTAACTCCCATGCACATGATGGAACAAAGAAACATGTCACCCAGTGGAGCAGTTTATCAATGCGATTTTTAATAGTTTTTTTGTGGTCTGTGGTGCAGAGGAATATGATATATAAGGGTTGTAGCTAAAGAGGAAATACTTGTTAGTGGTTTGGTTTGGATTCTGGTATGTGCTCTTAATTGACTCATCTTGTAAGCTGCTGTATTAAATAAAAGCCCATTTATGGTGCATATTTTGTAAATTAATTTTCTGACATGCAAGCAATGTTTCAGATTATACAGTGTTTGACTGCATGTGTAGTACAGAAAAATGATTCACTACCCTGCTAAATTTTTTCTCTTCATTTCTAGTATTTATTTATTTTTATCTTAAACAACATAAAATTTCATAATAAATTGTTATCTTTCCATAGTGGTGTTCACCAGAACAAATAAAGCTGCTTTGCCTGGTGATTTATTACCTTGGGGATGCTACCCGACAGTTGCAAGCAAGAAGATAAGGTGTACAACCAGCCGAGCTGAGTTCAGACCTAGTCATGGCACCTCAGTGGCCTTCAGTGGAGAAAATAAACCCTTTGCGACAGTTCAAACCTTGATGCGCACCACAGACTGATGCTAATGTGAGATGTCTAAAGCAGGAATCGTAAAACATTTGTTTCCACATGTTTACTAGCAGGGAGAGGGAAGGGGGTGGAGGGACGAGAGGCGGAGCCCGTGTTGCTGTCACAGATGAGTGAGATGAGGGATAGATGGGAGATTAGTGTGTCACTGGTAGCCTGACATGCTGTTTTTCACCAAGCTGTCAGGAAATAGAAACCCACAGGTCAGGGAGCTGGAGCATTTGTGTTGGTTTGAGGGAAAAAAAAAAATAGTGCAGCGACATTCAACACAGTGACTGGTGCCGAGGAAAAAAAAATAGTCCAGCACATGTTCCTGGTGCCTAACTGTACCGATTTGTCATTCCGCCTTAATTCTTCTAGCCCTCCTCCAGCACTGTTGCCACGCTTTGTTATTTTTTCCCTGACTTTGTCACGTGCTCTGATTTCCTCATTTCACATGCTACTTTTTTTTTTCGCTAATTCATTATCTGTGTTTATATGAATCTTTCTAGGCTTACAGTAAGAGCAGAATGCCCAATGCACCTGGAAGACTTTCCTATGGATGCCCATGCTTGTCCACTGAAGTTTGGCAGCTGTAAGTACCCTTTGTTTCACGTAAAATTCAACATACATTTTCATAAACACATCACTCAGACACACATAAATCCATTCTGACACTACCTCATCCAACTGGAAGCATGACCCCAGCAACAGTCCCCCGATAAGGGATGCCGTAGTGGTGGCAGCCTCCCCCATGCAACCCAACGGACCTTCCAAGAAGCTGTAAGACCCTGGCAGGCATGCAGCGTGCAAACCTGTGTTTATCCAATGCACTGTCTGCCGTAATATCGCCAAAGCATCACACCAGCTGCTCACTGCTGACAGCTAGCCCTGCCCTGCATAATCCTTGACAAGACACAACAAGAGATAGAATGATGGAGGTTGGAGACAAGAATAGAAAATGAGAGAAAAAACCGGAGGGAGTAAAAACGGGATGGGCGATCGAAGAGGAGGGCAAGAAATCAGCAGCAAAAAAACACAGCAAGGCTAAACCAAGAGACAAGTTAATGTTGCACTGTCTTCGTGCCAGTCAGCTGCACAGCATGAGTGAGAGGACCAAGCCTTAACCGCCTTCAAACTGAACTCACTCTTTAAATATTTTAGTGATGAGCTCTCTTCCTTATGCTGCAGTCTGCAGTTGAGCCATCCTTTCCTCTGCAGTGGTCGAGCCACACTGCAGCTTTGACAGGTTGGGTGGCTGGAGGGAAGAATAGACTGACTTGACTGTTTTAAGGTCATGTTGTCCTGTTGGGATGTTGTTCGCTTGTTTTCTTATAAGTCGAGGGATGACATGATGTGCCGTGGCATGATGTGACACAACATCATACCACGGGATAGAAAGTTTGAGAAGGCATAATAAAACACCGACAGGGTGAGTTTAGATATTATTAATAATAATGACAAAAACACTTTAGATAAAACATTGGGGGCGAGGTGTGCAGATGCTAAAAGGGTGAAAGAATGGGGTGCTATGCTTGAATAGCCAATCAGGCAACACTGAGATGAGACAAAAGTAGCCAAGAGGAGAAAAAAAACTGAGATGAGGTAAGACTAAACTACAGGATTTGAGCGGGTGACCTCATTTCACATTTGTCGTATTTTTTTTTCTTCCACCTGGCATCCCTAGCAGCTCCAAAAATACAACGTGCGAGGCATCATGTGAGGACAGACTCCCAGCAGCAAAATAATTTATAACTCTGTTCTTCCTTGGCAGATGCGTACACTAAAGCAGAGGTGGTGTATGTGTGGACCAGAGGGGCTGCCCAGTCTGTGGTGGTGGCAGAGGATGGATCCAGATTAAACCAGTACGATCTGATGGGGCAGAGCGTGGATTCTGGTGTGGTGCAGTCGAGCACAGGTAGGTTTCAGTTTGTGATTTAATGCAAAATGAATGAATGTTTAGAGGCAAGCTTTTTTATTCTGAATTAAGTAGATGACATTTTTAATATTCATGTGGCATTAATCAAAGATGCTGATGAAGTTCAATACATAAACAGTCACGCAGACCTTTTCATTGCTCATCCATCACTGCTCAAATGGTTATGCGAACCTCCAAATTTTGAAAACTGCATCACTTCATGTGCATCTGCATCTCACTTATAAATGACAGACCATGTCCCAGATTCATTATTTCCCTACTGGCCATTACATCTTTTTTTTTTCTTCCACCTCATTTTGGTCAATTGATACTGGCAAAAATTAGTCACAGCATAAAATGGGTGACCTGTTTGCAGTGATGCAAGTGGCAGGCAGAAAGTAACGTTCAAGACAGCTGGCAATGGGCCGCCCAAGTCAGGAAAATGCATTTTATTATTATTTCTTTATTTGTTATTTATGCTTCTTGGAAATCTCAGAACCAACATATGGTTGTAACCAGTTTAAGCCCCGCTGCTGCTCTGTTCTTGTGACTGTTCTGTTCTCTCTGTGACTGGCTCTGAATGCGCTGATGAAATGGATCATGCCTGGATATTGAGTTTGTTGACAAATGGCGCCTATAACTGTGCCAATAAATTGCAACTGCAATAAAACTGAAGGGCAAAACACCACAAACTATTTGGAAAATAAACACTTTAGACTATATGTACAGATAGCATAGACTAAGTGAGATTTTTTTTTGTTTTTGTTGCTGTTCTTAAAGTTCTGTGCTTCAGCGCCATGTTCAATTTGAAACTAATTAATTGATACTGCATTAAAGTGCCAGGTCTCAGCTTTAATTTGAGTAGATTTATCAGTAGGTTTATCAATAAAGAAAGAATAGTGGAGGACATGTAGCTGTTTTAACACAGAGTCCTAAGTTTAGGAAGCTAAAAGAAAAAAAAAGGGGAAACCCGTTGCAGTCAGTGATTGTCTGAAGTCTTCACCAGACATTTTGCATCTTCTTTGGTGATGCTCTCCCAGCTGGGCCTTGACTACAGCTGCCTTTAGCTCTGGATTATTGTGTGGCTTCTGCCTTTAGGCCAACCTTCAGCAAGTGCAGTTAATGCCCAATCAGATGACTGACTCTGCCAGTCAAAGATGTTCCATCTCTTCTCCCTGAAAAGCTCTTTGTCTGCTGTGACTCTATGTTTAGGGTCATCATTCTACTGGATGAAAAAGTGTCTGTATACATCCCGTTGGCTCTGTCAGCAGTGAAATGATCAGTTAACATAAATGTGGCAGTTTCATCTGACAGCCATACATGGCCAAGCCACAACAGCAGCGTGTGATGGACTGATATGTTGACATGCTTTTGTTCATGAGCTGTTCATCCATTTCTCCACATTTACTCTATCATTCATCAGTCTACCGAACTTTGTTCCACTACTCTACCAGTTCCTGTACAGAGGTTGCAAAGCTCAAAACTGGGCTTTATTTTTGAGCTTTGCATCTTCAGGTGAATCTACATAGTCATAAAACCTTGATATGTATCTGTGATTAATGCACTTTGTGTTAAACTGTATCGATCACACAGTTGCATCTATATTAATCTAAGCTTATTCTGCAACTTGATGGCAACACCTTTGACCATTCGCACTTGAAGCACTTACTAAAGGTTTTTCCTTATGTCTTAATTCTTGCTTGTGTTGTACATCGCTTTGGACAAAAGCGTCTGCTAAATGAAATTGTAGAATTGTAGAAATTAAAGCTGATAGGTCTACTATAAGGCAACAAAGTTTGTCTGTGCATTTCTTGTAACCTTCCACTGCTCTTTTATCTGTGGACAACAGGAGAGTACGTTGTGATGACAACCCACTTCCACCTGAAGAGGAAAATTGGTTACTTTGTGATCCAGACATATCTACCCTGCATCATGACAGTCATCCTCTCCCAAGTGTCTTTCTGGCTTAACAGAGAGTCCGTCCCTGCCAGGACTGTCTTTGGTGAGTTGTCTGCTCCTTTCTCTTCTAAACATCTGTGGTTAGAGAAATGAGCCCATCACCAGAAGGTTTTAAATCTGTTCTTGGAGAATCAATGTGAAAGATACAAGGATGACACATTAGGCACTTACTCAAAACCATAGTAGCTTAGAGCAAGGCACGAAACCCACTAGGTTGCCTAAAAAGTATAATAAAAAGACAGAAGTCCCTGGTAAAGTAATAAATGCTTAATATGGCAATGATATGATATAAAATGACTGACAATTCCAATTTTTAAGGTAATTTGGTCTAATGATTAAGCATAGTATTCATTTCTAACTTGATAAGTACAAAAAATACTATAATTAAGTAATATTACACTGTGTGACAATCTATCACACTAGACAATACATTATTATTATCAGTAATATTCATTACACGGGATATTGGAATGTATTCCAATGAAAATACTCAAATTACTGCATTAAAACTTGGTTCTTGTTTTAATATAAGACAATCAACATCCAGCAAAATCATGAAGCAGAAATAGCCTTTTGGGTTTAGGTTTGTGTTGGTAACGTGGTTTTGGAGTCAGTGTAAACAACATACAGCTTCTACGCGTACACCCATCAATGACCCTGAGTGTAGCTTTATTTAGTTCTGCTGAAAGATTGTCAGGGTTTGCTACAACACAGTTTAATTTTACATGACCTCAGTGTGAGAGAGACTGCTTTCGAGAAAACGGGAGCTATTGCTACACAGTACTGAGCTAAATTCCTTTTTGATTCTGTTTTGGGCCATAAAGATAAGTAAACAATAATTTCAAGGGACAGGTTAACATTTGGGAAATATACATATTTGCTTTCTCACTGAAAGTTTAATCAGACCTGGAGTCCATTAGCCTAGCCTAGAATAGAAACTGCAAGCATGGGGAAACAGTTAGCACACCGGTTTTTCTTTTTTTTTGTCGATGTCAAATTTTTACTCACTATGGGTTAATTTTTCACGACAATATGAAGTCCTGCACCTCTATGGAAACAGCACAACTATGGCTTGAAGTACAGAGAACTCAGAAATGTCTTTCTGCAATATGACACAGTTGTAATGCCATATCACATAAAAAAGAAAGTAGAAGTTTTTTGATTTTTTTACTTTGCTGAATGATAAAAGTTTTAATCAACATGTACAGCATTTTTGCAACTACCAACAGGTGTAACCAATACTGGGAAAAATGTAAAATTGGCATTTACAACTGGTCTTTGCAAACACAGCCTGCAGTTCAGCTCAGTTCTCTGAATTTTTGTCACATGACTGCTGGTCCCAGCTGAGGCAGCCATTAGTTCCTGGCTGCACTGAGGAGTGGAGAATTTTTTGGTTTTTACTACATCCGTTTATCACAAACACTTCATTTTGGGTGATTTGTTAAGTGAGGCGTAATGGAAAAAAATACTCTGATGTAATGCACCTGATTTTAAGCTTAAATTTGGTTAATTATCCCAATGGGAGACAAGTAGTTAAACAATCCTCAGAAAGTTGAAAGCCTTTCTTTTTTTTTTTACTGTTTCTGGCTCTGATTAATGGCGTCATTTTGGTGATTTTTTTTAAAGATAACATGCTTTTAAATCCTGCCGGCGGCTTTTGGGGTTCAGAGGATTAACGGCTAAAGCTCACAAATTAAGATGTGGTATCTCATTTGTTGAATTTGTGCACAAACAGAAATGGGGAAAAAAAGGGACAGGCTGTGGTTTTTGCATCCTTTAACAAATTCTCCATCATTGGCTGGACACAGGGACTTCCTGGAGTCTCTGCTGATTGCCTGGAAACCTCACAGTTATGACAAATAGCGGCATCAATCTTCTCATCTATCACACAGCAAGGGATGTTTCCTAAAATGTCACATTATTCCTTTAAAGGACATTAAATGTTAAAAACAGACAGATTGAACATTTGCTCTTTGCCATTTCCATACTGTCATGTTCTGCCTTTGCACCAATGACGTGAACAAGAGCTTTAATCAGCTGTGGCTAGCTGCAGTGGAATTTTAAGCCCAAACCTCAGTGTGAATTTAGATTTACGTGCTCTGAATATTAGACTACAAGCGCATGTGTGTGTGTTTGTGCTTTCCTGTGTGTGATGTAAGTGTTCATTAATGCGTGTGTGCGTGCGCGCATCGGCATGTGTGTGTTATGTGCATGTGTGTGTGTCTGGTGTGTATCTGTCTGTCTGTCACACTAAGGTCTTACATAATACCGCCCAAAAGGAAAGCTCTTGCTAGTCTGCAGCATGCTCCGTAGCAGCATAGCACAGCAGCAGGCAGAATGTCCTTGAGTTACCTCACCCCTACACACTTTCTTCTTCTTCTATTCTTCCTTCTTCCTCACTCTCTCTTTCTCTCTTGATCTTGTTCTCATGGATGTCAGTGTCTCCCCTGGCCCACTACTTAAAGAGCTTTCCCAGAATCATTATACGGGCACCCGATTTTTCAGCTCTGCAGTCTTCAGCGGGTTTTTTAGACTCTTCCTGCAATGTGTGTTTGTGTTGTGTACGTGCCACAGCTTGCTACCTGCGGTGCTCGTCACGTGTCGAGGGGAAATGAGGATGGCCTAGATTAGATTCAAACAACTATCTAGGACATGTGTGTGTGTGTGTGTGTGTGTGTCTCACACTATCATTTCTGTGTCTGCTCTGTGATATTTCATGTATGTAGCGTGGGCACACATACGCAGGTGAATAAACACGTACATATTTTCTTGAAGGCACGGGGTGGCCGCAGCGCCTCGGAGTACTAGAATGCCCATTCATGTGATTAATCATCAGAGACAGCGGATGAATAAGCCCGTTCTTCGAAGGGGTTACACTGTCAATATCGCCATAAATGAATCATTAAAAAGACATAGCAGACAATAAAGAGCTTTCCTTGACATCCTAATCCTTTGACCATCATGTAAGGCAAAAATTAAATGGTATATCACGACGCTAACACGCGTTTTGTGCCGTGAAGATGAAAAGTGTCACGACACAGAAGCTGTCGGTGATTCATAGGGAAAATCCAGGCTAAATAGGAAGGCACCTGGTAGTGTGAGCTCAGGAATAACATGTTGTGTGTTCATGTTAGAGGCTAATGTCTTCTGTGGACGCAGTGCTCAAAATGTTTGCTTTGCATTGGGAAATTGTTTTTTTCAGCATTTCTGTTGTCATATGTCTTTTTGTGTCTTTATAATGCTGATTACTGATTATTTTCAGCTAGTGCTTGTAATGTGCTTCATACATTCAGTTAACATGAGATGCATATAGAAGGCACTTTTGACACAAGCATCTCCGTGTTTGTTAGGTACAGTTTCAGAACGCTATGCAACTCAAATATTTGACTCAATTATGTTGTAAGGGAAGCATATTTTAGCCCACATTAAGTTTGTTTGTGGTGTATGACAAATATGTGTCTATCAACATATCTTTGCCATTTATTTTACTGCTTTACTTTTGCTCATTTTCACTCAACAAATTATAGATTAGATGGAGCAGGGCTTGTTACCACGGTAACTCAGGAAATAGAGGAGAAGCTTTAAATATGTTGTAATCAGGCCCATTTCTAACCCAATCCATGACATTTTCCTCAATCTAACAATGTTATTTTGGAGCCTGTATCTCACCAACAGCAAACACCAGTCTCCTTGGTTAAAGTTCTGTATTGGATGAACACCTTATCCTTTATTTTAAACTCCTGACATGGACTTTGTGGGTCTTTGAATCTGGAAACAATTCCATCACGCTTACACCTTCAACTGGAAAAATATGCCGATTCCAAAATGTAAATGAGATTGCAATTTGGTGGTATAGAAACATAATTTTTCTGAGACAGTGTTGGTAGTATACCTGATTATGTACATTGCAGTCTGTCTGAATAAGCATCTAAGAGTCACAACGGTGACATTGCTACACCAAATGTCATGAAATGTGTAATAAGGGACAAGTCTGAATTAAATGTAATTTATCATTTACACACCCGAGTACTCTTAAATTGACTGCACATGTTGTTCTGTTGTAAGATTAAGAGTACAAATCAATAAATATTAAAATATTTGGCTGCAAGACTAAAATATGCATCTATCTCATAAAATGTTGACACCCCTTTTGTGGAGTTAAACAATGAGAATAAATGCAGACAAATTAGGGAAAAAAAGAGTACAAATAAATGCATCACTGAACCTCTAACGCTCATATTTAATATAAAAAAAACAAAGTCCAACAAACCACACAACCCAAATGACTTTCTTACAAGCACCGCCTCCATATATTTTTGATCTTCAATAATGCCATGGATGAATGCATGATGTTTTTCAGCAAAATTCTTCTGATGCCACATGTGCGAAAATGTCAATTAGTCATATGTCAGCCATTACAAAGTAAATTCAATTTTAATTAGGAAATTAATGAGAATTTTTATTTAGCAGCTTCACTGTAAGAAACAAGAATGAGAGTTGTGCCCACATTGGCAATTAATTGAATTTTCATCATAAAAGAATATCCAAAGGGAAAATAATTTTTTAGCAGTGATGCACAGAAAGCTTTTATCTTCCTTCATTTCAACACATTTTAATTCCCACTCCGACTGTACCACTATTCCCTCCCATGCACCAGGCGCCAAATATTATGTGAGCATGACAGCTCTCTCTGCAGTCTTGTTTTAGGTTATATTGGAACAAAGCTAGAAGGTGCATTTGCACTAAAGACAGTACAAAGTCTGTAAGGTTACATATTCCGTGTCTGATAAGGGTTTCAGAGTACAACATTTGTTTTTCGGTATTTTATTTACTGTAGGAGAAATGACTAAACTGTGCAAATGCACTTTAGTCATTGCTCCTGCAGACACCCATTCACAGCTTGGTTTCATTTCAGAACAGCAACACAATCCATCAAATGCCACACCAACACCAGGAAGCAGCTACTGTAATACTGTGTGTGTTCTTATTACTGCAGATGTGATCAGGTTTATGTTTCCAACACAGATGTCCAAAGCTGACACAGAAACAACATAAACATGAGCAAATGCAGCATTGAAAGCCCCGTTTAAATTACATTATGTGTCTATGAAGCACAGCCTCTGCACTAAATCTTTTTCCTAAAGCCTGCCCTGTAGATGAATAGGCAATTTAAAAACACAGCAGTGGGTAGAGTTATCTTATTTATCACTGTGCCGATTAAGAGCCTGATTAGTTTATAGCTAGTTCGGTGTAGTGGAAAACTGTTGGCAATTTATTTATTTGCCGTCCAAATGAAAACCAAAAGGAAAGAGCCACTGATGGCGTTGATATGGTGTTTCTCTCCCTCACTTCCTCCCTCCCTTCCTCTCTTTCGCTGTTTCTAAGCTGTCAGGGACAGCAGTGCTCAGAAGATTAGCTTGCTTCCTTTGCTCCTCTTTAAGAGCGATTGGCTGGGTATTTATTGGTTTTCCCATGATGCTGTTTAATGTATCTGCTCATTAAGGAATAACACCTTGTGTGCGAGTGGGTGTGTGCACTGGAGTTTGAGTGTGTGCGTACACAGGCTCGCACGGTGCATGCGGTTTGTTTGCTATACATGCACATGCTGGTTGTGTGCCAGTGGGTGCTCATAAATTCATGATTACTAGCTGACAACATTGTAGGCAGTGGTGCTACGGACTGTATGCATGTGTGTCTGAGTGTGTGTGTGGCACAAATCTCACAGCTGCGGTGCTGGCACAGTCATTTAACTCAGCCGCCAATCAACATGTCAATTTATTTCTTCATTTATGTAAATGAGAGGTGACATAGTGATGCTGAACGTAATGTGTTTCTGAGTCAGGCTTCCCTGAGGCTTCAGTTATTGATAAGGCATGAATAAATGAGGAACTGCAGCACTGTGGGGATAGACATCACACACAGACAGCTTCACCCCTGGGACTGGTTGAAGGAATGTGAAAATAAAAAGTTGTTTGACAACTCCCAACACTGCAATCAATCTCATTCATCAGATTTACAAGATTCAATACTGGTGCATTCTTCAGTCTATTAATAAAAAGATACAACTGATCCTCGTAATGAGTTAGAAACAGAACTATTGTGACTAAAATACTAATTAATAAGCATGAAGCCTTAAAATATTTAATTTACATGCAACTTAGTTGGATCAGCAAATAGTTTCTAAACCAAAAGTCAGACTGTTGCTCTGAACATTATGATCTTGGAATGCTAAAAATCAATACAACAGCAAAATGTTAATCAAGTGCATTTTATTTGCTTCCTTTTTAAATGTAGTATCTAAAGAAGGAGTGTTGATATTTACCCAGTCTGATAGTTAGCATGTGCCAGATTTACCATCCTAGTTGCTCCCACTGCATGAGCTGAACATGCATGGACACAAACATACACACAATTTGACAAAATATTTAGATTAATTGTCCTCTAAATAATTCAATATATTTGGTTACAATTTGCAATAGAAAACAGTGGTCATGGTTAAATACAGAACCAAATGAAACACTGATGAAGTCAACAAAACTCAATCTGGGACACGTTGACATTCAATATATCAATATTACTTTAATGTCCTTCCCCCCCAACCTCAACCAAGCATTTGTCTCTTATGTCGGCTATCTGTGGTTGTACTCCAACCCTTCCACCTTCTCGTCTTCCTGTGATGTCAGTGCAGTAAAATTATAGCAAACTGCCATGACATTGTAAGTTCACGAATGCTGTCTTTTTCCAATTTTCTAAATGTTACACTGGAGGGGTTTTAGAAGTCTTTTAAGGCTTGCATTTTCAAACTTTGCAAATGTGTGACGAGCGTTGTCTGTACTGTCCTTGTTGAGGTGTAGTTGTGCATGCAAATGAATGGCTCATAAAACAGTTCGTTAAAACCAACTTTGCTGCAAGGTCTCCTCAGGACCCGGCCTAGAAATAGGGTGTGAGTGGCACACAAAGGGCTGTGTGTTCTTTGAGTGAGCAGGCGTCCCACTTCACAATGGATTTTTGACCTTGTCCCACATTTTGATTGTCATGTTTGATTGGTTGCCTACTCAGTCAAAACATTGTTAGAGGCAAATTTCTGCCTTGAACCAGGGAGCATGACAGTAGAGCGAGCGATATTTTCCTGAAGGTTCACTCTCCCCTACAGAGATTTGTCTGTGGCTTGGCTCTGCTGCAGCGGCTGAGCAGTACATCATACTCACTCGCTTGAGATCGGCCCGATTAGCCGAAGCCTGCCATTCAAGGGTTGTCAATCAAGGGTGAAAGTTGGAAAAGAGCAAATAATAAATTGACAGAGGGATCAATAATAATGATAAGCAATGACGTTGCACCTCATGCTGAAAAATCGTTTGACCTTTGGCACAAAGAAAAACTTGAGCTCAAAGCGCCTATTAATTTATTTTTAGCCATGCCTGGAACAATTTATTTTCTGATTTGCAGCCACTTACAGGCAACAGAGCTGAAAGTCTATCAGGCTGATTACTCTGATAGACATTAAATCAAATTTCTATAAGCGTTACCTTGTTCTGGCAGAAAGCTATTAACCAAGTGGACATTATCGGCCCCACATTTTCCAAAAAATGTTCTTTTGAACTGTTTGCCTTTGTGTGTAGTTATATCAAACTTTTCTATGCATGAGGGAGCGGTGACAGCCCTCCCACCTCCTAACTTTGTGATTCATCACCTTAAATCTCTAATTGACTTTCCCCAAATTTTCTTTCACATCTTCCTCTAGCTTGTCATTTTTCACCAGTACTCTCTATGTGTGTGTGAGTATTTGGAAGTGAGTCCCAAACAAAGGCGAAAAGCTTGTTAGAAGATATGTATCATATAAATCAAGTGTCAGCGCTTGTGCACACTGAGCTAAATTGAGTGGAAGGAACTCTCAACAACTGAGTTACACCACTATTAATCCAGTTAGAACTTTCCAGATCAGTGACTTTGTTCATTAACAGCCTTCAAAGCCTCAAGTCTATTAGTTACAACATGTCAAATAGAGTCATTTAAAACCAGCTCTGGAGTCATGTTCTAATGAATCAACTTGCTAGTGTTCTAAATGATTCCTAAGTAGGCCCATCACTGACTCAAAAGGGAGTCTTGTTTTTTTCTCTCTTGGAGGTAGGAAACACCTAGTCGACCTTGTTAGTGTAATCTCACACACACGCCTTTGCACATAAATGCAGATGATTGTAAACAATGCATTAGTTTATGCACACAAACCATCAGTTTATGCTGGTCAAATCCATGCATCACCCGTCATTTTAATAACAAATGGTTTGCTTTTCTTTCGCCTGCATCTCCCGCTGTATTAAGACATTGGAGGAAGACTTGTTTCCATGACAACAGAGCTTGTCAAACACAGTAAAGTATATGATACTGAGCATCAGGGCGCTTTTGTGAGGACTTGTGTAATACCCAGTGGTGCTGCCTTCGTCCTCCCCCACAAAATTAACTGATTTCCTGGCAAACAAAGTAGAGGACAGATCGACACCATACTGTTGCCATCCATTTCATCTATATCCCCTCACCTTCCTCAGTTCCTTTCTGCATAACTTCAGGCATGTATATAGCCCTCCATGCTTCCCCCTACACATGTATCTGTGTCATCTTGCCATTCCCTTGTCCCTTTAAACACTCATTTATATTCCTTCCCTCCATTTTGCCTCTGTACTCTCAGTTCAGACGCAGTGGATGTGAGGTGCTGCTCTTTTGTGCTCAAGCACCTGCTGTGTCCATAAGTACACATGATTGCTGGCAAAATCACTTTGCACTGGCTGTCCTCCAGTGGAGAATGTTCTGGCACCCACCAGATAAGCAATGACACCTTGATGTAAGAGTTACACTCTGCTGCAAATTTCAAGACGCTCGTTCTCAAACTTGAAACAATTTCAACTGTGACACCGAGCCGCTGCTTCCAGTCAGATTAAACATTCATGTAACGCGCCGCATGTGTTGATTCTTCGCGTTTGTATTTGCATTTGAATTATTATCTAATTCGAACCAACAATTTACATATACTGGCGGTGTTTAAATCCAATGTTGTAAGGGTTTTATAGCCGAGTAAAATGTTGCAGGGAGGGGGTCTTAGAAAGCTTCTCTAAGTGACAGTTCAGTTTCATGCAAGTCGTGTTGCATGTGGTACATATGCATCATCAATGCATTCAGTACATTACATGGTGGATGACACCCCCCAGTTGGGTGAAAGACAGCAGTACAAGTATAGAAGTAAAGCAAAAACCTCAGTGAACAGGGTCAGCGGCAAAATGTTTTTAGCCGTCTAAAATAAATGGCCTACCAAAAAAAAAAAAATCTATATCGTGCTATATCTAAAATATTTCACTGCTTTACCTTGCTGTCAGGCAGCCCTTTTCAACAAGGAACTGAATCGATCTGTGCTCTCCTTCAAAGCCACCAGACTCCGTTGACAAAAACAGTAACTTTATCTTACAGAGTACTGGTGTTTCTGGTCCACTGCTGCCTACACTGTTTAGTGCATTTGTGCCACTGTGCAACACTGATGATTTAATGTGTTTTTTTGGATCTGACTTTGGAGTATGGTAGACCAAGAAAAGACAATTTTTGTGTACTGTGAGCTAAAATTACTGTTGGGACTGTGGACAATTTGGTAACTATGAAAAAGCAATAAAACGGCCGGAGGTCCTCAACAGAAAAGGCTGTCTAAAGGCACGGTTAAGAGGTGGAAATATTCTAAATACTGCATGTACTCAAAGTGATACTTAGTTTTTAGGTGGGCTTTTTTTTTGAAGACAGCTAAGATACAATTCTTGCTACTACTGACCACAGTAGTGTATTGGTTCGTTTTATGAAAGTCCTCATTGCATTTGTGATTCTTAAAATTTGGGGCCAGCCACCATGTACTGCATTTAATACACTGACAAACCTCCCTTTAAAGAAACAGAACAATCTCTTTTACCATTTATTAATTTATGGGTTTGTAGCTGGCTTAACATAGTCTTTAATACATTAATTCACATTAATTATGCAGAACAACAGTTTTCTACATTAGAGCACTATCATCCTTTACTTGATCTCATTTGTTGCAGGGTATTTTTCCTCAGTTCTTGAGTAACAACAAGTAAACGTAGATGCTAAAATAGCGCATGTATTTTATAGAAATGTTACTTTGCTCACAAAAAATTATCTATATTTGAACACAATTCGGTTTTGAAATGGGAGGACATGAAAATCTGGAATTAATATTCCATCACTAATTATTTTCAGATCTCCTGTTGCCATGCAGAATCAACACAACATATGATGGCCTAGTTAGCAGTGCTGAATATGGCCATATGTAAATTCTGTACAATCCCGTATTAATATAATTACTCTAGCATAAATATTGCTATAATACAGTACATCTCAGCGCCTGCATTCAACTGTAGCTACCTTTAATCATGTTCTCCCTCTCCATCTGAATCCATCCCACGTGGGCGGCTGAGTTGTGTTCCTACACAAAATTGGAATAGAATATCGCCACTTTTACATGAAGCCATTATTTGTTTTTTGTTTGGACAGCATGACTGCAGTTACATCATGTAGGATGAGGAGGTTACTCTTGATCATTCGTGCCCGTACTAATCCAATGAAACAAATTATTGATCTATCTGGGGCAAAGGAACAAATCTGAACAATAAATTATCTCAGAATAAATAAGTATGACCTACTTATTTGTTATTCCCTTTAGCGCCATAATGAACCCTAGAAATGTATGACCGTGCACGTCGCGTTCTATGCAGATCTAGTAGATCCATCAGAGGTGTCTTGTTCAGTTATGGCTAATGACCAGTCATTTATTTGGCTATGAGTAATGAGAACATAACAATCATCCTTTATGGTTCATGTCACAGCACCCAGTCAGCAATGGCAAAAGCATGTGAAAAGCGAGTGGGAGGATGAGCAGTCCGTGATTCATCGCCTAACACTTCATCAAGACTGAGGAGGAAGTAAAAAAATAATTTATAATTGTGAAGGGAAACAGTATCATTTCAGGACACATGCAATAACTCAGCACCAGCTGTTTTTCCATTGTGGAGCTGGTGGACACAACAGCGACACTATGCAATATATCACAATTAAATATATTTTAAATATACAAATAAACACTACTTTAATGGAACTTTTTGTAGACTGCATTCAAAATTAGTTGTTAACTCAATAGATTTTTATTTTGTTACCTTAGCGTATACGGCGAATTTACTTTGTGGATTGTCATGTCCGAGGTGAGAAGACTGCTACTCAAGAGTACATCAGAGGGCAAAACAAAGGCATTTGTTGTCCTCTTGTGTAAACCAGTCAGCATTGTCTCCTCCAAGTTTAGCCAATCACTGTTCATAGTTTTTTAGAGGGTTGCTCTGAAATATCTACCCTGAAGTAATTGCATTTTCTAAAACAGCCCTGACAGAGTTTTGGGGGCAGTTCTTGTGGTCAGAACACACACAAAGCTTCAGGTTGGCCTAAACAGACCCCACTGGTGCCGAGTAAAAGATGCTAACTGCACGTTTGCATTGAAAGACAAAGCATGGCTCCATTATCTAACCCTGGACTTCGTTTGTCATTTAAAGACAAGATTTTACTTCACTTTCCTTGATATTCCTTAGTTTGTCTGGGCTGTGGTTATTAATTAACATATTGCATAGTGATGAAAATTCAACATAACAGATTACAGCCATCAAGATCAGAGAGCACTGATTACTGTTTTTTTTAATGGTTTTTTGCAGTTTATGATGACACCTACAGAGAAAAAAATCAATGACAACACATTTCTGTGGATGTCTTATACATCAAAGTGTGTATGTACAGTACATGTTTGTACATAAACATCCCTCCACACAGAGCATGTGTGTGGGAGGGTCCTTACTGCATATTTTATAGTCCCTCTACAAGCCAGCTGATAAACTGAATCAGTGGATTCTTTCTGCTGCTTGGGCTGATGTTATTCGGTGTGTAAACATCTGCAGTAGCCTGTTCTGTGATGAGCACCACACTGTTAGATCTGCTCTGACCCAGTTCCTCTCTCTCTCCACAGTGTCTCATCACAGGCTTCAGTAGTAGTACACTCCTTAGTATGAGGAATTTTGGATTAAAAATATGCAACAGCTGTCTTAATTTACAGTTTTTGCATGGCTCATTTCTTGTAACTGCTTGTGCACTGGTGTGCAGGTCGAATTTAGAGCGAAAATCTATTTTTTCCAGCTATTACTCGTCAGCAGTATCTCCGAGGGCTGCATCTACCAGCTGCATCTGTAGAAACCTCCGCCTTTCTGAGACTATTAAAAGCACAACCTGCAAGACTGCATCAGCTGCTCACATAGATTAATGTGAATGAAATGCTTGCTCATTTGATCTAAGAAAAAAGGAACTCGCCATGCAGTAATACTATTGTGTACTCTGGCATCATATCTAGAGTAAGCTTATGGTTATACCAGAATACTTTCATTGCTCAGCACTATACTTAAGGTTTCATTCTTCTTCGTCGATATCATTAATAATACCAGGATACTTCACATAATGTCTATTCATGCATGGCACACACATACATGACAAATGACTTTACCAGGGCTTCATCATGAATCAGAATTTGTTCTTAATGACTTGCTTGTTAAAATGTTGATTGAAGAAACTAAGAATAATAATTAATCCTGACAGCACCTGAACCATCTGAGAATTGATCTGACTTCACATAATCCATCTTGTCTGTGTATGTCCCTGCAGGAGTGACCACTGTCCTGACCATGACCACACTCAGTATCAGTGCCAGGAACTCTCTCCCTAAAGTGGCCTATGCCACAGCTATGGACTGGTTCATCGCCGTCTGCTACGCCTTCGTCTTCTCGGCCCTCATTGAGTTTGCCACGGTCAACTACTTCACCAAGAGGGGTTATGCCTGGGACGGAAAAAGTGTGGTGCCAGAGAAGGTATTTGAAACCCCTTAGTATTCTTGTCTTATTCCTAAGGAGGCCCTCAGTTTGACATAATATGGTTTGTTAGGCGATGATATGGAACATGACTGCGATGATTGCTGTCAGTATGAAGGCAAATCTGTGTTTCCAGGGGTAGAAGGAACCTTCATCACACCAGTCACTGAGGATAACATAGAATTACATATATAGATTTTTCTTTCCAACAGCCTCTTTTTGGCATTAGGACAGCACTTTGCTTCTGATGGCACTGGATCAGGCAGGGAGCATTTAGTTGTTGTCGCCAGCTCATCTAACAGAAAATGCAATTTGAGTAACATGACATGAGCATTAATAGTTTAGTGTTCATCTTGTGCTTTCTGCTCTACTTGTCTCTGTGCTGCAGTTAGCAGCAGCAAACTATACCCAGCTATTTTTGAAAAAAAAAACACCCTAATATTAATGTATGACACATTAGCATCAGTATCTGTGCAATAACACACAATATGTAGCCTCAAACAAGCACTGAAAACAGGCATGCAAGTCCCAGTTCAAGCTTTGACACTTTTGCTTTTCCCAATTCTTTCTCCAACAAATACAACCAGCAAAAGAAGAAGAAGGAGTCCCTCCTCAAGAAGAACAACACCACAGCCTACCCAGCTGCCACTGCTACAGCCTTCGCCCCCAATATTGCCAGGACCCTGGATTGGCCACAATCGCCAAAAGCGCCCCCGCCACCCCCAACTGAGCCCAAGGAGGAGCCAAAGCCCAAGCCTCCAGAGGCCAAGAAGACCTTTAACAGTGTGAGCAAGATAGACAGGATTGCCAGAATAGCCTTCCCTCTGCTCTTTGGAACCTTTAACTTGGTCTACTGGGCGACCTACTTGAATAAGAAGCCCAAATTGCAGGGGATGCCACACTAATCCATGTTTCATTCCTTTTAAAAAAATATATACCTGTAATTATTTCATTTTCTTTCTTATTCCTCTTTAAAAAAAAAACTGTGTTTATTTTCAGACAAACATGGTGTCCATGCAGGTTTGAATTCCCAGTTGTTGCATTGCTTCTATGTTTACCTAAATTTGGAAGATTTTGAAAAAACAAAATACAGAAAAAAAAAGGATGATAACAATACAAACTTTTGAGAGGGTGTTGTTCAGGTCTGGGTTGATGCTACTAAGAAAATGCTACTATAAATATATAGCCAAGAGAATGCTATTCTACAACTGCACATAGCCCAAACTTGTTAAGGGGCTTTTGTTTCTATGTTTCTTTCATTTTCTTTTCTTTTTTTTTGATTTCATTTGAACATAGAATCACAGTAAAAGGCACTTGTGTATATGCATGGGCAGGGCATCTTATTATTTATGTTTATTTATTCAAAATACAGATCAACATTGACTGGTGGCTTAGTTTATTTGAAATCAGCAGCAAAATGCTACACTCAGTCTCTTTCGAAAAATATCTTCCATTCTCTGTAGATGTTTTATGAGATTAATTATGTCATTCTTCAAAATATGTTAGGGTTTCTGCAATAGCAATAAAACATGTCTCAGTGGACACACTATTTATTTAGGGATTGACAAAAAAAATACAAAAATCCAATCATCTCTGTGCTCAACATTGAAAATGTATTAATTTCCTTTCACAGCATTGTAAATATTATCAGGTGTTAGAGATGTCAATATTATGTTTAAGCTTTGCAAAGTGTAACTAAAGGGTATGTTAATTGAATACATGGAAAGGTAAACTTTTTTATTTAAATTATTTTTGTTCTCTTTATGATACTTTCTACAAAAAAAAAGAGTATATAATGGTCTAACTCATGCTTAAGTGACTGTTTCTCGCCAAGTTAACGTTCCATTCAAAGCTGCTTTCACAATGAAGTAAAATATTATTCAATCGTGTGTTCGTGCACACACCGACGGCAACAACAGCAACAACAAAATCAATGGTATAAACTGAGATTGGCTAGTTACGAGCAAGAATGTACAAATCATCTCAAATCCTGGAGTGCATTTTACATTTAGAATTAAAACACTCATTGTTTACTTAGTTTTGTTTGGTCTTTTGGCATTTTCGAGTATTTATGGTGGGGCCTTCAGTTGCCAAAAACACCATTTACAGGAAAGTTCAGTTAGCGTCAGTTAAAAGTAAAGGGGTTGGGGCACACTGAGACGGAGGAGAAGTGCCTTTTCCATTTTCAGAGTTGAAGCTGTGATGGCTATTACTTTGTTGATTGACGGCGCATCTGTATTTTCCATCCCACTGTGTCCCCTGACCGTGTTTACCATAGTACCCCATCTCCATTCAGTTGAAAATTGAGACATAACACTCAGAAAGTACCAGCTACACTGCCTTCAGTATCACATGCCCGTTTGGACTCATTTGTTGCTGCTTGTTGGTGAGCAACAGCGAAAGACAGGGACAGAGACAGAAAGAGACAAAGAGAAAGGAGATGTTGAGTTGAAGTGGCACTGTAATCTTACTTTAGCCGGCGCTGTGTTTCGCACAGAGGACTTGTCTTGTAGTTCTATGATAGTGATGAAGATGAATATATTTTTGTAGCATGATGTCAATCCCTCTTCCGAGAAAAAACAACAGAAACTAACGCAAATGTGAAAAGTATGCTTTTGTTTTGTTTTTTGTCTTAAACATTGCTTGCTTCTTTCTTTTTAGTTTTCTTCTTAGAAAAACACACAAACATTAGGGAAAATTGCTTCTTCTCTGACGTGGCATGTTAAGTTTCTAAACAGTCCATTTTAAATTATGTTAATGTAGCAATATTAATTAGCAAGGGCTTTTCTTAGGACCTGAACCTGGCACTCAGTCTGGGGGTGACATCCATTGTAGCTTTACACTGACCCCTCTCTACTTGTAGTTTCATCTGTATGCTGTACATGGAAATTTAACCTCTTCTGTTTAGATTTGGTTAAAGACAACAGGCATTGCATTGTGTGTCCACCCTGGGTTCTGAAGCCTCTGGCTCCCACTCTAACCTTGCTTGGCAAAGATTCAAGAGTGAGGGTGCACTGCATCGCATTATTGATTCTCAGTGTGCTTTGTTGAATATGTTTTACAGGGCACTGAACAGGCCAAAAGGCATACTAGAACCATACAGTACTCTGCATGTTTGTGCGCTGGGGTGAATGGATTGTGCTATTACCAGAGGGAACTGAAAAAGAGACTGGTGGTTGTTGCTATTGTTATTATTTGCATACCATAATGACCAATACTGAATTTACCCCCTAATGGCAGACATCTTTTCAAGCATATGCAAGCAGTCAACTGTTCACAGCCACTTAACCTACAAGCAGAGGGTCAAGGAACTGCAAAGTTCAGGGTGAAGAGTTGTATAAAGATATTTGAACTCTAAACTATTGTATGTATGTTTATTATCATGAAGAAAAATATATATACATATGTAAAATACATAATGCATACAGTATTTGATTCTATTAATGAAGATATTAGCTAAGATGATGATGAATATTGTTTGTATTATCAACCTATTGTTATGCATTTTGCACATTTAGAAGAACAATAACATTACATTTATGTAGTCAGCTTCGTGCTATGCAAGGACAGCTTTGAACCACATCATTGACCTTCTCTCCCTGACCATTGTGCTTCAGATTTACAAGTTATTATAAAAAAAAGAATGAAAAAAAGCTTAGCTTTTCTATCAGCTGTGCACCCATTAGCTTCCCCCCCCCAACCATGGCTATACAGGGTGACATCAAAGAAAACAGTGGATTATCTCTTTTGTTTGCGCTTTGGATTTGTCGGTGGTTGAAGGGAAAATGGCTTTCGTTGTTGATTGCACTTTTTCTCCAGAGACATGCAATAAAGTGATTGAGCTGAAAATACCAGGAGCAAAACTGTAACAAGATCACCTTGTTAATAATATTTCCGTTCAGTTCTTGAGCTTGTTTGTCATTACAAGAATGAAAAGAGGTGACAGTGTTACTTTGTTAAATGGATAATTTTGTTTATCTTTCGCTCTCCAAAGCTCAGCGATATTACAGGGAGCACCAGGCGTAGTTTTGACTTTGACAGAGTAAACGTGAATTTTCTACTTTTCTGTTTCAAGTATCTTTGCTAAAGCCCCAATCTTGTACTCCAAGCCGGATAAAACAAACGCTGTAGAGCATTTACAAACATTTTGGAGCTGGGTCTGATTTTGCTACATTTAATGCTCCAGAGAGAGAATGTGAATAAAAAAATATGAGGCACAGTGCAATCATGAGCTTCCAACTTTTACCTTCACACTCATAAGCAGAGCATACATGTAAATATCACATTTGTAGGCACATCAGTCATTTCTTTCATTATGTTTGATGCAAGGTCCATTGCAGTTCTCAGCAGCACTTGCTTTTCAACATTGAGTCTTTGGTTATTCCTAGATACCTACTGGAGTTTTTCTTGTATTTTTATCAAGCAAAATATGTTCTGATTTTCACTGAAATGTAAAAAAAAAACTAATTTTCTAAAGCACAAACGTTGATTAGGGTAAGAGAAATTAGAGAGACTGTATACATATGGACACGAAAAAAAACGACGACACGGACTTACAAAACGCACACAAGCTCACATACCCACATACAGTACATATGTTGGTAGTTCCAGGATACTGACAAAGGGTTCTGATGGATGTAGAAGAAATGGTGAACCTTCTGTAAATGTTTTCTTTTGTTTCTTTTGGTTATGATATGGCCCTGTAAAATCTGATTCTCTGCATTAGTCTTTAATAAAAAGAAAACAAATGAATGTCGTGCCTATACCTCTGTCCTTGTGCTGCAGATCACCAGACACAAGGGAACACACATAACACACACGTGGTGCTAATAGAATGCTAATAGGCAACATGTGGTGAATGTACACATATGTCAGTAGCAAAAACAGTGGTGCCATCTGAGATAGGAAGATCCCTGAATGATTCAAGGACTAAAATATGGAAAAGCAGGACTTTCTAAAAGTTTATTAGGCTCCAAATGAGCAGTGGGCCTGACAGGAAGCCTAATATTACACCAGTCTCTGATGAGTATCTGAGTAACTGCTTCATGTAAATCAGGCCCATCCAATTTTTCCACTCTGTTCAGGGATGTTGGAAATATTTTATCAAACTTAAATTTCGCTGAAGTTTTTTTTTTTTTTTTTTTTTTATTTTTGCCCCAGGGATGCCAATTTTGGTGGTATTGGTCGGCCGGTCAATTAGTCAGCCCACCGCTTTGGTTCTGACTGAACTACCTCAACAGCTATTAGATGGATTGCCCTGGGATTCTAAACATGCCGATGGTGCCCAAAGGATGAATATTTCTAATTTCGCAGTTCCCTTGAAGTTTCTTTGAGCACCACCAGGGGGTCCCATGAAATATTTTACCTTTGGAACAATTCATGGCTCCCTATTGTGGAGTTGTACTGCACACATCATTAATGCTATGAAATATTTTAACATCTTTTTGAAGGTCTGCACAAAAGTTATCCTGAGAGATGTCCCTCTCAGGATAACTGTTATAACTCTGGTGACCCCTTAACTTTTAATATTGCAGTGCTCTCTTGGTTATCAACCAGGTTTATAACCAAATATTTCTCTAAGTTCTAAAATTCTCATCAGTTGCTGCTGTACTCTGTGTGTTTTACTATTTAGCACGTTAGCAAACATGAAAAATCACAAGGAACACGGTATTATGTTACTGACATCAACATGTTAACACTGTTGTTCCTAAACACCGACTCACAGAGCTATGGGATATGGGCATGCTTAATAAGTGTTGGCTTTGATGTACAGACTATACAACCATCATCACTACCAACTCTCAAGCTAAGCAGCATCCTCTACAAAAATCTTAACTTTACAAGACATCATGTCAGCAGTGAAGTTGGTTTCCATCAATCATACATGCATCAGCATTTTTATTTGTACTGTAAATCACTCACACTCATATCATTTCTCTTATTTTCATCTGTTTTATGTCCAAACAAAATATATACTTAGATAATTCCCTTTGTGCTTTAAAGGGTCATCACCTGTTCAAAGTTCCAATTGTTACTTTGAATCCCAACAGAACTGCAAAGTCTTTGTAAGGCCCTTTTCGGTCTGAGTAGGCTATTTTGATCAGCCATTGTGGCTACATCGTTGCATTACATTTCCTGTGCATGTCTAATTATTAGCCAAAATCTTTCACAGAGCATTTCTAAAGTTTCTAAAGCTACAGTGTTAAATTCACTATAAAAATTCGTGGAAGTCGGTGGTAGAAGTAATTAGTTGATGCCTGTTTTTGGCCCACCAGAAAAGCCCCTCCGACATTCAGCATTTTGTTCCTCTGTGTTTCTCTCCTCACTATTCCTCCTCTTCTCTTGCTGCCTCTGCTCACAAGCCTCCACCGCATCCCCATCTTCCCCAGACTTCAGGTGCAGGGGAACGTGCACTTCTTCCTTAAAAGCATGTGAGCTGCCAAGCTCACATGCCAAGCTCACATGCTAATAAAGCTGCTTCTCTCTGGCAGGAGAGCGAAGAGAAGAGCCTTTTTCTCTTTCGCTCTGCCTGGTTCTCCTCCTCTTACCTCTCTCTCTCTCTGTCTGTCACTTCCCCCTCATAAGCACAGATTGGGGGGGGGGGGGGGGGGGGGGGGCTTCTAAGCTTTGTGAACATTATCACAGGTACAAAGCTAAGACAGTCCTTTTCTTATTCGGCTAGTTTCCCTAGAAACTCCATTTAGACGGGCATTGAACAGTCTCTCCATGAATTGTGTTTGTGTTGGGCATAAAGGATGAATGCTAACTCAACCAATCCTTGCACACAAGAGCTTGTAATTCTGCTGAAAAGGAGAAATAGCTGCACAAAACAGGGAAACCAGGAAAAAAAAAAAAAAGCTTTTACCCAACACAAAATAATCCATGTCAGAACCAGTGCTACATAGTAACAGCTTCAAATTTTTGCAGTATAAAAGGGATTTTGTAGGTTTCTCATGCTGATACATGGCAATGACCCTCAGCGACTACTGGAATCTGTTGTTAATATTGGCAATTAAAGCTAAATAAAGACATCTGCCAAAAAGAAAAAAAAAAAAACTTTGAAGAGCCACAAGAAGCAACACTTGATACTGTAAATAAAGGTAGGATTTTTGATCCCTGGCCAACACTTAAACTGACATCAACAAATGAACTGTGTAATTGAAAAGAGAAAAATGGTGCCGTCCATTTCTCCTGAAAGTTCACCGTCTCCACATGACAAAGATGGAGGCTACAGATTGGCCAGAAGAGATGAAGCAGTCACTCCCACACACATCCTAGGTATCTTGTGTGATCTCCAATTCTTCAGGCCCTAAATTCTCAAGCAGTACCTCCGTCAGGGGCTCACATCTCCTGAGATTTCTATTAGTTCTCTCCCTGCTTGCTCATTTTTCTGTCCCTTTCCTTCAGCGTCTCACTCTTCAATTGCCTGCTGTCTCTCTTTCCCCCAATTACCCTTTGGAAGACTCCATAGATTACTTGGCCAGGTATCAGGATCTGTGATTTGTTTTTCTCCTTCAACTGAAATGAATAAATGAATACATAAACAGAGAGGAAAACGCAATTGGGGCAAAAGATAATTACTTTACATTCTGCACCCTCTGAAAGTAAATGCCTCTGTTATAGAGGTTTTCTGCCCAAGGACAGCATTATTGTTTTTTTTTCATTTGTACATGCACTGCGAACTGTTAATGCACAATAGAAATTCCCGACACCCTAACATGTTTTTCTTTTTCCTGAGCGGTTGTTTGTTATAAAAATTCAAATCAGTCGTTTAGTCTCAACATGGCTCGAGGAGTCAGTATTGGACTGGACTTTTCAAGGCTGTCATTTCCATTGTGAATTCCGCCCACTGCCAAAAGTTCCTCCTGAACAGAGGATAGGATAAATGTCCGGTCCAGAACAGCAAAATGTCAGGCAGTTTTGTGAGGGGGTATTATGACACTGAGTGCCAACCTTTTTATGGTGACTCAGCGGGGCTGGTACAAGGAGGAAGAAGCTTCACTTTTTATGTCCATCTGTCCACAATCTATAACTTTACAGCAAAGAAATGCAACATTTCAACAACATGAACTCAAGTACTGCGCTTAAACTGAACTTTGAGATACTTACTGCTTACTCTAATACAGGAATTCTACTTGTAATGAATCATTTGTTACACTGAGATGCCATTACTTTTACCTGCCCTGTGGGAGAAGCCTAACAAACTGATAAAACAATGATGAAGTGAACAGCTTAGATTATCTCATAAGAAGAGCACATGGCAAGAAATAATTGGATAAAATAGGCAATAAATGAACAGTTGTTTGCTCTTGTCGACATGCTGAATTCGGCGAAAATTGGTTAAAGGTTAAAACCCATATGACTTCTGGAGCATCTCTGAAACATCAAGGCTTATTTTTGGCAGCAGTAATGAGTAATGACCAACAGTGGTATGAAGAAGACAAACACTGGGCTAGAATACTGTACATCCAGTAGCTCCAATTCATAAGATACAAGATGCAAAGGATCTGCTGCGAATGCCATGGCCACATACAAAGAATTTCCTTCAGAATTAATAAAGTTTTATCTTATTTTCAACCAGTAGAGACCTTTAGAATCCCTGTCAGATGTGCTTTGACAGCATATAGAGGACCAGGCACACCAGGAAGTGTAAGACACTTTCTTAAAGTTGGTTTGGCATACAAGCAACTACACCCTTCACATAGAGGGCAACATTGATTTCCATTAAGAGTTATGTTCTCTTAGCACTGTTGATGTCCACTGATTCATGTGGGAAATGTTGGGTTCTAAATGCTCCACGAATAACATGATGTTTATTTTATTTTTAGTGCTTGTTGAGAATGAAATGTGGGTTGATGGCACAAATAATGAACCAAAATTGTAAAGAGTGTCGATCATTATAGCAAATGCTAATTAGATGCTAAAACACAAGCAGAATTGATACTATGCATGTCCTTTCATATCACACATTACCACCCAATCCATATCAAAATCTCTGCTAGTGATTAATAAAGGTTTAGAAACTATAATTCTGTATTTTTCTTACGTAGAAGTTTTGCTTCTTTAACTACTAGGACGTATTGTACCTGAATAAATGCATATCTGCATTCCTGCAGTGAGAATAAATTGCCATCACTGACTATGTGGATAGCAAAGTTTTGGCTGATGTAACTCTACAACGACTTCACCAAAGAAATGCAACAGCTCTACAATGTGAGAAGTGCATTATTTTATCTATCAAACACTCGTGCTGTGTTTTCTGGCCAACCCCAAACCAATCTCGAGAAGTGTGCTTTGTTCATTTCAGCCTCTTTGGATGACAGTGCAGTTTCTCTGAGGGGCTCTGTTGCACTGCATGAGACCTCCACAAATTAGCGAGACTCAAAGATGCCACATATACAATGGTATCAAACTCAAACGTGCTTAGATGCAAATATTACCAAAAAAATAAAGCAAACAAACAGTCCCTCTTGGGAGAATTTGCAGTCATAACGTTGCACAGAAAATGACTAAACTTGGCCAGGCCAACTCGTGGAAAACAGAGCAACACAGACTTTAGCCCACAAGCTGTTCTTCTGCAATAAGAATAATGTTAGTCATACAACACGACATTTGCAGAGCCACCACAGTGACAGGTTTATCTAAATGAGCTCGCCGTTAAGTCTTGGTTGAATGCTGCAGAAACACTGGGCATGAGATAATGATGGAGGAAGCAGCCGAAGGCAAGACTCGTCAGTCCAAAAGGAAAGACCAGTTGATGGCAGGGATAAGAATGGGACATATTCTCCAGGCCATCATGATATAATCAGCATGCTGCCTTTTTTCTTTCCTCCAGCTTTCATGAAAACACAAAGGTCTCCTTTTGTCTTCTCTCTTTCTATCATTCACATGTAAATTCACTTTGTTAAAACTGAGCAGCCCTTATGGCCCTTCTGCCTTTGTATGCACGTTTGTTTGTTTCTTTTCCACCCTCTCATTGTCTTTCCCGTTGTTTTGAAGTTGACATCTAGGGTGTAACTGATATTTTCTTGCTCTGCTCTGCAGGAAGGAGTCAACTTCTGCCAAAAATTGAAATGAGGCACAGCAGCCAGAGAGCACAAGTAACTGAAGTGAGAGGCAAGAAAATAGGAGCTGAGAGGAAAGAGTGGGTGTGTGCGAGTGGGAGGGGTGGGTGTACAAGGGCAGTTAAGATGATAGATTGAAGAAAAGAAAGAGATGATCAACAAGGATGACAGAGCGTCCAGAGGCAGAGTTAATGTGTGAGAAAGATATAAGAATGCGGAAAAAGGAGAAGCCTGAGGAAGGTAGAATGGAAGGCACAAAAACAAGCGAAAAGTGAGGGAAGTTGGAATTTGCGGAAGAGACTACAGTGATAGGAAAGGAGGCAGCAGAAAGAGAGAAAAGAAATAGCACAAGGAACTGAAAAGATGACATTGAGCCAAGAGAAGGGCACAGCAAACCCAAGGAATGATCGAGCATTAAAGCGCACAGCGGGGATGTAGCAGTGCATAAAACCACTTCCATACTATCAAATATAAAGCACATGTCAAGGAGAAAAGAATATTTTAAGAATATATTCTAATTATTGCTGATAGCTAATCAGTCTGTCTCCAAAGAGCTCTGCCCCTTTTGACTTTCCGTTTCATCTTAGTTCTCTTCATAGACTCCCCTCTACTCTTCTACATCTCCAGTTGTTTTCAGATGTTTTCTCCAAATCATGAATGACACCCTCCTCCCCATCTACTCCTAAATATGTATGCCGGACTTTAATAAGACAAAAGCCGCTTTGTCATCTACGAAATTGCTTTTTCGTGGGATACGCATTCAATTTGTTTATAGGGTTGCCTTATATAATGGCAGTTATGTAATATAATTAAAACTTGCTGTTTTACCGTCATTGGATTACACTTGTGCGCTTTCCACTTGCCAGCCAAGCTTCCTAAATCAAGAGAGGTCTTAAGCTTGTTGCAATCCGTGGTTATATTTAATACCAGACAACAGAGGGGTAATTTATTTGGCTTACATCACCAAATGCATCCTGTTCTATTAAATTCCAAGTGAGGGCTTTCATGTGGAATTAACT
Organism: Acanthochromis polyacanthus; assembly: GCF_021347895.1. NCBI lineage: Eukaryota > Metazoa > Chordata > Actinopteri > Pomacentridae > Acanthochromis > Acanthochromis polyacanthus. Next base: position 6,314,135 of record NC_067129.1, read on the forward strand.
ACTTTCCCTGACTTCATATAGAAAAACTGCCTCCAGCTCCAGTTCAGAGGACATATAGGGACATAGGTGCCTCTTATTATTCTGCTAAAACACAGTTTGTTTTGCTCTCATGACACAATGAAAGTTTGATAACTGTGCCATGTACAATGTTTCAAGTTGCATCACCAAAACAGGTCCGCTCGCTAAAAATTATGGGTATAACATCTGTTTGCACTCCACTTCTGTTTGTACAGCAGTAAGGTGGTGCTTTTGGATTCAGTGACCATATCTGCAGCACACAATCCACTCTTTGTAGTAATACAACTGGATTTATGTGGAACAAATTCGGCCCATTTGCGGTTTTGAATTCTTTTATTCCAAACAATGGCCCTGGCTTCAGTTTTTGCTGCGGTAAGCTAGTTGGCTACACTACCAGTAAACACTGCCTAATTCTTGAAGGTCAAAGCATAAATACTCTTGGATTCAATGCGGACAATATGGGCCATTTGGAAGGACTTGTTTGGAAATTACTTTATTTACAGGGTATTATCATGATGCATGTGGTGTCAGCTGTCTTCAGCAGACAGTATTGACCCGATGCAGCTCCAGGTCTGCACCTTTCCACACCCATAAGGCCTGCTGAGCAGCAGGTACACACACATTTTCCCACAGGTAGATACAAAGCCGACAAACAATAGCGGTAGATTTATGGCCTTGCCACGATGAGGTACATTGCGTTATCTGTGTGTGTGTGTGCATTTAACACTCATGTACGCCTCGTGCGCATATGCGTGAGTAAATGCTCTTGTGTGTGTCCTGCCTAAAGCCGCCGTGCTCTCCTTTTCACTCCTATAAATCACAGTGTGAACCCGCATTTACCATGGTCAGTGCAAGCATCACCTTGTTACAGTTCCTCTTTGTCTTGTGCCCTGTTCAACCTGAGCGCAGTCTCACCCTTCAGGGATTCTGAAGGAATCACTTGTACTCATCTTCGCTTACAATTTTCTTTTACCCTCCCACTCCCTTTTCTCTTTCTCTCCATCTGTTCCCATCCCTCCCAATTCTCTTTCTCTCTCCAAAGCCTTCCGGATGTTCTTTGTCAAAACCAATAGTCGCCATGTTTATCTCTAACAAGCGCTGCAGTTCATAAGGCAATGAAGCTCACTTCTGTTGAACCAAACATCGCCGTTCAGTCGTATCTTGTTAGCATGACATGCCCCTTTGAAACCATCTATTCTGGGAAGAAAAATAGCCACTCAAAGGAACAAGTTGTATCGAATTCAATCATAACAGCTTCTTTTTGTGCCTCCTATCACAGTTTCTTATTCCACATAATCGCACCATGAACTTTCAGAAAGTGGTTAGCTTTGTTTTCCACTGGTAATTACCCTGCAAAACTGACTTCATGAAACTGTGACACAGTGGCAGATTTAACCTTAATAAATGTACTGGTGTGTACAAGTACAAAACATAATTTCCTCTTGAGGCCAGTGCTTTTCCAGTGCAAGAGCATAAATCAATAAAGACCTGACAGGATAACACGGCGTGTGACCAAGGAAGCACAGTGTGAAACATTAATTGGACATATACTTAAAATACATCATGCATCTGTAATGCAATTATGAGGAGAAACACCTCAAGTAAACCGGATTTCAGAAGGACATGTTTCTCTGCTTACATTTCTGTTGCCATATTCTCACAAATTGACACACAATGTCAAAACCCATCTTCGCCAACCTGGTCCTGTTCAGAGCCATTTATCTTCAGACGTACGGTTTAGCTCTAAATCTGTCGCTCTTTGTGTGTTGGCCAGCACATGCTGCAGCGCGTTGGACCATGCATCATGCCTCGATAGACTGCACACACAGTGAATCGACAAAGATCCCACATCACCTCCCAGGGAATACATGAGATGCCAGAGCATCCATCAGCACTTAGCAGGTTAAATGTAAATGGTGGAGCAGGTAAATGGATGGCGATAAGCAGCAAATCAAATCATGTGCTGCTCGCTTTCCATGCGTTTCAACACAGACTGATAAGCAGCTGTTAAAAAGTGTTGTCAAAATGCTGTTGGATTGGTGGGACAGGTTTACAGTAATTTATTTTCTGTTTTTACGCTACTCAAAACACAAAACAGCTATGTCCATTTATGCTTTGTTTAGATCCTTCTTTTTGGTGGCCGTTTGCTAATACGTTACCCCTGATGGCATCATGCAGCTCATTAAGGATGGTAAGCTCAGTGACGCAAGAATAATTTTGGACTTCATGAACTGATACACTGTGACCATCTTATCAGGTAAAAATATAGTGCCGTGCAAGTATGACTTGGCAACTGACTATCTGACATGAGACGTATTAAAAATTAATTCAAGCTTAATTGATATTCCATCCATCCATCAGCTATATGCGATTTATTCTGAAGAGGGTCACAAAGGGCAGGAGCCAATCCCATCTGACATCAAGAAAGAATCTGGGTATACTATGAACAGGTTGCCAGTCTACCACAAGGCTACTTAGGGAGAGGGACATCCATGCAGACTCCCCCTCACACCTACGGTCGATTTTACAGTCGTCAACTATAACCTGCATGTATTTGAACAGTGGGAAAGCATATAAACGGTGCACAGAAAGGACTCATCTGACCAGCAGGTTTAAACCTACAACTTTTGAGATTCAATTAAATAACATGCAATATTCAGTTCACTGAATCGGGTAATACAGCAGGTTTTTAGTATGGTGCCATGTCATTAGCTCCATCTGTTTTTTTTTGTTTTTTTTAATTTCATCTTATTTCTTTTTAATCAGCTCTCCTGAGCAACTGTACTATTTGAAGTTGCTCAGAGATTCAGGGATTTAAAGATACAGCAAACCACATAGGATAAGTCTGTGGGAACATGTATTCCTTTTATGAAATACAGATGTACTACTACTGATTTTAGGCAACGATTTCGTATTACATGAGCACATGCCCGAGGATTTTTCTCTCATAAAAAAAATCTTGCAAGTTATGCACTTTTATTGAACAGGATAGCATATGTTAGACACTCTGCTCCATGTGTGCATGCCGTACTGACTGCATTAAAGGGCAAATGAATCCAAATAAATCTATCGCATTTCATTCCATCTTGCGTGGTTAGTTACTATAAACACTGCCACATGTTTGAAAATCCTTAAGGAAAGACTTTTGAAATTACTTGTTTATTTGTGAGTGCAACTCCCTCACACACACACACACACACACACACACACACACACACACACACACACACACACACACACACACACACACACACACACACACACACACACACACACACACACACACACACACACACACACACACACACACACACACCTAATGCTGATGTAATTTGTTATTGTTGACATTTGTTCCACCCTCAGGCAATTCATTTTCCTTCTTCATCCATCCCTTATTGTTTTACATTGTGTCAGCTGGCATTGGGACCCCACCTACCGAGTAAACAAGGAGATAGATTAGATAGATAGATTAGATAGATTAGATAGATAGATAGATAGATAGATAGATAGATAGATGATAGATAGATAGATGAAAAAAGAAAAAGCTTAATTTCTGAGAGTGACAAAAGCGTGAGACAGGGAGAGCTGGAGAAACAGCGCCTCCATTATTCATCTGCTCATCTCACTGCAGTACATCCAGCAGGGGGAGGTGTTGCAATATTTGGATGGTTGCTGCCTGTCTTTTTCAAAAACCCTACCAAGTACATAATCTTATTCTGACTTCTGTAGACAAACACACACAACTCGGTCTCCACACCTGAGACGCTGTGTCCCTAAAAAGAGGCACACAAAATTGCACAGCATCCTCAACAGAGTCATTTGATTCTGAATAGACAGCTGATGGGTCTTTTCGTCTGCTCTCTCTTCCTCTCTTTATCTAGCTGGCTGTGGGGGGTTTTTTTGGTGCGCAAGTCCGACTCACTCGGTTGGAGGAAAGGTATGTGTGGAGTGGGGCGGTGAAAGAGCTGTTCAAAACCATGAAATGTCTCCCCTCACTTGGGAGGTTCTGACATTTCGCCTGTCTCGAAGGCAGGGAGAGACGGACGGGGAGAGGGGAGAGGGGAGAGAGAGGAACAGAGGGAGATATTGGGATGAAACCAGACATGGAGACAGAGTTGTATCTCTCTGTCACAGACAATGTGATTGTTGCACTCAGTGGGAGGCCATTATCGTAGAACAAAAGCATTATAAAAGGTTTAGGGGTTTTGTTCACTTTTACACTGAATCTATTTGTTCGAAGAGAGGCCTCAGAAGATTGTACCGACAAAGGCTTTAGAACTAGGAAGTCTGATGGGGTTTTTTTGTAAGTTTTCTGTCACCCCAGTGTACCCTCAACTAGTTTCAGTTTTAACTTTATTTAAATTGACTTTTGATTTGGATGTCAGCGGCAGTAATGGTTCATTTAGAGTACAAGTGCTCTTTGAGGCAAACGAGACCTGGATTTTTATTTTCCCCCACAAGGTTAATCCAGGTTAGTGCAATATTAAACATGGACATGTATTAGTTGGATTTTTGTTTTGTGAATTAATTCTAAAAGTCACTAAAACTAGATTTCAGCTCAGTGCATCGTCACAATATTCTTTTGGTTCATATTTAACGTATCTAAGTTTTCAATTTAACTAATTATGCTTCAGTTCTGCATATAGTATCACCAAACACTACTTCAAATTATTCAGATTACTCCAAACAAACTGATCCTGTTATGCCACACTGATCCTGAAGCTTTTTAGCCCTCTTGAGATCTCCAGCCCTGATTAGCTTACCTGCTTTTCATAGTTGGCGGTCCACTCTTCAGTGGGACGTGTGATCCAGTGGCTTTGATTCAAACACAGGGAACATGGTTGTTTCCAGACAGTATCCGTTTGCTTCCTGAGAATTCCTAAACAACAAACAGCAGATGAAACAAACACAGAGTCGTGAGAATTCTTTTGCTGTTGAGCACTTTCGTCTAAAGCAACATGCAAATGAAGTATAATCCAAGTCACAGTAGACAAAACAAGTTTTACAGTTACTTAGTCAGGTTTAATGAGGTTATATGATGATTTCATTATATAAGAGAGACACGGTGACCTTCGTTAGGATGTGAATTTGAATCAACTTTTAATTATTTTAGGAATTACAGATGTCATTCTTGTTCTTCTATGTGCCATTATGTAAAATCCCAATAAAAAATGCAGGGGTAAGCAATTCTGAGGTGATATGAGGTCTTGTTTTTCTTTATTTTTTACTCCATTATTCACACACTGCTCCAACACATGCACAGTCAACCCATGATGTGCCTTGGGTGCCAGCTATTATTCATTTTGAGGGTGGCCATGTACACAAACTTGATTTTTTTCCGCCCTTCTTTTTGGCACTGAATAAATTATTTTTGCATTCCAAAACTGACCACTGACAAATTTCTCTCTTTGTTTTATTTCTGCACAAGCCTCTGGCCCTGCGCTGTCTTTTCTCTGTTCTAAATTAGGTCTCAAAGCCACCTCATAAAATTTGTGCATCTAAATTTTTCATAAGTTGGTGTTTTGTTGTGAGAGGAAAAGCTCTCTCTGACTTAAACCCAATTAGGTAAACAAAACAAAATGCAGTTCATAAATACGGTGGCAAACAAATGTATAAGTACATGTGTATGTGTCAACATAATCCGATTTATATTAATTCAAGCTGCTAATTAACTTCTATTGAAGGTGACGGATTCAGTTTATGGTGCTTAAAGGTCACTGAACCATCTTTTTTCTGTTTTCTTGCTTCTTGAGTTTCATCATGCAAGTCAATTAAAAACTTATGTTATTGTTTTGCTCCAAATGATGATGTAAAAGATGTTAAACAGGCTCTTAAAGGCAAATTCTGAGAACAGGAAACACATTATTAAAAAAAACAAACAACTGAAGCTTGTCCAATTTTTGTCCAAAACTACAAATATTCCTTAACTTCTGCAAAGGTGGTTAAAAATGGAATTTAACAGAAAACCTCTAACCTCAAATTAGAGCATTGCTCCGCCTGTGATATTCTTTGTGGTCAGATATCCAAGATGCTGTTCCATTGTTTGTGTGGCAAAAACCCAATCCATATTTATGCTTTTTCATTACATTTATATTTTTCATGCCATAACTCGCCACAATGTCTGTTGTGAAACACTGTATTATCAGCTGTGACATCCCAAACCCAGCAATCTAGCCTTCTTGTCACCTTGTTTTTGCAGGACTTTGCACTTTTGACTCGGCTTTCTATTATTTCTTCCCCCGAGTGAAAGCATTTCATTGCGCAACCTGTTTTACTGCGCTGAAAATTATTTTCACAAAATAAATTGCAATATAAAAAATGCCTACTTCAAGACATGGAAGATAAACTGAACCCCTCCAAAAAAATGTATTACATTCTGTCCTGAAAGTATAGTTCTTTGTGTGCTGAATCTCAAGTAGGGGTCTACAGTGGGTTAGCATGTGACTGACACAGCATCAGATATATCGCTGGCAGGGCACAGTAAGATGACCGTTATCTCACAGACCCTACTGACATTTCCTTGCTGTCTTGCAGACATTCAAGTGATTTTTATATTCAACCTTACTGGAAGAAAGGGAAGCCAGGGCGGAGCCAGAGACAGCAACACAGAGGAAGAGCTACAGGGTGAGAAATAATGGAGGGAAGGTTAGAGGCAGCGAGAAAAGCAGGGGGAGGGAAGGTGAAAAACCCAATAGCGGTTTTGAACGCTCTCCAGAAAAGGCATTAAGAAGTTACTTAGATAAATCTATTATGCCTCACAGGATGCAGCCGCCTTTCTGCTCCAAATCAAATCATGCATCCAGGTAATTGTTCTCACATTGGAAAAACTACATCCTACTTCCACCCCCCCATTCACCCTGCCCCATCTGTCTCAGACAGCGAATGATTAAACTGAAAGGCCCGGGACAAAGTATGAATCAGATGATGATGCTTATAATGCTGATGATGCAACACACAATACTGGGAGGGTATCGCCAATGTTGTGTTGAGGGGATGTAATGAAGTATACAAAGCATAAACGACAATAACAACAACATAACTGGCAATGATGATGATGATGATGATGACGACGTGATTACCACTCAGGATTTACTGATTGTGCCTCTGTGTTTCTGCATTGCGGTTACACACTTTTATGGAGGCTATCCAATAAAATGGCATTCTTCTGCTAGGAAGGATAAGTGCCCTCCTCAAAGTCACTATGGTGTTCATTTTTGGAGGGCCATTGATATGAGTTTACAATTCCCATTTAACCAAAAAATGTCAATGACGTGCAGGAAATGCTTTTAAGGTCAAACAGTGCTACATATTTTCAATGACCTTCTGTGTTAGCAGCAACAAAAAAATACAGAGTGAAAGTTCCTGTCATAGATGACTCAGGAGAAAATCAGCAAATATGACATCAAGAAGGACCAGAACACAAATTACTAAATATAGAAGTTGGTGGTTTTATCTTGCCTCCTCCATGTGCAAACGTTTTCTTGGGGAAGACAATAGAAGGCTGAAGTTGCTTCTGATAGCAAGTGAGCACTTTGCTCTGCTGCTGCCATTAGCATGTAAGTGTGTGTGAATGGGGGAGTGAGAAACACATTGTAAAGTGCCTTGTAGAACCAATCTAATATTAAAAGCCCCCATACAAGTGCAGACCATTTATCATTTCATTGAACATTTAATATGGGATTGATATCTACATCGATTTGCCACGGCATTCAAACCACCAGACTAGTATTGTTTGAATCCCCTTCATGGTTCCAAAACAGCTCCAACCCACTGGGCCTTGGATACAGGACATCTGGAGATGTCCTGTGGTTTCTGGCACCACGATGTTGGCAGTGGAACTTTTGCGGCCTGTGGGTTGCAGGGTAAGGCCTCCATGGATTGGACTTGTACCAGCACATCTCATGGATGCTCGATCGGATTGAGATCTGAGAGATGGGAGGCCTTGGGCTCTTTGTTGTGTTGCTAGAGAAGCTGAGAGGTTTTGGTGCTGTGGAAGAGTGCATTGGTTGTACATATCAAAGTAACTTCTATAATCAATGCCAGAATCCAAAGTTCCCCTGCAGAACTTTGCATTGTAATGGGATGATCAATGTTATTCACCTCACCTGTCAGCAGTTTCAATGCTGTGGCTGTTTGGTGTAAAATCGTTTATAAAACATCCTTCCAATTCTATTTAACAAAATGAAGTTTGTTAATATGGCCTAATGCATTATTTAGAAATGTATATAGTTCATAACACAATGCCACACAAATCAGAATTTATGACATACCGCAGGTAGACCACATTAGTCCTCATTCGTTCTGCTGCAAGAAAGAAAAATGACTATGCCACAGCAAATGAATTACTCGGGCCTTCAGTGGTTGAAGCCCAAATTGACCTTTACATGACGCCTATCAAAAGGGAGCAGTGCATAATTGAAAATCTTTAAAATATAAATGGACACTGAATCTCATCAACTTTCAATGTAGTACATCAACAGCAGTGGGCTCATGTGCCGTGTTCTGAGTTCAATCCAGTTCTTTAGCTTGACAGGTTCTTGTTCTTCACCCAAGAATGATTTTTTTCAGTATCAATTACTCCTCCACCACACATACACACCCTTCAGTCGCCCAGCCTCTCTGCCAGGACGTCATTATAATCTTATAATTACCATTTTTGGCTGAATCATTAAGGACTTTCATACAAAAATTGTGTACAACAAAACTTAAAACAAATCTCTCTCTCTCTCTAGAGCTTCCATGACATCAAACCACTTTATCATCTTCTAACATAAACACTGTGACATATCTTTCAACCTTTAAACGCATTCCTGGAAAGAATGAAATGATGTTTAATTGTAGACTATGTCTCTCTGACCTTGGTTCATTTAGTCTACATTTGTAAACAAGAAAAAAAAAAAGAAGTGAATGAAAGCTATTCTTTGATGCCATCAGGCAAGGCCACCTGGAGCTGCTCCATTTGCTTTGGATGGGGCAACTTTGAGAATAGTGTGACAGCGCTTAAGGCTATTTTCTGGGGATATGGGCACAACTTCTGGTTCAGAGCTCTTATGCAATTTAGCTCTAACAGACCTCATAGTTATTCTGCAGAGCCATACTGCAGAGTCACTATTCCATTTTTAAGCATCTGAAGAAAAGAAACCTAATCATTTAAAATTTAAGCACGTCATGTTTGTAAATATAGAATTTTGCTCTCACATTTATATGCTCTTCCTTATCACTGTTAAGACACATTATGTGATATTATAGTGGATTCGGTTTGAAAACCTTTTTTATCAGTTATACAAATTCTGCAATATTTACTGCATAGGAACACGAGTAATAACTGGGACATCTGCAGTTCTACATAATACAATTCTGGGTACATGTTTATTTTCAATATTTTATAGTGCTGGAAGCATTTCATTTCTATATGTAACTGAAGATGGAATATTATTTAAGGAAATTGTTTTATAGAGTTTTGTACAATAATGATCAGAGGTGGGTAGAGTAGCCAAAAACTGTACTCAAGTAAGAGTAACGCCACTTCAAAATAATATCACTCAAGTGAAAATAAAAAGTAGTCATCCAAAAAATTATTCGACTAAGAGTAAAAAAAAGTATTTGGTGAAAAGACTACTCAAGTACTGAGTAACTGCTTTAAAAATGATGTGATCAGACAGACAAAAATGTAAAATAATGTGCACATTCTGGTATTTCCAAATAATAAAATAAAAAATAACAAAAATAAATAACAAAAGGACAAGGCACAAGAAACATATTTCTAAATATCAGTTTTTCACAACATAAAGCTTTTGAAACAAATACCCGTAGTAAGGTAAGGTTTTTTTGTTTGAACAGTGCAAACTACTTCCAGTGACAAAATATACTGCACGCTGTATTTCACCCCACCACCACCACGCTGTATCAGGTGGACCTACCCATGCCGACGTCACGCTTCACTTCGGCCCTGTTAGTAAACTGAAAACTGAAAGCCGAAGATATTCATGCTAATGCTATGCCAATGTTGTTGGACTCCGAAGCAAGCACGATCAAATTTCTCGAAAACGTCCCTGTTTTTTTCATTCCTTGTCTGCTGCGTATGCAGAGTTTGTGCCTGTCGCTACGTTTTGTTTGTGCTCTTGTCATATGACGACAGGGCGACGTCTGGTGAAACGGAGCCATGTGATTGTTGTTGCTCCGTCTGATTGGTGAAACACAGTCACGTGGTAGCTCCACTGGGTGCATCTCTCCGGCAAAATAAAGCATATTTAATATGGTAAAGAAAAAGTAAGGAGTCGAGCGTAGCCCGGTGTAACAGAGTAAGAATGGCGTTTCTTCTTCAGAATTCTATTCAAGTAAAAGTAAAAAGTATGGCAGAGTAAAAGTACTCTCAAAAGTACTACATTTTTTCAAAAAGTTACTCAAGTAAATGTAACGGAGTAGATGTAACTCGTTACTACCCACCTATGATAATGATACAGTTTATTGTGCTGATTTGTCAGTAGTACTGGTTTGAACGCTCATTGTTTTGTTTGGATTTTTACAAAGAATTAGTCTCAAACAAACTTTTGAATTACCAGTGAAATGAATTTTTGACTGCAGCTGCTCATCTCCTAATGGAAAACCTGTAACCGATAACTCTTAAAGCCGACTCCTTAATATGTTCACCAAATGCATCACTTTCAGCCTATGTCATTTGCTTTCTCTCAAAAAGTATGTTTCTAAGACTGAATTATGAGCAACAGGCCTTTTATTAGACAACAGATAAGAGGGTGCTCCTACTGATTCAGAATTCATGTGGCTGCTTTATCAACAAAACATTCTTAATAATACAGTATGAGAGGCAACGGGCTTCCCAATGTGATCTTTTATTGCCAGGGGGGATCTATTAACCATAGATCTTTTAATATCTGCACTACCTTTATACTTTCACCTCTTTTACTTATTAACTTGTAAGCATGTTGCTCTTACTGTAACACCATGTCATTTTTAGTACTAAGTATGGTTGCAGGTTTACTATTGCTCATATTTCTAAGACCACAGTCATGTCCCTAGTGTGTCTCTAAACATAACCACATCGGCAAACCTTCTCTCTGTTTGTTGACCTTACTTGTATTGGTGTTATTTTGTAAGGAGCCCAAGGATCTGAACTCATTCAGACACACAACATACGGTTACAGCTTTGCTGTCTGAGTTCATACAGCAAGCAGGGTGGGACTGGGGCTCCCGCCAGGGCCTTTAAAGACTGCTGAGCAGAGGAGCAGAGAGGAATCTGTTTTCACAGACTCCCCATTGTTCAGTGGAGTAGGTTAAAAGACACGTAGTCAGGTAGACGACGTGTGCAGCAGGTTTATAGACAAATGTCAGGCCAGGTTACCCAAATACAGGTGGGTATAAACAACTAACAGGTTTTACAAATCCTGGATCTGATTCTGCATGTAGTGTGAAGACACTAGAGGAATAACTAAAACACTGATGATAGCCAAAATTATTTGATATAGTAAGTAGTCCTCAGCATCAGGGAGCATTTTACTGTCTTTCAACACATTGTTTGGATTTTATAGGCCAAAAGCTGCAGGTTAGTTTTTAACTGTTAAACAAAGAGGGGCATTAAGCAGCTAATGAGCCAGATATTGACCTGCAGTGTTAGTGCAAACCAAAACAGAGGTAAAAGGAGAGTAAATTTTGGAAACACATTCATCTGTGGAGTGCAGCTTAAAGCAAAATAAATGGGTTTGAGAGGTATACTGAGCCTTACGGCAGAGGTTTTATTGTCATGAAGGCGACTCTTTAACACACTGGATTTTAAAGTTTAAGAACTCTTTGTGCAGCTGTCACATTAGAGAGTAAGCAGCTGCATTGAGAGTGCACTACGAGAGAAAACAAGCATACCAACTTAAATGATTACCAGCATTCCTCTCTTGCATCATTTGCAGTACTTTTTTTTTACCACAATAATCAATGAATGCAGGTTTACATTCAACTTATTTTTTTGTTCCTATGCCTTACGGGCAAGGCCATAAATATACGCGAGTGTGTAGTTCTGAATACTGATTAATTGCTAGCAGTAACTTTTTACATTACTTGATAAAAATCTGAGTTTGTGGAAGTGAAAAGTGCATTATGTTTTCCAGTTGTCTGTCCATTTATACAACTGCTCCATTCTGGTAAACAGGATATCTCTTGAATGCACAGATGCTATTTCTACAATTATAGCAGAAATGTTCATCTGGACTCAAGTATGAACTACACAGATTTTGGTGGTCAAAGCTCAAAGTTACTTAGACTTCATACCAGGTTTAATTCTGCTGATTCTGCTCAGGAATGCGCTGAGGGAATGACTTTAAATTTAAGAATCACTGTGACCTTAGAAAACACATATTTGGCCAAAACTTAAGAATTTCAAACAAATGTCTAATGTGATAAAATGCGTGCTTAAGTCATGGCAATTTCTATCCAAATGGTCAAAGGTCAAGTCTGGACAGACATGGATGTAAACTGCAACTTCAGCAGTGGAGAGTCTTATATCTGCAAGAAGCACACCACAATTTTCACGACCTAGTTTAGAATCTTTTTCTTTTGTTGCTCTGTTCATAGAGGGTCCCTTTTGCAGATATTTTCAGTCTGTACTATATTTTATTCACTTTAATTCCCTTAAACAATCTCCAATTTTCACTATCCATCAGCGAAACCCACATATTCCCCATTTCTGTGGTGTTTCCAGGCAGTTAGTGGCACTGCACCTTATGGATATGTCAGCCCTGGCTGTTGGTATCCTTTTGGCAGAGACAAAATGGGAGGCCCCCCTCCACCATGAGCACAGCACAGCTGAGTAAATTATCAACCGTTGTTGTGAATAAGCGATGTGCCTGCTATGCACAATGGGACAGAGTGCTATGGCCTTGGGTTGAACAAGACGTTATGTAAGCATCCCAATGGAGACACAGAAAAGAGTGATGAGCTTTGGATAAAGCTTTCTCCTACGCAATGAATTTAAATCAAAGGCATTAAAAAGCACTGGGGTATGTGAAGATGTACTGCGCTGATTATGTGAGGTAGGCCCCATATTCATAAAAATAAAACTGTTGTGCTGAATTAGAGTAACTCTTTTCTTCTCTGGTCCTTTTGAATGTCATTGCAAAGTGAAAGTGATTGTTCTACCCTGCGGAAATAATGTTTCCAGTGAAAGCCACAGCTACGCTTTCATCTTTATTCCTTACAGGTAATAATGTATGATTAATCATCATAGCAGGAAGTCATATTGCGTGTTCAGAGATTACATTTCTACTGGCTGAAATCTTATTTTGATATGAAGGTCATATTGTCTCCATTAACCACATACAATTTCACCAGACTTATAGCTCAGTTAAGGAAGGATATTCCTTAGCAGCAATGCGTTGCCAAGTCATAAGTAAAGATGTGGTTCTCTGCTCTCCTATCTGCATTAGTTTGACTCACAGCCTTTGGCCACCATCAGGAGACCCTTTTAATATTATCAAAGTGAGAAAAAAACATTCAGAATCAGTTCCCCTGCTGTTTTCTTAATGACTTAGGTGACATGTTCTGCATCTAAAAGGACGCCGAATGTATAGCAGTGCAGCCAGACGAAATGGACTAAATTCCTCCTCCTCTGGTGCAGTGCTTTGGATGTCATTACAACAAAGGCAAAAGACTTTATAACTGACGGTTGATGTGGTGAAGTGATCCCTGGGGACTATCCATTTAGTGACGGCAACCGTCTACTCTCTATTTCGGCTCACATATACAGCTACAATGGGCTCTTCCCATTATCTGTGATCAAAGTATATATGTGTATTTATAGCTATTTTTTATCGCAACAGAAAATGGACTGACAAGAAAATATGAATTCTCAGACTAAGCTTACAGAGTTTTTTTTGGAAACCCAAGCTGGTGATGAATGGAGGATGCAAGGACATTAGTGTTATTGAGATGACGGAGTAAAACTCTGGCACATCTTCAGCTACAAATTTAACAGATGGAAACAGAGCGGCCAACTTGAAGGTGAAAACACCAGCAACGCTTGAAGTAATGTGGCCAACAACTTCATTTAGGAAACATGATGCTACGATAAAGGCCGCTGGCAGAAAGGTTTTTGTTTCTCCATTATGAAGTTGGTCTCCACAGCAATAAAAGTCCTACATAAATTTCCAAGGCATCAGCACCTGCCAGGGGAACAGCTAATCTTGATGGCAACTGTTGTGTAATGATAGGGAGATTTAGTTTTGATAGAAAAATGCATCACACTGTTAGTACATCCCAAAGCTGATAAATATTTTGGCATTGCACTCGGTGTCTTTCTATGGAAGCATTTCTGTGTTGCAGCTTTCTCACACTTTTGTGTTTTTTCCTCACAAAGAGGCTTTTGAAAAATAAAATAGACAAATTCCTACGGGGTTAGCATAGAAATACTCTCAAAAAGACTCTCCATATTCCAATATCCTTCTGTTTTAACTTACTTGGCAGTGTTCTGCGTACAACTTGCGCCACTCTTTCAGTTTGCCATTTTTTCTTCTCATATGCAATCTGTAGTATCTGCATCAGTGACTTTGGGCTCAACTGTGGTTTGTGTTTGATAAAGCTGTGACCCTGAAGAGAACATAAAAGCCTCAGAAATAATACCAGAGCTGAAAGCAGAAACTCCCTGTGATCTACCTTTGGGAGTGGAGATTATACCTGCTTAACGTCAAGCAGACCAAATACCATTAAAAGAGTCTATGAAATCGGCAGGCTAAATTTCCCCCTAATCACAGTGGAGAGGTTAGATGCTGGCAGACACCTCGCAAAACCACAGTTCAGGAGCCCGCACGAGCCTCATAGAAAGCCCACAACTGAGCTTGACTGTTATGGATTTATGGCAAACTGAATTCATAAATAATCCGTCTGGTTTGTGGAGTCCATTCACTGCACAAAGGATGGTTTATAGGATCAAAACAGTTTACACAGAACCAAATACGAAGTGTGTTTGAACTTCTATCAGTTTGAAAACCTAAATCATAGATATATTTGCTTTTTTCCCCTTGATTTTTCTATTCAGCAACAATAAATTTCATCTTTAACCGGTACGTTATTTTACTGATCTGTAAAGCAACTTCTAAACCCTCAAATTATGGCCTATGGTAAGATAACTGTAGAATTAACTGCACTTTATTGCCAGACTTCTGTGGAAATATTCAAATGTCATGAGCGAAATTTTTTTCTCCCATACATGAAAAAAACATATATATTAAAAAACAATATATCATTTATATCAAGATATTTTTGTGATGCTTTAAATGAAGTACAGTACCCTACCTAATGACACAACACATTTGGCTTATAATCTAAATCATTTACCACATCTGTTTATTCTGAGAGACATTTTTACACTACTACACACTATTTAAGAGTAAAATCCAGCCATGATTCAAATAAAAGCCATAGTTTTCCAGGTTAAATGCAAACAGCACGCGAGTAAAAGCCCGCTTAGCCGTGGCCCTCATGCCTGAGTAGTGATTGATTTGGTGGTCTGCGCCCCCTTCAGGTTGACAGATCGGAGTTCCCACAAATCTGAAACAGTTCAAACACTCTGCAGCTGCCTGCTCACACTGAGGTAGTTGTTGGCATCTTGCACTAAACCTATTCTTGTGGTACCGTCCTCTGTGGTGATAATGTTGTGTTATTCTGCTGCAAACCTCTGATAACACATTACATTAAAGATGTAAAAAATAACCAGAATGTGATGGGGTTTTTAGCCTTAGTGTGGCACTTTAGGGCAATAAGATGTGTAGCATCAAAGATCACAGCATGCAGCTAGAATAAATAAACAAAACACATGTTCCTTCTATCCAGACAATAAAGTTTACTTGGTTTGTTTGTGAATTAACACAATGCATAAATTATGACAAAACCTTAATCAGTGTGAAGGTAAAAGCAAACTGCAGCAAATCAAGAGTTGCAGAGATGTCACAATTAACAATGGGCCTGATTAAATCAGCAGAAAGAAAGCACCAAATGACACAGCATGACACGCTGATAAAGGAACAATTTGTAACTGTGGTTTGATAAAGATGTGTTTTAAGGAAAATTACACAATATAACAGGAGAGAAAACTGAAAGGGCAGTGTCAGTTGACCTGAATATAATTATAGGGACAAGGTGCTTTCCAGCGTGGCCACTTTGAAGATGTGGTTTAAAACTTTTAGTAATGTCAGACCACAGAGTGCTTTCTCATGTTCATGTCCAGAAGCTCTCAGGACAAATGTGTTTGCACATTCGGAAAGTTTAATAAAACAGGCCACTTGGACTTCTGGACTTAATAGCGTTCTTTCCTTTTTAACTTTTTTTTTTTTTTTTTTAACTTTTTTTGTCATGGGTGCTGCATAATCTACAGCAATATCTGCATATAAACAAGTTTTAAAATTTCTTGTGTATGTTTGTCTCCTACTTTGATTTTTGTTTCTGACGTTACATCAGTTCGGTCCGAGTGCCAGACTGTTCCTCATATCCAATAGTGCTTACAGTGGATCATTCTGCTCCCACAGCTTGATGCTAACTGAGTGGGGCTGTGACAGCATATGTGTGGGTTGTAAAACTGGAATGATAGTGAAACTGGGCATCTGTGCGTTCAGTGTTGCCATTATAGAAGGCTATACCTCCCCCAGCTCTTATCTAAAGATGACACAACACATTATCACAGCCAGACTCACACATGCCACTCTGTCTGGAGAGAGAATGGGCGGCATTAAAGATGAAATCATTATTGAAATTTTTTAAGCAGACATGTCACTAAACTAAGCCTTCACATGTCAGCGCTGTCAGTGCCTATAATGTACCCTATCTGATTACAAAAAAAAGAAAAGCCTGGATGCATTTTACTGCTGTTATTCATGTTGTGCCATCTTGTAAAACAGTCAATTAATTTCATACTTGCACCATGTAACTACAGTCAGATGCTCATTTTTGCTCATCATAATCTTAGGATTGTGTTTTTCTAATACAGCTGTGTAACATTAATTATATGCGTCAGTGAGGGGCCCTATAAGAAATGGATGTAAGTAGCAATAACTACCGGCATGTATGTTCATAAGGGTGGAAACACACAAAGATAAATAGGTTTCTAGAGGTAGGTCAGTGCATGAGAGCTCAGGTGCCTCCATGATAAGGGGGATGTGCCAATTTGGCGCAAATTTCTGCTGTGACTACTGAACCAAATGGATCCAACCTGACATCTCTGTGTGCGAGACAGTATGAAAAAGAGAATCAAGGATATTAATTGGCTGCCTTGTATCATGATAAATGCTCATCAAAACAGATTAAAATGAAACAGAAAATAGATATTGTGACAAAAAACTGTTCACCCCTTTGTTCTTACATCTTTTTTTTTATTATGTCTCTTATCAACCAAGGGTATTTGCCTTCCACTAGTAAAATGAATCCATCTCTCTTTGAGTTAATTAGTCAGTAAACCTTGGAGGCCATTTGGCACAATAGCATTTATCTAAATGACCTCTTCCATCTTAGTTAGATCAATACCTCCGACTGCTAACTAGTATCTTTGATGTTGATGCTTGGGTCAGGGCCTGCATGACCAGAGTGATACGTGTCCCTGGGGACCAAATATTATGGGCTGTGCAAATGTGTGTGCGTACTTATGTTTAAACCAGCATAATTTATAGTCTGTGATAACCCAGGCCTGCATGACTACATTTATAAAATGACATGAAGAAAAAAACAACCAAAAAGGCACTAAAATCATGAAGTAAATACAGCTAATCATATTCAAGATTTCCATGTTTAACTTGTGAAATGGGTGGGACGGAGTGGCCAGGAAAGTGCACTGCAAACTGGTTTTAGGAGTGTGCATTAAACATGACAAGAGATTTCCTCTCCAAACTTTAATCAGCGGAGGGTGCTGGTTCACTCAGCTTCAAGAGGTACTGCATGGCTGATGAAGCATCTGTCAATTTTCTTAAGATGATTAACCTACATGGAGCCTCACTTGCCACAAATAAACACATGATGGCATTTTCAAATCAGATACACCTCATCTTCCATGCATGTCACACTTAGGTGGTACCAGCTGCAATCAGTGTTGATTGCCACAGTCAAATTTTAATAACTGATGTTTAAGAACTGGAACCAGACAATGGATTGTTATCATTCTGAATGAATAAGTTTATAAGCCACAAACATGTGAAAAATACAGCATCGTAGCTCAGCCTCGTGGGACTGTAAAAGTGATAGTGCAGCATGTTCATTGCCTGTATGTCTGTGAAATAAATGTTCAGGAGGGAATTTGGACTAATGCGCCATGACAAGACGATGACTCTGCAAGCACCTGCTTGTTTTAACTGCACCTGCCACTCTCCTTGGCGCTTATCATTTATTTTTGCATTCAGCTTTAATGTTCACTTTCATGCTGGAAGGTATTCACTTCAAATAAAATTATTTGTTTTTCTGAACTGGGACAAAAATAATGCCAAAGGAAACCTCCTGTACATCCAGTGAGGAAGAAGAAATATACTAATATATTCTACAGCATCTTGTGTAAGCAATACTGTATCATTGTGCTGCTTTCCAACTTTCACTGCAACAGCACACAGTAAAGAAAGCGAAATGTCACTCAGATGAAAGATTTCTTCAGCATATGTGCAGGAGAACACTGAAACTTGCCAGATGAAAGTGTCATGTCAGTCAAAGCAGAAGACAAAACAACACTGATGAGAACACGTGACCTACTTTGATCGCGTCATTTTCATCACAAACTCAGCCGATGCAGGCACCAGCTTTACTCTGCATGCTCATGTTTTATTTATTCATTTACCTTTCTATATCTCTACTCCACCTGAAATAAAATCTTACAGAAAATTGAGACTTGTCATCCAAGCAATGTGTGTGTGTGTCTGTGTCTGAATAGATGGGGAAAGCTTGACACGGAGAGAATACAGGGAGAGATACTGCAAACTGTAACAGCAGTATCAAAATAATTTATGAAGCAGTTGGGGACAGGCTACCATTTGTATTTTAGCGCATGAACACATTTTTTTTCTCAAACTTCCTTTCAAGGAGTCCTTCAGAAGAAGTTACGCCCCACCAAAGCAGGAACATTAGCATACTTACATAAGGATGCTGAAGTGGGTACCAGTGCACCTCACGAATGGCAATGAAAACCACAGAATACTTCCTGGAAAGGTTTCAAAATATGACAGAAGACTTGGAAAACCGCATATATGACAGAAGAATTGTGTATGCTTCCTATATATATATATATATATATATATATATATATATATATATATCTTCTGGCATGGGCTGAATTCCTACTTAACTTCATTCAGTCAATCAATCAACATATAAAAGAGTGCAGTAAAGTATTCAGACTTGTGGGCTCCATTTTGGAAAAGACTGCATTTCTTCATTTTCTTTCTCTGTTAAATTCACTGGGCCATGGGAGTTGGTATTTCTCGGAGTTAAGCAGCAAACAGCTGAGTGGAGCTGTCCTTGGTGCTGATTGGTGGTGGTTTGTAATGCAGATGGAACTAATGGAGCTGTCCATGGTTCTGGAAGAGTGATTGGCATAGACATGCCTGTGGTTCCTTCGAAAGAAGTAGATTTGCAAGGCATCAGGGAGCTCACACACGTACACACCGGCACTTCACCAGTAATTATTTGTGTATTTACCTACAAATTGACTTCTTCTGTCTGCTCTGTCAGTGAAGGATGATGAGAAGTTTCAGTTATATAGGCCTTCCTCTTGGTCAGTAACACCAGAGGATTGTGTATTTGTGCCACATTTCCTATTATCCTCTGAGATACCTCACCTTCACCTCATTTGTTTGATGATACTTTGGGAGATAATCACAATTTTAAAAGTGCAGTGTATATTATTTCCGATATATATATATATATATATATATATATATATAGAGAGAGAGAGAGAGAGAGAGTCCATCTATTTATCCCTCCCTCCCTCTCTCTCACCCTCTGAACAAAAAATACAAACACAGCATCCAAATGATCTTGTTTTCAGACTGATTTCTACTCCCTGCTCTAGCTAACAATAACAAAATTTAGTCTGTAAAGCACATGAAGTGGCTTTGAAAGACAATGACTTGATAACATAACCCAAACATAGACACTACTTTGACCAGTGACTATAAAAGGTCGTCATAAAATGCAGCTTTATTCCAATGAAATGATGGCCATAGACAACAACAGAGGACATGAGGACATGATTCACCAACGTAATCATGTCCCCCAAAATGTCCATCAACTTTTCCCAGCCCTTTAAGAAAAATGGACTAATAGTCTACATAAGCCAGCATCGACAATCTCATGAACTCCATGCATCATTGCTGACCTGTGATTTGTGGTCCATGACCCCACTGCTGATCTGACCCTTATAGTCATTTCCAGTCTAGTATTTACTTGAGTGTTTTACAGTGTTGAGCAGATGTTAAAATGTTTGCTTATTCCCCTATGTTAAAGAGAATGGATAGAATTCGATAATACATAAATATTATGGTGTTTGTCAGACATCTATTATGTGCAGGTGAAGCAGAAACATCCACTGACACCACCTTTTCTATAATAATCATTTTATTAAAAAGATCAGGCACCAGACTGAACAATGGAGAATTCTCAGCCAATATGACTCTCCTAACATAACATTATGAGCTCACTTACATAGGTTTGAGGTTGTTTATGAAAATTTAACATGCAGTTTTTATTGTTATTGGAGCCCCACTGATCAATCAACCCTGTAGGCATAGGGACCCCTTCTAAATCAACAGCATCAAGTTAACCTTAAACATTCCAGAAGTTACAAAAACACATTCCAATCTATTGATTATATAAGCAACACATGATACTACAATTACCTTTTGTGACATAAATATAGATATATTTCATTTTTGGGGTAAATCAATTTAGATATAAATGACTCTACAGAATAGTGTGGAAAGGCTCGGTGCTTCCGCTTAGTGAAACCACGCATGTGTTGATCCGTGCTGCAGCAACGTGCATCAGCTCCTCTCTGACCCCAGTGTTAATCTGCATTCAGACTGAGGCTCCGCTGCTTTTCTCGGCTGCTCGCTATTGGAGTAGCTTATTACCTGGGGCTTCGTTGTTTTGTGGTAGCTTTGTAGGCCCCTGCTAGGCTGTCGAATCGGCAGCAGGCACGCCAAAAAGACTGCGAGAGAGAGAGAGAGAAACAAAAAACAGACGAGCGACACGAAACCGAGCTTTCTCATTCGCTTCCATTCGGCTTTTATTTTATTTTGTTGGAGCCCGATTTCGCTCCAGCGCGCGTCCGCGTCGCGTCGACATTCGCCGAACCGCTCCTGCTAACGCGCGTAATGTATCGTAGAGAGGAAACACAGTAAATAGACGGACACGTCCATCTGCAAGAAAGAGGAAACGAAGACGGTGATGACGGCTTCGCCAAAATCAGCCTTCAGATGCTCGATAGCAATGGCGAAGCCTTCCCTCCCCATGAAGCTGTTTCTCTGGGTGTTTATTGTCGTTAATCTCTCCACAAGGTAAGATTTTTACGCGTTATTTAATCGCCATAACCGGGATTGTGTGCGAATTTGTGGTTTTAGCAGCACATAATATTGCGGGGTCTCCCTTTCTGAAGCCAGCTTGCTATTAGTGGGATCCTGAGCGGTGAGAGGGGATGCTGAAAACCTGGATATACACAGCATTTATAGAATTCTGATCAGAAGCGGGCGATTATTCTGTTAAAAAATCCACAGCCACACATGCATCGCTTGGATTTTTCGTGCCATCACTGTTATTTTTCAACAGAAACGACGATCAGCTCCGTGAATATCCCACTGTGGGTTGTGTACGGTTTATTTATTGAGTATTTTTTTTGTTGATAAATATTCCCAAAACGAGACGATTTGCTCAGAATTCGTTTCAATCTGTCCCACGTTAGAAATAGCATAGGGGGCAGGCTAAGTTGAGTGAAGCTAAGGCTACATCTAGTCTCTGCTAAGCTGTCTTCAAGGATCAAGTCTATTCTAAGAAGAGTCAAAGCCTCGTTAATGAACGCGTGTGTCGGATGAGGGCCGTGCAGGAAATCTATTTAAAAACAACAAAACATAAACAGTCGTTTGCGCTAACTTAGAGGATGCATGACTGAGAAAATCCCACGTATTTGAAAAATATGGATATAAAAAGCTTTTTCAAAATGGCAGACAAACACACAGAGAATACAAGTGTAAGGCACAATACGGATGAGGACAGCACATATGGAGTCTTTTTTCATTTTTAGTCCTGAAAACACACACACACACAGAGGGGAAAAGGGGGGATTTCTTAAAAGTGAAGCGCAGATGTGTTTAAAGCTCCCTGTGAAGACTTCATTCCAGTGTGGGGAGATAAGAACAGAACAGTAGAGGATGGTTCGGGCTCCTCGCACCGTTTTGTGCTGCTGGAGGGTGAAAAATGGAGGCAGATAAATCAGCCAACGTTCAATCACCGTCATGCTGATCGCAAAACCCCTCAGGGCTCCTCTGTCCAAGCCCCTACACTGTTGTCAGGCCTTCCTAATCGTATGCACAAGCAACGTTTGCAATATGCTTGAGTAAACACTGCTCCCCCTCTTTTGCCACGCAGAAAAAAGAGATCTGCTTATGGAAGTTTTGTGTGTGAGGGAAAATGAAGTGAGGCAAGTGGCATTTGGGCTCAGTTTGAAGAAAAACAACACAAACAAATGATGTAAGCACCTGCGTAAAGGTCACATTAAGGGTCTTCAAGTGTTTTACATGCAAATTTATGGTGAAATTATAGTTCAACATGCAGCCGCTGATCACTGGGAGTCCTTTATGATTCATGTATGAAAACTCTTGCGTAAGATTTTCTCTCAAGGTCTGCATGCTGTCAGTAATCTATGCTACTTTGTGACTCATTGGAATTAAATATGTGTAGTGATGTCAAACGTATCGCAATACATTAACCCCCAGTGCACAGTCAATGTAGCGATCAAAGGTTCCCCAGCATCCAGGGTTTGGCACGAATGGAGAGAATTTTGTTGGAAATGTTTTGGCATATTTTTTCCCCCATCAGGCGGTAAAGGTTGTAGGTCCTTGATCCCCCAGAAAAGCTGTGCATGATGGGAACAGGGCCATGACAGGAGGAAGTGATGTCATAGTGAGGAAGGTGTGGTGGTTTGGTGCTGCTTCAGCATTTCATATGGTGGATGGAATTTATTACGACCATGCTATGACATTTGTAACGCTAATTTATTCTGGTAAATATTCCAGAATACTTTAATATTGGTTTGATAAACACAGAGCATGATTTTTCCTTCATTTATCCATAATTTAGACCTCAAAGAATTAATCGAAGGCATTTACAAAGATGTTGAGAGTGCAATCAACAGAATAATAAGCTATCAATCAACGAAAAAACAAATCAAAACGGTATAACACCATTAAAACTTTAGATTCAAAAGCAGTGTAATCTGTGGCCATAGATTTACATTGACCAGTTGTGGCAAGCTTCGATTTTTGGTGCAAAATGTTCCAGTTGTGTGCAGCAGAAAAACCGAAAGCAGTTTTCCTAAGTTTAAGGGTGTGCAAGCTTAAATTCGAGCATTAGCCAATTGCTTTATTGAGTTGAGTTACAATTTGGGGACCAGTTGCCATCCAAGTCCTCATAAATAAACAGAAACCAATGCATGTACTCTGGATGTTTTGGTAAATCACATTTGAAAATTGCTGTCAAGTTTTTCCCACTAATTTGTATTATTTTTTGAATCAAAGTCACTGAAAGCTTCAAATCTGATGATATCAAACGATGAATAGATTTCTCCTGCTACTTCAGCCGAACAGTAACAACATATTTCTCAGGTTCTTACAGAATAAATTGAAACTACAACACTTTTAGGTGCAGCAGGGTGGTAAAAAAAAAATCCTCAGTGCAGGGTATTTTCTTTAAATCTTGAAGAGTCTTGAGACCTCACACCTTGGAATTGCTGGAGATTTGGAGTTGTAAATATATGGGGCTTGAACATTAAAAAAAAGCTCATGCTATGTATCCAGCAGTGCAGGATTTCTAAGATAAAAGCAATACAATGCTACCTGTAGCTGCGGATTAAGAGAAATACAACAGCTACAGGAGCAAATAAACAAGTAACAAACAAGCAGGATACCTTGCCAACAGCAAATACTCGTACACAGTTATCTGCAGTTGTCATGTAAATATTTGACATGAAACAGATGATACCAAAGTGACTGAAGTTACCTATGAAAACAGTTTCCATTGATGTTATTGGTGGATTTTCAGACCTGAATTATCCAGATATGCTATGGGCAAGACAAAACGGTTTTATAAATTAGTTATGGTGTCTTACCTGGCATTTTTTTCATTCCAGTTTTCCCCAAACGTCATTGTTTCTCATCAGTTTGCCAATTTGAATAAGTGCAGTAAATCTTAGAGCACATTTGACTCCACCAAGCTGTCACACACTATCTGCCTCTTGTCAACTGGAACAAGCTGTGACTTTTGACAAACTGTCATGTATCCTATAATGAGAATCATACGTATTTGTATGTCAGAAATCCTAAAAATGCAGTGGATGGCATACAGAGCGTCCTTTTCCCTCTGGTGAAGACAGTTTGACAGGGACACGACAGACAAAGCTCAATGCGCCCTCTTGCTTTTAAGTGAGATACTCTGTCATATTCATCACACAGGGAGTATTAAGGTCAGAGCAATTTCCAATAGGAGAGTTTAAATTAACAGCAGCAGTGATTATTCCCATTTACTCAGCTGAGGAAGTATCACGATGAACCTGTCATGGCGACTGGAACACAGCATGCCTTGTTTCTCAGCTACGACAGTGGCCCGTTCTTTTCACGATGGTCATCCCTGCTGTCTCTCCAACAGTTCTGTCTTTATTCTAAGGGATTCTGTGAGTAAATATAGATCTTTTGGGCTGTCCTAAATCCAGAAGGGTTTGTGCATTTCTATTTAAAGGATATAAATATATCCGAATAAACAGAAGTTATTTCTAAAAGTAGTGTGCAGTAATAGTGTGTTCATTCTGTCTGTGGTAAAATTTATGTCCTGCTTTTAGAGATGCATGGAATGGTTTATTACTAGACAATTAATGTGTTCAATTTGCACTGACAGCCACGTCCCTGTTGACACACAGCTTCAAAGAGTTTTAAAAAATTATTTTAGACCCTGGTATTGCTCTATTACTCACTCACATGCCTTGTAATCCACACATTTCAGTATTCATGAGTAATGTATCTTGCATTTAAGGGTTTGTTTACACCACAAATAAGACAGTATTTCAGTTGTGTTATATGTCGTTACAAGCTCACTTTTAAATTGTAGAAAAAGCCTCTGACTGAGCCTATAACTAGGTACTGGCACTATTACAGACTGGCCTGATGTCTCATTGTATTTACCTGCTGACAGAAACAAGTCAGCCTTGCATGCCAATAGGAGCTAATCTATGCGATCTGGTTTACGCTGGACTGAGTTAAGCTTGCAAATGGACTGGTTTGCCTGTGCTAGAAGTCAGTTAAGTAGAGCAGTCTGACAGAGTCCTAGTAATTGGCTGTTAACATCCCTGTATGCGACTACCATAACTTGCTTTCATTTTGTGCAAATTGGCAGCGTGACTGATCAAGCTGAAGTACAATTTAGATCCACTTCAAATAATTACATTTTTGCTCATTAGTAAAAAGGCTGACACTGTATTGTGTTATTTGCTTTTATGAAAAGTGGAGTTTAAGGGAGGAGGATTGGAGCACCAACGTGATGCGCGAAAGTGGTTTGTTGTGTTGTTGCCAAAGGTGCAAGACCAATCTAATACTGAGCAATAATGAGCACGAAGGTTCATTAGATTTGGCTCCTTTATTAGCTACAGTTTGAAACAGCCAAAAAAATCATAGCTCAAAGGAACTCATGTGGTGGGCTCATGGCTGTTTCCATAGCTGATATTGCAATCATTAGCCTCCTCAGACCTTCTTATGAATTTGTGAAACTGTGGAGGCCAAAGAGGGCAGTTCTCTGGTGCCCAAACCTGAGATTTTAATTGAGATCTGACTCCAGTATTCTCATTATTACCATCGCTCCATGCGCAGCCACAGACTTCCATATGCATACATCTAAACACAAATACACACACATTCAGAACACGTGTGCACGCACTGGCGCAGGGCTCTCTGTGGACCTTCAGGTACCGAATTAGTAGGCAAACCCTCAGATCTGCCTGCAGTGGAGAACACATGGCTCTTCCTTTGATCTGCTCGTGTTTGGAACATTTCCATATACACAGAGATACTCTGCGAGATGAATATAGATGATAAAATTGCAGCAAAATGAAAAGCTGCAGATTTTCAAGCTCGTTATCTATCTATCTATCTATCTATCTATCTTTAATAAGGCCTATCTAAAAGGTCTCCCCTAAGTAAAATAATTAAGTTTTAATGCTTTAGGGTTCAGTGTTAGGGCGGAGATGGATGGCACTTAATGGCAGTCTAAAGAAGACTGCTGGTCAAAACATTATTCGTCACACCCAGCATAAGAACAAGAGAAAGCTATCAGGGCTTCTGTCCTTGAGTTTTACCATGGAAACAGTGTTTTTTTTCCTCCTCCATCTCTGATGCTTTATTATTTCATTCAGAAGTGTCTTTTCTTCTCATTGCTCTAAAGCCTTGCTGAAAGCCCACAACTATTTCAAGGTTGCTCTTTTGTGCTGCTGGCTCGGTTGTTGGCTGGGTCTCCGATGGCTTGAGGATTAGACACAACAAAAACTCTCCAAACACTTCTTTGTTGGAATCTGTCACCCTATCTGCATTTATCTATTCATCTACTTTCCAGATCTACCACTATCTGCAAATACAAATGCGTATTTTATTCTTTTTTTTTTTAGCCAAACAGCTAAAAGTGCAAGCTCTCTGTCATCTCAGGCACAGCTTGCATGTAGTTCTTAGAATATGCCTTGTGTTAAAAGGTGAAGTATTCTAATCCAAGATGCTTTTTTGTCATCTCCTCATGGTGTACTAGCTGTCCGTTCTCTGTGTGCAAAATCTGGCGTTTATACACAGTTCTGGCTCTGTAATTGGGAAACAAAGTGACTCGGACTGATTCCAGCATGTCCTGTACACATTTGTGCACAATGTATCAACAATCTCTCTCTAGAACTGCAGACTTCATCTTTAATTCATATGTATATAAGACAGACTTAATAGATAAAAGCAGATATGGAGTATGTGGTTGATTTCACATTGGCTATTACCCTGCCCTTTTCTTTTTCTCAAATCCTAATAACTTGCTCTTAAACAAGAAGGAAATATTTTTTAAAAACTTTAACATACAGAATTTATTTTTTTTGACTTGATAGTGCAATGAACAATGCACTAACAGTTTTATTTAAAATGTAATGGAAAGGAGTAAAAACAAGAAGTGAAGACTATCAAAAGATGCATGTTAACACAACAGCAGAATAAACTGATGGTTTAGATTCAGTTAAATACAAATGGAAGGTATACATGAAGAATCCCACATTTATTTTCATACAATTTGATGTATATATCCATATGTGATGTACCGTTGTTACATCAAGGTAAATTTGGAGAAAAAATCCTTAATCCTTCCTCTTGAATCATTATTATCACTCCATAAGTTTTCCAGTCCTTTAAGTATTTGTATGGTTCTTTTGCAGTAATTCCACAAACCTTCCTTAAAGGTTGCTAATCTCAGGAATATCCCATCACTAAACTATACTTTGCCAAACTCTCCCCTTGTGCATAAAACACATCTGGAGGGCTGTAGGAGACGCTGACTGCATAATAAACTACTACTAAATCACACACTGTTTACATACAGATTCACAAACTTAATAAAAAGATGCAGCATGCAGGTTAATGTGGCCCACAGTACCTTTCACAAACATAAATACTTCATGTGTGAGCTTTCATCATGTCCTTCTACTTCTGTCACGCACACACCACCCTGCCCACGAGCAGTACAAATCCAGTCTTTTATTGCAGACAGCATTATGTTGTCTTCTGACAAAGTCCTGCTCCACTGCAGGGAGTTGTCAACAGATTAATTGCCTCAAATCCATTATTACTGGAGATCACATGCTTCCATGTGCTATTCAAGTGTCAAAACTGGGAAAAAAAATCTAATATACCAATGAATAAGCCTTCCTTTTAGACAGATAATTTGCCAATATCGTACTTTTCCGTGGGAGAGCAGAAGAAAAATTTACAGCTTGGTGGTGGTGGTAGTTGTGGTCGGGGGCTCGTGAGACATCATTATCTTTTCAGTTTGAGACGTCTGAGGTGAGGAAGTAAACTCGTGAAAATTGGCTTGTCTTCTCCCACTCTCACAGAAGCTTGAGGGCCATAAAACCCTCTTTTATGATACAACAAACATGTCTGCTGTCGAGTTCCTTAACTCTGCCATCTTGGATTTTATTCATTATTTTTCGTTAAGTCGCCGAATTGAAAATTGAAGGAGAGCTTTAGAGTTTTTGTTAAATGTGATTGCTGGGACTGCCATTCAAACTCTGGGTCTGGCAGTGAGAATGGATGTTTCTTACATTTGCTTATTTGATTATTATGTGGTTGGGGTTGGGGGTGTGGGAAGGAAGGGAAGAGTCTGAAATTTCATTTGCGTGTCCCTCTGATTGTTAACTACTACTTTTTGCAGTATTTAAACCTGCTACTTTGACTTCAAGTTTTGTTTTATTATTGAGAAAGCCAGTGTGGTCAGTCAGCACTTAGTCACAACGAAAGTGGTTTTTGTGTGACGTAGGTGCAGGGACAAAGCTGTGAAATGAACAAAGAGCTTGTCATTGGAATTTTTAATTAAATGAAAATATGTGATTTTGTATCCATTATTATGATACATTAAACAGGTGTATTGGAAGTGACTGTGATTGACTCGATGGGCTTTTGGCAGATTTTCACTCTCTCTCCCCTGAGAAGCTCCATCGCGCAGATTTTTGGGCAGGCTGGCCATCTGGATGGAAGAAAACAAAAGACTAAACATCACCTCACTTTGATTGAGTGGTCATGACTCAACTTATTTTTATCTTCATTAAAGGAGAAATTCATGTGTTCTTATGATTAATCATTACAGCTGTCTAAGCCATGGTGAGTTTACATTTACTGGTGAGGTTGCTGAATTCCTAACCATGTTACTTCAAACATTAGTGTCATCTCTCAGTGGTTAAACCATGTGTACAAGGCTTCCAGGAGGAGAAAATTAATGATTAAAGCCATGTGGCACATGAATGATACTATCTGTCATATACTATACACTTTCATGTTAGATGTGCCTATGCGTGGGAGCCTTGTGTCGTTTTGTGGCTGTGATTGCTTTGTGCGATTGTCGGTTTTGAATCAAGTGGCACCAGCATGACTGAGAACCGCAGGACTCTGAATTTAAAAAATAAATAAAAACAACTTAGACATCATCTTCATAAAGGGAATGCAAAGATCTGAAGCAAAAAAGTTCAGCCCTTTCATCTAATTTTCACATCAAACATCAGAAAACATGTAGTTTGCTTGTACTGATGTGGTCTCAGTGCATGGTGGTCTTAAAATGCTGGTGTTTTTTTCTTTAAATCAAAACACTGTGCCATACAATATCCAAGATGTGGATTAAATTCAAAATATCTGATTAGAATATGAATCTAACTCAAACAAGGAAGATATATTTGAAGAGATGGTTTTTTGTGAATTACAATATAGCTCTGCACGATGCCTTTCTCTGTAAATTTAGACATCTCACAGTGAAAATTACAATTTCTGCACTGAATGTGTACCACAGTCGATTTCACTCTTTTCCGTCTCTCACATTAGCATTCTTTTTGGTGATGCAACAGCATTGTTCCACAAGAAATAACCGAAATGACACAGAAAAGGAAGATTTCAATCCTAACCTTGGATTGAGATCTTAAAAAGCCTTTTCCCCTGCTGTCTCTCTCATCTCCAAATATTTCTGTGTAAAAAAAACACAGAGCACACTGGGGAAGAAACTGCTTGCTCTCCTTTCAAAAGAAATTATTGATTGCATGCCTTTTTTCTCCTCTCTGTTCCCTGCAGCTCCCTCCAGACTGATGACGATGACGAGGCGTCTAACAAGACGTGGGTGCTGACTCCCAAAGTGTACGAGAGCGACGTCACGCACATCTTAAACAGCCTACTAGATGGATATGACAACAAACTCAGGCCTGACATCGGAGGTGGGCACTGTTTTTTTTTTCTCCACAGATGATCTGTTTAGTCAGAGACATACATACACACCAGAGAGCCCAAACATTATGACTACTCACAGATGATTAGTTATCTCATAACAATGGCACCTATCAAGGTCTGGGATATGTTAGACGGTAAGAGAACAGTCAACTGCCTTACTTAACACGTTGGAAGTGGGAGAAAAAGGCAGATGTGAAGGCAAAACTACTGAATATAGAAATGGCTCTGAAAATTACGACTAAGGAACAGATTAGTTGAAGTGAATACTCCTGCTCTGTACAGCTCTGGCTCCTTTTTGGTATACAAAAACAAGTGGCAGTTTGACAGATTGCATTGTAAGGCACTTGTGCAAATGGAGAGGAGACACTTTGAGTACATACTTCAAAAATACATCCACTGACATCTTTATGTGCTCATACTTAGTGGAACCATTTTTTAAAATGCCTAAAGAACCCATCAGTTGTTCAAGAGCTGACAACAAAGCCTTGTGTTTAGTTAATGATGTTTAGGCTCCTTAGTCAATACACTGGTCAATTTTTTTTCTTTATTCAATCAGCTGATTGAGAATAAAATCTTTTTTTCTCTCTTTCTCAAGAAAGTCTTGACCACAAAAGGCAGCAAAAATGATAAATACAAATCACCAACAAGTCAGATGTGTAATTCAGCAACTAAAGAGATGCAAGCCTGCAGTTTCAGTGAATAAAAGTCAAAATTACCATTATTGGAGTACATTTTTATACAACAACGGTGTTATACTGCAACAACCAGAGGCAGAAATCAAGTCAAGTTTCTCTCATGTAATAGATGACTTGCTTGGAATCCTTCAATATTGTTCCCAAGTACAAACATAAAGCAAAAAAAAATTAAAAAAAATCTATTGAAGTCATAAGTTTCCTGACAATAGACTTCAAATCAATCTGATGACAGTCAGTTACATCCCACAAAAAACAAAAAAGCTGGACTGCTAAGCTCTCATTTCCCATTAGCAAACAGTGACTGTTTCTTCATGTTAAGCAACACACTTTGTAGCAGAATATCTCTTTAGCGAGTTAACACTGATGATGTTTGGTTTTTGCTGAAAGATCAGAATGAAACTTTGCCACTGGGAGGTTAATGTGTCATTTGAGACTTAATAAAATACTGCCAAACCCCAATCCTAATCAAAGGAATGACATACCAATGCAGACATTTTCAGTTAGTTTGTTTTTAAAATATTAAAAAAGTTATTTGGAAGTAACAAATCCATGCTTTAAAAAGCTTATGGTATTTCACTGAATCCACTATAATACTAATTAAACTTTTCTAAATGAGCACCGAACAGTTCCGTGCTTGGACTTGACTTGGGATTTAACATCTAAGATGAAAGAGCAGCTTGTGATTTGTTTAACCACTGGTGGTAGCTCGTAATAATACTTGTTATGTCACCTGATGCATATTTGAAGGTCTCTCCGGCATACTTTATGATGATGAAAATAATGACTTTTTAATGGCATGAGATGATAAAGTAGGCCAGCCGAAACCGGATGACATGGCAAAACAAAGAGGGTATAAAATGCACAGTATACAGGGTATAACAGGCTTAGGGTGAAGTATGTGTACCTCTGTATATGTACATGCGTGTATTTTGGTCAAGGGAGCTGTCTGTCACGGTTCTATAAACCTGCAGACAAGTAGCTTGCTCCCATCCCTTTGACAGACAGCTGGGCAGCACTCTCTTGTCTACATAAGCCTATCACGTCAATCTGTAAGAGCAGAATAGGGAGATGCTCAGCACCCTTAAATATT
Organism: Acanthochromis polyacanthus; assembly: GCF_021347895.1. Lineage (NCBI taxonomy): Eukaryota > Metazoa > Chordata > Actinopteri > Pomacentridae > Acanthochromis > Acanthochromis polyacanthus. The sequence continues at coordinate 6,346,159 of NC_067129.1, forward strand.
TGATTCACAGGTCAGTATTTTTAGGAAACTGGCTAAAGTCAGAATCTGTCACACACTGTTACATAATGATAAAACTGTATAAACTAGCAGTGGACTGCTTGCCAAGCCACTATAGTACCTGTGCCTGTCAATTATTGTAGCAGGGATCTGGCCAAGGAATCAAGTATGATGGTCTTTTGGAGGGGACTCACTGTCATGGATCTGCGTCACAATTCTTCACACAGATTTGGTCGAACTTGTCAGGTGATTACTTGTGCATATGATTACCTAGATACAAAGACAGTCTCCTCAACTCGAGGCCCAACTCACAAATCTCCACATCCTGTTTTTACTGCAATTTTTTCTCAGAGAGTCTGAGCAGAAGTGATGATTTGTATCTGTGCTGCTTTGACGCATTTTTAGGTTGCTGGTCGGCTCAACACAATTCCTAGTCTGCCACACTGTGTTCTGTTTCCATAATGGGTTATACCTCCAAGATATGTGGTGTGTCCAGTGAGCGTTGTCCTAATTGTGTCATTGCTGTTCACACTTTTGCTTAGTTCATGCGGAATACGGCATTTTGACAGCCCTGGTTTTTATTTATTTAATGGTGTGTGATCTGTACAATTCCTTCAAAAAACAGACCATAAGTCATATTCAAATCATCCTTGTTTTTAGATAACCCAAACTATGGTGTGGGAGAGAGTAAGAGACCTCACTGGTTACATGCCTGGTCATTTTTGGTATCGGGTGGTAGCTAGCTAGCTAAAGGCTATGGATTTAAGAAGTATTTTCAAAAAGAAAGAAGGATGAAGGCAACGAGGCGCAGGCGAGACAAGAGGAGGTGGATGAAGAGTTAGCTCCTGCTGCTGTAGAAGCAGATGAGTCAGGACGTGAGAATACCATTGTCTCATCTACAAGCTCAGGTTGGGGAAGGAGAGGAGTGTATCAGATAGACATATAAGACACAGCGTTAACACGGTTTTTCACAGTTCGTATTTGTCACGGTTCAGCTTTGTCACACAACAGGAACAAAATCTATGAGACGAGGATTGGTCAGTTTTGAAAGAAAATCTAGCATACGACTGCTTCATCAATGTTGGGACTCATTTTGATTTCATGTTGTGAAAGCTAGTCTACGCATCCAACCAGAAGCTTTTGGTAAAGCTCAGGATCTCACATCATACATTCATTTTACTCTGAAATAACTTGACAATGCTGCAATTATCAAGGGAAAATCTACAGATTTCTAGGCTGGGCTAAGCCCTCAAAGATCCTGCCTCTGATGCCATTCATCCTTAATTCCATCCTCTCTCTTGCAGGAGCTCAGACAACCATTCGGTGATAGTCCAACTAAAAAATGACACAAGTGGCCTCCTAACTGAAAACATGGTCAAGTTTGCTAGCTGGGAAGATGATTTGATGCACAACCTAAAGCTTTTAAACATGACTAATGAATTGACTGAAATAGTGGCACAAGATAAAAGCAGCTGATGTATATAGCAAGTCCTTTACACTAGTCAGGATTCATGGTTTTTCCATATGCTGCACAATGAGCACTCTGCCGCATATTATGTCACGCATTTCACGAAAGGCATCATCTATATTCTTGAGACGTTAGAAGTGGGTCTGTGCAAGAAAATTGAAGAGCAGCTCAGATCTGCTTTGAGTTGCATCTTCAGCCAAGGGAGCCGCTCCGTAGCCGGGCGGCTGGCTGCCACTGTCTTAACCATCATCTTCAAATGCGCTATGATCTTGCTCTCTCAGCGTTGGTCTCCCAGCTGTTACCAAGTTACACATCTACACAGGGGTTATAATTAGCTGGATATACTGTCATGTGAGCCACCAACCAACCAACCATGCCAAAGCAAAGCAAAGTTTCTCCTCCACTCCTCAGAGCGCTGCAATGCTGTGGATTTAGATTAATCGCTGATTGTGCCACAGCTTCCCTTTGAAGTGCATTGTGCTGCTCATTTAATTTTAATGGGCACGGAGTCTAGTGTACATATGAAAACTGAAGCAAATTGGACAGAGAAATGCTGAGAAAAAATACATCCATGGCATTGATCAAGCATGTTTTTTAGTTTAAAAAAAAAATCAATACATTCACAAATATGGAGAGCAGCAGCAGCACATGCATGGTGATGATCAGAGACTGTGAGCTCATTTGATCAGCCTTTTACCACAATGCCTGTTGTGGGTGTATTGGCATGTATTATGTTGTTTCAAACAGCAAGTTTGAAAATTTTTTTGCGTAGTCACTTTATGTTTACTGGCATCTTGGAATAAGGTTTCTTTGGCACCTTGTTTTGTATCTATGAGAGAGATTCACTCTCCAGCTGGCTGCATGATATAAGAAAATTAAATTTGCCATTACATTGTAGTCATGCGAGTCCCACAACTTCATGGTTTTGCTTATAAACTAGTCCAGGATTATATTTGTCTTACAAATTTTCAACAGATTGCAAATAACTGTCATCTACCACAGTTATTTGTTGAGAACAATATGTGAGACCGACTATTAAGAGCATTGCATCGGTGTGCACCGTCCATGCATGTGCGAGTGGTGTCTGGAGGGATGGGAGTGGAATGCACATTCAGGTTTGCCTGTCAGTGACATGAAAAATGGATGCAAACCTGCACTCACTCCCTCAGTCTCTCTCTCACACTCACTACGACTCCCGCATCAAGCTTTGGGGCCAGCTGAGTCTTAACCTGACTCTCCTCTCAGATGTAGTGTCCAGCCATCCATAAACATTAGATAGCAAAGTGTAGAAGCTGATCCAGGCGAACTCAAGAAGCTCCGACAGAGCATGGATGTCCATTTGACACCAAGCTGTCGAATTTCCTCAGCTACACTTTGTCTGATGCCTCCCTCTCTAACTCACTAGAGCAGCAAAGGCAGTAGACAGCAAGTGGTGTATTGCACAGTGGTGGACAGATGGTGCACAAACAACCATAATTTATTTACTTACTTATTTACATACATGAAAAGTGTATCGTACATGCAATTAATTGTGCATGCACTAATTTCCTTATAAAAATAATTATCCACAATTAAAGATCAGGCATTTAAACAGTTGCTCTACTGCCATGTGGCATGTTTGTTTGTTGAAAAATCACCACTTATTGAGGGGAGTACAGTCAAAAATGTAGAAGGGATTTTTCAGAGGGCAAAAAGACATTGTGGCAGGAGTTTAGCTGTGGCATTGGCAGGAAACCTGTTTGGCAAGGAAGTTAGGCCTGCAGGCTCTGATGTAGCCTACTCAACAACAAAGGTACATTTGACCCAGAGTTTCTATTTCAGTAGTACTATCTGGAATACCTTAGAACTCATAAAATACTGATAATTTGTTCTTGTGGTCAAGAATGTTGGGATTACTTCATGTCACCATATTACTGTGTGGTTGAATTGAATGCCATATTGGGTGGCATCTCATTCACTTTATATTTCCTTAACAGTGACTGAGTCTGTCTTCTGTAAAACATTGAATTCTTCAAAGACTTTTTGTTCTATTTTCTCAGTTGTTTTTTTTTTTTTTAATCCAGTTGATGGGAGACTTAGGCTGCTCACTGCCAGGTCTTTCTCCACAGCCACTTCTTTCTATTTGCCTTCTTGTGTTCCAACAGGATACAAATTTTTTTGTATGAACTGTTTCAGGCTCTAACTTTGGTTTAAAGAGAATGTTTCGAATTTGATACCTGACAAGCATCTATGGCAACATTAGCATGAAGCTGTTTACCAGATATGCATTGGACAACATGTTTATCCACTACAAGCTGACTGAACAGTGATGTGTTCCATCAGCTTTATAGTCACACATTCACTTACATTCACTACAGGGTGCTTGTTTCCCATCTTTTTCTTCAATTACTTGTGCTGCAACTACACCTGCCTGAAAATTGTCATGCGAGTACAAAGACTATTATTTCTTCTCTCTAAAATGTATTTTCCTGTGCTTCTTTGCAGTCAAGCCCACAGTGATCCACACAGACATGTTTGTCAACAGCATCGGTCCAGTAAATGCCATCAATATGGTAAGTAACATTAAAATATAATGTCAATGTGTCAACCATGTTGTTAATCATCAGACTGAAACTGAATGCTTGACAAAGAGGGAAAATGTTCCTTCGCAAATTTGTGTATGTCTTGATCCAGAGAGTAGCTTTGACCAGGATTTAGTGACTTGCTGAAGAAAGCAGAGGTATACTGCATGTTTGATGTCAGGCACGACTGGCTGGTTCAATCACGACTCTGTTCCACTGCCCCTGTAACACAATGCCACCGTCAGTCAGCTTCTTAACAATGGCTCTGGCCTTTGGATAAATGGATGAATGCGGTCCATTTAGTTCAGCTCCTATTTTTGAATAAGAAATACTGACTAACAGGTACCCATGTTGTGTTTCAACACGCGGGCCAGAACTCAAAGCAGCATATTTGCAAATGGCTGCGTGCACTGGCAAATCCTAAGATCTTCTCACTTTATATTTGCCAAGAAATGCATCAGCAACAATCTGAGGTGTCACCTGTTCCAGCTTTTTGTGGTTTGTTCAAATAAATATAACAATTTGTGACTTTCCTTGGGTCTGGTTTGAAGGCAGGATTTCTTTGGGCTTTAGATCATCTGTCTGTCATTATGGTAGGAGGCAAACACTGTGCTGGTAAAAGCCCAGAACTGGCTGCATGAAATTTATTTCTCTTTACTGACTGCATCACTGTTGTTTTTCTATGAATGTTACTTTAATGCAAGTTTATTTATTTTGCCCCCCCCAATTTCTATGAGGCTTTTGTATTTCTGAGACAGCACAGTTGGTGGCAACATAGAAAAAACAGAACAAAATCATGTTATTTTTTAACCATCTTGTTATTTGCCAAGTCAAGTCAGTCCAACATTACACAACTGCACATTTCTGTTTGCCAAAATGTGTGGGAGAGCTGGTTATTTGTATCATCTTCCAAAAATCCTGTCAGTGTATTCCTATTAGCGAGTCACAGTTTTAGAATTGAAAATGCTGGAAGTGCTACATTTTGGCTGATTCATCTGGGAAGACCCTACTCCATGTTCTGATTACCTCTTGTAATGTGAAGTTAGGAAATATACAGCTGTAATGCACAAGTGACAACCAAAATAGGGTAGAAAGGATACTCTGATGGAGGAGAGAAAATAGAAGGAAAAAGAAGAGGAAAGAATTGGAAATTGAGAGTCCCTCGCAGATTTTAAATCAGCATTGTTTTGGTGTCATTGTCAGTGTTGCATGTCCTTGCTGAGAGCCAACCTCTATTGTAATTCTGCAGAGCAGTCTGTTCTACATGGCGATGGCGTTCCATTTCACTCAGTCTTAGCTAAAACACCCACTCTCAATAACTGCAGTCACAGTGATGCTGGGAGAGAAGCTTTGATGGAATCAGTTTGAAAATCTGTGTTCGTGCTCACATTAGCGAGTCTGCATGCATGCACTGCTGCGTGTGTGATGAGGGCATTCTGCTGACATGAAAGGTTGACTGATTGCCTCACATTCATATGTAATACGTGTGGTCGGGCCAGTGCATTCACACTCTGACATGACAAATGTGGTGAGGTTGGTCGTTTTTTTTCCTGGAGAGCAGAGAATAGACTGATGGTGCGGGGGTGTGCATCTTAGCATGAGCACAATTTTGATTTCTCAATTATGCGTTGGAAATCTTTGATATATGGCAAAGTTGTAACTTGTGTGAGAGAGAGGGAGGAATGGGACAGACTAGCAGAGAGAAAGGTCAAGATTTGAAGAAGAAGAGGAATCTGAAATTTATGCCTTGTAGCCACGGGAGCTGAACAGTTACTTAGCTGCTCTTAGATATGTGCAACAGTTTGAACTGGAAGGGCGATTCATCCGAGACTATATATAGGTTAACACAAAAAAGTAGATGCTTATCCTTCTCAGTGGGGCCCAGAAGAAGATCCTAAGGCATTCAAACTTTCTCTTCCTATTGGATTTGAACTGTCTGCCTCTTGCAGGGGTGAAAAAAAAGGATAGGAATGTTGCCTGGTGGAAATATTTTTCAAATCTCGTTTAGAACTCTTTGGCATGGATTTAGACTTTATTGTCGAGCTAAGCTTTGTCAGGAAGTTAATGCTTCTATGCCCTCTTGCACACAAATCCCAATTTTTTTGCCCTATCCTGCTGCACTTCACTTTGAACCTGAGGGCTCACCCAATCCAAATAACAAAATAAATAACACTGATAGCTCCCTCTCTTTGACTGCCTTACTTTTCCTTTTCACATCAGATCACATCTCACCTTTGCTCTTAGCTTTTCAACCCTGGCCATGTCTCTATTTCCTAGGTTTCCCTCCTTCATATATATGTTCTGACACCATTCTTACAAGGCCTGAATAGGAGACACGAGTTTTGTCAAAGCTCAGGACAAAGTGCTGCCAAGGCAGCAGGTTATGAGGTTGGGTAATACTTCAGTCTAACAATGGGAGTTATTAATTGCCCCGGTGAACATTTAATTTTCAGGTTGAGGGCGTCAAGATGGTCCTTTTCAGCAGTGCTCTTTAGTGGGGACAAAAGGACTTCTTGGCCTGAATTAGACACCATCTTGTCGAAAGAAAAAGTGCTTGCAAATCTAAATTCCAGCATTAAGTTTCCATAAAAAAAGTTCCCCTCAAGCAGAGAAACAGACCTGCTTGAGTGCTTTTTGAGCTGGCATTGTCGACAGTGCTGGATACAAGCGGTACAGTTTGCAGGGTTTTCTTTCCCTGACAGAGATTTTTTTCTAATGTGTAGAGTATGTTCAGCTTTTAAACCGAGGTTAATTCACGTAAAACTGTGCTTTGTGCCATCAGGAATACACCATCGACATCTTTTTTGCTCAGACCTGGTACGACAGAAGGTTAAAATTCAACAGCACGATGAAGGTCCTGCGTCTCAACAGCAACATGGTTGGGAAGATCTGGATCCCAGACACTTTCTTTCGCAACTCCAAGAAGGCCGATGCCCACTGGATTACCACACCCAATCGCATGCTGAGGATCTGGAATGATGGACGAATACTCTACACCCTCAGGTAAAACAGTGTCTGAGATGAGATATGAGTAATAGATCTTCTGCTTCACCTATTTCATCTGCAACTGTGTGACAGTTTGATTCAAGAGACAATTGAAGGTTTAGAATTTCTAAACTTGCCAGCTATTGCTACCATTTTTCACAGTGAAAAATTACATTGTCAGTTATTATAGTGTACATATATTGTGACTAAATGATAAGAGGAAGTGTTTCTTACTATAAATCTAACATATAGGATTTGTACATATGAATGAACATTGTCACTTTTAAGCCTTTGAGTTTATACTATGCAGATTAAGCCTATCAGTGCAAGTTAAATCTCTGTATTGTGCAATTTAGCAAAGTTTTAAACCTGGTTTCTGTGGTGATGTTTCCACACATTGTCGATCTGGCTGGTTATTGGATCCGATCATAGACTGTATATAAAGATGGACGTAGCATCTGGCTCCAAAACTGAAGCCCACCCGGAAGTGTCAAAAACTTGCAATATCACGCCGTCCGCTGGGTTGGCTCCAAAAAACTTTTGCTCCATAGACCCCAATTCATTTTTGGAAAAATAAAATTTGATAGACTGATTTTCTACAGCTCAGGTGGCCGATCTTAAAATAAATCAATACTGAATTTTAAATAAATAGTTAAAGTTGGCGGAGCCAGGGGGCGTGGCTGTACTTGATTGACAGTCCCATTGACTGGTCCTGCCCCGAGTTGCTCTCCGGTCCAGTCTATTTGATGACGCTTTGTACGTCACTGGCTCCAAAAAATCCAAAATGGCGACCAGGAAGTAGCAAAATCCGGGCTTCATTTTCTCTGTGTTGAAACCAACGGGTGACGTCACGGTTAGTTCACGCTTGGATCCGATACTCAGCCTGCAGCACTATTTCACAGGCAACACATCTCACAAACACTAAAAGTTAAGTGAACATATTGCTTCCAATTGCTGGTTATCTAACTCCTTGACTGCTAATATTCCCTTTTTATACTGGCAGTGAAAAACCAGGAGGAATGTGTTTTATGTTGACTAGTAGTGATTGGTTTGGTAGCTCCAGAAAAACAAGAAACTCTGCATTCAGAGGAGGATTTTAGTCTAAAAAAGAAAACACATGAGGGTCAGGCATACATGGTAACATATCAACAGTGCCCGTGTCGTTAGTCTCACTTCCAGGTAGGGGAGACAAAAGTTTCACACTGCAGGTTCAAACAAAAAAAGATTTTTTTTGTCTCATCTTGGAAAGAAAGCTAAAAAACTAAATCTATTTATATGAACAATTAATTTTAGTTTTGTCAGAGAAAGAAAGAAAAACTTACACATCACAGTGAAAAAATATGGCAATTCGCCCCGTTCACTTTCAAGCTCGACTAAGAACTGGAGCTCTTTTAAATTATTTTTTAATATTTCTTAGATTGTAACATTCATTTATTGCCAATAAGGGGCTTCCTGCTCTTCCAAGAGTCCATCACAAGCAGCAAATAATACTGTGGAGGTACTCTGAAGTGCCCAACCATTTAAGGCCATGCATGATTTATTACAGTGATTGTCCTGAACAGGCTGTGTAAAATATTAATTTTAGCATTTTAAGTTTAACATGCATCAATTCACATGCAAGAAGAGTTACATGTTTGGGTGCTGTGGAATGATGGATATTATTTATGGTTTGTTCTTCAGTATCATTTCAGTAATAAACTTGAAATTATCAGTGTGGTTGATGGTAGCAAAGAAAATCTGCATATACCTGTATCCTCCATGTTGGAAGTCAGACTACTAGTTGCCTAGTGATAAGTTTGACCACATACCTTCCAATAGACCATTATTGACTGTAATACCCTTGGAACGGACGCAGAACTATGTGACGCTTGTAAAACAGGTTGGTTGGTTGATTAAAGGGGAGATATTAATTGTGCTTATTACCATGTTTGCGTGCCATCATAAATAAAGCGGACATCTGCACTGACACCGCAATATATCATTTGTGATAATAGGAGAGAAAGTGAAGTCTTCTGGACTCAATCAAGCTGTGATGGATGTTCTCCTATGCAGAACACTACCCCTCCACTTCATTAATTTGTTAAGGAACTCGGAACTTAACCATTGGTTAATTAGGATGACCGCTGTGATTCAGAGCACAATGATACATGACAATAGCGAGTGCATGGATGGGTAAAGTCATTTAAGGTCATTCTCTCATTAAGACGAAGTTTAATGACTTTGCCTTCAAACTCCCTCAAGTGTGAAAAAAAGAGAGAAGTGTGTTGCTGTGAAAAACATCAATTTAGTTTTAAAAAAAATTTTAATGAATAATTCCTCGTGTCATTGGTGATAAGGTTTGGTTGTTAATTCTGAGTTTTTCACCACACAGAGTTTTGTGACAGACTGGTAAATATATAATGCAAGTGTGTCCAAATATACATATAATTAATGCACTTTTTTTCTTGTCTCTGCAGGTTGACCATCGATGCTGAGTGCCAGCTTAAACTGAACAACTTCCCAATGGATGAGCACTCATGTCCCCTGGAGTTTTCAAGCTGTAAGTTTGGCCATATGCTGATATCGTACTGTTCACTCCTCCCTGACTTCCTCCGTCTCATCTAAAATGCACACACACATGGACTGTGGCCATAAACAAGCGTAATATGAGCACTGCTTAAGGAATAATTATCCAGTAGGCCAAAGGAAATGAATTCAAGCTGCAGCAATTTCATGACTTCTTTCGGAGCACTCGAAAAATAGTGAACCGAGTCATATGTGAATTTATGCACTGTTGAAAGTAGGTTTGCATGTGCAGATGTACAGTGTATGCCAGTGTAAAGGAGGTGGAACATTGGTAAAACAAAACACTTCTGAAGAATGATCCAAATCAAAGCTAAAAATCTTCATATTTCATCAAAAACATTTTAATCTGTCTTTAATATGTCTAATTTAAAAATTGGCCACAATGAAATTGTAATCTGATTCTGTTAAAAAATAAATAAAAAATCTATGCTCCTCAGCTCAACTGTGAAGTCATTAGTGACTCAGCTGTGACAGTCACAGGGACTTTTTGGATGAACTGGACTGAACTACAGGCTGCATTTACACAGAGCAGATAGGAGACTAATATGGAAACAAGTGAAAACTGTTGTAAAATAGAAACAGATTATAGAGCCATTTTTTTATCCAGTAATAGTAACACATGTGGGCACTTGGGGAAAAAAAACTGAATGTTAATTCAGGAATTTAAAAAAAAAAAAAAAAAAAAATATATATATATATATATATATATATTTATATAAACATTCATCATAGAAATTCAAGTTCAATTTTCTCATTTTTTTTATGATTCATGACAACTGTGTCAAACTACAAAAAAGGCAATTCTGAATTCTTCTAGCCATGGTTATGCTGTTTCCATACAACAGAAACAAAAAAATAAAAAAAATGCACAGAAACTGCCTGGAGTTCAGAGGGTTATACAATTCATTAATTCATTCACAGTATGTGCTGGCATTCAGGAAAGGGATTTAATGATGGATTTATCATTGCTAACTCGACCAAAGGCACTTCTGAGTGATTTTCCTGCACTTTGTCAATGCTGCTCTACAAGGCATTTCAAAAAGTGACACAAGTCCAAATGAGTCAGTCCCTCTATGTGAGGAGTGGATGGGGGGTAGGTTATGCTAATGAGGCCACTATGGATCTACAGAGAGATGCACCATGGGATATTCTCCAGAGAAAAGGCTTCCTAAATAGCTCCAGAGCACAAGAAAGAGAAACCGAGGGGGTAGCAGGCCTAAAAATGGAATAGAGGCATTCATTTAAATTTGATGAAAGCCATGCATGTTTTCAGAACTTTGAAAATTGCTTGATGTACAGTACATGAGCTCAATCTCTGAAGTAGCGGGCGGAGCAGTGTGCAGCAATTTATCACGTGGCATATTTTCACAACACGTGCCACAAAGCAACAAAGCATGGTAGATCTTCCAGTGAAGCCACTGTAGCAGTAATTTTGAATCCAATTAGATCAGATCTGACCACATTATATTTGATCGAAAAAATTTACAGCAACACAGGATACAGTTGATTTTTATTTTTTACAACAATACTATTAGGCTCAAGGTAAATTCATGTCATACAGCTGGAGTAGCATTGTTTTCCTAGTTTCCAAAAAAAGATGCTGAATCAATGATGTCTCCTGAATGCATTACCAGTGAAGGAGCCTTTCATCCCCTGCTCCTTTGAGGTCGAGCATTCCTGGATGTCTGAGAGCACTTTAGTCATAAAAATCATTTAAAGTTTAGACTGAGGAAAGTTTTATGTGCATTATTCAAGATACTCCTTCATCAGCTGCACTGAAGACTGCACTAGATTGAAATCTAAGGGGAACTGGCAGAAGATGGCGACAGGCAGATTTTGACACCTGTACTGAGGAAGTTGTTTAGTCAAGTTGTTACAATTACATTAAAACATGATTAGCTATGTCTTTTTTACTTCTAAATTTGGATGCAGACAAACATTCAATACTCATAAACGTGATTGGATTATGACATTGCATCCGCTCATCCAAGTGAATCACTTGTAGACAAGATTGCTATCGTGCAGCCGTAGTATGCAGCGGAGGTAATAAAATTACTGCATTCCCACTCATAGATCAATGGTGTAATTTTTGTTTTTAAGTCAGCTCAGTATTCCAGTGAGAAAGACATCTTCTCCTTACAGATGGAAAGGGTATATCATCATGTTGTGCAGGAGTCCGTTACATAATGGTTCTTTCATGAAAAGGTTTATTTGCAAGCCAGCTGACTTTGTGGGTATGGATTACTCTAAAATAAAACTGACTGTGCTTTTGTTTCTGTTTTATATTGAACAGCGTTGCACCGCATTGTTTTTACCTCGTTCTTTTTTGTAACAGTGAGCATATCTGAGCAGTCAAGTCTTAAGATATTTCCCTAAAAGGGACGTATGTTAAAGTCTTTGAAAAACATTGTTTTTGCACCCAGCTTTCAGAGTTTCAAACTAAGCTCTGTGTCATTCGTACTGCTCTGTCCTCTTCAGATGGCTACCCCAGGGAGGAGATTGTGTACAAGTGGAAGAGGAGCTCAGTGGAGGTTGGGGACATTCGCTCCTGGAGGCTCTACCAGTTCTCCTTCGTGGGCCTGAGGAACACGTCTGAGATCGTCAGGACTGTCTCAGGTAAGAAAACAATCCGTTCTTTTTTTCTGACACTAGCAAACTAGTGTTATTTGTCGGGAAAGGCTTGTTCTCTGACACCCTGCATTTGACACTGGCCAGTTGTAATTTCGACAACAAAATAAGGCTTACCTGTTCCTGCTGCATTTCCCAACATCCAAGTTGGGCATGATATATTTAATCTGAAGAAAAAGCAAGCAGTAAGGGAATTTCGTACATGCAAGTCCTACATGCATCACTTTAGGCTTATCTACATGCATATCTATGCAACACATTCATAAATAAAGTTAATTTCTCCGTGATTACATCAACCCTGACACACCTCCTCCAAGTCTATGTACAGCTACCCATGGCTGATCTGTATACCGATCCGGTTTCTATTTGTGAGTTACAACATAAACCTTTAGAGAAACTGAGGCACAATCCATCTTTTTTTTTTAATCCACTTTTAGCTTCCACTGCCTCAGGTAAAATCTATAAGGACTACCTATATCTCACTTCCCCCGCAGGACAGGCAGCTAGATTTTCATTAGAACTATTTTCTGGTAGAGTGGGATGGCGCATTTGAAGAAGCGATGGGAGTACTGAAGCAAATGGATTGGAACAGTGTTCCAAAATGGCATCCCATTCATGCCAATGGATATTGCCCACTTGAGTTATTTACAGTTCTCTGCATTATGACCCATACAATTTTCACAATGTCACTCTATTACCATCTTACTTGAACAGATGAATTTTAAGACTATTAGACTCTTGGTGTCTCTAATCATATTTGTAATGTTTCAAACAGTTTGGTTTTTCTTCTGTCAGATTCTTACTTGCTGTGGGCTCATTTTTTAAGCCCTGCACCTCCATAGAAACAGTATAACCAGGGCCAGAAGTAGAGATAAATGTATTCTGTTCAGTATAGCAAAGGTATGCCATAAATCACAACAGAAAAAGAAAAAAAATTAACCCATACAAACCCAGACCCATTTTTCCTTAAAGGACTTAAGGAGTTAAGGTCAGACATAAAGCTTTAATAGGAAGAGACTGGGGCACTCAAAGTGCTAGTTACACTGGTATTACCGTGGGTTCTTATGGGTTAAAGTCAAATTTCTTTGTTTAGTTCAAAAATTGAAAGAAACGGAAACAGCATATCCAACATTTTTACTGTGTGCCCACACATGTTGCTAGCACTGCAAAACAGGTCACGCTACATGCTATACATATTTTACTACCAACATGTTTTATTGGTTTCCATACTTGACCCAGTCTGCTCTGTGTAAGCACAGCCTGCAATTCAGCCCAGTTCAGCCGTGACTGTTGGTCGCAGCTGAGTCACTAATGGCTTCAAGGACAACTGAATTTTTAAAATTTGATGAAATGTCACGATTTTAAGCTCAGATCTTAGAAGTTTTTTTTTTCACGTCTAGTTACAGAGGATTTCATGAAGGACTGCTATTTTTACAGTTTTCGACCAATGACGGAAAATGTGTGTCATTGGGGTGTTTTTTATGGTAAATTCTATTCAAAAATGATGCAGGAATATTGGTGTTTGCTGGAAGCTACTTTCCCTGGACAGTGCTTATTTTTAAGAAAAGAACCAAAATGTATTTGCATGTACAACCTTATTTGTTTATATTTGTATTCATGAGATGTTGGTGATACCCTGGATGAAAATGTATGCACTCTGTACACTTGGTAGTAATGTGAATCAAAAAAAGGCCAGCCAGAGATTAACTCTGACCAGAGGAGAGTTCATTCTCTTGACATCAGCTACATTATCCAGATGGGCTGAACATTTAAATAAATGTATATTATTCATATGCAAGTCAAACATTCCCTTAAAAGCCCCTTTTATTGGAAAAAACAAAACATCTGTCATATAATAGCATCAAGGAAGCAGTGTTTTCTGTTTTCCCTCAGTGTCCTTTTATAAGAGATTCAATTCATTCAAGTGCATCTGCACATCTATCAAATTTGCAGCATTTTTCTTGCCACCATCTGCACATTAGGATGCCATTTGGCACACTACAACCTTTTTAAGATAACAGCCCTGTCTGTGTTTTGAGATGCAGGTAGCAGGTTCAGTAATTAATAAAGTAAAATCACTATTGTATATAGTTTTAATGTCTTTACAACTGAATTTGCTCTATCTCAGCTTGCTGTAAGTGTGCTGTATCTATATTGTAGACACGTCCAATGGAAGTTTTATAGCGTTGCGATCGTATTATTGCCGTAATCTATCTATGGACATGCACATGAATATACAGCTAACTTGAAAGCAGTTTATCATGCCAGGTGGAAGAGGTGAAGCACTCTCCTCTGATGAACAATTAACTCAGAGCTTATATATTATGTTGTTTATTTGGAGTGTTTTCTGGGGGTGTAGAAGCTGTTTTTCCTGTTAGATATTCCATTCTTCTCTGAATGTGACAGATAACAACTGACAAACCGCCACTAACCGTCAGCTTTCACTGCTTTGCTTTCGGTCACATTTCGACTCTGATTTAGATACATACACTGAAACAAATTTACCGACCTCTTATAATATTGTTGTTTGTTTTAGATATTTATGTGCTCATCTTAAAAATGGCATCAGATACACAAAGTCTGATTTCTGTCAGAGTGAAATACTAATTTTTCAGTCCAAGGGCTGTAAGAAATACATGGAGACATGCATGCATGCACTCCTACACCAAGCAATCATAGGAGTGTCTGAATTCACCGAGCCGTTCTGTAATTTGCCACAGTTCAACAGAGGGTCACACAAAGCGCCAGGCGGAGTATTTTGGTGTGTATACAGCAAATCAGTTACAACATCAAGCTCAAAATGCAGTAGTGCAAGTTGATTAAAAAAAAAAGGTTTGCAAAATTTTTCTTTTTCCTGTTTTGAAGTGACAACGCGAAAAGGAGATCTGCGTAAGAGGATGAGCTGCAGTCCTCTGACTCGCTCTCCCTTTGATCTGGTTTGTTATTTCCACAAACGGCCATCTGCTCTCTTGTCAGAGCAGAGAACCTTGACTGTGGCTGAGAGACCTCTTGTCTCATTTTGCAGTCAGTTTGGGTATCTGACCTGCTTAAAGATTCGTGAACACAACATCTGTCTCAAAAAGCAGCCAGTTTGGGCATTTTAATTACCCAGTCATCTCAAATACTCGCCACGCAGTGAAAATCTAGGACAATTTTTTAATATGCTGTTTCATTGTCAGCTCCATTTATGCATTTTAAGTTTCACAAACACAACAATAATGGCAAGAAGAACTAGCAACATCTAATTGAGGGGTTTAGATTTTTCTACCTTACTGTCTTGTTCACTGAAATGATAAACTCACTTCTTTGACAGTAGATCTCAGCTATGGCCGCTGTTTATTTTGCTATTTTTTGCTGTAAATTCAATATAAATTCTGTTTGACCTACAGGACAACACATTTAGGATGAATTTAAAAGCAGTACATTGAATAGATTTGATGCAACAACCCTTTAAAACTGCACCAGTTCTCTTTGGTACACTTACAGTTTTTTAAGGTATGTCAGGTAGGACAGAGACACCATCTGTTTTCGAACTCATTGTTCTTCTCGTCACTGAAAATAGATATTTGTGACTCTGGCTGCATGTTTGGGATCATTGCACTGCTGCAGAATGAATTGGGGACCCATAGGACACCTTTCAAATTGTGAAACTTGATAGATGTGAATCAAAACATTTGCAAAGTACTGTAGTTTTGTAATTTATTTCATGATTTTGTCCCCCGGTACTGCAACAATTCTTTATTTTATTTTTTTGATCCCCTACATGACAAGTTTGTTTCCTTCTTTTTATATGATGCTATTAGATATGCACCTCTGTATAAAATGTGCCACACAAGTAGCTCAACATTTTAAATAATTTAAAATTTAAATTCAATTTAAAATAACAATTTAAATAGCACAGCTACTTCTATTGCTGCTGTTTTTGAGGTCCTTGACATTGAGCGAAGTGTCATCATACTGCAATTTCTAATCTGGACTGAAGGAGCTGTGTTAGCCGTGGATGTGGTGTAAAGAACAAGGAGGTTGTCCTTCAACTGGATCCCTGCCAGCTAATTGTGTGTCATTGCCCTGTTTGGGACTTTATAGTTAGTTATAGTTACTCTTTAAAAAAAAAAACACCCTTTTTATTCCACTTCAACCACGATGCCCAATCAGTTAAACTGCGTTAAAACAGGTCAGATGAAGCAACAGAGGGACACATAACAGTAAGCCAAGCAGACAGGCATTCAGGTGAATTGGCCCGATCCAGACTATGATGACTGGAGCAAATAGCCAGAGGAAGAGAGGAAGAGATTGCCTCTCATTTTTTGAGACAAGCCAATCTCTCCCAGGCTCAACACTGTCACAGTACTCCTCTCTCACATTCATGTATCTGTGCTTGTATTCTTGGAGTATGTTATTTAAAAAAAGAAGAAACATGATAGAAAGTGGTGCATGATTAAAGATAGACTGAGTGATATTGTAATGAAAGGGGCTTAGGGGGCGTGCCATCTGCTGCTCTGATGTAGTGTTGCGTTGTAGCTTTTTATAAAGGCTGTGTCTGCTTTTATTTGGCTTCTCTTCCCTCCCTCAGCCAGTGTCCAAAGGCTTGGTCTCTCAACATGTCACTTCACATCAGGGTTGCCTGCACTGCCTGGAAGCTTATACCTGCATTTACAAACACAGACACACATTTGCATACACACACACACACACACACACACACACACACACACACACACACACACACTTGCGGGTAAGGATAAAAAGAAATAAATTAATAAATAACGCTTCTGCTTATGACAAGCAAGGACCCTTGAAAGGACACCAGTGGCGAGTCTAAAGCAAAGCTACAAGATACAGAGGATTGGAATGTCAGACAGCCGATTCACTAGGTATGCTGTGAATGCTGTTAACCCTAAAGTTAACCCCTTGGTGACTGGATTAATCTTGACGCTGGCAGCTCTGTTGTCACCATTCTGCTGGGCTCGAGGACAGGGAAGATCACTGATATCATAGCGCCGACCAAGACAGTAAATATAAATCGAAAGCAGTAGAAAGAGGTGATGCAGACAAGCGGTAGGGAGGAGTGAGGGGATGGAGCTGGATGGTGGTTGTGGCATTTTTCAGTCCATCAAAGCGGCATTGGATGACAGAATCCATGTTACAGACATCGACAAAGGTCAAGCTTATGAGGATGTGTATCATACTTGACACATCAGTAGTGACCAGTTTGCAGAAACAATAGTAGGTTAGGGTGGTTAGTGGTCGCATAAAAACATTATAGAATGTTCGCAGATTAAATGGAGGTAAAGGAATTAAATGGAGGGAAGAACCAGGATTGAAATAGTTTTTACCAAGAAATAGGTGATTAGTTTTTCTTTATCCAGTTCCACTGAATAGTGTAGCCAGTGTGGTGCTTTTGCATTAACATCCAAATACCACTGCAGGGCTCTGAAGTCGGCAACCATCTTCCGCATTGCTCGAATAAATAAGCGTAAAAAGGTAGTGCTTAGATGGCCAAGATGCTCTTCCTTCCAAGCATAAAAGGAATCGATGCCATTTACTTTACAAACTAACCTCAGTTTGCTCAGCAGTGAATAATGAGACGGTTTGAGCGAGACACGAGGTGGTTAATTTCCTATCCTTTTGGCTGAGCACAAATGCACCCCATGCGCATCAGCCGGTGCTACACATCTGTGCGGTGTTAGCAAGTATGAGTGCTTCGGTCTGTGCTCGTCCATGAATTATTGCATGTTTTTCTATGCCCATTTGCCTGCATGCACATTTCACTGTGTGCTCTCCACTGCATACGAGGCCTTTTTTATGTATTGGAAGCTATTCTTAGAGTGACCTTCCAAAAGCCATGCCGTGCGGCCCCTGTTGTCTGTGTGCGCCCGCCTGTGTGATTCAGTTTGAGTGGAGAAAGCCGAGGGACACATCAGTGGCCTCCTTCAGATTACGGAGCTCCACAGTTTCCAGATGATTCTTTGATGGGGCAAATCTGGAGGCATTATGCTTGAAAGGAAGTGGCTTGGCAAGACGAAACAGTCAGCAAAACAAATACACGGAAGAGCCATGGGCACAGTCTATATATATATAAACACAATCATGTAAGCACAGTCACCCTTTAAGATGCTTAAGGATTCCCCTTATAGGATGGCAGAGTGCACCACTGTTCTATCTTTAGATCCTTGGTGCTGTGAATGGGGACCAAAGCAATAAATTCATGACTATACAAGCATGCTTTCACCCACACAACTGGACAGCTAGAATAGGTAATGATAGTACAGTTCTGCTGCAATAAAATAGTTCAGTCCTGAGAAATGTAAAATATCTTATACTATAGTAATCTAGTCCCAGTTTTTTCCATTCATCTTTCTTTTTCTTCATAAATTTTGCAAAGATGTACAAAATCTTGAATCCTTAGAAAACATGTAAGCTTCCTGTCATAAATATTCAACATTTAATTAGGTTTTCAAGGCTATGTTGTGTTATTGTCACACTACCAAACCAAAAAAAAAGCTGTTTTTTAAGGAAATCCACTAAAAACAGAGACAAGATGGAAACGTCACAATACTGTTTTGGCATCACGACGTGCGTGAAATCTCCCAGTGGTGGTGTGACGACGGCTACGACACATATGGGTTCAACAGCACAAATCCAAAGCAAATTAAAGGGAGAATGTTATCAAATTCCTTTTTAAAAAAAATGATGCCACAGAGACAAGAATGCTTGTCACTTCCTGCCTGGTTTAATCAAGAAATGATAGAGGGAGGCAAAAAGCAATAAAACCTAAATGCCAATAGGTTTTTATTGTTGCTGAGACATTGAATCCCTGATCAAATAAAACACCTGTGAAAGCCCCAGCATACGGTGTGAAATTATTCCACTTTCCAATGCATAAATTGTTTTGATGAGTAACACTCCATCCTCACAGAAAAAGTTACACAACATGAGATAAGAGAGAATGCAGATATAAACGTAATAAGACAGTGTTTAAATATTGCTTTATGGTTGAACTGCAGGCTTCTTGTCATATTTATAGGACTGCGTTCATTTTATTACGCCTTACCAGCAACTAAAAAAGAAAATATTACACAATAGGTGCACAATAAGTTGTCCTTGACTTCATGCTGCGTATGAAAACAGTCATTTATTCACCGTAATAGTATGTTGCAAGTTTTTAACCAGATGACAGCAGCTCCATCTTAGACGTTTAGCACTTCTTAAAGGTTAAGAAGTGCTGAAACAATCCATTAGCTGTGGTGTGACTTTGTTGCTATACTAGCTGCTCCCTCTAATCTCTTGCTCCCTTCATCCCCCCACTCTTTCCTTCTCTCTCTCTCCCTGTGAGTTCTCCCTCTTGCTTCTGGGTGATAGTTGTGATGGGCAGGAGTGGGAGGAAAAATGCTCTGACTCAGCCAGAATCCTCCTTTTGTGAAGTTAAATACCAATTTACACTCCTCCCCATCCCGTCTCCCATGCTCCATGCGCACATCCTAACCCGCCCCATACACTAACGGTATTCACATTTACAAGTGTTTGCTCTATACAGCACCCCCCTCCCCTTCTCCCCTGCTCACTCTTACAAAGAGACGATTTTTTTTTTTATTATTTTGTGCCCGGTGTATTCCTGTGTCCTACTTTTTTTTTAGGCACCCTCCCTTCCCCCTGCTGCTTTCACTCTCGCTTCCTCTCTCTCCTTCTCTCTGCCGTTCTCCGTTGACAGTCTAATAAGCCAGTAATTAACACCTGAAAACAGGGAATGGTGATAGGCCATAGGAAAAGAGATTGCTTTGGGAAAATAAGGCTCTTGTTTTCCTCCCCATCGACCACCACCTGCATATAAAAGAGTGCCTGTGGTGCACAGCGAAAGGAGCACAGATTTAGAGGAACATAGCATGGTAGAGTATCAGTGCTCTTGGTGTTCTGTGCAGGCATTTGTTATTTCATGGTGGACAGACCATGAAGCACAAAGGGATATGGATTGAAGAGTGAGTAAAGGCCAAGAAATAGAATAATATTATCAAGGTCAGAATCAAAGGCAGCCTCCGTTTCTGCAACTTACTGAAGTCCTAACCTCTTTCCTTTCTTGTCTGTAATGACACCAAACCTTTCTGCAGCACGACTGCAGTCGCAACACAAGTCTGAGAGTGATAAACTAGGACACTGGAAAACAGACTACAAAATTAAAGTCATCTAATTTGCAAGAGAGAGGGGGAAAGCAAGAGGATGTAAATAAGTGACGCTGTTAGTTCCTGTTTTTTTTTTTTGGCTGAGATGCTGCGAGGCAAAGATGGAGGTCATGGGGCGGAGAGATACATAAAGGATAAAAGAGGATATAAAAAAGTGAGAGAGGAGGAAAAAAGAAGAGAAAAGGATGTGCAGCCAATACCAAAACAGGTCAAAGCTGCTGGAGAAGCTGTTTTTTGAAGGCTTGTGTCCTTCTTGACTTCTACTGGTGCAGATATCACTCAAGCACATAATTCTCACTAAAGTAGTGGAAGGTCAGCGCTGATTTGATGTGGTCGTCTTAAGAGTTTGACAAGGAGAGATTTCATGAACCTGAAGGTGCAGGAGGGGAGATAGTTGCACATATACTGCAATTTATGATGACATCTTTTATTAGATGCTTGGAACAATATGACTGTTCTGCAGGTACCACAGCTTACTTTACTTTTACTGCTGTTGCTAGTGCTAATACTTGCACCGCTTCATATTAAATTCTTAATAGGCCTGGTTATGTATTTATAGCCCTGGTTATATATTTCTAGTATTACTGCATCTGTGGTGCAGTACTAGTGGGTGAAATTAATGGTCATATGTATTTTTATGTACCTACTATATGCTTATTGTAATGATACCAAAGACCAGTGTAATAAAGCAAAGTAATAATAATTTAATAGTAAGTAGGTTTAATATTTTTGGTCAGAAATGGAATCTTTTCTGGAATATTTAGTTTTTTGTTTGTTTGTTTTGGTTTTTTTTGTGATTTTTATTTTATTTTTTGCCATGTGCCATTGTGATCTGAGAAATCACGATATCACTTAATATTTTCAATATTTTCAGAAATTATATAAACAAAGTGGGCAGATGAGTTGATAGTGTAAATAATAATAATGTCAATTGCAGCCCTCTTTTGTCCTAGAAATTATAAATACCACAATGTAAAAATACATTCCTTTAATTAAGTAAAATACCGAACTACATGTAGTACAGTGAGAATACAGTGGAAGTTAAGTAAAAAGCAACACATAACTAAAAACTGCAATCTGGTACAGTATTTGGTTTAATATGTTCAGTTATAGCACATTACATGTCCTTAGACAAACATAATACAAGTCTAGTAGCAGCACTTATAACACATTACAGAGTTTTGGGGGGATTTTTAGATTTTATTTTATTTTTTTCCCTGCAGCAGCTATTACTACAGACTAAATGGACATTCTCATATCTGCATGCACTTAAAGTGACTTCACCCCACCTTTCTTGCTACCTTGTTCAGATGGATAGACCTGGTTCGAAAGCGAAAAGCAGTTCAGAGTTGATGCCCCTCTGAAGGGCAATTGTTCCAAGGCCAAGTCCTCATTGCTCAATAAACTGTTATAAAGTTCCATGCCAGGGTGCTAGTTATTCCTCTCAGTCAGCTTATTAGCGCCGGGTAATATGCAGCAACCCAGGGTTTCAAAGTAATTACCCACAAGGAGAGAGTTTTTGTGGAATATTCTGTGTCTGCTTGGTTAATACATGGCGTAAGAGGATAAATCTCAGAATTGCCACAAAAAACAAAATGAGCAGTCTCCTTTGAATCTTAATTATGACACTGGGTTGCACATTGCCTGAATTCCAGGGAAGCAGTTACCCCAGATAAGTGCTTTTTTCCTGGTATTCTGATATCAGAACACATTGATATCAGTATTTACATGTCAGTGGTATATAGGATATTACATTAGTAAGCCCTACATAGAGCACAGTATATATTATCTCTGCATTATGCTAATACATGACACTGATACTGTAATGTATCAGAGGCCTTTATACTGGAAAGTTTAGCATAGGCTGCAGTGAAATTCAATTTCAAGTCATCTAAGCTTGGACTCTGTTTACTAAGAGGATTAACCTGCCTTGACGCAGATGTGTTACCTGAAACTGTCCATAAATCTGAATGAGGAGATGCATGCGTGCATCATGCATTCTGGGTAACTGGAATCACGTACGAACCCAAGTGCAAGGAGCATCACTGAAAACAGCACTTCCTTTATGTTCCTTTATGTTTTTCAGGGTAAAGCTGTGTTTTTGGGGGGAAGTTATTTAAAAATCCTACTTAGTGTGACTATGCACAGACCTAAATCGGTGCCATAGTTCTGAGAAACACAGTCGAATATAATTAATTATATTTCAAAGCTTAACACCAGTGATCCAAAACTGTAATCTGTAATAGCACAAAGCCACTGGCATTGAAATGGAGACTGATTGTTTTGTCTCATACAATCTTTGTCAGAGCTTATCCATCCAATTTAGATTTAAATAACATTATTGCGATTGTAAAGACCATTGTGACAGAAAAATCATCCTGAAGATATCCTGTAATAGTGTATTTTCTCAAACAAGCGCTGATGATTCAGTAAAATGGAACATAGCAATAAAGACAGATGTAGCAGATGTTGACTGATTTTTCTTACTGCTTTCAGTGCAAAACTCAAATTCATTTGATTTTGATAATGCAGGAAGGAGCTTTAATCTGCACAGCTCACTGAATCTAGCCTGGGAACTCTAGCTCGTGTTACATTAGTTCTGGCAGAATGCGTCTGGCCCCCCTCCCGTTCAAACAGATTTCCACCCGGCATTGCCCACACCGGGCCAATCTCAACCGTTTATCCAGTTCGGGGCAGGTTTGATACAATGATAGGAGACGCTTTCGCTACGTCACACGTTCTGTTGCTCTGATTGGTTCAGAGGAAACTGAAATTGAACTCAGTGGTTCCAAAATAATTCATATTTCCACATTTATCTTACAGTGCCAGACCACAACGAGTCAGTAACTCATATAATTCAACATTCTGAGTTTTTATTACTGCTGCAGTTAGCTACTCAGAGCTTCTTTTATTTATTGCAAACAAGTTACTGTTTCTCCTGTAACACAGTTTTTGCAGAGATTTTTTTTTGTGAAACCAAGTGTATAGAACAAAACAATTAGAAAAATACAAAGATAAAGATATAGTGTTATATCACTCACAAATCTATTTATATGATTGAATGTATTACTGAAAACACTTGCAAATAATGCACATCCAACTTCTTCTGAATGCTTGTGTTAAAATATCACCTCACCTTGACAAAACTAGCCCAAACAGATCTATTCAGAGGACGTCTCTAGAAAGCTTCAGTAGTTTTCTATCACTGTCAACTGCTTTAAATCCTCTCCTCTTGTCTCCTTGCTTTTACCCTTCCCAAATTAGTTGTGTTTATTTTGAATTGCTGCTCATCTGTCCCTTATAAAGAAGCCCAAATAGGACAAATAAGTCTAGCTATCAGTGTCGTGACTGTTGAGTGAGGATAAGTCCTGTCACCCAGCCAAAATGATTAGAACAGAAAACAAGAACGGGAAAAAAAAGAAAGAGGTGATATATTAAACATGGGCAGAAAGGAGCGTGAGAGCTGAATTGTAGAACTTCAGGCTTATGTAATGAGTGTGAATCGCAATTCTCGTCAGCGTGTGAATAAGAAATAATGAAGCCATTTTTAGACAAGGTAAGCTGGAAAGCAGATAAAATGAAAACAGACTGAGAGAGACGTGGCTCGTGAACGTTTTGCCCTTGTTTTTTTAAGTACATGCGATGGAAATAAACTTGCTGGGTGCCAAAATTCTGGAGAGAGATAAAACTATTTAGGCGAGAACGAGAAGTAAAGATGCTGTTTTTTGGTTTATTTGTGGCCTGAGATGTAACAGTTTGAAAGAAAAAAATGGTCCTTTTTTGAAAATGGCTGGATTGCCAAGTGGGCAGAACAAGCAATTGTTGCATGGACTGTGTGGTAATTACTTGTGGATGATTTGATTAATTATAAAGTGTTTAGTAATATTGACCACAAAAACACAATTAAAATAGGGACAACATGTCGCAACTGCACTTTTTCTGAGCTTTAGGTCTTTAATATCCACTATTCTGACTTGGTATAATCTGGAATGTACCACTACAGCACATCTAGAGCAGTATTTTCCAGCACAGAAATACTTGTATGCTTCTCATCTCAAAGAAAAAACGAACATAAAAAGCCGTCAAACTTTTCCGCTTTCTACTAAATTCTTCACATAAAGGCAAGGAAAACTGTTTTGGCAGCTTCTTACTACCTGTCATAAATCCCATAAACAGCCTTGCTCTCAATAATTTGAGAGCTATTAGTGTGTCTGAGAGAGGGATAATCATCTGTCCCTGTCACAGTAAACACAATGTTAACAACAAGGCAATCAAACTCTGTAGACTCCTGTCTGGCGTTTAATCATGCCGCCGTGTCGCTGCAGTTACTCACCATGACAATGCTGTGCCTTTCTTTCTTTTTTTTTTCCCCTCTTCGCCATGACATCATCCTGCCGCCGACTGCTGCAGTCGTAGTGGCCTGTGGAATCAAAATGCAAAGCTGCTTTAACTAGTTAATCACTCATATAGCCCCGAGTCATGTCACAGAAAGTGGTGAGTGAACATTCTCTGTAAGTATTGTTGACCCAGGCGACCAGTGATGGGATAACCCTGGTCATTAGCGAAGCTCTTTTTCTTTCCCATATACTCACTCACACACACACACACACACACACACGCATAATAGCATCCGCTGTCACCTCTGATATACATGACCCCTGACAGGAGAGGAGCTCAGTGAGACAGCCTGTCAGCAGCTCTGCAATGTCTCTGGCTTGTCTCCCTTCACTGGATGGCCAGCATGTGCCTCAGGTCTCCCCTGCCCATCTATATCCACACCAATTTACAGACTCGCTGCCAGCAGAATGATACTCTCATCTGACAGTTTTTTCTTTCCTCCTGGTCAGCAATCCTGAATTACCATGTTTCATTCTTATGAACTCCCCTCTGGCTATTCTGCAATAATGTACAGCTGCACTGAAATCAACATCTCCCCTTGCAGGTTCAACACTCTTATCAAACGCATTCTGTTATAGCAATTACAGTATTCTAATAATAATGATAAACATCCATCTTTGTATTTCCACACACAGTAGAAAGCTCATACTGGAAGAAATGATTTTTTCCTTCTGCTGTGTGTGGGGCTAATTCTGTTGAGCGCATTGTCTCTGCGGCTTTTAACAATAAAGCAACGCCGTTTTCTGATGAATGATCATGCCCGGGAAGTTTTTATTGCTTTCTGTAGATTACATCAGCTCATAGTAGTAAATCGCTTTTGCCAAGAAAATGTGTGATTCTAATAAAAATACTTCAAACCATATCTTAATACAAACAATAGTTTTGAGCCGTCGTCTGCTTCGTTGATTTTTCACACAGCTGTCATCAGCATTCCCTTATTCATGAATTGTGAGCAGAAAGGACTGGATTGAACTGATAGCGATGTAATTATGGCAGTAAGATAGATAGGATTGGCAAAATTTGAACTTTTAGGAATTTTCACAACAGAGAAGCAAAGACAACAGCGAGAGCCGAACAACTTCCCTCCACTGAGATCCGTGCGCTCTTGTAACGGGGGAAATTTGCACATGAAATTGAGTGGCTTATCATAAAAGGAGCAAGGACCTGTAAGATCACTGGAAATGTGGGCGTTGTTGGATACATATGAGGGCTGCGAGATCACAGCAACACGTATGACAGCTTCTTTATATTCACTGTCGATCCAGAGAAGGTAAATTCAACCTTTGTGTTAACTGCTTTGAAAAAAAGAACCTTTCTATAGGAGCTGTGAAGGTAGAGTGTGAACAGGCTTGCAAACGCACCCGACGAGTTCTAAGTAAGGTGAGTTTGAGGGCTCCAATTAGTAGAAACGCTGGCACGAAGGCTCAGATGTTGGGTATCGCAGCTGCACTCTTAGAAGAAATTAACTGACTTTTCAGCCTGAATATACAGGAGTGCACGTGTATGCAGGTGGAAAAAGAACACCTAATTACCCTGTGTAATACACTAAAGTCTGCAATAACGTCTGCAAAACTAAACTTCTCCTCTCGACCTGGATGAGTACAAGGTGTACAAATGTCAAAAGAGAATAATTTGAAGTTGAATTTGAAACACTGAAAATCATAATTCACTTTATATTTTCTTACATAATATAAATAAGATGATTGAATGTTTGGAAGTTTCAAGTCGCATAGCAACACTGATGCCTATAATAACGAATGGAACATAAATAGTTCTGTTCTGAAAAACGGGACTTTAACAACTTCTATTGATAGTAAAGGCACTAAAACACACTCCACACATACAACAGCTTTCACATGGGTTGTGTACTTTTTTACAAATATAACTTGATTTAAGCATAATGTGACAGCTCATACCATCACATCAAGAAGCATCGTCTCTGTGAAAAACAAATCTGTGTTCGCACAGTCTGCTGATTGTGTTGGGACTGTTTATCGGAAGCACAAAACTATTTGCTCCGTAAATGCCTATGTTGTCAAATCCCTGCCAAACACTTAAGCTAGTGAGGGAACTGGAAACCATTTTGTTTTGAGTGGAATCAGGAAGTCATTAACAAAGCGATGCATTACTACAGGGCTGTAATGGCAGGCGTTTTGAAACTGATACATCATCTTGCCAGAGAGGAGGGCATCGGTCGATAGCACCTTCTCAAAGTGTCTTCTTGGCAAGTGCTGTGGCCCGTAATGAAACCGGCCAACAGATGAAGAGGAGCGCATGGCAGGAGGGTCATGCACCAACCGACCTCACCCCTGTGGTGGAAAGTCCATTATCGTTAAGAGTCGGAGGAAATGTGAAGAAGGCTTTGTGCTGCTGACCAAGCTGGAATAAGTGTATTAACCGACAGTTTCTCAGCTGTCAGGGGTCCCGGTTTTGGGCCCCTGCTAATGTAATGTTAATAAACACAAAATAGTGGGCAGCGGGACCCCTGAGAACAGCCTTCATGCGTCTCTCGTACTCCTACAAATCCAGGCAGTGCTCTGTAATATCCCGCACACCTGCCTGCATCAGCAGAAAACACACATGGTGATATGAACAGTTATGGTTGTGCTGCAGGGGTTATTGAAACCGGTTTATTTAATGATGCTATCAACGGACGGGTGAACGAAAGAGGTACATGCTGAGATAAATCACAAAGACGTGGTCCCTGTCCGGACACTATGAGGACTCTAACACAGAATGCACATGCTCGCAGACATAATAAATACTGACAGTCTCCTCTCTTTGTCTCTCATTAACGCACAAACACACAGATGTTGGCTGTTTTTCAGTAAACTGCAGTATGTGCTGTGCGCCCTATCTCATGAGGAAAATTATTAGCCAGCTGTTCGCTCCCCAGCTGCAGAGACTATTTCACGTGCCATGGGTGCTTAAACACACACACACACACACACACACACACACACACACACACACACACACACACACACACACACACACACACACACACACACACACACACACACACACACACACACACACACACACACACACACACACACCTGAGTGTGTGTATGTTCTTGCCCTGCAGGTTACAAGCCATAGCGCAAGGCCAGGGGAGGTTCCCGACACTGTTAATTGTCTGATGTTAATCAATTAGCAGACATCTGACTGAGCTAGAGGCCAGCAGTGAACTGTCATTAAACTCACAGAGACAGACAGGTACAGTGGTAGACAGCAGGAGAGGATAGTAACTATTGGCAAGCACCGCTGTATTGTCAAGCTCGCAGGGACGCCCTTGGAATGTGTGCGTATGTGAGTGATGACACCGCTTCCTTTACACATGTCTGTCTCTCAGTTTAGTCCTGGTTCAATTCACCATCATTGTAGCGGTGTTAGGAGCACATCTGCAAGAGCGTGCACGTGTGTGAGTGCCCGAACGTTTGGCATGCATGCTTAGCATGCAGTTTAGGCAGGCGGGCCAGATGATCCATATTGTCAGGGTCAGGTCTATCTGGGCTCAGCTAACCTCAACCTTTTAACACCCAACATCTGCTTGGGTCAGCCAGCCAGCCAGGGATGGCTCATCATCAGCTGGATGCTGATGTTCATGTTCCAGCTAACTACTGGCAAGAGACAAGGGTTTGTGTGTGCATCCAAGCAAGTCCAGCGCCGGCTCTCTGAATCACTCCGTTTCGTTTTAGATCTCAGGGTGCCTTGGGCAAACATGCAGTGAACATTTTGGTTACACAACATTATGTATTGAAGACATAACAGTTTGTTTAATCTTTGCTTGGTGTGTCTTTGATCTTCTTAGACCGTAGCAGATCATGTGAAATGATTTGTTAACTGGGTTTACTTTCCTATTGTGCATTTTTAAAGTATGTGCTGGGAATCAATACTGAAGATTGATCATTTTTGTGATTTTTACACTAAATATTCCATATCTCATATATGCGTTTAATACTTCATGTTTTACTATACATTCTACAATGTCCTGTCTGTTTTTATCTCTGTACAGGAGACTACGTGGTGCTGACCGTCTTCTTTGACCTGAGCAGGAGAATGGGCTACTTTACCATCCAGACCTATATTCCATGCACACTAATTGTTGTCCTCTCCTGGGTCTCATTCTGGATCAACAAGGATGCAGTACCTGCTAGGACATCATTAGGTAATAAAAACAAAACAGAAAATCACAGTTTTTCTACCACTGATCATATTTATTACACCCTAACGTCAAGTAAAACTGTGAAGAGTCCATTATCAGAAACAATTAGATTTCCATGTGATTACAAATGAACAGTTTTTACATGAAAAACAAGTCAAAATAAGTTTCTTCTAGGCTATGCATCTCTGTATTCTGTTACAACTCCTGGAGTTTTAATTCATTTATGTGATCTATTCACTGAGCAAAACACACATAGCTGCATTTGTGAGGTTCATTAAGGCCATCCTGACCTTAATTAATCCCTGCTGTGAAACACATCAAGAAGCCCGTGGTGGTCGCACACACACACACACACAACCTTGTATTGTAAATCAGTCTGCTTAAGCTTCCTCTTTGCTGCTCTTCTCTTTTTTCCCCCCTTTTGTCTTCTCCTTCAACATCCTTTTTCTCCTCCTCCTCCTTTTCCCCTCTGAGACAGGGCAGCTGCTTAGGAATCTAGTGCATCTTGATTAGAAGAGCCTATCCTGGCACATATGTTTGCGTGCATGCCTTAATGAGGCATTAATTATGCAATGCAGCAGGGAAGATGCAGAGATGCAGCCTCAGCATAATAATAATGCAGGTGGCCTCTCCTCAGAATGTAAAAAAGGGACACAGAATGAAAAAAAGAGGGCAAAAACGAGGATTTCAAGGAAATTTGTCAGCTTTTGAACTTGCCCTTAGCGTCCGGTGGACATCCTCAGAAGTTCACTTGTGATGCAGTTACATACATATTCCTTAGTCAGCTTTCCATTTGGCCCCTTAAGGCTCTGAAGGCCTGACCTCAAGTCCATGTGATGTGATTATTAGCGAGAAAAAGTGAGCAGAACTAAATGTAAAACAATCCCTGCAGGCACAAACCCTCACTCTACCTTACTATCATCCCTAAGTTGTCTGTTATTAATCTCTCTAAAAATAGATTCTTTTCTGTTTTTTCCCCTCTTGCAGCTCCAGACATGATTTGCAGTTGAAGTAATAACACAATTAATTCCCATCTAAAATTGTACCAGGAGTCAAATGTCTTAATTTCCTCTTTGAAAGATGATGCGGGAGGTACACACAGCCGAGTGGTGAGGAAGCGGATTAATGCAGATGACATAATTCTTAATCCTTCAATGCCATCCAGAAATATATCAATTCACTCACAATACTACAATGTTAATCTTGACGCAGACTGATGTCAGTCAGTCCACATTAAATTTAGACATAAATCATCCTCTGTGCACAAAACAATCCCTCTTACACGTATGATACATTTAAAGGAAGCAGGCGGTCATGTCGGATGCCTGTTTGTTGGTGTTTTGAAAGATGTGATGCTGCTGTTGGTAATCTTCTGTGTCTGTGTACTTAGTGAAAACACATTCCCTCATCATGTGCCATCACTCCGCCTTCATCGACATCATCATTAGAGACAGACAGTGAGTAAACGGGTTACCAGAGAGGGATACGAGATGGTGCGTATAGGAATGTAGTATGTCGGTGGTGTGGTCAGTTGCAGATGAACTGTAAACGACTAAGTTTATGGATCAACGGGACAGTAAAACAAATGCTCACTATCCCCTCTTGGCTGTTAAGAGCTTCCGGTTAAACAGCCAGCATCAGTTGTTTTTCCATGGCTCACACAACTTAATACTTCTACACTGTTACCTACAAAATCTAAATGATTCTCTTTTTTGTTTGTTTTATTGTTAAGACAGTTTTAAACAATATTATATTTCTTTTGGAACAGCTTTGTAAGGGTATTTTGATTGCCAAAATAAAAGTCTTACAAAATAAAAGTGTTACCTTTAATTCCACACACCAATCATGATCCACTTATACATAAACAGTACCACAGCACACACTCCAAAAAACACTCTTCCTCTTGTAAACACTTTGCATTGTCTTGATGTCATGTAAATATTATATACTGTTGTGTCTTTATGTACGTGTTGTCGAATTAATGATCATTTGTCAGCTCATATATCCTTGTTTGTTACATCGCACTGCGGTAAATACATCAATGTTTAATGAATTAATGCAACCAAATTCATTATTATGCAGATCTGTAATTCTCTGGTGATTTGTTTCGTCCCCCAGGCAGTGCTTTATGTTTCTATCTTGAAAAATTTACATCCTATACTGAAACACTCAAGGAGCAAGTGTTCCTGAGTTTAAAAAATGTATGAGTGTGTGGTTATAGGAATAATCACATTAAGAATCTGGAGAGCAATCCGTGAAAATTAATAAAAACGCTCCACTCCAATTTTGAATCTTACTTGGGCTTCAGCTCAGTTCAACCTTCTTCCAACAGTACAAGTATTTTGGAGATGATAGTACTGGCAAACCATGCGATCTTTTTATTTATTAATTTTTCTAATGCATTACATCATTAAATGTCAGGATAAACCTGTGGCCATCATGTTTATCAAATTCAACTTAATGACAAGTTTACCCACCTGCAAGGTGCTTTTATCAAGAGTTAATATTATTTTATAGTAATTTTATATAGGCTATTAGCAGAATAACCTAGTAAAAATAAGCCTCTTGTATAAACTGCGGTATTAAGTAAGCATACAGTATGTAGGAGCAGTAGACTCACAAGTTCTTTTTTATATCTGTTGTAAAAATGATGGCAAAAAAGATGCTATCATTGATTCACGGAATTCTTCTCAAGTCAACCATTTGGAAACCACGGTCCTATATTGCCGTTTATCTTCACTACATTACAATAGACGATAAACCCAGGAGAAGACAGTCAGAATAAGGTTTTGATGCAGGGAATAGATCTGTTATAAGAACTTTTTTTATGTATAAAGAATTCAGAATGTGCAAAAGATGCATACTACTGAATTCCATGCAAAAGCACATTTAAAATTCAGTTTTGTCAATTTTTAATTTGATCTATTTTTCATTGTTTATGTTACCAGGTATCACCACTGTGCTGACCATGACCACTCTGAGTACCATCGCCAGAAAATCTCTTCCAAAAGTTTCCTATGTGACCGCCATGGACCTGTTCGTGTCCGTCTGCTTCATCTTCGTCTTTGCCGCACTTATAGAGTACGGTACACTGCACTACTTTGTGAGCAACAGGAAGCCGAGTGCCAAAAAGGACAAGAAGAAGAAAAACCCGGTAAGCGTTGTTCCAAAGTCAACTAAACTGAACTTCTTTAAAAATTACTCCTAGGTATTTTAACAGTATTTTAAAACAAAGGCACTATATCAGGATGTATAATCAGTGTTGACGTATTCTTCTTAGGTTCTCCCTACACACTGTCCGTCCCTCCCCCACTGTGCTACTGCACTGGGTTAAGCTGTAGGGAAAAAAGAAAGGGAGCATCTTCCTACGGGACACCACCACAAATTGCTCAATGAGCGAAGCGTGCAGCTTGAACCTTTTCATAATCCACCACACATCTGTTTCAGCTGTAATTTAGATTCAGATCACGTGATAGTAGAGTTGGCCTCATATGAGCCTTAAATCCCTCAAGAGATCATGGCAGGTCAGTTTGAGGGCCACCGAATATCCTAACACCTAATGCTAAGAGTATGTTTACCTTTGACTTAGAGTTCTCGCTAATCAGCTAAAGTTGGCTGTGGTTGTAGAAAATGGAGACTTTTAATAGAAATTGGTTCAGAGCTACCATTTGGAGGAACATGTTTAGATTTATAATGCTTTACTTTTTGGATATCTAAACCAAGTTGAGATATCTTTAAAAAAAATAGTGGTTGGAGGTAGCTAAAATCCATCTTTGAAGGTTTTTTTTTGTCTATTAAGGATATTAAATCTTAAACCTCTAAGTACGCTGTGCTCGGGTGAAGAGGAGTATCGAACTGGAACTTGGAGGAAAGTGGGGCGATCTAGTTTTAGCCCCTGTAACGGAGGTTTCGCACATGGTCTGTCTTGTGGACGAATGAATGAATAATGAAGCGGAAGGTGTAATGCCAGTTTGCCATCTCAGAGGGCCTTTTCTAGGTTCTCTGCTTGCCTTGCCAAGATGTGGGGAGGAGGAACCGTGCGAGGAAAGGAGGTCTTCAAGTGAAATTATTCTCATGTTCATTAGTAATTGAAAGCGTAGAAGTCATCGGAAATTGAGGAAATACAAATAAAAAATGTAAAAGAAATCTATTTCACTACTTGTTCCTAGTTCCTGCAGTTCCATGTGATGTTAATCTCATGGGATTTCAGTTTTTCCTTTAAAATACTGTCATGAATTACCACCACATCAGCTATGCATAGTAGAGCTGATAAAGATGCTTGAAATGCTGTGTAAGGCAAGAATATACGTGAAAATGTAATGATGTCACTATCGAGGAGTATGTTAAGTCTGAATTATGGATGTGTATATTTAACCTTTGTAGTTTTCTAGTAATATTTTCCTTAAAGCGATGTTGCATAAGAAGCATGTGAGATACATATATCGCACCATGCATCTCCCTCTGTGTCTGTTCATAACATGTATGTCTCTCTACAGTATATTACCTCTTTCCATTTTGAGTTAGACAATACAGTACTTGTAAATTTCACACATTTACTTTATGTTTATTTTTCTAGTTATTGATTTTTTTGTTCTCTGTTTACATGTATTCTTTTTTTTTTTCCCTTTTTTTTATTCTCTTTCAATTCCACAATTTCTTTTTCTCCTGTCTGGACAAAAGCTCCTCCGGCTCTTTTCCTCAAAGGTATATTGCCTGTGTCTGACTGCATGTGTCTGCTGCATTTTGGCTCTTTGAGCCCCCAGCACCTCACTGCTTTTCTGTCTGTTCTACAGCAGATACGCCTCTCTCTCTTTTCCCTCTTTATCTACCTGCATTCTTACTATACTCCTTCTCAGTTACTAAATAGGTATCAGAGATAACATTAAAAAGGGGCGCTCTGCAGTGCACAGTGCGGAGGCAGCCAGCCAGACATACTTATGCAGTTTTTAAAATTCAAATAAGCATCCCACACATCCCGTGTCCAGAAGAATGTAACAGTCCAGGCCCAGTGTGGACTCATTCTGGCTCCCTCTGTCCTGTTTCACTCGTTGTTGTTGTTGTTACCACAGTGAACTAGCAGCTGCTACAATAGCTTCCTCTTCTTTCCCTTCTCCTGCCAGTAAATCTATACCTGTGTGTTTGTTGGGCTTCTCAACCTGACGCTTCCTACAGAGTCAGCAGAGCCTTAACAGACTGAAACAGACAACCCTTGCACTGTGTTACGGCTAATTAGAATTGGAGGTTCATTCAGAAGATTAACACATGGTAATATATAAACACCCACAAAGCATCCAGGGTGGGTGAAAGCGAGTAAAGATCTAAATTTAACCCAGCGCACAAGCTGTTTTTGCACATAAAGGTCCCACATCTATATTTTAATAGGACAGATAAGTTGGCTTTTCAGAGATAGTCTGAATGCACTGTTGAAAAATCAACCTGCATTATGGAAACACTCACATCAAATATTCAGCTTGAGCCAGATAACACTGAAATTCTCCAGTAACGAACCCGAAGTGTTTCCACATTTTGTCTCCTCCGAGCGGTTGTCTACTTTCAGCCAGTTAAAGCTGCCAATGCCACTGTGTTGGTTCCTTGTTTTTATTTATTCATTTATTTATTTTGTTGCTAACACCGATCCAGCATAGCCCAGCTTGACCAGGCCATGCGGCGGGATGCTATTAACGCTCCTTCTGCTTGAGCTTTCCACCGCGCTTCCTTTCAGTGCAACCGATCCCCTTTGAGAACCGAGCCATAACCTGCTCTGCTAATCCCCTCATGAACTTAACATACGGTCCATTAAAAAGGACAAAAAAAAAGAAAAGAAAAAATGCTGAAACTAACCCGTATGTTGTTTTTGTTGTGGTTATGTATCGTTTTCAAAGGGACAGCAGGTTTGTGCACTAGTGCTGGGCAAGCTAAGAAGTCGTAGGGAATGAACATTACTTTGGGCAGTAGTTGAAGCTTGTTTAAAGATGCATGTTTACAGCAGATAATGACATGTTCAAAACTAAAACTGCAATGACCCTATTTTTATTTTTTGCAGCAAGCATGCTTTTTGTAGATATAATAAAGGGAGGGTAAAAAAAAACCAATCATGTAGCAGATGGAGAAGAGTATCTATTTTTTGTGATGATAACACTCCCACAACACAGGCATATTTAGAGTTCGAGTATAGTCACTTACAGATTATTGTCTCTCTGTTATGAATACACAACAACCTAAATGACACCTGGGGTCAATGTGTTTCAGGAGGGAACGCAGTGAGATGAAATTCTTAGAAGCTGAACTTTTAACTACACTCAACTCGATGTTTCTTTTTTTAAATAAGCTCAACATCCTAGTTTATCAGCAAGGTCAAGGAATCTTCCACTTCTGCCAAAGAGGGGGGGAAAGCATTTAATCTGCCAAACAACCCCAATTCCAATTTGTGCAAAGGTGCTGTGGCATTTCCAGATAAAAGCTGATGAAAACGGTCCATTTGAATACTAATTGTCTCCCCTTTAAAAACGACAGGGCCACAGAATCACTGATGTCACTGTCCTATTTTAAGCATCTTCACAAATGAAAGGCATGTGCCCTCCAGTGGTGAGCACAGATTGGAAAAAAAAAAAAAGAGGTTTACTTTAACCCGTTTAGTGACAGAAAGAGTGGGCTGGAGAAATATTGAGCTGTGAGCTGCACATCTGCCAACACATGCTCCTCCCTAAGCTTAGCTTTATGATGTATCATAAGCTAGTTACAACATAGCTCATAAATGTATTTCAGAAAAACCACTTACATTCTGCTTCAAATTGGGACATTTTGTTGAATCACTGGGCATTAAACATTGTGAAGCAGACCTTACAACAAATTGCTTAGTCACCCATTTTCTATAGTTTTTTTTTTGACGGCATTTTTAAATGCTCTGCAGCAGCAGCAGGAGCATAATCATCATAAGAAATGGAGGGGCATTGCCCAGCACTAGCTTTATATAGCTGCTAAATAAAGCAATATGGACTACTGTACTAAAAATATTATGATTGCCTCAGCTGCCAGCAATACCCCAGCCCAAAGGTGTAATTTGCCTCATGGGTTCCACGGGGATTGACCCTTTGTTACTATAAGCCTCGCTAATTACAACCACAGGTGGTAGTTGTGGGTTTACTCGTATTTCTTGACATTAAAAGGGTCTGTTGGCAAGTTGAAGGTGCAAATTACATTTTGCTGACTAATGACCTAAAATGAAGTGGGAGAGAGAAAATGGTAGCTCAAATTAGTTCCCCTGGTATGTCAGTGATATGTTAATGATGTCGATCTGTGACTCCGGTGGCTGACTGTGTCTTTCTGTCCTGTCAAAAGCAGACACCCACAGTGGACATCCGTCCACGCTCAGCCACAGCCATTCAGATGAACAACGCCACGCACATGCAGGAACGAGACGAGGAGTACGGTTATGAGTGTCTGGACGGAAAGGACTGCACCAGCTTCTTCTGCTGTTTTGAAGACTGCCGCTCCGGAGCCTGGCGGCATGGCAGGTTGCACATCCGCATCGCCAAGATAGACTCATATGCACGCATCTTTTTCCCCACTGCATTCGGTCTCTTCAACCTGGTCTACTGGGTCTCCTATCTCTATCTCTAGGCGCGGGTGTGTATCCAGCCTTATCATACAGTCAGTTACATTCTACATATGCTCTGCGCCAGCA
Organism: Acanthochromis polyacanthus; assembly: GCF_021347895.1. Taxonomy (NCBI): domain Eukaryota; kingdom Metazoa; phylum Chordata; class Actinopteri; family Pomacentridae; genus Acanthochromis; species Acanthochromis polyacanthus. Next base: position 6,382,790 of record NC_067129.1, read on the forward strand.
AGTGACATTTTAAAGAAAGGGACCCACTGAAATACCCAGAGATTTGGTTTAGAGTGTTTCTTCTATTTCCCTTGTTTTAATCCCTTTAAATTTGAGTTGTTTTATCAGATAACTTGGACAGACACTGCAAATGTTGTAGCATTACATTTAACTGGTGTGAAGAGGTTTGTAGATGTGCTGTGAAAACGTCGATTGTGTGAGAGATCAACAATAGTTTTGTTTCTTTTTTTTTTACATTTTGGAATTTATATTGAACATTTAAAGCTCTTCTAAATATGAGTTTAACTTTTTTTTTTAGTTTTAAACAAATTTAATACAGTATAATCACAATAAGCATCTAAAATAAATAGTCATTTTGACAATTGAAGCAACTCTTAGAATAATCTTATTAGTTATAAATATCATTAAAAAGACAAACACTGACTAAAGTGCTTTACAGAAAGTTGCAATTAAGACATTTTTTTGATTGATGATTATAGTAAAGTCAAGCAAAAGCAAACAAATAAAATGATGTAAGTTCATTAATTAAAAACAAAAAATAGAATTGCAGACAGAATAATTAAATAGGTTACAAAGTGTGACCAGTCATCTTCTCATGATGGCTTTTAAATCTAATTTAATGATCTAAATTGCGTTAACTATGTCTTTTTTTATTTATTTTCACATTGTTTTTCACTTAAAACACAAAATCTGAAGCACTTTAACAGAGCTATGTTAGACAGTGACAAATTCATTTTGATGACAAAAATATTCTATTCTTATTTTTTCGTTGCTAACATGTTAGCACAATTATACATTGCATTTTTTCATGTGTGGTCAGAGTGCGACATGATGCTATTTATGGACAATGCTCTACTGTACAGACACTGTATATATTTTACTATTACATAGTGGTTTACATTTATTGCATGCACCTTTCAGGCCAAAAATCAGCATATTTTATGGTCTTCTACTGTTGGCTATGGAAACTAAAAGAAAAAAATAAGCAACTGTTGATTATCAGTCAGGATTTAATTCTACTTTCTTTTTCTAGGAAAATTGGAAAATCAACAGATAAAAAAAGGGTCCAGTTTATCTTTTTCAGTTGAGAAATCATCTTTAAACACAGGTGGGAGGATCAGCCCAGTATTTCAGGCCAGACAACTGGTTTAATGGTTTTCCTCACGACTATTAGCTTGCAGCATAGACAGCACTGACCCTTCATCCCTTCTTTCATTTGCTGTTAAAAGCACATTTACAAAATGACACACCGCTATTGTATATTGGTTATGCAAGCTGGTACAAGAGAAACTATATTAAAAAAAGTTAGGTGTTGATATACAAACCAATCATTGCTCGCCCTTTATGTTATCAGAGTGATACCTGCAGCTGTAACACCACAAGTGAGTTTCACCTTCAAGTAGCGGCACTGAGACTAATCCACACTTCAGTGCAAATGTCAGTGAAGACAGCTGGAGGGCACTTTACAGTCAAGCAGAGTTCTAGTTTTTCTCCTAAGATGACAAAAAAATCTTAACAATGAATAAACCTGGGCTTTTCAAACAGGTACAAAAAAAACCCCCCAAAGCATCTACTTGTGTTAAGGACAGATGTGGAAGCCTTATTATCAAGCATCTCACTTCCAGGATCGCAATGGATTGTAAATCATTACTCAGTGAGGAAACTGATTAGCAGGGCTGTGCAGAAATTCATCATTGTATTATTTATTTTTACTTTTTTTTCCCCCATGAAAAATTTGCTTGAATGTGTGACGAGAGCTGACAACACAGCAAACGCATCTGAACTGTAAATGTCATGTATGATAACGTATAATGCACATGAATTAGAACCCCTCCCAGATCGGTTTTGATAGACACCAGTATGCAATCAGTGGAAAGAGTGCTGCAGTATGATTTGTAAACTCACAAAGAAATGGGTGTAAATCCCATCGTTTATGTACATAAATTATAAATGGAAGAAAACACTTGTCAAGCCCTTGGAATTTTGAAAAAGGGCATATATTTTGTAACTTCAGCATTGTTACAGTATATCATCATACAGTATATTATACTTATTGTATTATGCTGGACTGACCATCTAGAACACTTGGGGGGTGACGGGGGTATTTATTTATTTATTCATTGATGGTATTTATTTATTTATTTTAGCGAAAGAAGAATGCATTTTATGCTCATATAGCCCCTGAAAAAAGAAACACAGAATGCTGTCATTTATATCAAAGATACATTTTTGTTCAATGTGTCGATGGAGCTTGAGCTTATTTATCTTGTGTTTTTCTATGTTGTGATCAATGTACACTACTCTCACAAAGAACTGTCAAACTGTTCTCTTTGTTGAATTCGTGACTTGCAACATTACCTGTTGTGCAGCTTCTGAGTAGGTGACTTTATTTAAATAATAATATTAATAATAATAATGAAGAATAAAAAAAAGAAAACACACACAAAACAGTTCCCAAGCCACCAGAAGAAGAACATCTGCTTGTCTAGCTTACTATGAATAATTTTCACTTTTCCCACTGCCACAAGGGTTTGCTTTGGTCTTGACAGTCGCCATAAATAAAAGCATCAGTGATGACCTGAAACATATGCATTTACCAGATTATCTTATATTTCCTAGAGTTCTTTCCATTTTGTATTTAATGGTGGTCCTGTTGTGTTCCGAAGCTGCAGCTTTAGTAGTCTGAACCTGTCTTCAGTGTACACATAATGCTATTTCTCACATCTTTAGGGGCGTTAGCGTGTCAGTAGCAATGTAGACCGGTCATTATCAGTGTCCAGGAGTCGACAGAAGTACAACAGAGTGAATACATCCTATAAAGTGCCAAACTGACACCCATGCAATAGAAAACATCAAAACCGTCATATTATTTGTGAATTCACTTATGCAGAAAGAGAGGACATATGCTAAAAGTGAAGTTTTTCAAAGTAAATGTGGTGCACACCACACCTCATGATCCTTTGGATTTGCAGGTGCTCTGGAATTGTAATTTTTTTTGTTTCTGTTGGGTTTTTTTGTTGTTTGTTTTAGTTCAAATTTAATATGGTACAGAACCAAAAGCATCCGGATAATGAGAATAATTGCTAAAATGAACAACATTCTGATAAAAACAAATTCCTGTATCAGGGTGAACTGACATTTTCGACTTTATTTTCAAAATCCATCATAGTAATGATGACTGAAGCATGTCTTGTGTTTTAACTGTGGTGCAGAAAAACAAATGTTACTGTATTTTTTTCCCATGATGGTAGAAGCTTGTTATTTATTTATTTTATTTGTGCACTCTACTTAAAATGCAGAGACATAAAGGTGTGTCTGGAAGTACTGAGGCACTTGTTTGTGTCTATACTCAGTAGCGTGCATGTTCAGTATGTTTTCAGTCAAACAGGGATGATTTGAAGAATTGGGACTCCCTCATCTGGTCTTAATCCCCGTTTCCTGCATTGACATGGACGTTTATTAAACTGTACTTTTTTTTTTTTTTAACAGGGTGATTTTAATTTATTTTTGGGACCCACAAATGAGACATCTATGTGAACAGCACATGTAGATATTTTTTATTGTTTATGTATTTTGTCAAACTGCAGAAAAAAATAAAAGAACAAGCACTGGAACTACAGAGCTCAGCAAAAGGCATCCGACAACAAAATAAATTTCATATGATTCTCATACATACAGTATGTTAGTTGTTTGCCATCTATGTATATTTGATTATTGCATAAAAAAGGGGGGCACTGATCAATTCTGTTAGGGTCTGCATAATCTATTATACATGTCATGGAAAAAGTCCTTTTCATAAAGGAATTGCACATAGCTGTGGAATTTCACAATAAAATGGTCGCATTTGTCAGTGTGTATAGGTTCATTATTATCAGTTGTGATCATCAGCACTAATAGTAATTGTAGAAGTTATATTTCTGTGGCATTTATGGCCACATTTATTCCATTTACTAATTATTGTTTTGTGCCATTATGAACTTAAACTTAGGGAAACTTACTGGCTAAGGAAACTGGCTAATGTAGAAGGGATTTGTGTGATATTTCATTGGTACGTGAATTGAGTGTGTCCATTTTGGGTGCTCAGATCCAAAGCAGCAGTTATCCAGTGCACAATTACAGTTAGAATTTCAGAGCATATGAGGGCAATCCTGCTTACATGAGTAGAAATGAAGCGCCGCATTTTACAGCTCTTCTTTTAGCTAATGAAAACAACGCAGCAGATTCTAACAGAAGACTGGCAGAAATTCAAATATTAAGATTACAGAAATTACGATTTTAGAGCTGTGACACTGAATAAGCGACATCATATAATAATAAATAGCATAGAGTAGCATAGAAAAGCAATCACTGACTATCTACATTCATGTTATGCAGATTTATGAAGGATTAAATGAGGATCAATTTGGTGGGTAATTAGAAAGGTGGCAAATAATAGCTGAGTTTACCCTCCACTGTAGGCAGAGCTGCATATAAAGAGTTGGTATGAAAAAAAGGAAGTTAATTTGATCCATTCACGTAAAAGTACACCCACATCAAATACGAGGCCACTTATAAACTCTATTGTTTTTATTACTGCATTCTAGCAAAGAGTGATTCTAATTAAGGGAGAGAATAGAAATCCTGTTTTTTTTTTAATTTCCTTGTCTTTCAAGCAAGGGATCCAATGCAAAGGACATTAATTATAAGTGATAAACATCGCAATCTTGCCACTTTGAAGAAGATGGTGCAGATCCAGTCAAATTTCATAAAGTTTTTTTTAACCATGCTCCACCACTCCCATCAAGTTTCATGAAATTCGGCCAGCGACTTTTTGTGTAATCTTGCAGATAGACAAACAAACACTGTGCACTTGGGATTACTGACTTGCTAGAGAGTGCTACAATTGCCAAGCTTAAATTTAAGCACTGCAGGCATCACATTCTTTTTCAAAATAGTGTGATATTTCATATAATGCAAAATTCCAGTCACATAGTCAATTTTCCCAGTTCCTTCAGCAAACACCCTGCAGCAAACACGCCTTGTACAAGACGTACTGCATACCAACATTTCTTTCTTATATTCAAGTCAACTTTTGTGTGCTTTCTGGTCAAGAATAGAACCGGGTGGATTACTGAGCATTCACTCCCTGCTTTTTTGGTGTTCCCCTTTTAGTCCGTGAAGGCAGTTTCATTTCCTCCTTCACCAAGTCCTTTTACAAGTCTCTGGCACTATCATTCCCCTTAGAAAAACTTTGCTCTTTCTTCTCCACCCAGAACGATTTGCATTTGTACCATGGAATGTAAACCTGCATATGCTACTGCCAGAGTGTCTTGGAACTTGAAGTGTCTTGGGAATCGTTTTAATCCATTGCCTTTTAGGTGCAATAAAAACATTTATTCTCTTTGCTTAGCCTCTTTTAGGGATTTACATATGACAGCACAGAAAAAGTCTGTTCTTTTAAAGTTCCAGAAAGCTATCATTGTGTTTTGCAACAATGTTATAGCTTTAAATAGCTGTATTCCAAGGCAGTTTTACAAGTTAGAAAGCGTATACTGCTATTATATTATCAATTTGAATATGTTACTCGACTCATAAATATGTAAGATCATCAGAAAACACGTGTAAAACCTCAAACTCAGCAAAGATCTCAGTAAATAATTTTGAGTCAGACATTTTGATTGCAACTGTAAGTCTACAAATTGTCTACAAAAAAGGCTTTCAATCCTATTTATTTAATAGTCTTCCCTTCCCCTGCATAAACAGGCAAAAATCTACTCTCCGGTACTTAGGCTATTGAGCTGTTAATCAGCATCCAGGTAACCATGTCATTTTTTGGAAAGTCAATGTGGAAAAAATGACAAGCTATTTGAAGATGTCCAATTTAACAAAGTCTAGCACAAACATGCATTTAGGTATACGGCTATGAATATTGGTCTAGCCATTATATAACCCTACCAGAAGCATATTTTCCATTTAATGAGACTTTATTTTTATTTTTTATAGAATAGTACAGTCTGGTTTGGTCCAGTGACTCTCTTCCTTCCAGAAAAGTGCACTTGAAACAGTGGCGCAGTTGGCTGATGGACCCCTGCGCTGGCACCTCTCCCTCCACTGGGCAGGGGAGCAGCTGCAGAGGATAGCAAGTGAATCCCTCTGATTATTACACAACCGTCTGCAGTGTATCACAGCACCGTGCCGTCATAGCTGGCCCTTTCATCAGCTGAGGTACAAGCTCTTCAGCGAGTGCAGAGCTGGGAGTGCAGGGAGCCCTGCATGAATAATGTAGCCTGCACATAGCTCAGTTTTTAGGACTTCAACCCCACGCTTAGATAACTATGAGATATCCAGAATATGAAAATATTAATACACTGATTTTTTTACAACATGCAAGAGGAATAAACAGTAACACTGTCTGCTGATTATGGACAACTATCAGCAAATTAAATTAGCTAAACTACACTAGTTTTCTGAAAATACACCACCAAGATTATCCATCCATCCATGATCTATACACAGTTTAATCATCATTAGGGTCACAGGGGGGCTGGAGCCTATCCCAGCTGGCTTAGGGTGAATGTAGGGACAGGTCACCAATCTATCACGGGCTACATATAGAGACAAACAAGCCCTCTCGCATTCATACTCATGAACAATTTAGAATGATCAATTAACTTGAGCATGTTTTTGGACTGTGGGAGGAAGCCGGAGTCACCATGATCATGATGACTAATATTTTTAATAGCTACTTTCCCAAAATGCGTTCAAAATAATACTGTTTGCTTATTGTCTGCTTTGATAGACCAAACCAACACCTACAATAAATTGATTCCTTTAACAAGTATTACCTTTGTATCCACTCCAGTCTCTCTGACATACATCACCATTTCCAACCAAAAACTATTAAAATCAAGTCAGTTAGCCGCACAGCAATAGACGGTAGCATGTTCTCTCATTACAGTGAACATAACCACTGTGGTTTCTTTGACTCAATCCCACATTTATCATCTTGCTCCAATTAATCCTCACTAGCACACAAAATGTGCCTAAATTCAATTGAATTCTTGTTAGGATTCCCATAGGATTGTACCACAGTATACTGTGTAATCAACCAGCAGACTGTGGTCACATGAATTAATAACTGACAAACTATATTTTAATAATTTACAACTTAAATTTCCAACTTGCATCTGCACACATTTTGAACCCCGCAGCACAGTGATCTTTTTAATTACTGTTTGTACTTAATCGTGGCTTTGCAGAGTAAACGATTATAAGGAATCATTTTCTCGCACGCTATTTCAAACAGATAAAGGGAGTAAAATTTGATATACGCACATACATGACAAGTAAGGGTGGCATGTTATTAACCTGCACTGTTGGCTTAGTATGGAGATTATGGAAATATGATGTGACAAAATATGGTTGAACAGAACACTGACTGACACATCTAGAAAAATTGAAAGGGAGTGACACTGAAGTGACAAATACAGTTTAGTCAATTAATACTATCATGAAGCTACAAGACTTCTGCTAATAATCTACTTTAAAGTGCACATTCTTAAAAAAAATCTCATCATTGATTATTACTGATCCCTTTACACGTACGACATTAAAAGTAGCCACGAAGAAAGTTGATGTTTGTAATATTTTTGACTGTGAACACTTTTGAAACCAGTGTTTAAAAAGTCATAAAGACAGCACCCTGCTCTATCATCATACCACAGACTTCATTAGAGCTGACATTTGGTGACTTCTGAACTATTCAATGAATGATGCACATTGGGATGTAAAATGTCAGCTAGAAGATAATTCGACCTTTCACATTAATTTAGACTATGCCTCCTGTGTTAGCACCAAGAATTGATGGGAATGACCACCAATTTCTATTTATGCCAGTTTTTCTTCTGTTTTCTGACTGTGTGTATTATTTGTCTGTTTTAGCTGTGCATGCATCTTTCTGTCTGGTTCTCAGTGTCCCTCATTAACAGCTCAAATGTAATCTGCTCGGGCTCAGTAACACTGTGTGCAGTGTAACAGAGGGATGTTGCGTAACGTCTTCCTTTAGCCAAAACACTCAGTATAAACTGGGATTAATTACCGAGCCTGACTATCAAGATACACCAATCCATAAGCATCACAGGGGGATGATGAATAGGATCCTAAATACACCAGAATTATTGCACATGCACACACACACACGGACGGAAACAACCACCCTCACCAGTTCTGACACAAATGAAAGATGTAAAATGCTGATTTCCTGTTTGCTTCTCAAGTCCCATATGTGAAAGTTTCTCATCATGAAATTTAACAAACCGTTGTTGAATCACTGCTCCACTGTAAGGTCCCTCACCACATAATGATGTTCAATATCTCCAACTTTAAAAGGCCAAAGAGGACAAACTGGGAGAGTGTAAGTAAAAGACAAATAAGAGGAGATTTAACTTTTTCACTTCAGTAATTAGCAGAGACTTTAATGCCTTCAGAGACCTCTGACATTCTTGCTTTTTAAATTACCACCCAGCTTTACTCTTTGCAGCCCCAACTGCCTGCAGTCTCCTCCATTACGGCATGTATTTAGTTTGGATTTGTTCACACTGATTACTTAGGCATGTCATAACCCAGACTATATCTCAAAAAAATGTGATGTACATGCAACTATTTAAGGTTTGCCAACAACTTTTTTTTTTGCCGTATGATGATATTATTTTAGATCAGTAAGTTCACACAGAACAACGTATCAATAAAGTAAACTACAATCTATATTCTCCACAGTGCTGTTGGTTTGTGGTGAAAATGTACCAACTATGTATTGGTATGTTGTTCGGGATACTTGAGGTCAATGTTACATGGATAAGGTTATAATAAGGTTATTTAAATGTTACATTAACTGGTATTTGATCCATAGGAAAAGTTATTTAGCATGTCTTTAAAAAACTATTTAAAAAAAAAAAACAGGTTGTTACCAGAGAAAATATGAACACACCCCTCTAAATAGCAACAAAAAAGTATTTGTACAAGTTCTAATGGTCAAATTTAGTGCAACATCTCCTTTGGTATGTGGTGAACTGCAACTTTGATTACACTTCTACTATTCTGTGTGAATTTGGGGTCATTAACTTTATATGTCTCTAATAAATTATATATGACCTGCTTAGCTAAATGCACCTGCAAAACCAATTATTGTTAATGGAGTCCAAAAATTAAGCTGACTGAGGACAGACAGTGCAGAGGAAAACCCTGAAAAACCAGAGGGGTACAAGCAATAAATAAATAACAGCAAGGATTGCTTTCAGAGATCAACGAGAATCACCGGATACAACTCAGTTCACAATCTCTTCAAAATCAGATCTCGGCACAGACAAACCATTTCTAAGACATTCACAATTGATTTTGCAAAATTGCATGAACAGAAAAAACTTTTAGAGATTTGCTAAAGAATGGCAAACTTAATTTCTGAAGCTCTGAGTGGATTTCATGGCTCACAAAGTGATTTTATAAAGAAATTAACTGAAATCAGAATCCTGCAAAATGGGAGGAGAAATGAACCTGTGTGGGGAGCAAGGGGGCAACTGACACCGAGTTTGATATGCTGAGAAAGCCGTCAGTCACGCAATAATGCCCCCAAACATACTCATTTAGGTGTCCTAAGTTCAAAGATAATCCCTGTTGTGTTTTCAGGTTGAAAAGCCCTTTATTTTTAGCTGCTAATTGAGCCTCTAGTGACTCAGAGTGAAGAAAAACAAGCCATATTGGAGGCACTTGTCACTGAAATTATCTGAAGTGTACACCAGTTGATGTATCAAAAGAGCATTACAAATGTAATGCAATTGAGAGTTGAGAGTTACAGTGCTTGATTAACAGCCACCATAGTGAAGTTGGTATTTATTCACCCTGTACATTTGTGTGTGTTTGTGCGACATCGTGGCACAATGCCATCATGGAAACACCTATTGTAGCAGGAACATTGTGTCTGGTTTTCTATTTCTCCATCTGCTGAACACAAATCTGGCCCAAATAAAAAAAAAAAAAAGTGTTATATCCCTCACTTTTCAATGTAAGAGCTAAGCTCCAACACAGTATGACAACCTTGCACAATGTCTTTTTGTAGACAAGGTACATTTACCAGGAATTGAAAGCACCATAAAACACAAGCTTTATGGGCAACTAAAGTGCAACGATGCTTGATGCTTGGAGCTGCACACTCCAGGCTTCCAGTAGCCCTTCAGTAAACTTATCTCTTGCTTTCAGTCTGACCTTCTGAAAGCTCTGAGAATGTTTTGAAGTTTGGATTTAATTTAAAGCCTCATGGTAATTCAGCTAAAGGAAAATAGTAATAGTAAAAGTGCATCTGTACACGCCATAGTGAAATCTGAAGAAACAGTGAATATACACAAAACAGTGAGATGTAAGTGGTGATACTAGACTAAATTACACAAAATATTCTGAAAAGCTTTGTAATACAGAAAAGATGATGTATAGAAAGACAGGTATATGTTCTCTCTGATCAGACATTAGATCACCATGTATAAATATTGAAATATACCCTTTACAAGTCAGGCATTTGTGAAAAACACCCTGAAGAACCTACAATCACGCGGCTAAATTTGGACTGGTGTACCACCATCAGGTGAAATTGGTTGTAATGAAGCCACTTTTTGACAGACAAGTAGAAGGGAGAAGGTAGATAACAGAAAATATCAAGAACATGCACATAATATGATTCATATGGCATCGATACATGGCCAGTTATTATGCAAAACCTTGCTCTCCTGTACCAGATGGCACACTGGTGTTTTATCAAGCCCAGAGTGTGAAACATATCTGCAACACAGCAAGTTTTTATTAACACAGATTTGTTCCAATTTATTTTTCAATTTATTTTTAGTCTTATTATTAGATTATGATGAGTTTCGTGAAATCTGTCTCTACTGCCAACAGGAGGCAAGAGGCCATGTGTTCTGCCAATTTGCAGTCTGGATCTGTTGTCAGGATGACCTTGGCATCCTGTAAGCACTAGTGGAGTTGAGAACAAGGACAGTACTCCATCCTGAGCAGAAATCTATACAACTCCCACGCCCTCTAAAGTTATCACCTCCACCATTTTTCCCATTCATCCAAGGTGCCACTTGCAGCTGACACTTTTTTCCAGCAGTAAACTGTATCACTATTAAATAAAGAAACTGCCTTGCATTATATTTTTCTCTGGCACACTGTATGGCACATTTTTGTACATAAAGTACTGGTGTTGCTCCCCTAAAGTGAGATTAAATATTCCTCTCTATAGCATCTTTTATCTCTTCACGTAGCAGCTCCCCATTTCTATTCTATTTTTCTTTTCTCTATCCTGTTGCTATTTTTTTTAAAGCAGATTCCCCCTTGAGACTCATTAAAGATTCATCATATCTGAAGTATGAGGTGGACTTTAAGTTGTTACTTGGACTGAAGTCTGAACCTTTTCACAGTAGAAGATGAGGCCGTTGAAAGTATTAGCTCTGTCAAGCCTCAGGTGTTTCTCTCAACACAGAAAAACACTAGGGAGCAGGAGGCAGGGAAATATGCGCATTTTATTTTACATTACAAGGTATATATTATAGATGCATGGTTTGCTGGCTTTGACCAACTTCAAATGAGAGTATCGCCCATGTCTATTTATGTCACTACAACAGTGTCAGCTCAGTAGCAGATGGAGGTTTGCTTGGATTTCTTCGATTCGATTAGTTCATGTTTTCAGAGAACATAAACAGAAGGCAGATTTATATTTGATGTCAAACGGGTAATTATGGCTAATTGGGATTTTATGACTCATTTGCCATCTAAATTTTGGAGACACTAAGTTAAGATTTGTATTGTGTCAGGCACTGATCTTGTTTATGCATGAAAAATAATCAGATAAAATGGTGCAGGTACTTGTTATCTCCCACTGATATTTTTTTTTCATAATTCTTTATCCTGAGATGAGGATCGGGGTTGTTCAAGGTAATCTGTACCAGCATGAACCGAAATCCAATCCTTTGCTTACATTCACTGTCACACAGGTTGCTTTTTTAAATCTTAATAAATTCAGCATTGTCAACATTTTGGGTGATTTGTATCATAATATGAGTGCTGGGATATTTTTCATTTGCTGAAACTTCTATGTGAATTCACAGACATCACACAGGCTGCAAAGATAGCTGTCACATGTGCCACTGGGATATATGAACAGTATTTATGTTGAACATGTGTGTACTGGCTGGAGGTCATTAAGCATTGCACAAGACTTAGTCATGCTGCCCCTTTACTAGATAACCCCATGAAATGCTCTCTGCTTGACAACACTAAATTGCCTGCACTGGTTGCTAGAATATTAATTAGGAAGAGGCTCTACCTGGTGGCACAACCAGGTACCACAGTGAATCTACAACACTTGAAGTGTGTATTATCGAGGAAAAAGGTATTAGATTGGGACTCTAAATATTAAATGACTTGGATCAGGGGCAAAAAGCATACCTATTTAAAACATTACAATGTGTTGACACCTTTAACTGTTTAAAGTCCATTCACAGTCTGCTAGCTGTCAGTAAACAAGCTACAAGCGGCTTGCTTGACAACATTGTGATTTGTCCAGCCAGGTCATTTAGTATCAAGAAAAAGACTCTTTTTCAAAGATTTGTCATTGTTTCAAACACTCAAAATGAAGTGGTGCTTCTTTTGTCAAATCCATCTCAGCCTGAGTCTAAATAGAAGAGATGTGAGCCAGGTTTGCTTTATATGCCCGGCTAAACTGAGTAGTGACTGCTGTTGTGATCACAGTCAGTGACACAGACAAATGCCTAATCATTCATTGACCTTAAACTGAGAGATTTTTACCATCTGAGCAAACAACTAATTTGCCGTGGAGTAGTTTTGGGTTGAAGAGCCTTGCCTGTTGAGCTTTTTGACAGCAAGGAATTTTGAAACAATTACTGGAAAATATCAGCAAGTTGTCTTGTATTTCACAAGAAGAATGAAATCAAACTTTCATAAAAACTTCAGAACCACTTGCAATGTCAAGAAGAGGCAGAAGTCATTAAAGAGACATCAGAAACTGCATTGAGCATTAAAAAAGTTTTAAAGTGGCATTGTGACCTACAACAGTCCTGTTAGAAGTCATTTATGCCTCCACTCTGCCATCACTTTTAAAAGATTAGTAGCCATGTACTTGGAAACCAAAAGTCATTCATCTCCCTTTGTAGTGAATAATCCCACTTTCCTACTACCCCTCAGAACTTCATGGACCATGTGCATTTACTCTGTTCCTTATTAGCATGCTGGCCCTGCAGGGAGAGAAAGCTGCAGGTGTAGACATGTTTAAATCTCTAATCTCTCACACTGACTGACTTATTCACTGTGACTAAATCTATGAAATTAGAACACTCTGTTGCTTTGGGTTACTCTGCAGATAAGAGTACAGTCTGACTGATGTTGATTAAAAAAAAACAGCTTAGAAAAGTTTACAGACATTCCTTATTTAGAAACTACTTTGCATTCCATATAAAATGTGATTTTTAAGCTATGATAAAACATTTAAGAGTTCTCTGGGTTTCAAATTATCTACACCTTACTTGCAGCACATGCACAGTTGCTCTCAGTCTCCCTGTGGGGAAGCCACCTGTTCTGCCGTTTCATTTCATTTGCACTTTTTGGCCTTGCAGGTATCCTCACATCTTATTTCCCTGTGATGCAGCATCGTCTTTTTGCGCCTTTACGGTTCATGTCTCAGTGAAATGAGTAATGAAGTAAGACTAAGGGGAATTATGACGCCAACTAACCTCACATCAAGTCAATCCCATTGCAAGCCTTGTTTCACAGTTTGGTTTCAAGATGAGGTGTGGCAATGCGCATTGACAGGATTGATAGAGCATGCAGACAGGAGTGACATGATGTTATACACACCCCTCTCCCCAGAACACAACTGCATCACCTTGTACTAGGGTATAAATTATTAGAGAAAGTCAAACGCGATGTGACAGTGAGACACTCGAGGACTGTTTGTATATCCTACTACTACTACTATTACAATACACACACAAATAAAAACACACACAGGCTCAAGATAAAAGTATTTTTAGAGATACAACAAGGAATATAGAGCACTGACCCTATCCACATATTCTCTTAGATCTGTGGCTTTGAACCCAGTTTAGAGAAAATCTGATACTTGGATGCCTCGTCTGTAAGTCTTTCGAGTTTTTTTTTTTTTTTTTTTTAATCTCATCTTATACCCATTTTAACAATCAAATTCACTAAAGAGAGTTAAAAAAACTGAGTGGTAAACTAGAGCAGACGCATTCTGTGCAGCGAATAGAAATGCTAGACATCAGTGGCGGCTGGTGAATTTTTCTCTTGGGGGGGCCCACTTAATTTACCAAACCAAATAGCAGAGTCGGCAACACCGGAATACAGGAATTGATGTAAATTATGTTCACAGCCATTTGATGTGCTACGAGGGTACACCTAAGCACTACTGCTGAGTCAAATAGACAATTAAATGCACGTAAATGTTACCAGCTCGTGAATTTGAATTTATCTCCCCAGTGTTTGATATGATTTGCTCCAGATAAGGTGTAATTGGTACACACAAACCCTTAAAATCTCCTTCTCTATAATTAAACAAATTAAGAATTTATAAATATGCAAGTCTATTTTTTACTTCAAAAGTTAAAAAAAACAATTAATTTTTCCAGCTTCAAAGAGTGCCAAGTGCTTCTTCTGTCCAGCAAAATCTTTTGACCAACATATTTATATTTACATACTCAAATAAACAAAAACAAATCCATACCTGTGAAACCAACAAACATTGGACATTTTGTTAAAAAAAAAAAAAACCTAACTATAAGGCTGAAAGCAGACAGTGCTTCTGTGAGCTAACTTTTACATTAACAACCTTACATGACAATGAGAAAAATCTGCATATTTAAGATCAAAGCAATAAAAATTGTCACTTTGCCTGACAAAAAAATACTGGAACCATTAGGCATTATACTATGTATAACTGTGCAAGTGACAAATAAAGCCTATCTTATCTTAGGCTTTGATCCCAAAGTGCTTCTGTCAACTAACATTAAATATTTACAATAAAAAAAAGAAAAACAGTAATTCCTCAGATTTCAGAACATATGAAAATCAACAGGCTTTCAGTCTAAAGCGCCACTTGTGTCAACTAACATTTCTATTTACATTATTAAAAAGTAAATCCTCACATTTTAGAGATTAAAGCCAGCACCTCTACATCTGTGTTATTTTTTGTATGCAAGTTTTAATTAAAGGCAAGCGGATGAACAAACCGCTCGCTTCTGCTGCCACCCTATGGCCGGTGGTGTGTAAAGCGATCAGAGGGAGACAGGCTGTCTCCCTCTGATCGCTCAGCAGGGCGCGGTCAGCCTGCCCCGCGGTCTGCTATCTCTTGTATTGAAGAGGAACGAACTGCGCATGTCAAAGTTATAACGAGAGTCAATGGGGAAAGATCAGTGCGCCCCAGGCCGGATATGACATTTATAATCTGACTTTTTATTATAAATTATACATCTTAGTAACTCTCTACAGGCTCTATTATCCATTTTGCTTGTTAAAAACATAGGATATACATGTAAATGTAATTTTAAAAACGTTTTATTAAAGGAAGGGCTGTGACTCTACATGATGTGAGACAGAGGGGGCGGCACCCTAGCGCCCTTTATTGACCAGCCGCCCCTGATAGACACACAATATCTCTTTTGCTTTCATTTTCAGACAAAAGCACTCAGAAATAACAATATTGTATATAGATAATATATCAATACTATACATTTCCATTCGTCGCAATGTCTATCCAATGCCAATAGTGCCAACATTGAAATCCGAACCTTCCCCTAATCATAATTATGTGTTTAATTTCCCCAATTCTATCCAAATTATAATTATAGTTTATTTATATCAACCAGTGCCATATCTATTTTGTCTTGCAAAGATTTGGCCGTTAGCATAAATTGAAAACAGCATTGCAATAACATTCCTTTCCCACTGAGTGATATCAAAACTGGCTAAGCTGGGAAAAACGTGCACCTGCTGAAGATGAGGGTAAGATATATTCTACTCTAACTGATAAAATTTATGACTCATCCAAAGCTCTGCGGAGAGCAGTCGAGTGTAAGAGCAGTGGAGACATATTGACATGGCACACAATCTAGCCCTTAAGGTTCACATTTCATCAGATGAGTTTTTCAGCCATCCTGACAACAGGTTCATTTTTCTTTTTGAGTCGCCAGTGGCAAACGCATGGGTTCTCATTTAGAGAGTCAGATTAATATTGCACATACCGTCTGCATATGCAGTGACACAATCATATGGAGGTCCTCAAAAACAGACAAATGCAAATAAATCCTGGAGCATATGTGAATACAAACAATTGCATGTTGTGAGGATGAGACATGCTGTGACAGTAGGGGCATGGAAGATATGTTTATACCCACCATATACAGGGCAAACAAACACACAGACACGCAAACAGTCTACTGTTCGTCTTACAGTGCCTTCAGCAACTCCATTTTCTGATCTATCAACTGCGTAGATGAACTAATCCGTCAGGTCCAGCCTTGCAGGGAATGGTCACATAAAAGGCTTTCGGGTATTTTTTGAAGCAGAGACAAAATGTACAAAGTTTTGGAGTGTTCACACAGTAATATAATCATACATTTGCTAAGCACTGGAGAGGAAAAAAGTGTTTTGGTATGAAAGTTATTATAGAGGCAGGATGTAAATTTTTAATCCACCAAAATATGAACTAATAAGGGCTTGTCTGTTTCAAATGTAGGCAATCAGTTTGATTTCATAGGAGGATATTTGTCACGCATAGCCTCAAAACTCTTGTCACCACAGAGCAACAGTTAAGACGGACAAATTAGTTCCCTGCATGGGAAGAAATCCAAAGTGACATAGATGCTAAATTCAATTTGATGTGTTTTTTCTGCACATGCATGTCATATTCTTAAATGCTTAACACAGCTTGAGGAGCCCACTTCTCGACCGTGCTCTCCTTGAAACTACCTTACCCTATGCGACTGCCCCGCCTGGGTTTCCTGAGGTCACATCGCTCCAGTGTCAGACCTGTCTAGTCGAGAAAACTGGATCTCTCTCCCCCACAGGGCTGAAGGCCCATGGCTGCATGCCTTGGATATCTCCTCCACTGGCAGTCTACTCCCCCTAGGTCACAGTGACTCACCCAAGCACACAGCTGAGTCACACCCATAGGGTGAACACAGTCAGGACACAGACATAAATGTACAACTGAAATGCATTACATACATATTCTGAGACATATTCATTGGGTTTGAACACAAAAAATGGCTTGGACTGAAATTTATGAAAGTAGATCAGATTATATTGTGATTTGCTCCAGTGGGTACAGGTCATAGGAGCAACAGGCTAAGCCAAGATGGCCACCCCAGACATATCCTGAGGCATTCCCAAGGCAGACAGATAATCCATCCAGCATGTTGTCCTCCCTTAGCTGCCTCCCCAGGAATCCATCCGGGAGGTATCTTAATCAGATGCCAAAAACATCCAAGGTGACCGCTTTAAATTTAATAGACCAGAAGTTCTATCCCAAGCTCCTTTAAGACTATCTGAGCTTCTTACATTGTCAGAAAAAAAATAATATCAGGACATTCTATAAGTGACTCAAATCGTTTGACAGCACAAGACTACTCAAGTGTAATTGCAAGAAGAAAAATTTGATCCACTGTTTTCCATGACAGGAGGCAGTCCTCCTCTGGACTCAAAGGTGTGAAAATAGGTTGAGCTTTCTTTTCAGCTTCTTGGCATTACTTTTATTGAGGAGACTGAGCACACACACACACAAAACAAAACAATATCCAAAACCTTCTGCTGCCACATTGTTTGAGTTTTCCAATAAGAATTTATCAACTGGATTCAGGAATTCCTCAAGAGTTTTTTTCCCTACTTCCCCACAGTAGCTCCTGTGGAGGTAAGTCAATTGAGGCTAAACGTGTTCACCAGCAGGGCACTGGGCTGCCAGCACAATGACCCTCTGGGAACATCGTTGACCAGCTGCCATTTGGTCACAAATGATATCGCAGAACCCGCTAATCGGTCTTGGCCTTAAATTTTCTTCGCTGGCACAAAGAACCAATAACAAAACACAATCTCTGTTCGGCTCAAGCAGGCCCTCTGTTCCTAATCATCCCCTCCGGGTGTTCCTGTCTCTACCCTCATGAGTGCCCCAGCAGAGTGGCACTTTAGAACTCCATCTCAAGGCTTCTAAACAGGAAATTGCTGCTCAACACACCGGCACATGGACCCGTCCAGAGAAACACTGAGCAAGCAGTGTTCACCTGGGGGCTCATAACCATCCTTGCAAATTCGTACCTTTGGAGACACAATGAAGGACAGAGTGCAGCTATGGATATGGCAAGTTTGTACTAATTTGTGCTCACCCTCGCTTGGCAATCACATCAATTTATGAGTAATGCATACAACATGACAATTCATTGATTTCCTAATGACCATAACATATATTTAACCATTCATCCTATAGAATTTACATAGACATATATGTAGTATTTAGCAATTACAATAATATCTATATTTACTCATACTGTAGACAAACACCTCCTTGCACACACAAACGGCAGAAAAAAAAACAATAATGCATGCCAAGACGCATTATCCAAGTGATGTTTAAATGTTGAATTAGCATCTTCCAGGAATTTCTTGTCCTGTATTGTGGCCTGTCAGGGAGAGAGACTGGGATGGGGGTGGGGGGTATTTATGGGATATGGGTTGCTTATATAACAGCTGGATGGTCCATCCCATATCAAGTCTGCTTTTTTTAAAGAGAGAATATTTATATACCTAGGTGTGAATTTGCTTGTGCACAAGTTATATTCAGAGAGACGTGGGAACATCTTTTTCCTTAAAGTGACCTACAGTAACACTATGTGTATTTGTGTTCTCATATGTTTGTGGTTTACCTGTTTTGTGAATTACATCTATATGACTTTTGAGTCTGTCTAGACAAACTAAAATCTAAGTCACAAGACATCACCAAGGTCATCCAGTCACTTGCGATTTCCCCTCTCATTCTAACAATATTATCTTGAAGTGTCACAGTCACGAGTGAAAAATGTTATTTGCTGTCTGATACAATCATTTATAAATATAAATGTCAAAGTAGATGTTGGGATGAGCGCGGTGATTGAATTCAAATGACTGTGTCAAGTCAAAGGATAAACCATGGGCATTGACAAAAGGTCAGGAGTTTAAGAAGCCCTTTATTTAATTATTTACTCGCAGTCTAAAAATAAATCCACTAAGTCCTTGGGCATCGAATGGCCTTTAGAAGCATGTTCAGGGAGGCGGCATTGATTGATGAGATTCCTCTAGATGCTAATGTGAGTTTAATCAGATTTGCTTCGATTGGAGTCTTGTTTTGTTGTTGTTTTTTTATTCCACCCCTTTTTCTTTTTTTTTTTTTTTTACTGTATGCTTGCCACTCACAGTGTCAAAAAGCACGACCTTCTATTGAATTTTTAAATGACCCAAGTGGGGCAAAAAAAAAAATAGACAAAGGAACAACGTGAAAAAAAATAATCCAAACTGTGGGTTTATTTATAGGCAGACCTTGGCTGCTTTGCACCTGATGAATCT
This sequence comes from Acanthochromis polyacanthus, assembly GCF_021347895.1. Taxonomy (NCBI): domain Eukaryota; kingdom Metazoa; phylum Chordata; class Actinopteri; family Pomacentridae; genus Acanthochromis; species Acanthochromis polyacanthus. The sequence continues at coordinate 6,402,437 of NC_067129.1, forward strand.
TTTAAAGCAAGTCTGCTGAGATGGAAAAGCCAAATGTTATTTTGAAACGAACTCAAACTCTAAAAAACAATCAGCTGTGGCTCAAGCATGACTTAGTTTAATGGAATAACATTTGTGTTACACAGTTTACCGTTGGAATGGAGAGCAAACTGAAAAAACTGACTACATGCACAAAATAGTAAGGGTTAAAATTTTTTTTGCCACAGCTGTCAGCCAACACCCTGGGCTACTATTATTGTTGTATTTCTGTGCTTTTAAGTAAGAATAAAACCAATTAACCAATTGTTATCAAGCATTTTCTCCACCTGGAATCAATCAAGAGAGCAAAAACATTTGAGTGACGACAAAACACAGCTTGAAAACAGCAAAATTAAAGAGTAAAACAGAACTAAAAAAAAAAAAAAAAAGTTTGATGAAAATAGAATGAGCCAGCTGTTAAAGCTTGTTTTGTCATGCACGACCAACAAGCGTTAAACTTCAGCTCATATTTGCGGCGCTTGAAACTACTGAAATGAATATTACAGCTCACATTATATAAGAGAGGACAACGTTGTTCTGCTCAAAGTCATGGAAAGTTGACTGAGCACGCCTGCTCTTCCGCAACTCTGTTTGCATCAATCTGAGTCCACATTCACACCTGGAAGCTGCGTGTACAGCCATGGTTTTCTACTGCTGATAAGTGAGCACCTACCTCAGCTGGAGTATTTATGGATTCAGTGCCTGACTCACGGGCTACTTTACAACTCACATTTTTCTGACACATAGAATAAGAATAGTTCATCAGTAGTGGTAGATTTGCGGAATGTTAAAACATATGGGATCTTCTACAGTGATATAACTTCTCCAACATTCTTCTTCTTATAACATTCTAATTACAATTTCAACTTTATTTCTCCCAAGAGCAACCACAAGTCATTACTGCTGCTGCGGTACCATTTCCCGTTAAATCCTGTGCTCAGGGGGGATTTTTGTAACCTTTCATTTAACCTGTCACGATCTCCTGTAGCATGCCAGCCCAGATATTTAAAGTCCCTCTGTGTTCATGGATGAAACTCCTAAAATCTCATCTCCATGTATCAAAATTAAATATTTAGAGTTTTTTTTCTTCATGAGTATAATTCCTTCATACCTTAAAGCAATTTAGATGCAACTCTACACTGTTGCATCCTCGAGAATGTGCAGATCCAAGTAGTCCCGCCTCTATCCTCACTTACTCATCCACTACTTGCTGCAACTCTACGAAACTGCTCAAACACTTTAAAATTACCCTGCGCTACACAATGGCAAGATGCAATACAGCCATGTATCTTTGGGCTGAAAAGCAGTTCTGAAGAATGATGATACGGAAAGCCCCACCACACAAGTTGATAGAATTGTTTCTCTGGGTTTATTACATACAAAACACCAGAAATCTGAACCTCTGTTCTTGAGACCATCATGCTCAGCAAAGGCATGGAACGCTCATTTTGGTTGTGAATCATCTTCCCACATATAAATTTGACATGTTTCACCAAAAAAAAAATTCACGAGGCATCTTCAAATAACCTCACATTAACTACTTGGTTAACATTAGCAAAAGCAAAGTGTTAATTAATGAGTAACTTGAAGGGGAAAAAAGGTCACATATCAACTCTGTTGCTACAGATTTTGTGGTTTTAAAGGCCACTTTAACAATTAAAAAATAAACAAAAAGAAATCTAGTAACACACAAGTAATTTTTTGGCTTGGCATTTGATTAATTTACTGTAAACGTTCAACAATCAAACATCACTTACAATGAACAAAATGTGAATTACACCCAATGACAGACAGCACCAATTGACATATGGGTGTTTGTGTAAAATCAAGAATCTGTGTTGGTGCATTGGTTCCTTATCAAATCTAAGCTTCCAACTTTCCCCAGAGCAAAGGAAGAGATCAAACCTCATTGAGCAGTTACACTATGTTCCCCTTTATCTCTTCATCTCTCTCTCTCTCTTCCCAATAGGACTTTCAGGTGATGATGGGTTGTGGCCCCCCAGGTGGATCCTGATAGATACCATGATTAATCCTTTGTCCATTGCATTCTTCTTATGTCATATCTACTAAGCTTTTCTTGGGTCTTAAGCAAGATAGATTTTCCCTTCTATTCTTTCAGTATATTTCACTGAAGTTGGCTCGATGCCCTTTGGAAAGTGACCTTTAGGGCTACAACTAAAACAGCTTCTGTTAAGAAAATACTGCAAACTGCCTGTTTTACCAATCACTCTTGTGACATTTCAACCTTTTAAAGCCTTTTCAACTTAATACCTGTTAAACCAGTGGTGAATAGAACTGGGTCACAGCAAGCATTCTAGAAAGATAACCATTTGGCTCTTAGAAGGCTCAGATATTAAATATGGAGTGCACTGAACATTGACATGTCTTCATCAGTTTGCTTACTTCAATGAAGCCTTCACTACTTCAGGAAAAAGGTGAAGTAAAACTGTACTTAATGGTTATAAAATTAAGATTTATCAGGTTTTGCTACAGCTAAATATGATTAATTGTTAGACAAAATGTTTAAAGTGCAATGCTTTTAAAAATCAAACCTACAACCTATGAGGTTGAAAACATGAGAAAAATTAGATGCCGTATGTTTACAGTGTATGACAGATGTGAATGCCACAATAAAGACAAAATGCCCCATACGCAGAGAGGACTATTTAGGTTTGATATGCTGCCACTGAATTACATTAAACACCTCTCCATCCTAATGTGTATTACAATGCTGTTTGCGGTCCAGATGGCTGTCAAGCTCCACTTTCCCCCCTCCATCTCAATCTACCCGATTCATCTCTAATGTTGTAGAGGAGGACAGTCAAATGAGAAGATGAAGGTGATGGACCTTCGTAATTCTCCAGATGGAGGGAGTATGATTTATGTTTTTTTTTTAAGCCGGTGATTAACTACCATCCCATCCATTTATCCTCATATCACCACTGTGTTTCTCTTTCTGGAACACAACAAACTCCCTCCATAGTGAAAATGCATTTACTAACGCTGTAATGAAAGGAGAGTGCTAAAAAAAAAATTTTCTCGTATGTGGACAAAATAATAATTACTGGTCACTCCATTAATCTGTTTATACCTGAAATGTCTCTCTCCCTACACTGAATATTAATATGGCTGGCTGCAACTGATTGGACAGTACTTAGTTGCTGCTGTGAACCACAGAAATAGGTGTTTATCCTCTTTCCAGCAGTCTCTGAGTCTGTACTTAAATATAAACAAGTGCTTCCTGTCATCAATTTTTCAAGAGAAAAATACACTTTTATATACACAGCTCCCTCATCTCTACTCAAATGAACACCACTAACAAGTTAGTTCATCCAAGATTTACTATCCTTATTCTGTCTATAATTTGAAAACCATGCAAACTCACATCATGGCTACAGCTGAAACATGGCTATTAGCCTCTTAAACCTCCTCCATTTTCATGCTGTTCTTCTGCTTGAGTTTAATTTCAGCCAACTCTCTGTGGATTTCTTTGAAATGCAAGTAATCACAAACAGCAATATTGTTGTTGCTAGCTCCTCCACATATATAGCTTTTCTCTGAATCCCCTAGAAAGCAGCAAACCCTATGTTATCATGGTTTCATGCCTTTGGCAGCAGCTAAGGTTAAAAATGGGAAGGTGCATTTGCCTCCAGCATTCACAGCTGCCCCTCTGGGAACATCATTCAGCACATCCAAAAGGCAGGCGATGGCTTCTATCTGAATACCAATAGATATCTCAGACCCCTGTTGCTATCCTGGCTCTTCAGCCATATTCCACAGCTGCTGGTACGTATCTAAGTGAATTATATTACCGCCTGTGTTATTGCCAGAGGCAAAGGCATTTAGAGGCAGGATAATTAGCTGAAATCAACAGTTGTCTTGAAGCTGTCCTCACATTGTCCTGGTGCGATGGCATCTGGGAAAACTGAATAATCAATTGATCGCCTTTAAACCTTGCTAACACCACTTCGCGATTACAAGGCCAAAAACTGTTTTGGAGAATTTGTACTCAATATACATGTGATATTATTTGTGTATATATCTAAGATCGGAAATGACAAATTATTATAGTTATGCAAAATCTGCTACTGAAGAGACACTACCACTGAAGCCTGAAGTTCTGTTCTTCACGTCTGAGTACTGATGTGCTTCAAGATGTGCTCAAGAATGACAGCAATTAAAAATTTTATTTCACAGTAAATGTGTTCTGAAAGTGGAAAGAAGAGAGAGTCCCTGAACCTTGATCACACACACACACACACACACACACACACACACACACACACACACACACACACACACACACACACACACACACACACACACACACACACACACACACACACACACACACACACACACACACACACACACACACACACACACACACACACACACACACCCGTCTTGGCCTAAAGCGAAAGCCAATAGCACTGCTTGTTCAGTGAAGCTGTCAGAAGCTTCACTCCACCCTACAGATGTGAAGGTGTGCATGCATGTTTGGGTGAAGAAGCTGCAGGGGGCCGCTGTGCAGAAACAGGGGTGCTGTAAGTTCAATCCTTTCACAGAGATCAAAGTCAGCCTCCTGGCCCGAACAATCTGATATGAGCAGCTGGCTGGGTGCCACTCGCTGCCACTGACCCGCTAAAAGTTTGGACTAAGATAGATGGCCTTATTTGGCCATTCTCTCTTAGGAGGCAGGCATGTTAGCAAACAGGACATCAATGAACAGCATAACAGCTCAGTAAGCTGTAACCTTTCAGTATAACAAGGAAACAAGTCCCAGTGCCAGTAGGGAACATGCAGTGCAGTAGACATGACAGCCATTATACTGCCTATAAAAATTTACTGAGGTAAATAAATGCTGGTACCACTTGCAAAGCAGTAAAATCAAGATCCTGTAATCACTTCATGTCCCCAAATGACTTTGTATTTTCAAGTACCATGGCAAGCATGCCTATTTGGTCCATTTTATTCAACACTATGGTACATTACTAACTCTTATCACTGGCACTTAATTGTACATAATTAAATCTAACTGTCTCATTTATGTCTCTCATGCATTGTATTGCAGGCTATTCTTGGAGACAGGTGTATACTTTATATGAAAAATGAGCAATTAAAAAAAAATCGGAATTCAGGATGTGTTTTATGTGACAAAATATTTCTAATTAGACCGTATTCAGTAACATGCACTGCCAACCGTTAATTCAACACTAAACTAAGGTCTCGGTCGGAATCGTCAATATAATTAGATCAAAATATGTTAAAAAGGTCTGTGTAGATTGTCTTCTTTCAATTTTCATGTCATACAACAGATTTGGAAATACAAATCACTTTCTGAACGGTAATCTTTTTTCCAGAGATAACCACTGTATAAGAACAAAGTGATACCTGCAAGCACCAGCAAGATAAATGGATCTCTTTTTCTCCCTCTAACTATCTATACTTACTATTGCTGCCAGACTTCACGTAAAAGAACAGCTTTTCCTCTCTTCCTCCCTTTCCTTTGCGCTTACACACAAACACAGCGAGCTATCCTGTCCCAGTCATAAGTGCTTGATGTCACCCAATTTCATATTTTCTGTGGCAGCGGGATATCCGCCGGATATATGCTCTCTTATTGTGGGACAAGCTTTTGTAAGTATGACAAAGAGACCTGTGCCTACCAGAGAGCCTGATCTGTCCTAATGGGACTTGTGTGGATTTACAGAGGCTTTCGATTTCTGAGCACACACTAGCTCAATTCCACAGATATTCCAGCTGGCCTTGCTGAGGGGATTTCCACTTCCACTGAGGCAACATGCAGATACAGGTCAAGCAGTAATAATAATTCTTTGTGTTTTATTGTGTTATACAAGTGTCACAGGTATTCTGCAAACCTTCCATGTTTTTACAAATCTCTTGAGAGAGAAACTGTTCTCTCTGCCGCCTTGAAAGCCCACAGAGTGAGCTAAATTGCCCTCACAAATAACGTAAATTTAATTAAATATCCAATGACTCAGTGTTCAGTGAGCAACAGCTTCCCCTCCTCTGGGGTAAACTAAAGAGCAGTGAACCCCATGTCAGGGCAATATACCTGGCATATCATGAGTAGCCAAGTCATGGAAAAAAAAAAAAAAAAATCAAAGTGTAGTTCAACAAATGGTGGACATGTAACTTTTCCAAAACCCTTGATGACATCCAGCTCTTCAGGAGAAAATCAATAACTGTGTGAAGCAGCTCCCTCAGAATCGAAAAAGCTGGATGGGCGATGGGAAGCCGGCACAAATATTGTCTCTCGGTGTATGCACTTGTGACCACCCCATCCAGAGCAAACAATCAATAGGAGTTAGTCATACATTTCCCACCTGGTCTGACCCTTTTGGGCAGTCAGGTTTAGAAATTAGCACCATATTTATTGTGGTGTAAGGAATGCTTCTTGAATTATTGGACAGAAAGTGGGATGCAAATGTGAAATCGTTGTGTTGTAGTCTTCTTCCCATTATTATTATTAACATTGTTTACTGATTTTCTTTCTCCCAGTGTCGGAACTAAAACAGAATTATTAATAGGAAACACATGGTGGCAGGTACTGGCCCACGAAGGCAACATGTGGTCTTGACAAAGGCACATGAAGAATTTAGTGGTCTGATTTCTCCTTTTCAACAGTGGCAAATATCTAACATGAGCTGTACCTGTTGTAAGAAAGCCCAAAAAATATCCCAAAATGTGACATTAACTAACCGTTAAGGTCACATGAAAGATTGCTTTTTTTTATGTTATAATCATACCAGTTCTCTCTTACTTTTGTGTTTTGCTCTATCCAATATTCCAAGACAATTAGATTAACAATTTCATTAATACTGTGACCTACTATACATGCATTTGTGAATCAAGAAAATACTTGAAATGTACTTCTGTTATCCAAAACTTGCCATTAGTACTCAGAATTTTCATCGCACTCAAACTTTTAAAGTGAAAAATCTGTTTGTTTGAGATTTTTTCAGGCAACAATTAGGCAAGATACATACCACTGGCAATTTGACATCGCTGGTTATCATAACACTGCATCTAAAGCACACAGATGATGTGACATAAGCAGCATGATAGCAGAGCAGTGGCAGCTCCAGCACTCCATATGTGCACACGCAGCATGCATCCAGGCAGAGCACTGAGCTGTAATAATACAAAATCACTGTAGTTAAGCGTAAAATGCTGAAAAAAGACAACTTAAGTCTAAAAATATACTTTGGCTTGGATTGACAGGCGTATAACATGAGTAAAATGTGAGCTGTTAGGCCACCGGTATAGAAAGCTGGAATGACAAAGGTACTGTATCTGTCCCATCAGACAAATATGAACTGGATGAGCGAATAACACAGCCGCAATACCTTCTGTGTCAACACCACTTTAGGCTCCTGAACAACTCTGCCCTAATTTGTGCTTCAGGTCCCTTCCATCGATATCCTGCAGAGATTTATTCAGAACTGTGAAAACTGGGTGAAACTGACAGAATATATTTATGGTAATATAAAGTCAGTAGAGGTGGGATGTAAACTGTGACTTGAAATGACTGCCAATTACGTTTCCCACTGAGATGCACCACGTTTTCTTGCTGGAAGTGCCGTTTCTTCAGCCCCTCATTGCCCTGGGGTCCCAAGGATGGCATCTTTTTGAGATGAAAATTGAGTGTCCTAAAATGGATCAGGCCCATATGGCAGCGTGCTGTCTGCCAGGGAGGTCAGCAAGTTTTCAGCTCTAAAATAAGAAGCTTTCCATGATCAAATTTAACAGGTCTTAGAACTTGGTAATGACAAGCAGTTGTGCAAATTCAAACTCTGGGAAAACTTCATATGTTTAAAAACCGAGCCTGAAAATCAATTAACCTGATGGGTTTGCAGTTAATGATCCATCATCAGTAACATTTACAGTGAAGGTCATCACATTCAAGTTTAACCCAATCATAGTCTATATTGTAATAAAGACTTAACGAGCTTGAGAAAAGGGCAAATTTAGTTGTGCTGGAGGAAGACACAGAAAATCAGCAGAAGGGATTTCTTACAACTGAACAAACTTTAAGCTGTTCTTACAAATTTAGGATCAGTAAAGTGGCAAGACATTTCGAGCGCTGTAGAACTTACATAGTGCCTTTTAAATCTCACCTAGGTTTGCCGAGCGCTTTAGAATGTGTTTCTCGTTCACCTGTACACACACACACACACACACACACACACACACACACACACACACACACACACACACACACACACACACACACACACACACACACACACACACACACACACACACACACACACACACACACACACACACACACACACACACACACGCCAATGGTGCCATGCAAGGTGCTTACCCACCATTAGGGGCGACTCAGCACTCCTATACGTGGAGGGGCTGGGATTCGAACTGTCGACCTTAGGATTACAGTGGACAACTGCTCTACCACCTGAATCATTGTAAAAAATGGGTACTATTTCTACAAAAATCTCCTTTCCCTGTTGGATTGCCAAGAAATTTTGAAAACTTGCTAAAGTATAAAACTAAAAGAAGACGAATGCAAAGTTGTGTTTAGGCATGCGCATTCAAAAAGGTACACAGGCTGGCAATTGCAATGGAACATGTGACCATACTATACAGGATTCATGTGAAAATACAGTATATTTTAACATATTAAGCCTGGATGCACAGTGGCTTGATGGTTAGCACTTTCACCTTGCAGCTAAAAGATTCCCGGCTTGTGCCCCCGCCTTCCTGGGATCTTTCAGCATGGACTTTGCATGTTCTTCCTGTGCATGCATGGGTTTACTCCCACAGTCCAGAAACATTCTCAGGTTAATTGGTAACTCTAAATTTTCTGCAGGTGTGAATACAAATATGATTGTTTATTTCTATATGTTGCCCTGCAATAGACTGGCAACCTGCCCCAAGTCGGCTGAAAAAGACTCCAGCCCCTAATGAGGACTAAGAGGTGTATAGATAATGGATGGACGGAAGTCTGGCTGAATATCACTTTCAGCCAGACAATAATACATATGCAGGTGTACATTGATCTTATTCTGTTCATCATCAGCTGCAATATCACTGACACGAGCTGATTAAAGGAGAGAAGATAAAAGCAGGGACCTCAGTTCATCTGTGTGAAAACAGTTACCCGTTTTCTCACATGACAGAACATTATGAGAGGCTGTAATATTTATTTCATAGGATCCTGATGTACCTCCACTGCCTCCTGTTTTTCTCTTTGCCATCACCCACTCCTTCATTTCCAATGAATGATGAGTCTTCAGTGTTCTGGACTGATCAGCATTTAGAACCCCACTGTGACTCTTCTCTAGTTTAAAAGCTGCCTGATGTGATGCCATTTCATAGACATGATCCTTCTTACTGTTTTAGCGCGCTGAAGTTTTGTTCATGTGGTACCACATCCTGGGTAGTATGCGACATGACATTATGTTTCAATGAATTAAAATGTGATTTTACTCAAGGGCAAGTGTTTTTGTTCATGGAGTCTGAAAAATTTCATGGAAATTATTTGTTCCAGGAGAGAACAGTCAGTAAGGGACCAGCAAAGTTTTGTGGGTAACTCTATTAACCTCTGGGTAACAAATGGATTTAGATTTTTGGTGACATTTTTGGTCATAAATGCCAGCAGAAGCCACATCTAGACAGCCCAACACCATGAGAGATTCACATTTTAAATGGCTAAGACCATGTAAAATTAGAATATTGAAGGGTTTCATGCAGCATTTTATAATGAACCTTGTCTCACCTTAACTTTGGAGTGCCTCATTGAAATTAATATATTTTTGACAAAACACAATATGCTTATTAAAGTGGAAGAAAAAGAAAAAATGGGTGCTACATCAAACACAAAGACTATGAGGATGACAGGTGGAGAAATGTCAGATATAAGGAAACCTTTCAAATTTTAAAGGTTAGGAAAAGTAGGGACAAATGTCATGTCCAGTCAAAATAAGGCTCCTGGGGGAAACCCTGTCTTTTATGTGCATAAGACAATCGAAACATATTTACAAATGATCAATTTCCATTATGAAAATAAATAAAATAATATTGCTCATTAGGCTATTTTGATTAATTGCTAGTTTTGCTCTTTTTAAATTGCAAATGAACTAGGTTTACCTGTTGCTGAGCTGAAAATGCACCTATTCTCAACATATCCAAAACTTGTGACATCTTTTCCTTTCTCTGTACCTGTGTTTTTACAAATATATATTAATGACAAAACCCCAGAATCCATCACTAGTGTGTAATTCTCACTTCAAGGAAGAATCAATGCCATTAGGGTACCAAAAAGCCTCCAAAAAAGCCCATTTTCCAAAGAATCTGTTGGCTCACTTTTTTGCCTTTTTACTGGCAATCATGTCCATTTTATAACTTTTAAGGAAGATATGTCAGCTGAAATCAGTATTTAACTAATCAGGCAGCAGTATTACTGTACAGACAGAGCTGTCAAATTAGCATCTTGCTTCATTACATTATTTCTTCAATAATACTTTATGTGTTAATTGGATCATCTTCAAGTTATATTAAGGCCATGTTCAATACATTTCGCAAAACAGTGAAAGAAGGACATCTTGACAAGAGATTTATATGCGTGAATAATTCACATAAGTGACATTGCTATTAATCTTTTTCATTGTAATTTGCTGTCAACACCATGACACCGGAGCATCTTTATTTTCAGTGAGGTAATACAACTATTTGTGACAACAGTTTCTCCCATCAACCACCAAACATGTAAATACATATAAGTGAGTTAGAATACAAGTGACTGCACCACATTATATAGGGAGCAGGATTTGTGGGGTAGGCGCTGCTGCTATTTTCAACACCTGCAAAGTTTTCAGAAGTTCTTCTCTGGCAGGGTGTCAGAAAGAGACTTGGTGTACCTTCTTTTTTTTTTCTTCACACCGATGTCTGGAGAATGACAGAATGAAATACTGAAAGACAGATCAGGAGGCCTTCATTTTGAATGGCTGCTGGAAATGGCACTGAGAGACAGAGCGGAGGGAGGAGAGGAGGGAGCACTATCAAACTTTTAAATGCTACCTTGAAACGAGACAAGTAAGGAAGCAGCTCTCCTGTGTAAGCTTGATAGGGCCTGGGAAAACATGGCATCCGAGACATCTAGTTTTCCAAGAGTGGTGTCGGGGGAGGTGAGCCTCTCAAGCTCTAGACGCCAATTATGGGAACCCTTGCCTAAGCAGGCAACGAATGGAGCCATGCTCCCTGATGCTAATGAAAGTCCTAATTATTTCAGACAAAGCATCCGGGATTGACACCGCAGGTTTCTGAGGGGATTGACTCCCCGTGCCTTCATGCCAGACGTCGACAGTAGCTTGAGGAGAAATCGTTGAACTGATAGGTTCCCACAGGGTGGCTAAGGATGGGGCAGTTATGGACAGATGGATAGATAGATGGAGAAAGAATAGAAAAGAGAGAGGAGAGAGTGAAAATGCGAAGGAGACAAGGAGTGGGCTGGAGGAAGGCCAAGAAGGGCCTCCTGTCACCAGAAAAGAAATGCAATAGGAGGTAATCTGTAGTCACAAAGAGCTCTCTGCTGAGTTGCACTGAAGGTCCCCAGGGAGCTGTCATGCCTTAACCGCTGCTGTTGCTTTCTAAAAGCTTAATGCTGAGGAGGAATTAAACCACTGTGTGTGTCAATGTGTGTCTGAGAGACAGTTGGGTGTATAAGTTAGTTAGTGTATGATCTCTGTGTTTGGCAGACTTGGACATGCAGAACCAACAATCAAACCAGTTAACAATAACTTCCTCAGCCCCTCACATTATTCCACATACACACACAAATCCAACAGCAGAGCTCAGCATTTCAGACCATTAGCAACCACATGTCAAGCCCAGAACTGTGTTAGATTGATTTCCAGAGAGCTAATTGATTGATAAATGATAAGAACAGTGTTGTGCACATGGCTCAGTAACATTTCACAATAATATGCTCTTCCCTACTGACCCTAGCAACAAAAATTTCAAAAGACATTACCTTATATTCATTTTATTGTTGCTTTCGTCTCAGCAGATATTCATATTTTCAAGCAGAGATATAGTTTGGAGTCTTACACAGAAAGACCAGTGGATCAAACTGCCAAGACCACATTTCAAAGTTGACATTTAAGTTATTAAATGCTCTGATATTCAAAAAAAAAAAAAAAAAGAGAAGCGAGGTTGTTTGCCATGAGCTGAGCTGGTCTCTCTGATCTCTCTGGTGCTCAAGTAAGGGAAAGCTGTCTGTAGGCAAAAAAAAAAAAAAAAAAAAAGGTAAATCCAAAATTGCCTTATTTACATGTATTACTTCCACACAAGTTGTGTGCTTTAAAGCTGTTGGAAGGTACCTGAGACAGAGCTGGACTGAAAACTGGGAAGTGTATCATCCAAATAATTACTTTATAATTGGTTAAGTAACACTATTGTTTTTTTTAATAAGTGAGGAGTCATGTGGAAAATGAATGATACAACACGGAGAGCAGCTGTCCATCAACATGTATCCATGATCAATTCTTTGTGTTGGTGATCTCAACAAGTAAACAAGTCAAATGCAGTCAGCATGTTTCGAAAAAAATATTTATGAGCTGCTGGTCACCATTAGGAGTGAGAACATCAAAGTGATGTACTGTCTTGTTTAGAGAGGCTGTTGCCAGGAACTAGACACTGAATCTTCTTGTTGAACCTGAAGAGTTTCTTGCAGGAGCACAGGAGAGGAAAACAAAAATTCTCCTTTGAGAATGAGTGAAATGTCATCTATCATAAATGGGTGCAAAAGCAGTGCACAAATAGAAACAGTTACATTTTTCAACATGTACACATGCACATGAGCATACACACACTCTATCAGTGTCACTAATAGCACCTGTGCACCTCATCACAGTTTATTTCCCACATTAGCGATCAGTGATTGCTCACTTTCCCTTGTGTAAAGTTGAACTCAGTGGTTCCCAGATTTCTCCAGATATTTCCCTCCGGAGCACTTAGCGGCTGACCTGGCCGGTACTTAGCACTTGTTATGTGTGCATTGAGTATGTTGGTGATTAATTAAAGCAATCTATCTGGAGCTCCAGAGGGGAATCAAGATGCTGTAAGAAAGATTAGTGGCTGAAGAAGCCATAGGAAGCCGATAGCACTGTTGCCCCTCAGGGTAAATACTGTTCTGCCCAGAGAGAATACTAGATTACAATACGGTATTCACTCACAGTCATTTCTTCTAAGCTTCTATTAAAATATTTATCTTTTGATATTGACATTGTATTGTAAATATGTGATGTAGTCAAGAAACACAAAGACATTGAAGGTTAAGATTTGCAAAAAAAGTTACCACAGATGTGCCAGTTTGGAAAAAAGTTCTGTATATTTTAAAAATTTAATTTCCAGAAGCACTTTCTCAATGTTCATATAAATTAGTGAGTACATTGTGTGCTTTTGTAATTGGGTGACAAAATGTAAGACACTATCACAGTATCTCTTCAAAACTTTATGACTAATGGACTTGAATTCCAAGTGCAATGGCATGTAGGACAGCACCATTTAAGTGCAACACTTGGTTCTACTTTTCAGAATAAGGTAATCAACCAACAAAAAAAACAGCTCATGAAGGTTATAAAATATAAAGAGTTTCTCAGGTTATTTCACTGTCAATTTATCCTCATACATTATTTATCCTGGCTTCAGTGGTTAAAGAGCTACTTTGCATGTACAATTTTGGGTATTTCTGTAAAATGCTGGCGTGATTGAGAAATGTCTCACCTGAGCAATCCATAATAGATATGAACAAAGTAGCACAAGGGAGCACTTTCATATCACAGATGTGTTGTTCCATGACCCAAGTATAAATGGCGTGTACAAAATCTGCCCTCGCCTCACTCTTTTCCCTCTCCGTCTAGCAATGCTGCAATCCCATTTCAGAGTCAATTCTGTTCTTGTGTCCTTTCATCCATAATTAAAGTAACAAGCAACTAATTACTTTTGAATAATGTCAGGCCAGTCAGGCGGGTTGCACAATCCCTCTCCATAATTAAAGTGCACCCAACATTTTTGGCAGACATTCCCCTCGTAGCCACATCACTTTGCATTGTTTCAGTGAAGCAGAGCAGAGGCCAAGCCTTTGGAAAACCTTCGAGATACTCCAGGGTCTGAATGTCAGCTAGTTTTCACATGCTCTGGGCTTGAGTTATTTGAGTTTTGGAAATGCAACACAGCCTCTTGTGAAGCACCCTGAAGCCAAAGAACATTGTAGCAGGAAGTTGGGGATTAAACAATCTGGGTATTCTCTTTCACTGCATGCCAGCAAAAGCAACAGTGATGGTGAATAAGTGAAAGCCTGATTGATAGTTGCATGTTGCGTCCGATGTTGTGAAGCAATACTATCTGAGTGGCCACATGAGATGATGTCTTAAAAGAAACATCATGGTTAAAATAAATAAACCAGATTTTCTCTATGTATTTCAAGCATGAAAAACTCATGTTCTACTTCCACTCAGTCTGAATTTTCTTCCTGCTCAGTTTTGCTGTGTCCATTTGAAAGAATATTAAGAACACACTGGGGTGTTCAAGATTTTCCATATCAAATCAGAAAAAAACACAAACCACACGCTCACTGAATATAGACGTATTTTGTTTACGTAATAAACTACAGACTGCTTTCTATTTAGTCTTAATGCTTAGAATTGATTTAACGCCCTATGCCACATGATTTAAGCCTATCATCGCTTGTCCATTCTTATAACAAATCGCCCCACTTTTACTACTTTCCAACAATGCTGTAGCTCTAAAGCATCGCTCCCAAAGACTGTGGGGAACACCCCAGTGCATAATCGTGCCAGGACAGGCAATTTATCAGACAATATTGCCTCTGTGTAGAGTGGGGGTCCCTAAGCTCCTCCCTAGCAAGGACTGCTGGGTTTGAAACCAGCAGCAAAAAGTGGGGGAGGTCTCCTAACTGATCTGTGGTCTGCCACAATCAATCTTAGAGAGATCCCAGTGCTTTAGTGGACACGGCTACACAGAGCCTAATGAAGGCCTCATGTGGTGCACTGTCTGCTGCAACACAACATGTTTATCTCTGTCAGAGTGTGCTGGGTTAAAGACTAGATGGTGGATAGATAACTTGGCTTATGGTAGGTGTGTTTTCATCTGCTGTTTGTGTCATGTTGTTTACAGCATACCGCATGTTTTTTTTATGCATGTTTTTGTTTATCTTTGCCATGATGTACTCGCTTTGGACTGCACCGTATTTTAAATAGATTGGGGAATTTGTGCTATTCCGTACACAGGAACCCATGATGCTTGACTATGCAATTTTTTCATACAAATTAATGACTAATTACACTCCAGCCAGCATCCACTTGTCATTCAAAGCATGTGTTACATAATTGATGCAGCATCTGCACAGGATGTCCTCCTCCACCATTGTCATCGTGTCCCTCTCTCTGCTGTTATTCACAACCTATATTTAGAAATAGGTTTAATATGCATATTGCATCTGTGCATCAGTTAACAATAGATACTAACACTATACATGCAGAGGTTTTAGCATATCTGCATATTTTAACAACTTGCTCTTTATATCAACATATTTCAAAACCAACTGCCAGCTTCCAGTGAACTTCTATTATTTGATACCCACTGCAAATTGATTTTTCATTCTCTGACTAGCACAATTACACGGAAAGCAGTTGGTTATTGTGTATTTACATTATTCAATTTGCACCCCAGAACTCATACAGTATAATGATCTATCTATATTCACTTCACTGCGATACTGAGGAACACATTATAAAAACCGATGATAAAGTTATTTATCTTTCTCCGCTTTGGGTACTCATTCATTCTTATTCTGAATTGTGACTCAGTGTAAATGAAGCTATAATGGCATTTACTCAAACTTTGATAGGCAAAAAAAATTGACTACAACTGGTGTCGATGAATAATGGTTTTCCCAGTTTGTACAGCAGCTGTTGTGGCATACGTTATCTTCTCATATAGCAAACTGAAATGGGATAAAACTTCACTATTGCATTTGCCAGTAAGTTAGAAACTAACAGAGTCACCGTCTTTGCAGTTCCAGGTGTTCTCCAATACGAATGACAATTTTGCTTGTTTAACGTTTAATTTCATTCATTCTCGGCTTGTCCCAGCTGAAATGGTTCTGGAAAACGTTTTAAAAATGACACACTGTGATGCATTTTCAATTTAGCTTTTTGTATTCCAGTTGTCTCACTTATATTTGCTCTAAATGACTAGTAAGATTGCATTTTAATCTTCAAATGCATTGGTTAGTTTTCTGACACATAGTACATACAGTACCTTGGGTTGTGAGCAGTTATATAAGATGGAAGCACCCACATATTTTTCAGTCATTTACAAACCACCTATACAAAAAATCTTTTATGCCTACATGCATAATGTTACTGCAAGACTATCGGATTCATAAGTTCTACAAAATCAAGTTCTGCATTATCAGTATCCTCTGTTGTCATCAAAATTCTCTTATAACAAAGACAATATTTTTCTTCACTAAATCTGTAGCAAGTCACTGTGACAGTTAGCCAAATACACACGGTTCGTTATCATTGTGTCCGTGTTGTACCATTGCAAAAGTGATTTTATGTTATTAAAATACCAATTTCATTCAAGCATTATTTCTGACATAGGGTCACTGCCCTAGTGGCATTTTAAAAATGTGGAGAAAGGAAGAACAATGCTGTCTATCATTTGTGACACTGGTGCTTAAGTTCACTCGTTTCTTTTTAATTTAAATTATGAATTACGCACTATGGAATATTGTGCATTAGAGGGTTCAATCTAACAGGAAATATCTTCCCAGATGGGGGTGACTTCTATAAGGGGTTCTCAGAAGACACTGGATGAGTTCTATTTACAGGTCTTTGATGTGAAAAAGTTTAGGAAGACTGCATTGTGTAACAATGTCAGTTTGAGAAAGAAACCCATGGGATTGGCTCTCACTGAAAACTTTCAACGGATGACATCCCCTCTGTGTGAGTATAAACAGCTGTGGGAGAGGTGTCTAAGTGGTTTGCTGTAAGATGTCAGCTTTGTTCAAGGAAAGTAGGTTGACTTGTAAATGGTGATGGCATGTGATGGGCAAGCAGCTGTGGAGCTTCAAGAGACAGATAAAGAAATGATTTTGTTTCAGTCATAAAGATGCAGAATCATACTGTAAATGCAGCTTTTCAGTATGTTTGGACATAATTGGTAAGAACAATATGACAGTGAATACAAGACATCCTCGTTATATTCTGGGCAGAATTAGCTGCATGATGAATAAATCCACTTTTTACACATCAGGCTTGCATACTTTTATGACTTAATTTACAGTAATTTATTTTAAAAAAAAAAACATTTCGCCTCAGCACGAAAAATAGAAACAGAAGTAATTCCTCAAAAGTAAGTGACATCTCCTTTGTGGGCTTGTGAAAAGCTGAGAGGAAGATTGCTCAATTGCTTTGTGTTAATGTCTGCCTGCTTCCTGTCACCATCTAATTGGTTTATAGTGCTGATGGTTGCTAGTTACATTCAGTTCCTCGCTAATGTTCTGCTTTCAGTGGTTGTTAGCAAGGACTGAGAAATCCCAGCAGTGCAATGTCAGGATTTATTTAGTTTAACTTACTGCACAAAGCTCTCTACGGTATACTCTTTTCTTTTGCATTTTGTCAAATTAGTTTAATTATTTAAAGGTCTTTAGCATAATTAAATTACAGTGTGTTTTTCTAATTTGTAATCAAACACCCCAGCCCAAAAGTAATTAAATCTATCAAATAAATATTTTCCTATGTGCAAATGACCTACAAATAAACACCAGACCCAAATGCCATGTTTCCGTTTTCAAGTCTCTCGGCCAAAATTTGTGACTTGATAACCCAATTGGTTTCACAGTTCAAAGAGGTGGGGTTTTACTTTCAAGTCCTTCTATCTCATTTGCATTTAGGGGCTCATCATCCCAACCTAAAATGGCCAAACAGACATAGGACTCAAGGAAGAACATTTTTAAACCCTTCAGATCCTCACTAAAAAGTCCAAGCCTGTTAGATCACTGTGACACAGGGAAACGAGGTCATGTATTCTCTGTGGGGCAATCCTTATCTTTATTTCTGGGATTTCTCCTTAGAGAGGGTGGGAGACAGAGAAGGAGTGAGGGAGAGAGCGAAATGGGGAATAAGTCCCAGAGAGGATCATTAAAATGTGAAAAACCCTGACCAACCGGTCCTTTCAGCCCTTTGCATCATGACAAATGTTCTGAATATATAGTTCTGAAAGAAGCTCGTTGTCCCTTTCAAAAAGATGATGAATCTAAAACTTTGTTCGCGGCTCACTACTTCATTGTCCTACAAAAAAAAGCCTTTGAGTGTGATGTATTACATTATAATTTGTATGAATAAAACAATAATTAGCTTAAGCAAGGCCATGAAACTGGCTGAACTGCTTTCACCTCTGACTTTGATGCTTCAGGCTATTTTTGTCAAGCTACTGCTACTTCGACTGTAGGAGGAGCGCTGCACAAAAATACAGCTCTAAGCTTTGAGCATGGTTGTAATATGGTGCCCACAGTACTATCACATTTATGAACTGCAAAAAGCATCATACTGACAGACTTTTATACTGCTATAGAGTAGAACACAGCTGAACTTTATTTTTGATAGGATCAGAAATATATATGTAGCCTAGATGCTGGGATGGCACACACTGCAGTATGTGTAATATCATCTTTTAAAAAGCCAACAACATGATTCCTTCTCCTCTCGAGCCATTCAGTAAAATGAAATAACGTTTCTAAAAATCCATTTTCTCCTATATGGGAGATAGCACGCAAATATTTGGATTTGGGATATGTGCGCTTTCTGAAAAAATAGGATGGTAGTCTTGCCAGGATCATTTGGCAGAGAAAATGTGATTAAATTCACTGTCAGTTAAAAACAATAGATTTTTTTTTAAAAATGGAAAGCATAGACTCAAGTGAACACATAACATTGCCACTACATCATACCTTCAGCTATCAAGAAAATGCTGTGATTCTTCTACCGTCGCTGTGACGTGTTTTTGAAAAACATAGTAGAAGCCAACAAAGACACTGTATGAAGTAAAGGTTATTAATCAAAACATTAACATGCAAACATAAGCTGTTTCACACATGGAATACCTAACATTTAATAAACTTATTAAAGTGGCGGCATTTTGTCATTCATACATAGGCCACCTGGGCAGTGGTATGCATGCAACATTTGTCATACGCAGAATCTCAGGTGATATATGGAGCTGTCAAAATAAGTAGTAATAGTTGATGACAGATGCAAAATAAGTGCCGACATGATTCACTTTAATCAATGCATGTTTGTTTTTTTTCCACTTAATCTCTTGCTGAACAAATGCTTTTATTTTGTAGTCTAACTATTGTGTCATTGGTCAACTACAGTCAGACAATAATGGCGACAGCTGAGTCCAGTTTGGTACAATGTAAAAAGGTTTAAAGAGAACAAAAAGGTTTCAGTAACATATAGCAGCAATAGCACAAAGCACAATAGGAAAAAAAATACATAACTGCAATACGGTCTGTCAAGACTAGATCTTAACCAGCAGTCACTTTCAAGATGCTGCTCTGCACCAGTACAATCCTATAACTTAACTAGAAATTCACCATACACAAGTTAAAAGACAAAATATGTGCTGTGATTTCAAACATTCTACGCTACAGCAAAAGTCAGAGAACAAGTATAAAATAGGGAGAAAAGGAGTTGCTTTAGCTGGTATGTGCTTGTAAAATAATGACCTGAACTTTTCACTTTCTTAACTGGTTTATGAGAAGCTTTGATTTCTTTTGGAAATGCACTAAACACTGAAAATGCTATGCATATTTGATGATAATCTAACAAATACTTCACCGACAGTCAACAAAAAAGTCACGACATTGTGATGATGCTCAGGACTCAATCTGAGAGTAACTAGTCATTAGATCTTGTTTGAGCCTGTCTCCATGTCAGGGTTAATGTACAATTAAAGTAATTCATGAAATTTCTGCTGCTGTGCATTGTGTAAATGCACACAGCTCTCATGAATCCTACTGCTATTTGAAGCTGGAAGTATTTAATAAACTCAAAACTTGGTTTTCATGTTATTAGGTGTGACCGAGTAAGACTGTAATTATGAATTTCACAAAAAAATAAATAAAATGACCTGGATGCAAACATGTAGATTCCAACAACAAGACAGGACTGCATGTCTAAAAGGGGCTGTAGGATGTTCAAACAATTCTAAAGGAAGTACAAAAGGCAGAAGCTGAACTCTGCCAGTCAGAATTAGGAAGCTTTTCTGTCTTGATAGCTCCAGATTTTATTAAATCATAATTTCATAGAAGTGTTGACACCTCCTAAACCATTCAGTTTCAAATGAACATGAACATGACTGTGCATGGCTACAGTATTATGCTCTCTCGGCATGCCCTGGCTGAAATGTGATGAGTCATTTTGTAGTGGATATGTGGCATGTCTGATCATAAAACTGTGACGTCCCCCCCCCCCCCCCCCCCCCCCCACACACACACACACACACACACACACACACACACACACACACACACACACACACACACACACACACACACACACACACACACACACACACACACACACACACACACACACACACACACACACAACAAGCTCAGGAGTTATGCTATATGCTTCTTGATGTTCTGCATATCATCATTTATTCATGATATGAAGGCACAGATGAGTTTTGCTTGAGATGAGTCAAAGATGAAGTTCCAGTAGAGGATTAATTGTATATCAGGGCTTTGCATTTTCTCACTACCTGAATGTTTTGAAAACTTCTCCATCCAGCCATTTAGATAAACAAGCGGAAAAGTGTGGACCCAATTCTAAAGATTAAGAGATTCTAAAATATTGTGCTGATTTCTAACTACCTCCATTACTATTGTCGAGCTCTGTTCATTTCATGTAAACATTCAAAGTGTCTGACTTTACATAATTATACTAAGCTAATTATTTTACAGTTTCAGCATTAAAGTACTCAACACCATGACCATCTCCTTTGATTAGGTTTCTGCAAAAAAAAATAAACGCCTTGAGACTGACCCTGCATTTAATCAATACCAACAACTTTTTATTGCTTTTTTATGCCTCTATGAGCAAGTGGACATGCTTTACAAGTGATTGAAATGGCTATAAATGTTAAGGGGGCAGCAAGAACACAGATCTCTTTTCTAAGAAGAGCAAAGACCGTGCCTGTGCTATGTCAAGACAATCTATGCCCTGTTAATTCACCAAAATCGGTGGCCATTTATTCTTTAATTAAAAGGCGAACCCAAAGAGGCTTCCCTTTTGACTTGCATTAAAAGCTTTTTATTATGCGGTCAGTCATGTTTAATTCACAGCATATTTCAGTGTCAAAAGATACATTGCACAGTCATGAAATATTGAGAAGGGCCCTAGAGGGAAAGATCTCAAGCTTGCTCTCTCAAAAAGATAAAAAAATGAGATAACACACCAGCGCACATCCAGGGCAGCGGTGTATCTTCTTGATCCTCTTATCTCATGCTGCAACAACATATTCCATCGACAGAGCATGACCAAAGGAAGTAATGCTCACAACATAACGGTCATATAGGCACCTGCACTCCCAAACACACATACACTCCTGGGAGTGCATTCAGACGCACAACCAGCATGGACTTTCTGCTAGTTTCTGCTAGTGCTTTGGCTCAAATTACAAATTATATGTAATGAAAGTTGCCTGTGCTTGAGGAAAATATCACAGAATGAATCTACAACATGAATCCTTGCAATGCAGGAATAGCAAATGAGGAAAAAAAGGGCAGATGAGAAGGAGTTAACTGGCATCAAGTTGGTCACATTTTGATTTCAGTTGAAGAAAACAAAGCTGTTGAGAATACTGATGCACTGATTTGACTATTGCTGCCAACAGTAGTAATTCCAATTCAAATCAACTCACCTTTTTAAAAAGCTCTGTATGAAGAACAGACAACCATAGCTACAATATAATGTTTCAGCATCGACACTACGATACGTGCATGTACCATAGCAAACGCAATCAAACAAACATCAAGTTTTTTTTGCTGCTTGGTTACAAAAAGGAAAAGGAGCACCAGTCTTGATTTCCGTGACCTACTAACAAGAGAAGTCTGTCCGATTTCTGCTCAGATTTAAGGGTTCTTGGATTCACTCAGATTCACAGATTTTTGTTCGTTTTTACAAATCTGTGCCCAACACACGGAGTTTGTTCACATGCAGGCTCCACATGTGCACAGCATCATGAGCAAGGAAGAACTGGAAAGTAAATTCTGGCAGCAGAAAGAAAAGCAGAATCAGTTGTCTTGGAATGTTTCAGCAACAAAAAAAGATGACACTGACCAAAAAGTGGTACTCTGTAGTGTCTTGCTATTGTTGCCACTACAAGAGGCATCATGACTAATTTGCTTGACCTTTAAAATGAGCAATGAAAAGCTCTGCAGGATGAGTGCAAAGTCAGGTCTAAATGCCATTCAAGCATAAAACTATTTTAATGCCTCTGGGGGCGTTTCACCACATGAAAAATGCTTCGAACTGTTTTTTCTAGCCCCTTTAAATGACTTTATTTTGTTTTTGATGCAGATGTACTTCCCTACAAAAACACCCCAACAGAGAAAAGAGTGTGTCAACACCTCTGGTTTTGACGTGAAGGCTTTCGGGTTAATTGTACCAGTGGCATCTGTTGTAGTACTGAAAATTCACCACAGAAAATAAAACAAGCAGAACAGAAAATTGTATCACGGTGTCTGGCTGATATTCACTTTGTTCAATAAAGGCAGTATCAGTGATTCAATTTGCTCACTCAAAATACACTCTAATATACCAAGGACAGACAACACACGTTTTCCTCCAAACCTCACAACACTGCACAACTGAAGCAAAGAAAGAAATAGATTAGTAATAAAATTACTTATTGTTGTCATCAGAGTGTGCAAAGGGACATTTCACTGTGTGCTAATGCTCTATTTTCACAAATAAATGCCTAAGGGTTTCAAAAATCTTCTTTGGCATTTGTTAATGGTTTATGTAAGATTAGAAGTAATGGAATGGAACAATGGAAATTTACAATTAAACTGAAACAAAAGTTTAAAATAAAATTGTTTTTATTGTGATTGTTTAATTTGTCCTTGCAGAAATAAATGGGAATGTTGGTTTAGGAGTCTCGCCCATCGTACTTCTGAGAAAAAAACACGAACAAATCTTTCAATGTTAAATAAAACGCTGCATTTCATATTTTTAAAGCTTAAAATACTCTCCTGATTAAACTCCCCTCAAGAATCACATGGCAGCTGATCTGTCTGATGTGTTTTGGTGACACAGACTGAATGATTTGAACTGGCTGCATTGCATCACACAAGCAAATCCTAATCTGCATAGGTTAACCTGTTTAAATTCATAAAGCGGTTAAAGAAATTACTTTCTTGTCGCTGCTAAGTAAATTCACCAATGCTGCTTTATCCATTCTAGCTCATGTAATCCCCTGAGTTGATTAATTCAAAAGATAGCTCTCTGACAGGAGCCAATCTCCACATGCTTTGCTCTTTTCACAAAATCAAACTGATGTAAAAGCTTATTTCCCAAAAATCTCCTCTGAAACCATGTGTGAAATTGATTTCAATCTCAACTGTGTAAATTGACAGTAAGATTTCTGGAAAGCTTCCAGGACAGATTAGATCAGCCTTAACCTCCAAAACCACTGAGATGTTTATGGAAGATGAGGTGGGCAAAATAAAGCCAAACAGGATAATAAAGTAATTTAAGACGAAAGCGATGTCTGAATAACTTCACCACATCTATTGCTCTGGTCTGACATTATTTAAAACTAACTGCAGCTTCTAGAAAAGGGCATGTGTTCATTGTGGCACAAATGGGACTTTTGAAAGATTGCTGCGAAGGTCAGGAAAGCTTTTCATACAACCCCTGTATTTTAGTCATTCCATTTGAGCTGAATGGAGTGGGAATATTTATCCACTGAGCCTTCCTAAACATAATAGAATATTTATGAAAGCTATTTCCGCCTGCTTGAACAGAAATGATACTGACCTCTCGGTAATCTATCTATAGGGGTAGCGGGACCCCAGTGGGAGTTACCGCAGCATATGTGCCGTATAAGTGCGTAAGTGAGAGATGGAGGTGGGTAGCAGACGCATTTCTAGGTATGACTGTAATTTGCAGAGCTACTAAGTTGGAAGTATGTGCTCAGTTATGCGATTTTCTTTTGCAGAAACATCTAGGTCCAAATAGACCAACGTAAAACTTTCAGATCAGCTGCATTTTTGATTGATTGTGCATCGTCCAATTCTATTCTTAAGTTTCAAAATTGACTTTTTTTTAAAAAATGTTTTTGCCTCCTATGAAAAACCAGGACTGCTGCTGAAGAAGCAATCATTTTGCATCATTCCTTCTGTTATTGTGGTTCAAAAAAGAAGCCTTGGTGTAAACATAATCCAAGCACAATGCATAGCAAACAGTTCAAATGAAGCATTAAATTACTTGTATACGGCAGACTAAAAATGTCATAAATTTTCATAACCATGATGTCCAAAATCAGCATGAGTGTGACAGTGAAAAACAAACAAGCCCCCCCGCATAAAAACAGATCTCTCTCTTCTCATTCTGGTGTAGCTGTCCCCTATGGAAATTCCCTATGCCTCACAAATTGCCCTCTCCCATGTAAAATTCACTAAGCTTGTGACCTCACAGATTCATGCAAGTCAATTAAAAACTAGCTTTATTCAAAATGCATTCTCCTAGATGCCAAAGAAGTTTGCACGTTCATCTAAATTCTTATTCAATTCCAGATTCTGTTTCCAAGCCATGGCACAGCTCAAGGAACAACAGACGTTTCACAACATCTGTGTAATGCTGGACTGCCTGCAACACACGCGGGGTATTTGGTTCACAAACAATCCAAAACCTTGGGGTTTGGACTGGAATCCAAAAAGCCCTCCGTCTTCATGTGTGTGTTGTGAAATCTTCAAGGAGACATGTTTTGCCAGCCTGCTAACCTTCGGCCAGAGATGTTCTGAAAGGGAAGATATTATGGAAATAAAAGTCAAACAGTCTCACTGGGGCATTTCCTCCTAATCCCAAAATTCATCACTGAACTCCCTTTCAAATAATTTGCATAAGCAAAGTCCAAGTGCTGGACTAAGCTCTTTCGGCTCATGCAGTACACTTATCCTCTAAAGTCATCCACTTTGGACAGAAGTCATCCGCCATGAATAGAGAGACAAAACAGCTCTTGATCTTGGGAGTCAGAGGGGTTGGGGCTATTCTATCTGACCCGGCCTTGTAGAGTCTGCTGATTGTTCCAGCAGCTTTAAGTCAGCATGGCACTGGCCCCCGGGAGATGACACACACAGTCTTCCTCAAACACCACAAACAGGTGAGGAGACTTTATTTGGCTCTGGCCAGAGGGTGTCTGTCTTCTAATACGTAAGCAGCCGTATAAGGACCCCAACGTGCACAGAAGGTATTAGCATGCACACACACACACTCCGTCGTCTCTCTTCTTTCTGTGTTTCCGACGTGCACGTACAAACACACGCACACCTGGAATGAGTCAGTGTTGAAGAGGAACAACAGCGGGTTGAGAAGGACAAACATTCCCTCAGGTGTCTCGCCGTCATGGCAGAAAATGGACAGCTCAAAACAATAGATTTGCACTCCTCACATTAGATCTCAGCTCAACGTTGCATCTTGAAGCAGTGCAACAAATATGTCTTTTTGTTCTCAACAATAATATCTACAGGGGCAACAACTACATGATGGGGAAAAAAACAACTAAATTGTGCCTTTGTTTGTCCAGGTAAGATTGTTTGTTTTTATCTTTTGTGCTTTAGTTCCTCATTGATGCTGCTGGGTAAAGATCCACCTGGTATCCTTGATTTTATCACAACTGTAACAGTTTTTTGCCTCTTATGTTCTTGTCGGTGCATGTTTTCAAACATAACAGTGGCTCCCTATAGGATTTTTATCACATATAAAATATAAAATAAACTCAGGCTGACGGTGTGTTTAAATTCAGGTCATATAGCTTCTAGAAATGAACTAGTGGCATACAAATTCCTTGTTTGTTTGTTTCTTACCTTCTGTTGAGATGTCCTTGGGCAAACACGTAGGCAGAGCTCCAGTGAATATACACTGTGGTCTTAGACGGAAAAAGCTCTCATTTGTGAATGAGTGAAAATATGTAAAATAGGTGACATCTGAGTAAACAAAGCATAAGCAGTGGCATTCATCTGTCTGGTTAAACTGACTATGACAATGATTTCAGCCGCACAGTTTCTCATTTGAATCTTAGTGCAATGACTTATTATTTCTAATGGCCTAGTTGACTGCTGCTCTTCAGTTGTGTGTAATCCATCAAAGAATGATGGATTAGGGAAACGCACACATACAGATGCACGCGTCATTAGCCATTAAGCGTAGAGTGTAAAAGGCAACACTGAGATTAATAATTCAGTCTTTCAATAACAGCACACAATATTGTTTTAGATGACAATGCTTTTATTGTCGCACCATATTCCCTCACCCTCTACAACAGTACAGCCATGTGCACATTTCTCACACACACGCACGTTTCCCACCATAATCTAACCTTAATATGGCCGTTAGCTTTACCATAAGCTGAGAGGGGATTTTTTCCAAATAGTCATCATTGTGCAGCATAGCAGTGCGAGACATGCTGGTAAGCCTCCACTGATTATAAGAAACGTAGACATTTACATAGGAAATATAATCACACACACAGAGGTTTTTAACCATCTCTGCATATGCCGAGGGGATTTCTTCATTCCATCTATACTCAGTCATACCCCACCACCACCTCAAGATGCTTAAAGTGCTGCTTTTGGGGAAGCCATCTGTGCTCAATGTTGCTATCAACCGATTAGCCACAATATTATAAGCACAGTGCTGTGTAGGTTTCCCTCATGCTGTCAAAAACAGCTTTGACCTTTTGGGCAATGGGCACTAGAAATCTGCAGGGGTCCTGTGGTGTCTGGCAGCAGATCCATCATTGTTCTGATGCACTGATCAGATTGGGATCTGGGGAGTTTGGAACACAGGGCAATGCCTTGAGCTCTTCTTGTTGTGTTCCTCAAATTATTCTTGAGCATTTTTTCGTGGTGTGACATGGTGTATCACTCTGCTGGGGTGGTACGTGTCACAGTAACATCCAGGACTCCAGGTTTGACAACAGAGCATTGCATTCAAACAAAATTATCGATGTCATTCAATTCAACTGTCTGTGGTTTTACCATTGTGGCTTATTGGTGTGCGTATCCATGTTCCCCAGACTATAAGTGCTAAATATTTTCACAAAATTCTGAACTGTCATCTAGTGTCACTGTCAGGTCAACTTTCACTTGACATAGAAAATGAACTAAGCGTTACGGCTCACTGTAGTTGTTCCTACTGTCCATGCAAAGACAGACTTCCTGTATTGATTTCAGTGCAGGTAATCAGTGGGAAAAAACCAACAGTTTATGCTCTCTTAAAGCTTGTTCTTAAACCCAGCTGTTATGAGGCCTGAGCAGTCTGAGGTAGAAAAATCAAATGGGTTTTAATAAAGTGCAATCAACCAAACAAATGTGCCCTTCTAAGCTGCAGTGGCTGAACTGAAACACTCCTACACACACGCATACACACACACACACACACAATTTGCTGACTCAGTAGAAATGATGGTTGGACACACTTGCCAGAATCTGATCAATGCAACGCATAACTAATGGAAATAGGCTCCTGATAGGAATCTAATGGAGGCTCACTTAGGCAGTTTATACTTAAACATGCTGTTACATGCTGTTCCTGTAAAAGCAGCACTTTTAACAGGAAACACCACTTACTATAGATTCCTTTACCAGTACTCAGACAGCTCAACAGACCTACTTATGTAGGTCGAAGAGGAAGTTTACTGCACACATTTCTGTAGGGATTCTTCAGAAATGAAAACCTGCACTTATCTACAGCGTTGTGAATTGTAGTGTAATACAGTATGTAATGAATGCTGTATTGTATTTTGTGTCTGATTTTTTCTTACAACAAATACGTTATTATTATTAAGTGTGATCCACTTACCTTTGATTAGAACAGACATAAACACTCTGTAAAAAAAAAAAAAAAAAAAAAAAAAAATTCAGAACAGCAGTTGTCAACATCAAAACATTAAAGCAATTAAAATACTGTATCCCTGACCAAAATTACCATTTTTCTAAAGATTTTCTTGCTTCAGTCATCTAAAATCTACCACATTCTTATATAAAAAATTGTTGCTTGGAGTAACTTGGACAAGTTGATAAACTAGTGGGAGCAAGCTACATGGTGCCATAAAATAATGTCTGTAAGTGTCTAACAGCTTTTAATGTGGGCATTCCAGATTGACGCATTCAACTCTAAATGAAGCACGACTGTGTAACTGCATCTCCTATTTCTCATTTTAAATTTATGTGGAAAACCTCCACTGACTCACAAAAAAAAGCCTATAAAGTTAAAGGAGCACTCAATTTCTGAAAATTAGTGCAGTATGGAACCTTATAATGTACGAGGTGATTGAAGTATTTATACTCAACTTCGCAATAAAATTCTATGAGGCGTAATACCGACGCTACAAACAAGAATATACATATCTCCTCTCTCTGCAAACTGTGTCTTGTTATCCACAAAGTCTTGGGGAGGATGAAACCTCATTAAAGGGACAAGAGTTGCATGAGACAGCACAGAGAAGCTTTCTTAAAGCCAGACTTTGAAGTTGAAGTGCACAGCAACACACACACAGACACACAGGGCATTTTTTTTTTTTTTTAATGTTTGCATATGAGAACAGCATACGCTCAAACACTCACAACAGAAGCCACAAAAGCACACACACAGCAGATTGCCACACAACAACAGCAAAACAACAGCCAAATAAATGCTGCTGCCCAAGTGTCTTGGGAGCAGTGAAACAGGCTCGGCTCCTAAGACAAAAGTGGACTGGGAAAGAGAGAAGGGAGGGATAGAAGAGGAGGCAAAGGAAGTTGACAGCCTAGAATAAATGACTCAACTTCAAAACCCCTCACATCTTCCATATCCCTGCAGACATTTCAACAACCCACCCACCCAACCAAACAACCAGCCAATTGGAACAAAAGCATTGTGCTTCTCGCAGAGGCTGTTCATTAACAGCTCGGTTGTGTGTTTGTGGCACCCTCCACTTCAAAGCCTCATCTGATTCCTCCCACTGTCAATGAGCAAGAAAATAAGCCTTTGTCAAAAGGAGAGGGACAGCTGAGTGTCATGCACATGTTACGACTCGGAGTAACAAGCCGACTGGCCTTGCAAATCTATAAACCCGGGGTTTGGAATGAAATGCTGACTTGAGAAAGAGGATGGAGGAAGTCAGCGGATATAAACCTCATGAATCTACTTAGATTGGACACTGTCACATTGATGTTTATGAGAAAAAAAACAGTACCAGAGTTGCTGAAAAAACAATCGAGTCATTCTTAAACTCCACATATTCCATACATCAGATAAATGATGAGGTCAAACAGAGGAGTTCCACAGATGATTAAAGTAAACTGACAGTCAGATAGATGCTGTATTTAGAAGGGTAGATGGGAGGATTCATAAGGCTCACAGTTCTTACATTTGCCCATCATGCCGGCTGTTTCACTTGACATTGAGAGGATAAACAGCACCCCCTGCTGCTGAGTGTTATGGCCAGGTGTTGCGAGAACCATTACAGCCCATTGGAGACAGCTTGGAGCACAGGTGGCAAAACAAATACGGATGCTGTGCAGCCCAAAATGGCTAGTCACACTTGAAGAGAATGACAACTTCATTTGTCATGTGGAGAAAAAGAATAACGACGTCACCTTTGATTCTGTCTTCATTAGCCTGAGGTGACCTGCATATGGGGGAAAAGAAGAGAAAAAAAGTACTTTACAACGTAACATGCGCAACAAGTAAATATGACATACTTTAAAGTGAAGGCTGTACTTGAAGCAGCTGGCTGAGAAAAACTACTCCTTTGGGAACTACATACAGGCTCAGAAAACCCTGAGGGGCCCCATCCTATCAAACAGAATGTAGCAATCACAGATTTAGTGGCTGTTCTGTGCAAGGTTAATCCGCTGTGAATGTCAAATAATTACACAGTTAAAGTCAAATGTCAGACATTTACGAACGCATTCAAGGGCAGCTCCGTGCTATCACGCAGAACTATTTTGCTGGTGTGTACAGATTGCGAAGATTAAATCCTGTGTGTTTGAACAAAACACGGATTTAAAAGCAGTTACACAGATGAGGACGTAATCCAATCCAAAGTAGTGCATGAAGTCCTCAAAGAACCCCATTTTAAAAGAACGCATCTGTATTTATTAGGTCATGCCATTTCTCGGTCTCCACACACACTCTCTTTCCCAAAAAGCTTATATCTGCATGAGACAAAGCATTTCTAGATGATAATCTACTTTAAAATGTCAATTTAAACAAGAATATCTGGAGCATAAGATATAATCTGATATGTAATATTTCTGACTTGTCAATAATTACAACCTCTCTTCCTCATCAAGGCGATCATTTTCATGCAGATTGTCAAACACTCAAGGAAGAATGTGCATGTGTGTGCATGCAGATGCTTGAGTTGGCGTGTCAATCGTCCCACAATGTGCATCTGTCAGGTGTGGAAATCTGTTTTAGGTGCGTTACAGCATATTTTGGATATCAGTGACAGACAAGCTTTGGGAATATGGTTTTAGCTAATTGCGTGTTTTGAAAAGATGAAGATGAAAGAGGAAGGGGAAGCGATTTCTGATGACAGGGGGATTCACTAAAGAGAGAGGAGATGTGTATTGTCTCAAAAATAGAGCCTTAAGCTGCATGCTTGCTGTGTAGACAAAATAGATTTCCTGTCAGGAATCATTCTTTTTCAGATCTATACTGCTTACCGCCATTAGTGTTTACTTATACAGTAAACACTGAGGGGATTACAATCTCCTCCGTTAGCAGTTCTCAAAGTTCAAAAAGACAAATGCAGGGTCTGAATTTTAGAAACCTGCCTCTATAGAAAAAGAAGCACTCTTACAATTTGAACCAATTTACAACAACATTATCTGTTGGAAAATGTTGTAGAGACTGGTTTGATGGATGGCGTGCAAGTCACGTTCTCAAGCTCTAAATGCCATTAAAAGGTTTCTGGAGGGGTCAATCAAATTTAAAGTTGAAATTCAGCAATTCATCTTCCTTACACAGCAGTTACAGTGAGCTATATACTGTACAGCCCAAACAAAAAGTTGAAAAACCACATTTTTTGTTATCTTTTTGTCCAGACAACTAAAAAAAAAACGGCAGCACTTAAAGGGACCCTGTGGAGCTTTACTGTAATTAAAAAACAACCTGAGGGGTTACTTTTCACTACACAGTAAACTATGCTGCATGTTTAACACATTATGCTCCACATAAAACACATTTTTAGACATACATTGTGCATTGTTTACATCTATTTTTGGAAGTTGTATATTGTCATGTTGCAGGCATTGTTGTGTATGCACAATAGAACCACAATGGGGGCCTACAAAAATATTCATAGTGGTCCACAGAGTACTTTTAAACCCCATGGTTGACGCTCACATTTGTTTACAGTCATTTAAGTTCTAAGGAAACCATTAACGACTAGTTGTAACGAGATGAAAGACAAATGGATTCTACATATCGTCAGTGAAAATCCCTTGTTGATTGAACTCAATGAAAACATTAACTATTTATGGAACAGTCTGCTTGGGCTTAGCAGATATTTCAGCAGATTACACTGCATCAGCTGCTCTTCATCCAATATCGTTTGAGGCTTCATGAAAGGATTTGAATCTTTGCATTATTGTGAAAGCACGGACTACAAAGAAACTCATAGGTAACATGCAAGCATCCCTTCTGGTGGGGAGTCATTCACATGGACATAATACACAGTTAAATTTCACAATAATTTTTTAAGTACTGTTTAATTTAAAGTATTTTTTGAAGTTTTTTTTTTTTTTAAAAATTAACACCTTTAATTTAACAACCATCGAAGCCAATGAAGAATAAAGATTTCTAATGACTTTTCCACCCATGTGTTAGTGTCAGTGGCTGGTCCTACTGAGCAGCTGAAGGGATAAGCTGAGGGGAATCATTTGTTTGAGCCGTTTTGATACAAAGACACTTATCTTCTCAAGGATATCACTGTCAACTCAGCATAATCCAGCGCTGAACTTTTCCGTGCATTATGAACCTCGTAAGCCCATTGAAAGCTAATCTGTCAGCTTGTCAGGTAAAAGCAAAGAAAACACTTTGATGAAATGTGCGATGTTGATTCTGCAGGAATCAAGAGGATGCATGCTGAGAGCATTTATATCTGAAAGTGTCCTTTAGCGTGCATTCACAACAAGGAGAAAAAGTGATGTTGTCAGCCGGTCTTTGCCAGTGATGGGTATTGGTCTCTGTGCATTTTTGCTCCAGACTGAAATATTCTACCAAGTACTGGATGGATTGCCTTGACATTCAGATTTTCACGGTTGCTAGACAAAGAATCACACTAACGTTGGTAATCTCAAATGCTTCTTGTAGTACCACCATTAAGTTGACAAATTCCTTTTGCAGTGGAATGTCTTTACAACAAATGACTTGATTTTGGTGAAATTTTGCACAGAGAGAGATTCAACCCATGCAATTTTGGACATTTTCCTTGCAGCCCGACTGGAAAATCTAAGTTTTTGCCCTTTTAGTGATATGTCTACAACTATCGAATGGACTGACACCATTTATCAGACATTCATGATTCCCAATGAATCACCTGTACCGACTTCTGTGATCACCTCAGTTTTTACTCTAGCACCATCCATCTTGAGATTTTCTATGTATTTCTTCATGCTAAGTACATCACAGTATAAAAATAAGCATTTTTGCCAGGCAAACTGATACAGGAGTGATAATAGTGTTGCCTGTAAGGTGTCAAGATGCACTTTAACAATAAGAAATGTCTTCAACTGGCTATGTGACAGTGCCACTACTACTGCCTGCAACTCACACCTTTGGTAGGTAGTGTAAACGACAATTGTGAAATGTGCTACCTGCCAAATGAAAAAATCAGATATGAGCTGAAGTAAACAGGTGGCTGGTGACCAACACTGCAATTACAAAACAAATCAAAGAGACCTGCTGTTTTGCAGGAGTGAATCAACTAAAGAAAGGCTGAAACGCAAATTATTATTGAGCTTGAATTCAACAAGTGTCAATAAAGTGATCTCTAAACATGTTGCTCTCTTTCTGCTGGAGCAGATGGTTTGCCTAATGCTGGATTAGTGGTTTAATTGCCAGCTCCTTCTGACTGGAGCAAACTGTTGAAGAGCCAAACCAAAATGACTCCAAACAGGCAGGTCATCACCTTGAATGGCAGCTTCTTGACAGTGTTCAAGTGAAGGAGGCAAGGGGAAGGTACTGGAAAGTCAGGTTCTTTCCACATATATTCTATTATTTAAAAAAAAAAAGATGTTTATTAAAAATGTGGGCCACAGCAGGGTGCTTTTGAGAAGTCAAACATCTGAAAAGACAGGTGGGAGGGTTTCTCTATCTTGCTCCAGGATGATGTGTGTCAGTCATCTGAAACATGCACAGCAGCCCGTCTTATGCATTCAGATGCTTGTTGTTCAATTGCAGACTTCAAAATGTTCATTCTGAAATGAAGTTTAGTAGAGTTGGAAAAACAAAGTAAAAAGCTCTTTTTTGACCTCTGGGTGTTAAAAATTGCTCTGGGGAAGAGCTTGTTTATAGTTGGGAAATGACTGAGTAGACAAGTACTTAATGAGCAAGAAAATGGATGCTTCTCAGAGAGAAAATCTCAAGTTAAGGGATGTGCATTTGTGCTGTGTGAATGCCCCTATGTCTCTGTTGTGTGAGGATATTAGAATATATGTTTTCAGAATATTTCAAGTGAATGACTCCAACATGTTTTGTGTAATTTATATATGAATGATTTCAAACAGTTAATGCTGTTTTCTTGTCAATCTTAGCTTTCAAATTTCTAACCAAAAGTTGAAAATATCTTCACTGCTCCAGCCTCTTTGATGCTGATACCACACACAGACCTACCTTTATATCACACAGTAGTAAATAAATGTGTTGCCCTCTTCCAAATTCTATGCTTATTTATCTAAACGTTTGATCTATCTGCAAGTTCTGAGTGCAACTGCAAAGTCAGAGGAGATAAATAATGAATGGAACCTGTTGTAAAGATGACTGCGTTACAGCTTTCCCTGTTGGTAACGTTGTCATTCTCATGTGCATTCATTACAAGGAAAAGTACTCCTATAAAGGTCTCTTTCTTTCAGTGACCAAACCTATAGAATGCAGTATTAAACAGTCCAGTAAATCTTACCCACCAATCCAGATATGAAATACTTTGCTTTCTCACCAAATCTATGAACCATAACAAAATGAGATGAAGTAAAAAAGAAACGTCTTCTCATTCAGAGATCTGAGGCATAGAATAATAATTATTACATCGACTATTTTAACATTCAAATGAGGTGCAAAATAACCACTGGCTAGACTGCTTAATATTAAGATGCAGGAAATCAGTTTTACACAGCACAGAGAGAAAATACACAGACATATTTTTTTTTTGGAGACAATAATTACTGATAAAGACAACAAACTTGTTAGTTTTCTTCTATAATTGGCATTTTGACAGTCTGGTTTATATCTCACACATCACATTTGGAAATTTTCCTTCAAATACCCAACAAAAACACAATTTTACACAATTTTATTTTGTGAAAACTGTGATTGTTTCAGGCTGTCTGAAGTCATTCTTTCCGTGTGGGATATCTTCACAACTCAGTGTGCTACTTGCACAAGAGAAAGAATATTATACTACGAAATCTTTAGAAGCCATTTCCTTTGAGACTGCCGTTGAAAATGCCCTGAAAAAAGCCCTAAGCCAAACTGTTTGTCTGTCCCTTCTGTAAATTTACAGTTTTGAGAACTTGTAGAAGCCACTTTTTATTGTTTTCATCGCAAGCTGGTCATAGTAATCCCAGTCCGTCATTAAACTGCACACAATTTAGATCAGAGAATAGTAGACCGAAGTCACAAATATACAGTGATGAAGGCTGTGAGTCATCTTACCTCTTTTTGGTCCTTTTTCAACACTGCATTTTAACTGAAGGATTTTTTCTGTACAAAGGGGTTGACATTTGTTCTGCTGACAGCTCACAAAGAAATACGCTGCAAAGCCACAAGCACTTTAGATGAAAACTGGCTCAGATTTCAGACACTGAATGAAATAAGTTTTGTACATCAAGGTCTTGCATATGCATTTGGTTTATTCTATTGATGATCTGCAACTGACACTGAAGATCTAAAAATAATTATATTCTTTCGATCTTTCCAGGGTGTCTGTCTTTCAAACAAGTAAGGGGATGTGAAGTCTGTGCATCTTTTTTTTTTTTTTTTTTTTTTTTTAAATCAAAGTGTTAGAAAAATATACTCCTCATGGTAAGGTATCAAAAAAATGTGCAACAGTGGCCATCTCTATCTACAGACCCATGCAATTATTATAGGGCTGGCCCGAATAGTGGTTTCTGGCCTACAGTTTCCTGGTTGTTTTATCTTCTATATATATATTCTTCATATTTTCATGAAACCAAGTTTAAACAGAAGCAAAGTGACACAGATGTGGCCCATGTGACCGCATGCACGGCTGCTGTTGCTCCCGTGTAGCAAAGACCCTTATGTGGCTCCCCAATCGGATGATAATGAATAGAGTAATTAGCAGCGATTATTAAGTGCTTTGTGAGGCTTCACTTTGCCAATTTATCATGTGAGCATGTTCAATTTATCAGAGCCCATATGATGGTGACAGGCAGCCTCAGAGTACGTGCTCGTATTGTCCATGTGGTCCCCGCTGTACTTGATAGAGAAAAGGGTTAGAGCAAGAGTGCAGTCTTCATCCAGCCATTATGTGATCAGGATTGTAGACTTCCTGTTTGTCTTCCAAATTTTACTCACTGGAGCTCACACAATCATAGCATGAGTAAACAATGTGCACGACAAAAAAAGAACCATGTAGAGCTTTTTGTTTGCCAAATGAGCCTTGTTGATAGTGAAGCATACTGACACAACCATCCAATGAAATCTATTGATTCAGTCATACCTTGCTTGCCCACTGGATACACGGTTCATTACGCTCCTCAAACACTCTATGAAGGCTCTGTTAGGTCCTCCTAGCCCTTGTATAATTCATGTCGAGTGTTTGCTCCTGCAAACCCACTGAGTGTCAAGGTCGTTTTCACCCGAGCTGTGACCCAGAAGGGCTGGCTGTCCCGCAGCAGAGATGGATGTTTGTTTTGGAGGGCCTGTTGTGTTTGATCAGGATAGGCAGTGGAGAACAGATAACAGGTCACAGCATTTCACACAGAATTAGATTCTATTTGTGGCAGTAGCGGATGGGTGAATGGGGTTGTGGTTGCACCCACATTTTCTTCGATTAATTAATAAATTATACTGTACATGAGGTGCCCCACTGCAAACATGTTAATAGCCAAGTCCTCTTTGACAAATCACTGAACAATACATACTCAGTTGCTCCACTTTGTAACCTCTGTCTCTGTTTGCTGTCACTCTCACCTGCTGCTTCTGGCCTGGCTGTCCCTCAGCAGCATGTTGGCTGTCCTCCTCCTCCTCCTCCTCCTCCTCCTCTACTTCTCTCTCATCATTAGCTACAGTTGTCTCTTTCTGACCCTCTCTTACTGCTTCAACTGTCACAGCAGTGACTGAAAACTGGAAATATCCAAAACTCTTCTCTCAACTTTCCCACAGCTTTAAAGACCTGAATGGTAAAAGCTCTCCTGAAGAACTCTAATCTAGATGACTCAGAGCTAACAAATTAAAGACCCATTTCTAAATTGCCTTTTAGAGAGAACTGATTTCAACCATTTGTTCATCTAACTAACAATGCCATTTTAGAACAGCTCCAATCTGGTTATTTCACTGACATCAACACATGGATGGGGAAAAAAAATCTTAAAACAAAACACGGAAAAGAAGATATTCTTTTAGCAGGACCAAAAGTGGAAAAAGAAAAACTGTAAGGCTTCGCACACAAGTTGTCCCAAATCACAAACTTGGGAGAGATTTTAGACTAAATTTGATTCCTCTTTTCAAGAAGGTCATTAAAATATATTTTTCATCTTACAAAATATTGCCAAAAATCACATCTTTTTTGCACTATAAAGATACTGAAATAGTCATTTCCACTTTTATTACTAATCACTTGGGCTACTGTAAACCAGTTTATGATGGATAACCTAAAAACTCGTACCTTTTAAAATTTAAATACTCTTTTTCATATTATATACATCCGTCGTGTGCTTTTTTTCTTTACTTTCATCATCTTGTAATCTGTTTTTCACTTTGCATTGCTCTAATGTTGCTATTCGGTGCCGTTTTATTCTTGCTGTGTGAAGCCCTTTAGACTGCATGTTGGAAGCTGAGTTAAGTTTCATTAAGGCAAATTAATTGGATATCTAATCAGCACTGTAGCTCATAAACAATGGTTGTGATGTTCAGCTTCCCCATGTGTCCTTTAAGTTTCCAGGTGCTTTGTTCTGCTAATACCCTGTCCAGGCTGTCTTTACATGAGTGTATTCAAGTCTTTGAAACTTTGCTTCAGTATTCATCTGGAGTCAGGGATCAAACCTCTGCAACCCAGCAGTGTTATAGAGCTACTCTTATAGATATCCTGTCTAGCTAGGCTCCTTACAGAATTTATTTGAAGA
Organism: Acanthochromis polyacanthus; assembly: GCF_021347895.1. Lineage (NCBI taxonomy): Eukaryota > Metazoa > Chordata > Actinopteri > Pomacentridae > Acanthochromis > Acanthochromis polyacanthus. The sequence goes on from NC_067129.1 coordinate 6,440,352, forward strand.
GTTAAGTCTCCAATCTCCACAGCATTGTCTTAAGAATATATATATAATTGAACCTATGAGAGTTAACTTGAATGTAGCAGTTTTTTGTGCAAAAGTCTTAATGACACTGACCATTTGTAAACTCCAGATTGATTCTATTTATGAATTTGCGTTGCTATCTTCTGTGTAGGGAAAATTACCAAAGACAATCCTTCCTCCAGCATAAATTTTGATTGAGAGTGTATGAAGAGGAGGAGCTATTCACAGGTCTGTGAAAAAGCAGGGTGTGAAGGGGCCGAGCAGATCGATGTGATGCATGCACGTCGACAATAAAATAAGAATTTACCCATTTTAAAGTGTAAAAAACAAAAACAGAAATTCAATATGTTGCGGTCAATGTTGATCTTGTGACAGGCACCACAAATAAATCAATGTATGGGTTGACTGAATGCGTCAACAGAGTGACTGATGGCTGTTTTTCTTCCAACCACGCCTCCTCCTTCTACAATAAGCTCTCTTGTTTTATCTCATTTAAAATCGGTCTTGGCGACCAGTGGGGAAGCAAAGGGCTCAGTTTGATGTAAAAGTGGAATCAAAATTAAAAGTGATTTGTGGGAGTAATGATATGGACTTGGCAAACTATCAAGCATAGTTGTTTGGCAGAGGTCCTCTACACTAATCACTCTTCAAACTGTCCCTCATCAGACACATTGATTGCATTAATGCCCCTCCAAGAACTATCAGTCTGACACTTTCTTATTTTACATGTCGAAGCGTTCCCTGCATTAGCAAATAAAGGAAACCACTCCTTGCTGTCACAAAGTTCTGATCTTTTCCACCGCAGGAGGAGTTGGGAGCTGATTTAAGCAGTGATGGGCTACATGCTTAGATTTGCAGAGTCTTTCTGGGGTAAAGCTGACTAAAACATGAGTGTAGTGAAGAAAATGAGCACATCGGGGCATGTTATGATTTTGACTTCTTTATTAGCTCTGTGATTTTCTGTGTGCCGATTTTGCAAGGACAGGAATTCAGGTTGTGATCGAATGCATTTAGCTGAAGTTATTCAGTGAAGCTGCAGATTGACTTAGCAGGCAGTAATTCAGTCTCTTGCTCAAGGACAGGTCGACGTGACCAAACTTAAGCTTTGTCGAGCTGCTTGCAGAGGTAGAAATGTTGCTGTAGCCTCAGCTCATTATAACCAGAGCTCGCACTTTCATGTCAGGAAAATTCATCTTCAATAGCTGAAGCTGAATGTTAGCCAAACGAGAGCCCAGTGGGACCGACTTTAAATCCTTAAATTAAATCCAGGAATATAGAGGTGATCCTTAGAATGCTCAAACTTCACATACAAGTTTGGCACCTTAGAAAGTTTAAAAATAACTGTTACCATTTGTCCTCTAGGAAGACTGTCCAGTATTTGAATCTGCTCACTAATGTCTTAAATGAAGTCACTGATCTTAATTCCCATCCACTTTGACTGGCAGAGGGATTTAATTAAACTTTAAAGGATGCTCCTTTTGGTACAGTAAATGTATATCATGACTTGTTCGCCGTAATTCAGCTGGGTTAGGCTCCGGCCTCCCCACGACCCTGCAGTGGATAAAGCAGTGAATAGAAAATGGATGGATGAACAGATTATGTCTTGTATGTATTTAGTTTTTAATGATAACATGTTGGAAGTGCATATAAGAGAGCTAAGAAAGTATACAGGGCTGGTAAAGTGTGCTACAGTGTGCTGGTAAAGATAATCGATTTTTCACAATATTAAATCCTCGGAAAGGCATGAAACAGAAACTGTTTCCAAATGTTCACGGTGACAAGAGCAAAAGGATATAACTGTGAAAAAAAAAATAAAGAGAAAAAATCCTCTCAGCTTGACCTGCAACACATGCTGGTGCAGTCCACACTAAACATGCTTGACCCCAATCATTTCCTTTGACTTCATCCAACACCCAGTGGTGCAAAGTTGAAGTGAAGTTTGAAGAAAGCCTCTCTCTGTACTGTTCTCTCTCTCTTGGGGTGAAGTTTTTCAAATCTCTGTGCAATGAAAAGTACATCAAAACAGCAACCAGTGTCTGCTGCAGAAAGAGGGTAGGATCCTATTAGTCTATTTAAATATGTCTCCATTACAAAGTCCTCTGAAAGAAAGGACTGTCCATGCTAATCAGTTTTAATTAAATGCTGAGCTTTGGAAAATGTAATTTTTTATCATCTCAGAAAAAATATGACATGCGTGTATTTGTACTGATGTCATCTCTGCATGCCGACTGATGTGTAAATAACTGTTTAGGAGTATTTTAACGAGGTCATCTGCACTTTCACTTAAAGGCGGCAGCAATAGATTTTCTGACACGATTAAACTTTTCATGAAGGTATAAGAACTTTTCTTTGTACTTGAGCTGAAGTCCAAATCCCATTTACATTTTCCTTGATCCACTTCAAAGGAGGCTTTTACTTTGATGAGTCTTAAGGAGTTAACGTTCTTAAAGTTTACTGTGATCATTTGAATCTGACTTTTCCCTTGGTCCGTGTGAAAACATTAATAATGCATCTCAAACCATCAATTTATTGCGTCTGAAGAATTTGCATATATATTGGATTATCATTGGATTATCATCACAGCATCCAACACAGCATTCATAATTCATGAGTAAAAAAGTTACCAAGTTTGCTGTGAATCACATGACAACAGTTAAGGAATATCAGGTTCTGTTATTGATAATATCAAATACAAATTACTTGTCTGCCTCATTCACCTTCATTTAGCTTAAATAGGCAATGTGTGGCACACAATTTTTAAATGAAGTAATGCAACTTTCAGAATCTAGCTCTGAAAAGTAGAAGGGCAAGTGCTTCAGACTGGCACAGTGGTTGTCAACTGAAATTTGAGTTTCTGTGAAAGCTTAGACAGTGTGAAGGACATTGCATGTTGTGAAACTCTACAGATGCTGTCCAGAAATAAGTAAATAATAAAATTAAAATTAAAAAAAAATGCTTGCTCTGTGGCACTAAATAGCTTCAATGCATTTAAAGAGGCCTGATCAATAGTGGGAGCATATTCTTTGGTCAGAGTCAAGATACATTTGTTATATTTGTCTATGATGGAGTCAAGCGTGTTTGGAGTGAAAGTGGGCAAAACTTCCACAGTGGATGTATGGTTTCCACAGTGGAGCACAGGGGTTGGAGTGTGATGATATGGGACTCCATGAGTGGAAAATCCGTTCCTGAGATGCCATTTACCAATGGAATCACAAATACCTGTGGATGCACTAAAATACTGGCTGAGAAGATGACTCCCAGCCTCCAGGAGCTTGGCAGAAGTGAAATAGTTCAGCATGAGAACAATCCAAAGCACACTGCCAAAATCACACAAGAGTTTCTAAAGAAGAAGAAAAAAAAAGAAAACCAAGACCTGGCAAAGCAAGTTACAAGACCTTGGGGGTGTTTTAAAGAGACAGGTAGTGAAATACAACACAGTCAGCAAAGCAGCTGGCAAAAAAATATCTGTAGAATGACAGAACATCTTCCATGCCAAGAGAGATGGAGTTTGTCATAAAAAATAAAGGCATATGAAGTATTAAATAAATAAAAGGTTTGGATTTCAGCAAAGAAAGGTGCACTGACTCTGCTTTGAGTTCCTACTGTGGGTCCAGTAGTTTCTAATACAATAAATCTCAAACTTAACATTTTTAACAAGACCAAACGCCCTACTGTTGAACTTAGAAGCAAAGCAATTCTTTAAAGGTGATACAAATTTGAGTCATTTGACATTTAAATGATATTACACATGAGTTTGCTCATTCCTGGTGTATACTTTACATGTTTTTGTTAGGACACAGCAAAGAAACAAACTGAGGAAACACCAAGAGAGAGATTTGTACTAAAAATACTAGATATTTCTAACTCAGACTGCAGCAGATTCTTTACAGCTGTCAAACAAGGGCTGTTGGGTTGGTTTCTCATCTTTTACAAAGTTTAACTGCATCTCTTCAAGACCAGTATGGAAATATGCCATAAAAATTACAATGAAGGTCTGACATCTAAGCATGACAAGTATTTTGTTGTGTCATGTGCCCACGGTAATTATAACCAGAAACAAGGAAGAGAGGTGACACTAATGCCACAGAATCTGCATAGGGAGGAGGTCAGGGTGGATGGGTGGGTTTACCAAACATCAGACTGTTATCTATGTCCCATAATTACTATTTAATGACTTTGACTTTAAGTTGTAAACACTGCATTGCGACGAAGGGCCACTGAAAATCAGTGTTCCTTTTAAACATTATAGTTACATTATGACAATGAATGGCATCTATTTAGGACCCCAATCACAAATAAAACCTACAAATAGGGTAAAAACATCTGTGCAAAACTTCCTATTAGTCCAACCAATCATTTTTCTTGTCCCTGATAATGACAGGTGAAATCAAGCAATCGTACTTCACCAAAAACTTCACTTAAATCACCATTTGGTCAGAATCACAACAAAATGCATACCAGTACAAGCACAGTAAGAACCACTGGTGTTATATTGTATCTGGCAAAACATTTGTTTTGCAGATTTTGGAAATGCACATCAGAGGGAAGTGGCACTGTGCTGCTGCTTTCATTGAAGTTCAATATGTCTGGGAATCTCCTGTTGCGGTGCTGAATAAGGCTCAGAAGTTTCAGGTGTTTTTTTTTACAGGACTGATTTTGTAAAGCTTGAAGTGAGACGGGCTGTGTTTTAGATTTCTTTTGTGAAGTCAGCTTTGATCTGCATATGCTTGATACTCAAATGACACTTCAAAGACCCAAGAGACAGTGGTGCACATAATGCAACCAAATGCAAGACCCTATTTCGACTGATTCGAGACCTCTCTCTTTTTTTCCCCCTCTCACCAACCAAGGTTTATTGTAACAGCAAAGTGACAAACTGTCAGCAAACATCAAATCCACTGTGTGCTGCTGTGCGGTGTCAACAACACAGAAAGATCCACTCGACCACAATCTGTCAACCATGACGGAGGGACATCAAATAGCACAACGGCTGCCACATTCATCTCAAAAACCTGCACACATAGGCAACTGCTTCAGCCCACCTCGCTTCCACCCACTGCTGTCCTCTCACCTTTATTCAGTCCGAGTGGCTGTTTCCCTTCTCTGCACATCTGTCACGGCAAACATAATCACATGGCTATACGCACATGTAGGTACCCATATGCACACGCAAGCACACCGACAACAACGACGCTAGATTTCACCGTGTCCCTGCCAGTTACAGTATCGTGCACAGTGACAGAATACTCGCATCATCCCATGTGTACGGTGTCTGTTCCTACACATGACAGCAGCCATTGTGTGATACTGTATGAGCACTCTCTCAAATGTCAAAAGGATTGTGGCTCTGCGACAGTGAGTTAAGTACCCATGGGTGAAAGAAAAGGACATTTTATCTCCAGTGCTTTAGAGACAGACTGTTCTGAAATGTTGCATGGGCAACTGTTGCACAATGGTGGAATCACAGACATAGGGATTTCTTTTTTCATGAATTTCAGCATGAATAATTATTTCAAGATGGCGGATTTGAATTGTCTAGTAAATGTGTTTAAAAATAATTAGTTATATTTTTAGAGTCCCAATGTTGTACAGAGACTTGATTAAAGTATCTGGATGTGGACTTCAAGGACAAAGGTTTGTGACTGTTGTTAGAGCAACTGTTAAATGAGTATCAAAGTGACAAAGGGTTAATGTTACTAATATATAGTGTTGAATCAGTAAAAGTGGACATGATGGAGTCGGTCTGCTCTGAGTGTGACTTTTGTATTGGAAAATAATTAAATTTGTCTATTTACTGTTCGTTAGGTGGTGAAGGGCAGTAGTGGAAATATCCCCACAAACATTAATTTAGTCTTGATGTGCAGGAGTGAACCATTTATAATGCTAGTTGCTGTTGCTCATTGCTCTATTTTTGGGGAATGATGTGGAACTTTTAAATATTTACTGCACTTGATATGAGAAAATTGATTTGGCATTGTAACAAAAAAAGTCCTATTCTCCACAATGTTGCCATCCTTTCTGAGGTGAAGCAATTCCATCCTGCTACAGCTGACCTGTTCTGACATGGGGAGGTGTCTATCGAGGCATAAGGGGCTTGTTATTTTCCCAGCAGGCACCTCATTAGAGTCCCCGTGACCTTTTACAATTGAATAGACCAATGGTCGTGCAACATTTTGAATACAGAAATCCACTCAACTGACATTTTTTCAATGGAAGAAAGGACATTCTACCGGGTTTTGAGAAAGTTCTGCCAACTTGAATATTGGTTCAGGCTCACACAGATCAATTATGTTGCATCTGTGGCCAGTTTCTGTTGGCAATATATATAAGGGTTACAAGTCACAGTGTTTCTTTTTGAAAAGTAAAGAAACTCAACCAGATTCTGCACAAATAATTTTTCAAAACAGTTTTCTGATGAGTCAGGTTTTTATGGAGCTGTATAGAGCGTATATAATCGCTACAGGCGACCCAACTGCTACCTTACTAAGAACATCATGTACCAGAAGTGTGGGTAAAGAATAAATACACTTTAAAAATCATAATTTTAAGATTTTATTCACATTTAACTGAAGTCATAGGAATGTAAACAGTTTGATCTGTTTTTCAAATGTATTATTCTTATTATCATTAGTAGTATTACACTTGATCATTTTAAATTCTGTACTTTAGTTTATTATGTATTTTTTTCTTCCTTTGTATATTGTGGTCTGTTATGTACCACAACACTTAGGTTAATTTCTTGTGTGCAAAAACCCATGTTATTGTTACTGAGAACCTTCTATAAAGCCACTATAAATCAGGAGCGTGGTATTGAGTTTACCTTTTACCTTTACCTTTGGACGCATATTATTTCATTGCTTTATGCTCCTTAAATGTAAAGTGGGAAACATCACATACATCATTGCATCAAAAGACAGATTGCACTATTCCTTTCAAAACCACTATAATGAAAAGTGTTGTTCATGGCACACACGTCTTTCTTTTTCCTGCTATGAACCAAGAATGACTGAAATCCATTCCAATTATCTTCACCTCTGCTGTTGTGTCCTATCCCTGTCCTTGCTCGACCTGCTATTTTGCATCTTGCATCTCATTAGCAAAAAAAAAAAGCCATTGAGGCTAAAAGTACTCTGCAGGAGAGCCTCTACAGGAGAAGTCTGTAACCTACTGTAGATGACCTTCATATAAACCAAGTGCCACAATTTGCATGCCTTGTTTTTATCTACATTTATTTTAGATCACTTATCACATCCTTTTTTATTATAGTACACACTGCCATTTTAATGTCTGTATTCTGTAGCCTAAGCAGAACTGTGTAATAACAAAGGCTGAATCATGTACCACAGGGACCTGATGTTAAAGTAATAACTGTCAAGAATGAATTATCCCATCACGTCTGACTTTTGGCCCTAATGTGGTACAGATTTAATATCTTGGTCAAGGGTTCTCCAGCAGATTCAGGGACCGTTTCCTTCATCACACTGAGAGGTCGTTTCTGTGTCCGTGAGGCACTGGCTTTCTGAACTTTAACTTCCTTAACTGCTGTTTATCTGCCATGACCTCATAGCACATCTCTCAGTTGACCTCTGCTTAAAAAAAAATAAAATAAAAAAAGAGAGAATGGACTCAGCGCAATGATACAGAAGGCCGGAAAAGCAATAAAAAAAAGCTATTTTAATTTGCCCCCAGTTTAAGATCTCTGTGATATGGTGGGATACACACATAATTGCAGGGATCAGGGACAGTCGTCTCGATGGAACAAAGATGCCCTTGGCTTAGTTGGTTGGTTGACAATAGTATCTCTATCTCTCTCTTCTTATTTAAAGATTCCCTCCCTCTGGCATAAGCAATAATCTGACTCAGCCAGAAATTAAAGTTTTCAAAGTTTTCAGATTGCACACTTAATTCACTGGTTTCACTCTGATGAGATTTTACTTAGACATATTCCAGCTAAAACCCTTGTTATTAAATAGGCCTGTGAGGTTACACTCATCCTAATGTTTAGCAATACAGTAGTTATTAGCCACTGGAACAATCAATTCAAGATATGAAGCTAACAACTCACATTTTAGGCTAATGTCACTAAAAAGCAACAATAGAAGGCTAACTCGATTCCAAGCCCATCACAGTGTCACGGTTTGCATTCATCTGAATACGGTTAACCGAAAACTGTCCTGTTTTAAAAGAAACAGACCCAATATATACCACCACAGGATGGAAACAGATCAATATACCCAGTGGTTTATTTTCAATTTCATGCTTTTCTGGTTCCATCAAAATGTGTCAGTGGGTGATAAATCCCAACTCTAACTAGCGCACTTTCAACAGGATTTGCTGACTGAATCCCGCTGTCATTCACACATCATAAATATAATCAGGATGCTTATTTATCCTGCATGTGCTAATCAGATTCATGATCTATGTGTAAAGTATGACAGACAGGGACATTCTTTAAGGTTTAGATTCATTCATGGAGGCGTGCTGACGACCAAAGTGAGTGTGATGTGTAATTTTCACCTCGTGCTTTTTTTAGTGACTTCCTGCATCACTGCATGCAAGTACCTGCTGTTACTGCCAATTGCGTGTATTTCAATAATCAGTACAACATGCACGCACATGGTACAGTTTTACACTCTCATGGAATTACTTGATAGGCTAGCAAGATTATTTTTGAACGCATGCTGGTGTAAGAGACTAATTTAAATGCAAACAAGCTGATTCATTGCTTTCTCTTCCCTCAAATATGCATGTTTTAGGCAAAGGAGCACAACTAAGTTATTCAAACCCTTGGGACATAAACAGACTTCAAAAGAGAAGCGTGATTTTCTTGGCCATTTCCAACAGAGCCAAAATGAAACAGAACAGACAACATTTGTGTTCAGCTGCAAAGAAACAATGCATTTTCTCAACATATTAACATATAGAGATGGATGATTTTGTATAAAACTTGTGAAAACTTTTTGCAGCACTTTGAATGACCCTTGAAGTGTTTCTCCCTCGACACAAAATAATATTGTTCGGACAATATAGCAAGACAGCAGATGATGGGTGATTTAAAGTTAATCAACATAACTGTTCGCCTTTCTCTTTCTGTGTGGCCTGATTTCTGACTGCAGAGTCCTCAGCTGACTGAAGTGACCCTGCCTTTCTGATGGCGTGGATGAAAATGGGCCTTGACCCAAGGCCAAACATTATGATGATTAGCCTGACAAGTTAAATTCCTCCCTAGAGGTCCCTAATACAACCTCAATTAAACTGTCCCAGTCCCCGGACAGCCCGAGGCAAGCCGGACTCTTCGGTCTTCAGTTAATTACAGCTCATCATCATGTGTGTGCGATCACGCCAATTTTCATCTCTGGACATTTTAATTTCACACACTTTTGGTTTTGCTGTTTAAGTCCGGACTTTGATTCATGAGATATCCAACGCATCAGTGAAGAATCTTCATTAGAAATGCATCCTATTGCTACATTTCATTTTGAATAGTGGTTCATTTGATAAAATGGTTAAAGACGTTTCAGAAACAGAAATAACAGTCTTATATTTGAGCATTTCAAGAGTCAGTCCTTTATGAAATGCTCATCATGTGGAGAATCAAACCAAATATTTTGTTGCAAAGAAATTAAACAGGATCACATCCCTTCCTATCTTCTCCTCGGCTGAATTAAATACAGGAATTTATTGTTTTGTTCATCACCTCAGCACATTTTACATTACACCACTGAGTTTTAATAAACTCAGTCTGAGGTAAGTACTGATGCAGTTTGAAGACTTCAGTATTAACACTGGCAAACAGCTCACTCCTCAGACACCTTTAGAAGACCAAAGCGGAGCAGGGGCAAGAGCGAGGGGAGTACAAAAGACAGAGTTCAAGCATTAAACAAAAAGGAAAACACCAAAAGAGCACTGGAACAAAAACAAAAATAACTACAGGACGGGAGAGGGAGTGCATCCTAAAATCAGCGCCTTAATTAAAATCTCGTTTTTCTCAGAGGGCTTGCTAAGGCAACAGAGTGGTAATTTGGTGAATGAACAAGTATCTCCAGAAGAGAAACCATGGCATATTTGAATGTTCTTTAGTTGATCATATCACAGGCCGAGTTTTTTTTTTTTTTTTTTACAAACCAGAGCGACTTCATGATACCATCATATATGCACCTGACAAACAGAAAAAAAAAAACAAAAACCACCAGGTCAAAGTAAGGTGTCAATACCCAGAACTACCATAAAATCTCTAGAGCTCCATGGTACTAATTCTTCAAGTCTCTGCTGTACTGAAGGAACACCATTGATCAAAAAGACAATTCTTCATTTGGATTACATGTATAAATGACACATGGACACATAAAAAAAAAGCCACAAATACGTGTTTTTCTGGATGAGTCCATGAAAAAAATAAGGCTTCATCTCCTTCTCCTCCTCCTTATTCTTCCAACCACCTTTAAATGACTGATTACTTCTCTGATGTTTAATTAGATGATCATCTGTAAGTAGAATGCCATAAATGAATGAAAGAGGGGCCATAAATAGCCACAGTCATGCATAATGATTATGAGTTAAGATGGTTGCTGTGAGTTTGTCCCAGAGTCTTCAGTGCAACGCAGTCAGCACTGTTTATTTTCCTTGGTGGCGAAAAAGCACTGACACACATGGGGTTGGTTAAGGATGAGTCTACATTAATTTAAGACTAACCGTTGGGGTATAACTCAGGATTATGCACCCAGTTTTCCGGTGATAAAAATGTATTAAACTTTTTACAGCTTTATAAATCTCAGTCCGGGAATCTATCTAAATATTCTTGTCTCTAGTTTTACAGCTTTTTCTGGAGTCTGTTTTGATCATATTGGTGGCTGTCACAAATCTCCAATAGGTGTTCAGATGGGTCCGGATCTGGTGAACAATAAAACCACTCTGATAGGGTCGCATCTGCATTTGCTACATTTCTCCAGTCACTCATTCAAATTGTTGCTTTAATCTGTCATCTGTCTGCGTCTTGTTCTGAAACTGTCACAACATCATTATGGAAATATGGAACACTGGATGATTAATTTTAAAAAGTGTTCCAGTCACACAAGCACAGTGGTTGTATTTATGGAGTTGGAGTAGTTAGGAAAAATAAAGAAAATCTGTGTTCCACTGAGTGCCGTGCCGCTTTAACCCTTAAATGTACAAGCACCAGACAAAGTCATTAGGGCCTCATTTGTATGCTTTGCACCACTGCGCTGCAAACAATATAGTAAAGTGATATACAAAAGCACTTGTTTAAATCTAAGAATTCCTAACATTCACTTTTAGCTTTCACTTTTATTTCTTTCCTGTAATCCAATTTCTGTTCAGTGTATTACACTCTCTCTGTGCCTGATAGAACCAAGCCAGCATCATGTAATTATTAATATCTCAAGACCAATGGGGAGGTTATGATTTTACCTATCACTCTCCAGTGACTTATCTCATTTCCTCATTGTGTGCTGAACCGCTCTGAGGAGGAACTCCGGATACGGTGCTTTGCATTGTAATATCTTTCCGAGCCAATTGGTATGCTGCCTGAGCCGGGGAATAAATGCAGCTCTCGCTTTCTCATGCATTTACATTGTGACCTGTCTATAATGTGATACAGAACAACAAAATACTGTATGTACGGCATATGGAGACACAGATCACTCCACCTAAATTACAGTTCTAACACACTATAATACTTTAATAACTTACAGTGATGGTATTACTCTCACCGCTGCCACCTCCTTTCATCCCCATCATCATCCAAACTCGTGGTGACCCCACAGTGATGAAGTCACTTCAAATAGGATTCAGTCACCTTGACCCTGGAGGACCGTGTCTGTAATTAATCACTCAGTGTTTTGAAACACAAACAGCCCATTAGCAGTTTAAATGTGGGTGCTTATGTACATGTTTAGGGGCAATTTTGTTTATTAATGGCACAGCTATAATACTAATAGCTATATATTTAAATGAGGGCATGCCCTCAAGAAAGAAAATAAAGGTTGAGTAAATATATCTTAATTGAGCTTAATTGAAAACTATGACTCACAAATTACAATTACAGTTATCATTACGTAAAATAGAACTATTTTAAAAAATGTTGAGGTAGTCTGTTCAGTGGCACTGTATAAATGAAAGAGCACATCAGGAAATTAATATCAGTTATCATAATTGTAATTTTGAAGCAACTTCAACTTTTAATATCTGCCATTTAACATTTATTTAAATCACTAACTTCATGCTTTCCCTTTATTTTCTGCTTAATGTCATTGTTCTGTGACAGACATGTGCAATGTTTCCTATATACTGAAGGTATGTAAGGCTTTACACTTTAAATTTCTTTATTAACTCACTGAACAAAGCATAATTGGCTTTTTTCAACACTTGTTTTCTCACTACAGGCTCATTTTCCACTGCAATATTGAGTCCAGCACCTTTATGGAAACAGCACAGTCATCGCTTAAAGAAGATATAACTTAAAAATGTAGTTTCTGCAGTATAACAAGGTTGGAATTCCATAAATCATATTTTTTTCTTTTCAAAGGTAGACTTTCCATAGTCATTTGTTTTGTAAAAATAAAAAGGTGTTACCAATACGGAAATATATGACTACTTAATATAGATGTTTTACAAGCTACATTTAGTATTTACTTCTGGACTTATCTGCTTTGTCTAAACACAGCCTGCAGTTAAAGCAATAAATCTATGTCTGTCATGTGACTGTTGATTTCAGTCATGTCATTTATGGCTTTCCAGTTGCACGATTGTGCTCATAATCTTTTTTTTCCACAAAATTTCTTTAATGCAAAGAGTTTCTTTATCATGAATTTCAAAATGACACATATAGAATGAAGTGATTTGATGAGATCATGATTTTAAGCTCAGTATTGGTGAAGTTTTCTGACAGCATATCACAGGTAAGTGACAATTCTTTCTGTTTGGGCAGTATCTGGTTCTGATAAACAGTATCATTTTGGCAAATTTTTGAAGATAACATGCCTTTGGAACCCGGCAGCAGGTTTTGGGGTTCAGAGGGTTAAAATAAGCTCTTCAAGCTGTCTTATTTTTCAAGAAAAAAAAGAGAAACATGCCAACTGGCAAGTGAAACCCAAATGAAGCAGTTTTCATTTCAACATCAAATAAGGACAGCAACAGCCAAGTGAAATGGAGTCAAGCTGCCAAACTGTTTATGCTGCACAATGAACCAAAAGTAATAAAGCTGCGCCCATGGGGCTGTATCCATACATTTATTCATCTGTGAAACCACAGAAGCGCAAGGAAGTCTGGAAAAACGGACACAGGAACACAGATCAAAAGAGCATCTATATGCCACAGACAAGGGCACACGTGCACAGTTCAACCACCCCGTGTATGTGGTTCCGTATTTAGAAGCACATGTACAAATAGTGCATGCACACTGAACACACATGTTGTGTGGAATGCCTTGGGCACAAGCCACATTTCGCATTTTACACTTCAGAGGTTGTGCTCACAGAGATAAACAGGTCATCGTCACCAACATTAAAGGCCGATTTCTATGAATCCATGTAATCTAGTGCATTTGAAGAATTTCCCACATTTGCAGGCAACACTAAGGCAGGAACAGGGATGGGTGTAAAGGCTGGAAAGATCTGATTCCTGCTTCTTGTGACCATCACTACTGTATTTAGCTTCCTGATGTCAGCCATGTGATAAATCATCTCTGGTGGTTTCTAAATAAAACCAGTGTCACAAAGGCAGATTTTGAGCATTGAAACTCGTGGTTTCAAATAAAGTTCAGGTAAATTTCTTGTTCTGACATTTTTTTTCCACAATATCAAGAATCTCGGCCTAAAAATGATACATATAAATAGTAATTAATGCATGCAACTGCATACGAGGAAGATTTAGGATTTACTTCTTTTTTTTTACATGCAAAAAAACACTGTTGCAACATTATTTGCAAGGCTTCTAGTCCAGGGATTTACAGAGAAGGACAATGCATCGTGAACAGAGTGCTGCAATTGGTTGCTTGCAAGTGTATCCCAATTCCTTATAAATGTGCTCTGCCAAACCAGTCGTCTGGTTTGGTGCAGTTAAAACAAAGTACAGGCCTCGCACAGTCTCTAGTGCATCTAATGAGAAAGAATTTAATGACATACAATTCAGCCAAGATGTTTACTTGAACTGGCAATGTGTGCTGTGCAATTAGCTAATAATACATTTATATCTTGAGGTGCCTTGGAATCCTTAACCACTAATATATGGAGATGCAAAAATATCACAAATGATTTAACCAGACACACATGCCAACATTCTCCAGGGTGAGCGATAGTACGAGTTGAACTGTGTCGCATGCATCTCAGTGACACAGCGATGCCAGACTGTTAATTAAGAAATGCTCTATAAATGGAGAGCGCAACGTTCGGAAAATTCCGCCAACTATGAGGACAGAGGATGGTGATGAAAAGATGTAAAGAAGACAGAGATTAATTTGGAGATGCACTAAGAACAGGTTAATATACTGCAAGAGAAGATGTGGATGTGCGTGGGATTGGATGCTGGAGTGAAAGCAGGATACAGATGAGCAGAGCAGAGGTTGTATGCAATGGGAAGGTTTGATTAGATTCTAGGGTCTAGCTTGTGTGGTTAAATTAGCGAGTGAGTGTATGTGTGTGTGTGTGTGTGTGTGTGTGTGTGTGTGTGTGTGTGTGTGTGTGTGTGTGTGTGTGTGTGTGTGTGTGTGTGCCGTGTGTGCGTGTGTGTTTGATGACATGTGGTGAAGATAGAGTGAGGCTATAAACCAGGTGGCTGTGACTGTTGGAGGGTTTTAATATATGTGGGGGAGCTTGGAAGACAACAGGGAGCAAAGAAAGGTGGTATCAGAAGGGCGTGACTTGGATGGCAGGACGAAACTAGAGAGGAAACATGAAAGTCGGGTGTGTCTCGGTGACAGTGAGTGAGAGCCGAGAAAGATTCTTGTGGCAATAAGAGAAGAAAGAATTCAAAATGATGTGCAGCCAAGCCACTCACAGTGGATATAGAAGTCCATTATGAATATGTATAATCTAGAGATGAAAAACTATGTGGAATGTAAGTAGCACGATGAATTAAAACAGACTGAGTATCAAGTTTTGTGTTTTCATAAGAGCTCATCGCCTCGAATTTGCTTAATGCATCCAGGTCACTGCATGAGCTAGAATTTGTTTAAAACCCGCAATGCATATCTATAAGTTTTTATATTAAAAAAAAAAGACCAAAAAATCTAAATAAGCTTTATGCTGCGGGAGAAAACAAACAAGTCAATATCTGTTTTTCTGTATTGTCCTTAGTGTAATTATGATTATTAGTTTTTTTGTTAGAAGTTAACAGGACAGTCTTACTGACGATAAATAATTTAGCAACGATGTACTTGCATTTTGGTGAAGAGGGAGCTGACAGAGAGTTTGATAAGGATGCAAATGAAGGGTTAGAAGGTGGGAAGCAAATGGAAGGAAGGGAAAATAGTAGGAGATAGACTGGAGGAAAGGAAAGAGTGAAAAAGAGCAAGGCATCAGGAGAGACGAAGGGAGAGGAAGAGGTAGGGGTGTTGAAAGGCAGACATCGCTGGCACTCTGTAGCTACGTGTCCTGGCGAGGCTGCGGGATGGAGCAATACACCTGCTCTCACTCTATTCCCTGTGGATCCACAGGCAAACTGTCATCTCTCAACCCTATCCCATTTTCCCTATTCTTATGCACTACGCAGACACACTGATACAGTCAAGCATGTACTTTGATTTTGCAAACAAGGCCCAAGAAACTCAAGATCGACCAATATTGTTCTTTAAGGGCAGATACTGATACCAAATATTAGAAATGAAGAAAGGCCAGTTAGAGATATTTACAACCGATGTATATTACATGTATGAGGGTAGCGTAGCCTTAGCCACTGGGAGAGTAGCTAATTTCCTGATTTGTGGCGACGACTGGGGTTTCTTGTCCAGTTTTTGCAGATTGCATCTGTCAGTTAAAAACAGACTGTTAAAGTCAGTCTTACTTTCGAAACACATCACAGGACTTCAGACAGCATTAGGCACAGGCCTGACAGGTAGCTTCTCAATGATGCTGTGTAAGTGTGTGGTGTTTATAGTAAGTCCAGTAACATCTGCCACTTAACCCTCCAAACAAAGCTTTTCTCTGCAAATGTGCTCATCTGCTTTGGTCTGAAAACAGTAACTTTCAGTGTTGATTGGATGTTACCTGTAATGTGCAACCAATCAGATAGAACTGTGGGTGGGACATTGCTGAGACAAAAGAGTAAGTACTGAGAAAGGGCCGTCCACATCACAGTCAAAGTAGTGCATTCAATTTATTGATAATCTGTTCATTAAAATTACATGACCGATGTTTGGAAAAATTCCAATTATCTGCCCCAATAAGCGGTTGAGCCTTGCCAGAAAATGGGGCTGTTGCTTCTACACAGTTTTATTCTACCCAGGCATATTAACTCTTCCAAAAATCACCTCAGCTACCTGAAAAGCAACAAAACTTTTGAGTATAAGAGGTCTTCAGTAGCCGATATTTATAAAAAAAAATGCCAAATATCAGCCCTGATAACCAGTTGATACCAGAAGCAGGCAGCTATTACAGTTTGCCCCAAAAGAAACAAAACTTTAGAGTGTAGGAGGTCTCCAAAACTGATTATTATCAGGAAAAAATAAATCACAATGGGAAAGGATGAATATCTATCCATCTATCCACTCCAAAATCTTTGTCCTGTTGGTGGTAATTTTAGATCAGCTCTGCTCTGGTCTGTGTGACTGACTTTTTTGGTTGAGTCAATACTGCATTTATCAGGATTGATCTGGACATGAGCAGGGTGTTTTTTTTTTTTTTTGGCTCATAGCCTTTATACACCTTTTATTATATGTGCATTTACTGAGTAAAGCTGGGTTTCTCTTCTGCTCATCCGCACACAGTGAAGACTCTCCCATCTGTGTGAAGCACATTTCTGCTTGATCTCAGCCACACAAACAAGATGTCAGAACAGAATCAGTGTGAGAAACAACCCAAGAGTGCTTTTTCCCACCGAGTAATAAATTAGTTACAAATTTCTCTAAGTGCTCCTAATAAGGTCTCTTTTTCTCTTTCCCTTCCTTCTGAAGCTCAGCATAATTCAAACACTGCTTTTACTCTGCCTTTCCAGCAGCTCTTTTCTTCTTTGTGGTAAAAACATCTCATGTTGCACCTTTTAGTGACAATAATAGCCTTATTATATTGAAAATATAAGAGCACACATACATTTGCAGACAGCACATCATGCTGCTACCACACATAAGGCAGATACACATGACTCATCTGTTCTCAGCACTCAGTGTGTGTATTAGCACAAACAATAAGAGACACACTAAAGCCTCAAATGACGATATTAGTGGGTATGATTAGGCCAGTTATATAAAAGCATATTTTGGGTTTACATCGGAAAGAGCAGAACAAACAGATTTTAAAGGCTTTGGGATGATTTATCTTGACGAACACTGCCTTAAGACTTTTGAGATTTGCACCTAATCATGGCTTAATTAACAAATGACTTTAGATTTACGAACTGAGCCATTCATCAAGCACATATAAAAGAAGTTGCTGCTTTTTGGTAGGAACAGAATAGGAAGCTCATGTACAATATTCTCAAGTTGTTAAACTTGCGCACGGAGCATTGAAGCGTCACAGTTTCACATGATTAGTCCTTTATTCAAGTGTACTCTGATCACAGGGACCAGCATGTTCCCTTTTGTTTCTACTCCTCTCAACTCGGTTCAAAGCATTCTTTGATTTCCTTACTATGTTTTAACAAAAAAACTAATGAATATTTAACCACAGTGAATAGCCAGTTGTCTGATGACATTCACTTTCATGATAAAACGCAGACAAAAGTCGACTCCTCTTAACCCAGTTGTGAATATAACGGAAATTCCAAAGCTGAAAGAGTCTGTGCTGTCTGCACTCAGCAAGTCACGTGTCTCATACTGCTGGAGAAAACATTTTAAAAAGCACTTCTAACCCTCCATATTAAGATTTTAAAGTATTTAATTCTCATGAAATATCAAATAACAATTGTAATCTGGTGCAATAAATAGTGTTGCTGAAATATTGCTGAAAGTGAAAAATGATTAAAAATAAACAGTTATATGCATCATAAATCACTCATTACTTAATCTGAGCCACTTGAAACGGCACGTGGGATTTATTTGTCTTATTAAAAAGTTAGAGGCTTTTAACATAGAAATTTCCTCATTAATATGCAAACTTACGCACAGTGAAGTAAAATCTAATTAAATCATCTATTCCCCAGAGCACCTACGTTTTAATGTGACTCTCGTGTCATGTGTTGGTAGAGAAGAGGAGTTCACAAAGTTACACCAGAATTATGTCGTCATTGAAAACCAAAGGCAAAACAAAGTTTATCAGAAAAACAATCACTTTGGTGGGTTCCCCTGACCCTAATGCGCGTCCTCTTTCAATAAGTAAAAAAAACTGACAGCGCTGTGCTGCTTTGATGGCCTCTCCCCTTGGGCCAAAGCAGGGAAAATGACCATTGTAGACACAGGTTGTTGACCAAAGGCAATCTCCCCATTGTGGCCAAATAGCCCACAGAGATGTAAACATTACATGGAAGAATGGCCTACTGATCGACCTCAGAGATTGCAAAGTGAAGGTCAATGGTTTGTCCAACAGCCTATCAGAGAAGTGTGCGTGTGATCGTGTGAGTGTGTGTGTGTGAGAGCGGGCGGGTGTGCGATTGGAGTGGGGCGGAGGGGGACGACGGTGGTAAATTGAACCACCCAGTTTCGAAAAGGACTTAAAAGTGACTGTCACAAAGGATAAGCTTGATCTCCTCACTGCCGCATGTGGGTAAAACACACAGATGTGCATACACATTCACACACACACACACAACGGGCCGCAGGTGCTGCTGGTGTTATCTGCGTCTCTAATCTCACTCCACACACGCATGTGCCTGTGACTGCGATTATGCCTCATAACGTCCATGTGGTATTTAGTCTTCATGTGCCATTTTGAACCAAATCATTTTACTGCTGCCTGAAAAACAACAACAGCTTTCAGACTCTTAAAAAACAGTGACAAATCCCCAAACCCAGTAGTATTGTTTGCTTTTTGTTTGTTTTCGCTTCACTTCGTCTTCTGTTTTTGCCTTCAGGGACATTCATTTCTTCCACCTAAGCACTGGAAACTTTAATCTAACATAGCAATTACAGTAGCACTACCTTATGTTTAAGTTATTAAGGCATTGTATGAATATGGGTACAGGCAAAGTCACATCAAATTTGCGGGGAAATGAGCACCATTTGCATAACTCACTTGGCCGTGCTTTGCAATTATGCCCCCTGTTCCGACACATGCTGCATCGTTCTGCATGTAAATTCAATTCGGGCGATAAGAGTACCTTATGAATATACAGTTAATTGGCAGCAAATTCCCCTGTTCAAGTTTCAATCGTTCCACAATTACTGGCGGATTTATAATGGCTTATTTCCTCTCACTCACTCTTTCTCTTTACCAATGAAAAAGCAATACAAATATCTAAACAAGTGTTCCTTGGGCAGTAGCTCTTAAATACAAAAAGAAGAGGAAAAAAAAGAAAAAAAGATAAAGGGAGAAGTGATCAAGGGGAAATTTGTGTCTCTTGCCTCCCGGTGCTGTGTGCACATGACTGAATCTGAGGGAGATTGCAGGCGACACGGTGTCTATGAGAGATCAAAGAGGTTCCTTGCTTTGCTTTGCATACCTCAAACATTATCAATAATGCATTTTCCTGCCCTACCTGCGGAGCACTGAGGCCAGAGTGCACGCGCTCACACACGCACACCTACAACGGCCTACAGCGGTGCTTGGCATTTAACTACACTGTCGGATAAACTGTTCTGGGGCAGAGATGGGTACAGGTTGACAGCTACCTCGGGGCTTGTGACGGTTGCATAAAGGTGGTAAGAACGCTGGTTTGAAATTCGTTTTAACAAAACATGTTTCAGTAACCGGTGCGTTATTTCTTTGTGATCAATCACTTGCCTTCTGACATCTCTATACAAACAGGAAATAAATCATATAGTACACTTGTTCAGATGAGCACAGGAATAACATTTTTACATTTTGTATTGCAGTTTTTGATGTGATTTTACTGTGCAGATATAATACAGCTAGTACCCATTGCCGCTGAGATTACCTTGAACAAAGCACTTTACACCACTGACTCCTGTACAGCTGCTCAATGACCAGTGGGACTGTAGCTGCACAGGGCTGCTCACTGGTTCAATAAAAAGGGGAAAACAGTTCTCACACAACAGAAAGTTTCTCTCTAGTTCAACATTTACCTAACTTATGAGACATTTTACGATCTCCCTAAGACAACATTGGCTGAGGATCATTTGCTAAACGATACTTTGTCAGCACACATGCTTTGTTGATTGTCCCACTGCTTAGTCCAATTATTGTGTCTATGACCTTTCCGGTATAGAATAGTGTGTCTAACTACTCGGCCTCCTTGTCACCTATGGCAGGGGTATTTATTACCTGCTCGGCTGCACAGTGAACATTACTGGGAAGGGTAACTGTGATCAATGAATTCTCTGCCTCAATGTCAATAGTTTCAAAGGCATATAAGCTTCATCCATTTTTTTGGTATTCCTGAGCAAGAAGAAAATGTAAGTAAAGAGAGTAGGGGCATTAAATGCAGTAAAGGTCCAGCCAGCCTAAATCAAACCAGAAACCCACCCTAACTAATCAGTTATGTCTTTCCCAAGTTATGTCTAATTTGTAACAGTGATTACCTCATATTTTTCCTGTCAAAAACAGACGTTTGATGGCCAAACTGAGTCGTACCTCAGCCAAAAGTAGATGAAAGCTGAAGCCTGATAATGCACGTAACAGCATTCTTTCACCACAGCAGAATGGCAAATCAGGAAGGATTGAAGAATCCATTAAATGAGTTGACAGATAATTTGTCACATTGAATTTTGAGGCAGGGGTATTTGTATCCATTTATTCCTGCATAAATGTGTCAGTAAATTTCCCAGGATTGCAAATGATGCTTGTGTCGCTACTTTTCAGTCCCACCTGTGCGACTGCAGGTGCAGGAAAACGTTTTACGCTTGTGTACTGTAAAAACTGGCAATTTTATGTAAGTGTGAAAAGAGAGTTCAAAAAATTAAGAGATGTCATTCATTTCAAGATGCAGACTTTCATTTTAAGATGAAAAAATATGCAACTTATCTCCTGAACATTACTTTTTATTTCTTTTTTTGTAAAATAATAATTTAAAAACATAATCAGAGGCTCTTTTATATCACAATGTGAAATTTGCAGGGCAGGAAATTATGCATATTACTTCAGCAAGACAGCTCTGACCGCAAGATGACCGATTCCCTCATGCTAAGCTCCTCCTTTAGGCACCATGAGAGGCACGGAAGTGGCACAGAGTCACTCTGTGAAAACCATGTTTCAGCTCAAGAAGGGAGGTGGCAGGTCATTGGGAGTTAAGCATACGGGCACCTAAATACACATATGCTCAGCACTGGTACGTGCTCGTACCAAATATACTTCCACAGGCACACATTTCCTTAAATTTTACTGCATGTCAGTGTGCTACAAGCAGGACTCCAGTTTTCTGAAGGATGAAATATTCTCTTTTCTCACCGTCATCCCCACACACACATACAGCCACCGATGTGAGTATTTGCAAAAGCAAGAAGAGAAACTGCCTCTAAGCATCGAGGGTTCGTGTATAGTTCTGTGTCAGTGGTTGCTCATACAGTATGTATTTAACTCACTTAAGAAATTCAAGAGAATTTCCTAACAGTCATTGAAGCGTAATAGATGAGAAACACCTTGATCCCGTCACAATTAGAGGTTCTTCTAATAATGAGGTCACAAAAAGTGATGAACCCGATAACAATTAGCCTAATTTGTTTCATAAATTAATGGAGCGAAGACATGCAGCCTAAGCAACAATAAAGGCGAACGTGGAAATCAAAGTGTAATCACAAAAGTCTGAAAGTGCTGTGATAAGGTAAGTATCTTGATGGAGAAAAAGGAAAAGAAGAAGAGCGCCTCGGAGAAGTGATTATTTTTTGTGCCATAGCTGGAAGGCGCACATTTTGAGTTTCATTTTGTCTCGTATCTTGATTCATGTCAAGGAAAGCAGAGGGAAAGCAGGTCTTTAATGCCAAGATACAGCATCCCACGATGACATTTTTGGAACTTTTACCTATTCGTTTCTCATCATCAGGAACTTTTCACTTCACAGAACATGTTTGTCTTGTGAAAGTGTTGACCAGCTGAAAGAGCTTCAGCAAACCAATCAATACTGCCCTTATTTTTTGGTCAGTGATGAGAAGATTTATTTATTGATTACAGGTATATTCCAGTGTTTCCATCCTTTAGCTACCAAGGGCTGTGAGAGGCTGGAGCCTTCCCAGCTGACACTGGGCAAGAAGCCGGATACACCATGAACGCAGGGCTAATACAAGCAGACAGCCATGTATGCTCACACTTGCAGCCAATTTAGAATCAGCAGTTAAGCTACCTGCATATCTTTGAACTGTGGGAGGAAGCACCCAGAGAAAACCCATACAGGCAGAGGAAGAACATGTCACCTCTACACAGAAAAGCCCCATCTGACTATCAGATTTGAGCCCAGAACCCTCCTTCGATGACAGTAACCACCTCTACCACCAAGCTGCCAAACAGTTATTTTTATATGTATTTAATATCATCTTATTAACATTGTTCACTTTGCCATATTGTCCAGTGAATGGCTTTTTGACATTCAGTCCAAACATTCTCTTAATGCAGACAAAGTAGGAGCATAATAATAATAAAGAAATAAAAATAACACCAAGACACAATTGCAGTCAGTCAATCTGGTGCCTTAAAATTCAATCAAATCAAAGAAATTAGCTTTCCTTGAGAAATCCACTTCAGCAAATAATGTTGAAATCTGTCATTCATTTCACCCCACTGAAATGCCGAACACAAAGGTACTAACTCATTTGAATTAAAGTGGTTTATTAGATACATAGATCTGTTCAAGCTGGTTAATAAAATAATGAGAAAGAGGTCAATCAGATTGCTGGTTGTTTTCAAAATGCGAGAATAATTTGTGTCATCCACACTGTTAAAGGCATTAGAGGAGATTTAATTTCCTACGACTTTGAACGTAGCATGCGCATGCGCACATACAACCTCTCCCTCACCCCCCTCTAACATCCCCCCTCTTAACATTTACGAAGAAACGCCCCCCTCCAGAAACTTGCGTAGGACTCGTGAAGTTGTCTTTTACGGCTGGGTCCCCCTGGATCTTTATCTGCCATTATGGAAAAAAAGATGAGCAAAACAAGTCGCCAGCTAACTACGAAGCTCTACCAAAGCAACACATACAGAAAACACGTAAGTCCAAGGCGTATGTAATCTACGTAACTAGGCCTGAGCCGGAAGATTTTTGATTGACAGGAAAGGGAGCAAACCAAACGCCTCGGTCCGAGCGCATTGATTGGCTGATGTTTTTCAGGTCCTGCCATGTCCACAGTTATTTTTTTTAATTTTTAATTTTTTTTAGAGCCCATACATACAAGTCCACTAAAGGTCAGTATATTCATTTTATGTGAATCAGACAAATTAAACAAAAAAAACATCCTCCATAATGCCTTTAATTAAACTTCTACATTAGGTAACACAGAAACAAATGATTCTGTAGTTTGTGTCTTTCTTGGATGTGGAGATAACTCAAATTGTTCATGTAGCTAGCTACTGTACATTACCATCCCCCGGTGTGTAATATGGCCTTTAAGTGAAGATTCCCACATTCAATTTACACACACTTGACTTCACCATGGTTTTCAATGACCTTAGATGTCATCAAGGAGCCAGACACGTGTGATTAAGAACACACAGAATGCATACACACCCACACATGTGCACACACGACGACACACACACACACACACACACAGCAGGCCATCCATATTAATGAGATCAACAGCATCTTCTCCTTTCCCCCACTAAGCTTTTGCCCTTTTCTCATGTACAGCAAAGGACACAGACTTGCCATGCATGAGAACACATTCATGCATGCACACTCATACAAAACCCACTAAACAACAGTGACAAAACTGCAGCATTGTTGTTGTTCTCCTTCTGCACACTTCATTCACACACAAGCTGGCGGTGACAGCAACAAATGGCAGCGGAGGCTGAAGAGTGCCCCCTGCTGTTACGCTGAGACCGAGGTCAGTTCACCTGGGTCCTGGTCATTCTGCCGCTCTGTCTCTCTATTAGCAGAGGCTTACCTGGAGGTGCAGGGAGGTCGATATCATACTGCTGCCGTCGTGGTAATAAAACCACAGGTAACCCAGACAGAGCAAGAGAGGGAGTGGAAGCGCAAGACAAGTTTGGCACAGAGGGTATGAGGATTTAGGAAAGGGCCAGAAGCAGAAGTGAGGGTAGAGAAATTCTGAAAAAGAAACAAGATAAAGTAAAGAAAGGAGAAGCATATAGGTAATTCCATGAAAGAGGCGAAGTCCTGAGAAACATGCTGGGAAATTTGGCAAGAGAGAGAAGAGGATCTGCAGGAGGAAGTAGAGGGGGGGTGTCTGGTCAGGAGGAAGAAAAAGGACTTGAGTGCTCAGCCACCTACCTCCCAGCAAAGTATCTGCAGCCTATGAAGCTACATGAGCAAAATAAACTCTTAAAATACTTCTTAGACCAAAAATATTAAACATAGGCTATGTTTTTGCAAAGCACGTATATCTGATAGCTGCCAGTGCTTTCGGATCCATTTAAAGTCCAAAGCCATGACACCAGCTTGCATGTGTTATGAGCTTATCTAATATTCTTCACATGTTCTAAGTATGAGCCTCATTTAAATGCATCTCATCACCTCGGGTGACTTTTGCTGAGCTCAGACAACAAACTTTTGCTCCTAATTAGATCTGAAACAGCTCAACACTTCATTAATAAAGGGCAGAGAGCGGTTAATGTGTTGTTGTGCAGCAGCTTGACAAGAGCGGCTTCACACAGTCCTATTTAGGCATAATGAAATATTAAAATAAATACAAACTGGTAAAATACTGCTTGGTTTAATGAACAAGTCCTGACACTGGTAAGTTATTATGGTCACTTTTTTCAAATCATTGTGATACATTGTAAATCCATTCAAAATATACTACGAAAATTTATATAAAAATAAGTATAGTTACAGCGGCATCAATCATTTTAAATCAGCAATAGATCAATTGATGTGTTCTGTCCCAATTCAGTACTTTCACTCAAGTATTAGGTACCTTTAAATTCTTTCAGTGTACCATTTTGGTCTGATCAACTCTGTTTTCAGAAGCGGCACACAGCTGTCAGTGAAAAGGCTCTAATAAACCCACTGAACACTACTTTCAAAGCACCCAATGACAGACAGACAAAGCTAGTGACTAGCCAGTAAATATATTTTGCTTCTGAAGGGCCGGATATTTCCCTCAGGAGCCGGTGGAAAACATAACTAAAAGAACAGCACATATTGGACTTGAATCTGGCAGGTGGACAGAAATTTAAGTCCAGATGACTGCCAATGTGGCTCAGTGTCTGTTGGAGATGTTAAGACGCAATGGTTTGCTAATATATTCACCATATCATGCTTATAGCTGTCAGAAGTGGACAAACAATAATCAACACGGTTATACTGACATTACCAATAGTTGGAAGAGTGCTATCATTACTTGTTGGTTTCACAGGCAATGTAATGTAATAAAATCATCATTATTTTACATGTGTTCTTTCATTGCTTGGATCACTGACCTTTGACATTGCTGAAAAAAGTTTTCTTTCCAAAATTTTGTCCACAGTGGCCCAGTTTTCATAATTATCAGTCTTGACTAACTTTCTAAATCCCAAGCAGTTTCAGTTTGTTTTTTGTTCACAGTTTTACTTCTATTTGGCTCACTTTCACTACAATAAAAACTCATGCACTTGTATGGAAACAGCATAGACATGATTAGGAGCACAGTGAACTCAAATATGTCTTCTGTACAGAATGACAGCAAAAAATAAAATAAAATAAAGTTGAAAAACTTGAATCAACATGTACAAAATGTTTTTCAAGTGTCACAGCTGTCACCAGTCCCGGAAAAAAAAAAATAAAAAATTCTATACTTGTGCCCTCTCTGCTCCGTGTAAACACAGCCTGCAGTTCAGCAGAGTTCAGCCAAAACGTCCCTGTGTTTTTGTCACATAACTGTTGGTCGCAGCTGAGTCACTGAGGCTTCATGGTTGAGTGGAGAGGCACAGGATGGTTTTGTTTACTTTACAGAATCTGGTTAGAGGGAATTAGAGAGAATGGTTTATTCTTGGCCAATTTTAAATGAGACACACAGAACAAAGTGATTATGATGAAATGTCACGATGTTATGCTTTTGTGATTTGGTTAATTTTCCCGATGGAGCTGCTTGTCATACAATACACTCAAGGACAGTTTGAAGGCTAAAAATCCTGGTGTTACAGTTTCTGGCTCTGATTCATTTTGGCATATTCCAAAAAATGTATTGTGCCTTTGGGATTCTAAGGGTTAAACCAATAATGAAAGGACTAAAAAAACAAAACAAAACAAAAAACAACAGCAATGAATCAAACGAACCGCAATTAGCTCTGATGAACGCAGGAAAGGGG
Organism: Acanthochromis polyacanthus; assembly: GCF_021347895.1. NCBI lineage: Eukaryota > Metazoa > Chordata > Actinopteri > Pomacentridae > Acanthochromis > Acanthochromis polyacanthus. The sequence continues at coordinate 6,467,054 of NC_067129.1, forward strand.
GTGGATCTGAGAGGAAGTGCAGATGAAGGCAACAGGATGGGAATACAAAGCAAGGGGGCTGATGGGTGGTACCACCTCTGGAAAATATGAGCAATATCTGTGCGATTAAAATCCACAGAGCTGGAAAGAGACGCACATACAGTCGTAACTATCAAACATCAATGAGAAGGCTTGAAGGGCAGCCTGAAACCCACAGTAATTGCGGAGTATCAGAAGGGTTATCATCTCAGGTCTCCCCCTCCCTGACTCTGTTCCTTTCCGCTGATGGATGACAGACTTCTTGGCTGGCCAATGGACAACAGGGCCATTGAGATTAATCCCGCAATAAAAGGACCATTACTCCTCATTGGCATGACGAGAGGTCCATTCGTTATGGCAAATGGTTTTTTGTATGACTGTGTGAGACTGAGCTCCACAATTAGGAGACCTCTCTTCATATGTCATCATCTGGTCTCAAACAGTGGAAAGAGCTGCTGATGATGGGTAGAAAAGGAGAGAGAGAGCGGAGATTGACAGAGCAGGACGGCTGAAGAGTGGAAACACAGCAAATCAGCCTTGTTGAAGTTTTTTTTTTTTTTTAAATGGGGGAAACTGGTGTGGAAATGAGGGAGGATAGGTTTTAAGGAAAGATAGAGATAAATAGATAGTTGGCCAGTTGGCTGCTTGACAGGGAGCCCATCATGTGGAGACCTCAGTAGACTGCTCCTAAATGGCTGTCTGTCAGAACACCAATGGCTGCCCTCCGTTCTACTCCTTAAATGAGCTCATTATGGTTCAGGCCATTACGGAGTAGACTCTCTGTTTGGAGGAAGCCGAGATGTCATTAGACATAGTGAGGTGGGGAAGAGAGAGGCGGAACGATTGGGAAGACGGCAAAAAGGGGGAACCAAGGAGAGCGAGGGGAAGAGTGATACAAACAGAGCCAGCATGGCAGAGGAAGCAGGGAAAAATAACCAAAAGGAGACCAAGGAGAAAAGAGGTAGGAGTTGTAATGGCTAACAGAAGTGAAGGATGGAAGACAGAAGAAGGGAAATTACTGAAGGTTTGATTTATTTTCAAGCCCCTAAAAACTTAGAGTTTCTACATTGTGTGTGAAGATGCCTAGATGTTGTGTAACAATACACAGTGTTCAAGATTCTTATCTCATAATTTCTAACATACACTGAAATGAAGAAAAATGTGAAAAGTTTTGCAGTATGAAATTCTGGCCAACAGATGCATGCAATATGCAGGTCCAAATACAATGCAACACATGAATATAATGTAACATGCCAGCAAAAACTTTGTCTGGACAAGGTCAAAAGTTTTAGGACAATTTCTCATTGAAATAAAGTAGAACCTGTCCTACAACTTTTGACAGGAGGTGCATCTACCAAATTTTGTACACATATGCAGCACATCAGGCTGAACAAGAAAGTCAGTGACAGCCACATTCCAAACCCAACAGGAAATGAGCTATTTTGCGTTGAATGTCAGATTTTGCCCATTTTTCATTTTTTTCTAGAGCGAACTCCAATTCACCTCAAATTCGGCCAGTACACACTTAATGATCCAAAGTTATTAAAATCTTTTTCCAAAGTCAAAGGGCGTGTCCGTGGCAGCCTCTGTAATTTTGATCCTTCGCCATGAAATTTCAAATGCTGTGTAAATGCCCTGAACATGCTCCAATCTGCCTGAAACTTTACAAGCATGATCAGAGTCCTGCCCTGATCACATCCATATGATGAAATACACCCCCTGTCAAAAGTTGTAGGACAGGTTCTACTTTATTTGAATGAGACAGTGTCCTAAAACTTTTGACAGGGGGTGTTATATTGGACCTTAACATGGGAGACCACTGTTTGTTTCACAATTCCAAAGGTGAAGCTGAAAATGTATTACATGTGTCTCTCTCCCCATGTATCCTGTCTGCCTCACTGCATCACTGTTGACTTTCCCATGAAAGCAAAAAAAAAAAAAGAAAAAAAAAGTTTCATCTGCCCAAAGCAGAAAGTTTCCCATGGGGTCACCCGCAATCTGAGTTTAAGGTGTATACCGGCAAACAGGATTTATGAAATTGCAGCTAGCTTAAAAGCCATTTCTGGTCCAGTAGGCAGCTTACGACAGTGTGAAACTTGAAGCTTGTATTGAAAAAAAAAAAAAAAACTCAGAATGGGATTTCAGTGATGTATTACACATCCTGTATCCCATAGTGAAGCTTTTCAAATTTGCATAAAGATAGATTTTGGATTTTTAAGCAAGGGAAAAGGCAGAAATGTCATCAGAAGAAGTCAAACCAAGGAATTGACCTAATTAATGGGGAAATCTTATCAGATTCCCACTAATATTTACAATGTTTTTCTGTATCCTCAAACAAGGCTGTTTAGATTACTGTGCTGATAACACTGACTGTTGTGATAGCTGATAGTTACTAAAAATAGTATCTAAAATACCTTCATATCAAGTGGTAATAAGTTTATGTTTAGCAAAACAAGGTGGTTGGACCCAGTTTAAACTTGACTTTGACTATTCACTTGAACACTGTTGTCAAGCAATAAAGGTTTTATCAGAGGAGTCCATGTTTTGACAGGCCACAACTTTGGCAATGTGTTGTTGTAGTAATCGATGATGTTGATTACAGCAGTGATTATTACTTCTTTAACTACATTTCTTAAGAACTGCTTGTCCAAACTACTTTGCATCTGACACTACACTTTCTTGGGCCCCCAATAATATACCTGCCAAGAGTGAAACAGATCAGATAATTGGGTGCAGAGTAACATCAAAACTCCTTGATTTGCCACTGAAATTCCGACAATGGTCCTCAAACCTACTTATTTTTACCTCAACTGTGCTCTTTCCATGAATTACGAAGTTGCTGCACCGAAACCTAACCAATCATTGACCATGGTATCATCGCAACATAACTGGGTTAGTTATTTATTTTCCAACAGTGGTTTTTAACAGTATAACTGCCACCACCTATTTGTTAGATCAGAAGTTAAGGACAAACAACTTGGAGGTTCACTCAGGTTAGTGGACTGACTGTGTAATATGTACCATGTGTCAGCAGTTATGAGATGTATAAATATATGTAACTTTTAAGGTACATGAAGCTATAATGTTGTGCATCTCTATAATTTCCATAAAAATATTCTTTTTTTTTTAAACATGAAAGATGTCTGAGGCATGTACTGTACCTTCTGCTACTTAGTGCACTACTGATCAGCAAAACCGACACTAAGCTGTTTGCAGCTTCCAAATTTATACTAGCCACAGTGCAGGGAACAACCGCCTATAGTTGTCTCTTTCATGTGAGATTCTTGTGGCTGGAGGAAATTCCTCTCACTTTTCATCCACAGAGCATATATTTGCATTCTAATACATGACTTCATTTAACAGAATTTTGGGAGACCAAGATTTGCAAGCTTAGGACTCTTTATCCCTGAGGTCTACATACACAGAGCGACACTCAGTTCTGTACAGACAAACTGATGCAGAAAAAGCAAAAAAAAAAAAAAAACAGGCATGCAAACAAATAGACCTTTACGGGTGGTTAGACAGTGAGCCAGCTAAGTGACAGATTGGCAGATGCTCCATAGCAGCGTCTGGCTCCTTTGATTTTCATCTGTTTACCCTATCTCACAAACACAGAACATGTCCAAATCAATTATGATTCAGCCAAATATCACATACAGGTGGAATGACACTTGGCTTCACGTTAGCTTGGTTTGTATCAGATTAAATATGAGTCGGTGGATGTTTAACAATCATTGCCTTTTTGTTTAACCAATGAAATCTGTGTTAATAGGAGGTATTTCTCAGTTTGAGACAAATTTTAATGACTCAGCTTAAATAATTACCTATTGACTTTTAAAAATCTTTACTAAAACTGTTTTATTCCACTTTTCAAAATGTCTAACATGATTAAAGCCAATCATAAGAGATTATACAAGTAAATATAACCCAAGTTCATCCATAGAGCTGGTCTATATAATTGCAATTAGTTTGAAATCTCTGGTGAATCTCAGTGATAGACTCAATCTCCACTGATCTGAAACAGCATGTTTAGTTCATCATGGTATCACTAACTTATATGGCTGATGCACAGACAACCCACACAACTTTTAATGAGCTTCACCTTCTCGGTCTGTTCTCTGCTAGCTTTACAGATAACGCTGCCTGTCTGTCAACAACTGTTTGTGTTTGCTGATAATATTCTGAGCTACTGCTGTCAAACTACAGGCCCTAGTCTGATATGGAGAGGTGGATATCTAGTAATGAAATCTCATCTCGAGGGGACTCATAATTACCAAATGTTTGGTGAAGCAGGAAGGTTTCTGTCTTCTCTGCCGGGCCAATGCACAGCAGCAAAGCTCCAAATACGTAGTGAACACTGCATGAGGTCTGCATGTGTCTATTCCCCACACTCTACACTGTATTTAAAGATATTTACTCACAGCGGGAGCCACAGGCAAGACAAAAAGAGGATAATCTTGAAGTATTGAATGCTAATTATTTGGCATTCCCTTTTGAGACAGTTAACAGCGCCAAAAAATGTCATACCCACAAAACAAAAAAACAACATAGCAAAAACCACCTCATCTCTATAGACAAATGATACACCTTAACAACAATTTTACCTGCAGTCCCTCAGGTCATAACTCCAGCCGGCTTCCCAAACATCTGTGGTACCCCCACTGCTCGGTAGATCAAGATCTATGGGTTCTCACAGACAGCACTACGAGGACAATGTGACTTTATGGGCCACAGGGTGGTAGTGGCGCTGCTGCAAGTGCATACTTTGTCACTCCACCAACAGATGTTAGAGGTCATACATGCACACGGATATTTTTCATCTGAGGTCTGATGCAGGAGTGTTTAAGTGGCATTTTTTTCTCGATATATACAACAATCTGGAACTCTGAATGCACTGAATATTTTGAGTAGGTTTTCGTGTTTTCCAGTATAAGGTGTTTCACGCTTGTCTGGCCACATGAGTGAAGGACGCCCTAACACGACAGGTCAGAAGCACGTTTTTCAGGCCCCATCCACATGAAGACGAAACGCTGAACAGTTTCAAAAACGATCGCCGTAAAGACGAATGCATCTCAGAAAATGTGTGCTTCCACATGAATGCACTCGATATGCAAGGAAATGCTGTAAAACACATGCCAGACCTCTAGGGGCGCTGTAACGATATGACGGAAAGACGCGCAAACAGAAGAAAAAAAACAGTGGGCATGCGCACTTGCGGCAAAAATTGTAAACAGAGACCAAGCCGGGAAGTAAATAAAGTGCCGTAATGTGTCCTCGATAATTGTTTGTTCAACTCGGTGGTGACTGAGAAGAAAGAGATTTTGTTGCAACAGGGATAGTAGGGTCACTAGCTTCATCAGTACATTTGCTACACTGTACGCCGCCATTGTTGTGTTTGCCGCGAGTGTGTCGATGAAGATACGACACTATGACGCAAGCGTTTCTGAAAAGCAGCGGATCGCCCATACACACGGAGCTGCGTAAACAGCGTTTCAAAATCTTTCCACTCTGGAACCCGTTTTCAAAAATGATTGTTTACAGACCCCCAAAATGCCGTCTTCGTGTGGATGATACGCAGATTCGGCAAGAAACTTATGCGTTTAGACCTCGTTTCGTCTCCGTGTGGACGGGGCCTCAGTATTCCTCAGTGCGCAGTTTGCAAGCAATGGGAACAGGAAGTGTTGGGAACAGCAAGTCTACATGAGAGCTGGTGTCTGCATTGGCCGAGTCGAGTCAAATGTGTGTGTGTGTGTATATATATATATATATATATATATATATATACACACACACACACGTCTTCCCTATGTCTAACTTACTTCAATTTACACTTAGTGTATGTACTTTAGTAGACACTAAAGAACCAGTCATTTGCAAACAGTAACAGAATATCCTGAGAGTGGTGGTGAAGCTCAGAGGTCAACCCAAGAAGAGCTGCTGTGTAAGAATGATGTACCTCTAAAACTGTGACTGTCTGAAGAGAAGAAATGTAAACAGTGTCATTGGTTGTTAGATTCTGCTTGGTCTCCATAGACAACCTACACAGCAAACTTTCTATACACCAAGGATTTCAGAAATGTGGACTCAGGCATCACTTATTTGATTTTCGTCCTTATAGGAGTTGTGAGTGCAGTCATACAATTCAAACTTGTTACAGACAGCAACCATGAGCTGTTCTTCCATTCTAATGCGACTGAGTAGGAACCATAGCTGAATATGACATTTCATGGTGGCAATATTTGGGAAACAGCAGCTACAGCTATGGCAAGCCCCAAGCAGAAAGCATAAATCTATCATTTCCACTGATTAAAGCTAAATTTTGTCACACAATACTTAAATGTATAATTTAAAGTTTCAATGCTTTAATGCAGTGACAATAAAAGCTTTGGTCAGAGTCAGATGTTGAATTTTTGAATCAAGCCTGCTTTTTAACACTATTGCACCCAACATGGAGGGTGACCAGGGCAAAGCTGGTGCTCAGTGCCAAAATAAAGGTTCTGATCAGGCTTGGTGGGTCACGAGATGGTGACTGCACACTGACCTCAGCATCCAACCTGATGTTAAGTACATCAGCACTAGAAACAGGCTGCCTGGAGAGTGTTGCTTAGGTCGAGGTGAGAAACAGAGTTTTAGGTCTTTTTAGATCAGAAGGTCCATCTTGCAGGCGTTCACTGCTCCCTCCTTTGAAGCCTCCATCAGGGAGGTTTTTAGATGACTACGGAGTGGCAAGAGGCCAAGGACAGCAAAGTGGCTCCACTACCAAGGGATATTACAGGGTGTTCATGAGCCAGGGAAGGAACACAATGGGGGGTTGTTCATGCAACTGAACTCTGCATTTGTGCTTTTTAATGCATTTATGTGAAACATTCTATCAAACAATACCCTTACTGCTGCTGTTGCCAACACATACTGCTAATGTTTTATCACCCATCTTTCCCCTTGGCTGACTCTCAGCGTGAGTATTTTACAAGGCTGTATTCCAAGTCCCTTCCTCTACCCTTCTTTACTTTTTTTTCTTTAGACCTGTATACCTCACAAACAAAGCAGAGTTGTGGCTGATTTCAAATAGGAAAGTGGAAACTTACAGAGACACAATCAGCCAACTGGCAGTATGGTAATCACAAACAACCTGGCACTGAACGCCAAGAACAGAAAACAACTCCTTTTAGTCTTCAGGAGACACAGTGAGGACCTCAGAGTCATAAACAATTCCGAGGACATTGTTACTGTCGCTGGAGAGTACGTTCATATCACGCTGCCTCCACAGAGCTGGCAGTGTTCTGACAGACAACTCAGCCCTCCCTTCTCACTGGTGCCTTCTGGGCAACGCTACAAGGCCATAAAATTATGGACCTCAAGAATCCAAATCAGCTTTTACCCAAGAGCCATCACGCAACTTAACTCTGCCCCTGAACATCCTGGAATGAAAACACTAACTCAAGGATGTTGCTTTAAAAAATAAACAGATTTGGATTGGTGCACGTGTCAGTTGCTATGGGATTACTATGGAGCACCATGCTAGGGATATAAAATGTGTTTATTTGTTACACAGATAGTATTGGGAGTGTTCTGCTGTTTTAGTGGTAGTAGCAGTACCAGCAGCAGTTGTATTAGCAGGAGTGATATCAAAAAATTAATTTGTGCATGCTGAGCTGAAGTTAAATTTGACAAGATTTCACCAAATTTTACACATCATAGTCATACAGGAGTACGACTCTTCATGTATGGAGCTGTACAAAACCTTTTGTGACTTCAATAAAATCTGATTATTAGCTGCTGAAGGAAGCGTAGGTGGAGTCTGAAGACCACAAGTATGAAAAGAAAGGAGGAGGTGTGGACTATGTAAACTTCTGTAGCACATTCCTACTCGAGACTTGAGGCATTATGCACCTAAATCAGTACATGAGTGAATTAAGTCTCAATGCATTGTGGGTAATATTAGTTCCAGGTTTTAAAAAGAGAGAACAATGTGCAAAATAAAGCTGTAAAACTGGCCATCATGTGTGGCAAAATTCGTATACCAATATATAACATTATGCACCTCAACTGTGTATGCTGCTATAAGATGTGGTAAGTTGGTTGCTAGGGTGTTTTCTGGTGTTGCTAGGATGCTAGGGTTTAATATTTGTGCGAAAACTGACAAGTGAGAAATCCATTAAGGTGACCTTGAATTGAAATTTTTATTTAATGTTCTCGGCTTGCTTCTTAACCTAGCATTGAAAATATAAAAAATACATTATCCCAAAACTCCAGTGTTAGCCGAGACGTGACACCATGTACAGTATGATTCACAGCTATTGTTCCCGACAGTGTGACATACACAGAATGCAGGAGAAAGGTTTCCCCATTGTTTGCTGTGGGATGTGTGATCTGAGCCAAAGCAGCAGGGTGTTTCCTTTTATCTACACCTTCTCACCATTACTCTCTCTCTCCCATTGTCATTCCCTCTTTTTCACACATGCACACAGAAAAAAAAAAAACAAAAGGTCTGTATAACCTTTCAGTCTGCTTCGCTCACTTTATCCCTGTCTCTTTTAGTTTTTCTCAGTTACTGCTGTTTCTCCCTCTCACGTCATTCTCACATTACTTTTCTGTGTCTCTTTTACTGCCCTCTCGTTCATTCTCTTCCTGTTGCTTTCTTTCATCGCAGCCTTCATCCACGTACTCCTGCACTGTGTTCTTTAATTTCCTGTGCATGAAAGATTCATCTGACTTCTTTAATAATAAATAAGGAGGCACAGTTGAAAAGTGCAGAAGGTACCCTCGACTATAGCAGCAAGGATCCAAAAGACAAGAGAGACTAATATTCTTGCCCTTTCTGTCTTCTCCCTCCTCTATTCCTCCCCTCTTTTAATCTCACTTCTTTAGTCACTCTGTCTCTTTCTTCTTTGCTGTCCCAGAGCATCCTGGACGAGACCTTCAAGTAACAGAATCACTGTAGAGAGCAGAAGCTTTTAGTTATCCACAGAGAACTGATTCAGTGAGTCACTCAGTCTGACACTCATGATGCCGTCACACTGGCAGCTCATCGTCTTCAAATGGAAACTGATGAAAAATACAAACTCCAGGATGCTGATTTTTCTTTTTTGCATGGCTTAAAGTGTGTCAAACACATAAATTATACTGCTCCCGTTTGTCCAAGTGAGCTGCTGTCAAAAAACTGCTCAAACATGTCTGGCATGAACACAATCTTGGTGTTTCAGTTCCTCATTCACTTCATCCTTTCCCCCCTCACTCGAAAACAGTTTCAAACTCAGAATCAGTTCCTAGATCCTAAAGAATTTCATCAATTCGATTCTACTCATCAGATCCTTAACAGATTTAACTCACGAAAGTTTCAGATAAACTGCAAACACCTAATGTATATGTACCAGTACCTCACTATGCAACTTTAATGCATGCGTGTTTTCCCATCTCCTAATGCACACATCTTAATAAATCATGAGTCTAGCATTATTCTCAGTTAACTACTCAGTCGTTGCCGAGCTGCTTGTTTAGCAGGTGAGTGGCTCAAATTGCGTGATTGTCTTGTAGCATCATCTTAACTTCGGAACAAAACACTTTATGTTTTGAATCTTCCATCATGATACAGTAAATATTCAAAATAACATCCCAAAATGTTTAAGAAACCAGAAAAGAGCCCATCGGCACATGGGATTTCTTTATCTAACCGTGTTTCTAATGGTAACATTCATGTGTGTGATGATCAGTCTTTTACACAGCTCTTCTTTGAAGAAAGCTGGAGGATGCTGGAGTAACATATGAACAGAGACTATTTTTCTTCTGTGGCAGAGAACACAATACACGCATTTTCAGCAACTATTACTCCTCTCACACACTGGGAGAGACTATCCACAGCAAATCCATTAGTCTACATCACCACCTTCCTTTAAGAGGACGTGTCCTTAAGAAAAAGTACCTCACTGTAAAAGTATTGCTATTAAGAGTACAATTATGTCAGTATAATCAGGAAATGTATGGCATTAATGGCACTCAATGCAGAAAAGTATCTAATGTAACTGTTCAATTATAATAATGTGCAACATCTCATATATTGCTGTAAAAGCTGGATTTTACTGTTGTAGTCACCATAACTGCATGCCGCTCACAGAATGAGGATTATTAGAGCCAATGTCCAACCCTACTCATAAATATCTCACCCACTCCCTTCATTCTCTCTCCATTCCTTATTCTCCCTGGACAGCTCAAAAAACACCCGGCGAAAGCCACAAAAACAAGGCCACTGCATTACAACAGCTTCAAGCCGTTCTTCAGCCTAACACACTCTTTCTAACTTGGGTTGTGTTCCAACACCCCAGGAGCCTGACAACATGTCTCTGTCACCAAAAGCAACCTCATCCCTCTTGCTGTCCTTTAGCTTCTCCTTCCCGTGGTTATTGTGCTGCCTGAGGGATATATAGAGAGGAAAAATAGAATTTAAAAAAAAATCCCCTGCTTTCCTTGTGATTGGTACATGAAGTAAGTAGCCCAACAACATAGAGATGTAGATATATTGTATATATTTTAAGCTTCAGATGTTTTTCTGTAGATTGAGCTGACTTTTACTCAATCATTCACAGCAAACGGAGCAAAACATTGCTCTGTGTTGTATATCAAGTAATTTACCATTTAAATGTGGTTTGTCAAAGCATTCACTCACCTACACACTTTGCTGATCACTAGAGAGGTGACAAAACCTTGGTAAGTACATGAATACAATTGTTCTTTCATGAGATGAATCGCTGAGATGGAAACTTGAGATGAACAGATCTCCTCAGATTTTTTTTTTATAGCCACAACAATAATAAAAAAAACAATAAATCTATCTTTATTGTTCTTTGTATTATTACTCCTACCTGTTTATTACCATATATACTTTATTTATACGTTTTTATGTCAACAATTCACGCTACATTATGCAAAGAAGATGACAGTAAGTTTGATTCTTTTGATGCTTTTGATCAACAGTTGACTTTTTTTTTGCAGATTTTTTGTTGCACATTCAAAGCAAAAATTAAACATTTGGGAATTATTTTCCTTCTTTTAAATGCTGACCTCAGATTTCATTCTGAATCTTGAAGTCCCTGCTGTGATTTACATATTGTATCTGTCCAGTCATTCCTCCTTCCTCTTCACTGCACAGTTTATCATCATTAAAATGAAAAGCTTGGAGAGCCCGTAATGTTTTGACTGTACGTAAACTGGGCTATGTATAAGCGCTGCATATTACACAATAAACCTATTTTCGCAGGACTGTTAGCGACAATGTGCCCTAGAAATGCAAAAGGGAAAGCAGCTCAGAAATGCATTTGATGCGCTACATGCCCTATGATCATCCCATCAACTTTGCTCAACGTTGCGAGAGAGGAGAGAGAGAAATATTATGGAGTGATTTCATTGACATGCAATATGGGATTTATGGAAAAAGCGAAGGTTCACTCATCTTCATTAGATCTGGCAGGAGATGGCAAAGTAACACAGACCTCTATTTATAACTATCACAGAGAGGGGACAGGAACAAAATCCTTCTGTGACAATCGGGCCTTAAGATTTGTCATGCCTCTTAGCTGTTTGTTGCCCACTAGAAGTGACACGGGGAGTAAAAACATATTTTCAAGGTTTTGTAACAGCCCATATTATGGGACTGAGGAGGAAAATGACAACCATCCGAGCCACTGCCAGCCATTTTCTGTTGATGAGATGTTTCATGCTTCTTTAAGCACAGATTGCAAAATAACAGTCACGTTGTGTCCTCCAGTGCTGAGGGAAATGATTGTGGCCTTGCGGGCAAAGCTGTCTCAGAATATGGAATGAATGTTCCAGTGAAGCATACCACATTAAGATGCTATGGACCAGGGCGTGCACTTATTCTACTGTTGATAATGCCCTTTGGTGGGGGACAAAGAACTTACTACACTGACAGCACCCTGACGAGCAGTAAAAACGCTCAGGGTTTGATAAATTTTCCTCTAACAATACGGACGCACTTAACCATTTTCTTTGGCCTTTAGCTAAGTTTAATTCAATTATGTGCACATAAGTTGCTGGTACGATCCTTGGTCATTTTAAACCTGTCATAGTCAACTATAAAGTGATGGAGATATTGCATGTGGGCTTCTTGTGTTGTTTTCCAGGAGGCTGGTCCAGGTGATTTGTTTTCTGATCATCTCAAGATGATGATTACGAGCACATCAGGGGTTCAAATGAGACCTTTATCAAATCCAAGGGTGGGATAGATTCTCATGTATTATTAATGGCTATATAACTATCTGAACTTTGCAAAATGAAGAATTCAAGTGCCCAAGAAAGGCATGTGCAGCTCCTTAAAAACACCAAGTGCCAAAGGAATAAAATTCATTCGACTAATTTGCAACACAGAATTTATTTTCAAGTCAACATAACGACTGGCCAACGGCTGATTTCATTTGAAGCCACAGTCTTTCCCAAACCTTAACCACAGTTAATTTAACAACAGATTGAATCACATTAAAGAGCAACTGACTCATGCAGTTTATGTAGCCAATTTCATCTCGACTCTTCTGCTTTTCTTTTTTTTTTTTTTTTTACAATAAAACTGCACGGACATTTGAGCTTTCTGACAAAAAAAAAAAAAAAGCTTTTTCAATTATCAGTAGTAAAAACCCATCTTGCCCCTGGAGAAAAACACTGGTGTGATTTTCCCTTTAAGATTATTTTAGCAGCCGTTCAACCAAAATTAATTTTGTTCATCAGTTGCCACAAAAGGAGCAAAAATCCAATACGCTGGTGTCAATTCTACCACTGCACATTTTCCATACTGTATGTGCTTGTTTGTGAAAGATAAAAATAACATATCAAGCTGTTTCTTTGTTCTGATTTTATTGGGGAACAAACATTATTTTGTGATGACTAAGAAGTAGCTGATGCTGCTACATTGTTCTCAGCCCCCTCAGCGCTGTAAGTATTTTTTGATCTTTTGTGGGGTTTTTTTGTTTTGTTTTCTCTCGTTCTCGCAAATAATTCATGTTTTGGGAGACGCTTTGTGCCATTCGAAGTACTTTTGCTTATAAATCTTTCTTTGCAAACGCAAGGACCAAATAGGAAGAGAACATGTGATGATAAGCTTAGATTTTTTTGTATAATGTGCTGTAGATTTCTAATTTAGAGGCACATTGGGTGTTTGTAGAGTGCAGTACCCTCATTGTTGCTTCGGTTTGTTTGCTTGCTGACCTCGACATGCTCCAATCTGTGGCACACAAGTGGGTGTATATGTGTGTCTGACAACAGCAGGGAGAAAGTTGATTCATTATTGTTCATGTCGATACTCTCCCCTGGGCATTAGCTATAAGATTCAGACAATAGGAGGGTGGGATGAATGAGGATGGGGCTGGACGAAGGAGTGGAAAGTGGACAGGATGGAGGGAGTTGAGGTAGGACAAGAAGGAATAGACAGAGAGAAAGAGAGGCAGAGAATGGGAGGATGGACAAAGCTGTCTGTGTTGGAGCACTCAGGTCTCAATGCGATTTGATGAAGATGAAGTGAAGTGTTAAAAATCAATAATCTGCTCGATATGTCCTCAGAAAGGTTTGACCACAAGGTCCCCAACCGAGGGATTCATTTGAGATGCGGGTTGAATATATTGGGAGACTTTCCAAAGCTTAAGTCAATTTCAGCGTTGCTCTGGCAGCAACCAAGTGAAATGAGTGATAAACTTGAACAAGGTGCTATCAAAATCTGGTTGAAAAGTGTAACAGCGCAAAGTAAGAAAAGTTTTATGGCATGAATGAAACAAAAACAATTACAAAAACTACAGCTACATGCTTTAATGCACTGGATATGGTAATGCATCTGTTCAAGAGCTTGAACCCAAAATTGGCACACATTTTCCAAAATCAGCAGTTTGATCAGCATCATCAGTCTTTTAGATCACAATAAAGAAAACGGAAAGACCACGAATGCCATCACTGTTTACTATGCTCTAAATAAATGGCATTTGTTATTACTAGAGCTTGCTTTTTCTGTTCATTACACAAAAGGACAGAGCCATTTCTCACAAGCATTGCCTTTGATATTGCACTGACACTGCAGTTGTCCCCTTGACAAGAAGAATATACTACCGGGAAATGCATCATCCACAGGGGGTTCTGTATCTCAATGGATTGGTGGTACAGCCTAATAAGAGAGCCACTGGACCGTGGCCATGCAAACTGAGTATTGATCTGAATAGAGGAGGCTGAATATGAGATCATAGTTGCTTCGTCTAAAGGCTGTAAAACATGGGGCCAATAATCTGGGATCTTGTGGGAGATAAAACAGAATAGATGGTGCGTATGCATGCACATGTCAGTGTGTATGTGAAGATATAATGTATCGCATGACATCATTTCAGTGAATGGGAAGAGAGAAAGTCTTTAGAAAACGCATCAGAAAAAACACAGACATCCCAAGACACTTGATGAGGCCTCGTGGGATTCATTTGCATAGAAAATTAGACCAAATACTGCACTAGTGTATGCGAAGTATGAAATTTTTAATTGGTTACAGTTAGTTTTTTCCCGTTGCACACTGCAGGCATCTCATCTAATTAACACAGTTATGTACCAATTTCAGAAAGCTGGTTCAATCTGTTGTAGTCAGTCGTCATCAGTCTGTAAAACTGAACTCAAATTACTTCTGAAATGAAGGAATTGTTAAAAAGAGCAAAATATAATACAAAGCATTTACATATCTTACACTAGGATCAGATTTACCACTGTAGCGGTACTACGTTATGATTTATTGCTCTCGTTATCAATAATTGGGGCACCACCTAGCATTGTAATGGCTAGGACATTTATTAATTAACATTAATAAAATTATTAATATTCATAAAAATTTTGATCAATCTCATATCAAAAAGTCTTGAATCCTCGTTTAAATTGACCACATTCTACACAAAGAAACACAAGACTGTAACTTGGTCTAAAATGAGGTATTTATTAACTATTCTATGAAAATAATGACAAGTGAACTATGTACAATGTAGATATGGTGTGTGTGTGTGTGTGTGCGTGCAGGACTACATGTGTGCGTGGAATGTGGGAGTGTGTGTGTGGTGTGAGAGAGAAGGAAATATGGTGAGGATTAGCCAGAGCTAACCTGACGAGGTAACCGGTAATTTGGATTAAGAATTCTAATGATTTGTAAAAGAATAAATTGATTAAATTAATTAATTGACCAAGCTGTTAGTACATCACCCATAGAATGGAATCAGAGCAAACTCAGCTGGAGTTATTGAAGTGAACCGTCATGGGGCTGGGACTTGCGAGGCCTTCAGATTCGCAGCACACGGTCTGGACCTGCGGGTTCGGAGCGGTGCGTCGTCGTTGTGGTGGCCTAGATGTCCTGCCGCGGGTTGATCGGTTCTATGCAAAGACCTGGTCCAACAGGTCTCCGTAGTTCTCAGCTGAGTGTTTAAAAATGATGGTTCTCAGGCTTTAGCCAAGAAAATGGGTGTTGATGAAAAACGGTCAAAATTAAGAAAAATAAATGCTGGTTCTGAATCTGTTCTTCAGATTAAAACGAATAACGTTGGTTTAAAATTGAGCAAAATGCCTCCTTAAGTTACAAAAATATTAAAAGATAAATAGTTAACAAACTTAGATGGTGAGGGAATTTCAAAGATAGAAAAAACGCGCTTTAGGTAAGAAAATAATGAGAGAGACTTTGGTTGGCCTCTCAGGAAGAGAGGGGTAAGAAGAGAGGGTCGTAAGGGCGTAAGAGAGAAGAGTCGGTAAGAGAGTAAGAGAGAGGAATGTGGGCTACGGCTGACTTTATCTGTGGGTCCAGCTAAGGGGAGGACCTGGGCGGAGAGAGAGAACTTTTAGGCGCGAGTCTGGTGGAATTTGGAATCTCTTTGTTCTCACAAAGTAGAGAAGAAAGAGGAATCCAGAATGGATTAAAATATGACATTAAACGCGCAAAACACGATCTGTCTATCCCACCATATTCAGTTGTGTGAAAGTGAAATGTGTAGATTAATACATATGTTCATATTATGTGAATCATTTCATTCATAACTATATGTTTATGTTTATGACATTAAAAATATGTATCACAGTGAGAATATAACAACAAGTCAGAGATTTGGTAACAGGTAAATACAATGGTCATCATTCAACCTAAATGGAGAGGAAATTCAGAGATTAATAAGGGAATTCAGTCCAAAATCATAGTATCCTGGGGAAGAAATGATTAAACATCACAAATTAGTATCTATACTTCTGTGAAAGATAGAATCTTGATTTTCGGATATGTTAATGATGAATGATTTCCATTGACATTGGTAATTCTGTAAACACAAAATACATTCCAGAAATATTAATTTGCCAAGGTTTTTAAGTTCAGTTCCAGTCTCTTTGTTTCAGTCAAAGAGAGGGAGAGGGTGACTCCAGCCTTCTGCCATAAAGTTTTACGACTTGTTATCTGATCTGTGGAATGCAGAGACGTCTCCGGCTGAGGGTCTCCTGAAGCTGAAAAGGGATTTTAGCATGAAAGTTCATTAAACAAACATCCATAGTCTATAATTGAAAGTCATTGTCTTTTAAAAAGAAGAAGTTATTCCAGGGGTTTAAATGTTCACAGGAGTTCCATCCTTCTGTGAATGAAAACCTACAGAAATACAAATGTCTCAATCCTCCTATAGAGATGGGTGTTGGTCAGTGCTGAAGAGAGGGAGAGCTTATCTGAGTTTTGATCAGCTCAGGAATTCCAGGGCCTTTGCAGTCTTGCTACACCACAATATTTTTCACACATTCTGTCCTATTAGAATTTTTGCTATGGCTTAGCCCAGAGACATGGCAAACCACATGACTTACTTTATAAGAAAATAAAATCAATCGCCACACTCACCTATCACCACTGTATTGATTTTGTGGGTCACAAGGGCTTCCTGTTGTCTTTGTGGCGTCTGTGCCATTGTATCGTCAGAGTATGCAAACCAAAACCTTTTTTGGAATGAAATGCATGTTGCTTTACATACACTAATGTCTACTGCAAACAGACCATCTACTCATAAAGGTTCATCTATGATATACAGTTTCTCTGAACAGATGGCCAAACAACAAAAGTCCATTGCTGAGGTTCAAGATGCAGTGCGACTCTCAAAAATGTGACAGCCCTGGAAGTGCGTATGATTAAATAGGTCAACATGCTCATCACGGATTGAAAAACCCACAAATTGTAATCTTTTCGGAACAGATCGTTATCATCCATTGTGTATTGGGGATATCGTCCCTACAGACTAGAGAGGATCGGATCACCAGAGACTTTAGAACAGATGGATATTATGAAGGCATGATTCAAGGATTGCTGATCTGTTGGACGTAAAACACTGACTAAAGCTTAGGGAGATTCAAAGCTGGAACATGGTTTACATTTGATATAAATATATATACACAAGTATAAATATGAAGTAGCAGGACCCAATGAAGAATTTATTTCCTATAGATGTGGATTATGTCTTATAAATATATTGTATATATACCAGTAACATGAAAAATGGATGAGAGAAATTATATGCTTTGAAGGAATCGCAAATGAAAATAACTAATTCATGAGATCGACACATCTGTGTGAATGGCAGTATTGGCTATAACTAAGCAACAATGTCACTACGTTCTTGAAAGGTCCTTATGATCAAAACAACTCTAAAAAAAAAAAAAATCAATCAATCCAGAGGAGATGACAGTGTGCCAGAATTCACTGTTTTTCACCAACTTGGATGTCTGGGAGGGATTTGATTGCCAGTCACGCCACGTGTGTACGTGTGCGTGCGTGTGCGTGTGCGTGTGCGTGTGCGTGTTACCTTCTACTCAGCAGACCACATATTGGACCCAAAAACTTGATGGATGATTGTTGCATGCAGGTGGTCGATAAAGTGCCAGACACCAACTTTCCCAATATTTGAGTCTATTTACACATAAAAAAAATGTAATCTGTTTCAGAAAACAAAGTTGTTCAAGTATTGTAAGAACCCAGTGGTTTCCATTCATTTCCATATAGCATGGAGATATATTTGTAGATCAGCCTGACTTCTTTCTCATTACAAGTTATATGGGTGTCATACAGCGCAATGCAATAGAAATCTGCTCTGTGCAACTTAAGTATGGAAAACATCACTTCTTTGCCATTGTAAACACAGAACACAGCAGAAGTCTCCAAATTAAGAACAGAATTTACAGGTATATTTACAGGTACAGATTAAACTTGCAAACGATGCTTTAAAAATCACACTGTAGGAAATTGTTTTTTTTGTATTTCTTATATTATTAACACTTTACAGTGAAGTGAGGGTCAGGACAGGCCCTCTAAAGTGCCTCATTCTACCTGTGAAGTTAAAAAAAGGTGACTTACACTCCAGAGTAACATATTCAAACAATGATGCATGAGTCTGGGAGATGGGAGAGCCTTCAATTAATTTTCCATGCCAGGTAACATGAAGGTTCCACAGCCCTGGTACATTAAGCGGAACTAAATGAAATAATGCAGACATTATGGTTCATTGCAACAACTAGGTTCCATATCACCTGCAATCTATTTTGGCTAATCAATCTGCCAGCACTTCAACAAGATTAATTATCCAGGTCTGGATCTCTCACTATCAAGCCTCCACTTCTTTCCTGCCCTATTCTACTTCACCACCATACACTCAACCTGCTCATACATGTTCTTCAATAATGAATACCTCGGATAAAATCATGGACTCTGGAATTGTAGCTCATTTTTCAGCAGGTATTTTTGGGTTGCCTGTCAGTCTAAGAGATAACACAGACAGAGTGACTTTACAGAATTTCCTACAAACAATTACCAAGAAATCTTTCTGGGCAGCAGGCCAAAAGAAACTGGACATTTGACAACAGGCTATTGTCAATGCCACGTATCATTCCTAAACTTAAATGAAATGGTTGGGTCTGGGCAGCCAGATTTAGCCTCAAATATCACTTTCTGTAAAACATTATAAACAGTTTCCAATGAGGTGCATGTCATCTCAGAGTTAGTAATGATACAAGTCTAACAGATGCTCCAGAAACTTTAAACAGAAAGTGGAGATATTGATTTTATCCTCTGATAAATGAGTAAATGTATTCATCTTGTGTCTAATTAGTTGGTCTGCCTGCACGTAATGCAGTTTCAACAATTTATCAGTCCTTCACTGACACATTGTACGTGTTGCAGTCAATTATCTGAGTGCATTTTTGCAGTAAAACATCAACTGTCAGCCTGCACATATGGACAGTAGAAATTGGATCAGCAAGAAAATCACATCATAAAAATATTGCCAGTCATGCATAGAGATCATGACGGAACACCTGCAGTAGCCCATCACTTATTCTCATGAATCACTCTAACAAGGTGTGTGAAGAAAAAAAGTGACTTTTTTTTAAGGAATTAGAAGATTAACCAAATGTTTTTGTTTGTTTTTTTTCTGGTGAGGAGACTACAAATATCTCATGTGAGAAATGTATGAGCATAATCACCTCCACTAAGCACCTTTCCTTGATGATAATATGCCTTTTTAATCTAGATTTCTTTTTCTTACTGCCAAGAGGAGAAGAGAAAGCAACTAAAGCAGCTGAGTAATTGCCAAGCTTCAACTGAGCCGAGTACTCACTTCTTTATTTTAGCCGTTCACTTGTACATCTCAACTAAGTGTAAACTCTCTGGCTGAACTAAATCAACTTTGGATTGCAAGAAAATCCGTCACAAAGAGTCTAAATGTGACAGAAAATGAGATTTTAGTGCCATTTTCTTACGATATGATTGATAAGAAACTGAAAATCTTGCTTGGTGATGTTTCAAACCTCTCAAGTCTCAAGTTAGTGTAATAGATTTCCTTTGAAATGTAGCGCAACTTCAATTTAACTTGAAAAAAAACCATGAACACAACATTGTGAATGGGTGCACATTTCTGTCAGCAATCTAAAGATTATATTGTCAAAGCCATGCCAGTATTTCTTCCGTAACTCCAGGTGGAACATGGCATTTCTTTGCCATTTCCTTATCAGATATGGCATTTATGTATGATTGATGAGTTGTTGCCTCTTTGGTCCGCTCAGTCGCCCAGGTTTTCTGCTGAAACTGTGGCTGTAAGTAGCAGCAAAACACAGATACATGAAGTAAAAGAAATGTTTGCTTGTGACGGTTAAACTTTTCCTTCCCGGCAAGGGCTGAGAACAAACAGTACACCTATGACAGCGCACATCATTCTGTCTCTAATAGCTTTTTGTCTAATAGGTCTAATTAGCAACTCAAATATATTCAATATTAAAATTCCAATTACTACATGGCGGTGTGTGTGCAGGATTATTCCTTCACTGTTGGGTAATACCATTGTTCTTGCAAAAGTGGCCCTGTGGCATTCAAAAATTAAGCTCCAACTTTAAATCAAATAGGAAGATAAAACAGGTTTCAGTTCTCCTGCTAGTATCATAATTGACTGGCATCAAACCATCCAGATGTCTGCTCATGTTAAAATGTCAGTCTTGCTGCTCCACATTCACAGAAGCTACGCTGTTCATCAACATGCTTTCAATGCAGTGCACGTATGTGTACGCCCCACCCATAAATATTCCTCATGAACCACAAAGTCAACACTGATGGAAGACAAAATGAGAAAGTGTCTCCGTTAGAACACAACCTGCTTTATTTATGTCCAATAAAGCCTGAATAAATCTCTCTCATTCCTTTCATCTATGTCAGCAGTAAATCACCCCACTGAGGTTGTTTGAGCTCCACAGTTATGACCCATTACATCTGATTGAAAGTAGGCAGCATTTCATTTCCCCCCCTAAGCCTCACGCTATCACCTGACGTCAACAATCACAGTATTTGACTGTGTGGCCTTTAAATTAATGAGACTGTGGTGAGGAATGCCATTAATGATCAACCAGAGTTCAAGTCCTCGCTTCACTCTTGTGGGAAAACAGTAATAATAGAGCTAGAGAAAAGCTGAGAAGTTGCTGAGTACAATTTACTCTCTTACTGCAGGCGTACAACACAGTTTGACACTGTCAGTAACATACTGGCCTGTTTCATACTTGTAGGAGTTTACGGTAGCAAACGGGCATAAGTACAGATGGACACAAAGCGTTCAAATGCTATTACTGCAGCAGACGGTGGAACAACAGAAAAGCCTATTAAAATCACATCCAAGTTGTTATTCCCTCTTCAGTTAACAGAGAAAATCATTTACAAAGCAACACGGCTCCCCTCTGCAGCAGAAAGCAACTAAATTTACAGGACGGCAAACAGACAGAAGAACAATGCCACAGGCTCAAAGTCATTGGCAATAGTTTAAGAGTAGAGATTCCAACAGTGAGGCTTAAGCCACTGACAATTACATTTTTATTGAAGAGTAC
The DNA here is from genome assembly GCF_021347895.1 of Acanthochromis polyacanthus. Lineage (NCBI taxonomy): Eukaryota > Metazoa > Chordata > Actinopteri > Pomacentridae > Acanthochromis > Acanthochromis polyacanthus. The sequence goes on from NC_067129.1 coordinate 6,488,450, forward strand.
TGTACATAAAACAGAATCTTTAATCCATAGCCATCCTTCATAGCAGCAGAAAAGGCTGCAGAGAGTTTCCTTTTAAGTTTGTGCTCATCTTATGTGTTTTCCGTTCCTTTTTGCTGCTCTCGTTGAGCATCTACAGTAGAACTAAGTAATTATTAATAGCTTTTTCACCTCAAGCTCCAGCTGTTTTGTGTGCCTTTATGCATATCATTCTTTCATGTTTGCATTTTTTTATCTTCTTTCTGCCAGAGAATCAGAAAGTAGAGAGTAAAGACATGCTCATACATGTAAGACATACATGTAACATCATCAAGGAGCACAGAGGGAAATGTTTAAAATATGTATTGTACATTGAAAAACTGTGTTAAGAGGCTGTCACCTGTGTAAAACCTGTGTCAAAGGTTTGTTTTATCATGCTTGGCTGAATTACCATTTTACAAGCCACTAACTCCTTCCTAGCTTCCCCTCTCATCTCTCTGCGTGAGCTGGAGAGCACTTAAGCAGATGTTCACTGCCATCTTACTTTGCTTTCCCTGTCACACCTGCCCCAGTGCTTTTGCAGCTGTTTGCCTGGCCTTTCCAACTGTGCAATTTTGCCTCTGTTGTGATTTTTGCTTTTGAGTAGGGCACACTTCAGTGTTCCTCAGAACTCCTGTGTGCTCTTAAGGGAAATGTGCGCTGGTAGATCAGTTGTTGGATGTTTCGGACAGGATTTGCGTTGTTTCTGAATGTTTTCGTATAACTGATCAAGATTCCCTGCACCAGTTGAAATGGTATTAAATGGAAGAGTTGAATGAAACTATTTACCACACTACACACATTTGTGGGGGCCAAAGGCACAGCATCAAACCAAAGCCGTTTGTCAAGTCAATATTGTTGGGGAAAATCTCTCGGGAGATGTGCATTTCTTTGTTTTCTTTTGGCCCAATTACAGTGACTGATGACAATCGAACCCGGAGCTAGGATTTCAACAGAGCTTAAGAAGCAATTAAGGGTGTGCCAAAGTGAGGGAGAAACACACCGACTACCATCCCAACAGACAGTGTCAAGATTCAAAGGAGCCACCTGCTTAGTTCAACATGAAATTGACTTTCAGGGAGTCTAGGGGTTGAGTGGTGTTATTTAACTTTTTGTCAATACACATCTCAAAGGTGTAAACCTTTACTTCAACTTTTAAACAACTTGTGTCGATGATACTCTTCGGTTTACATTAAAAAAAAAGAAAAGTGATGGTTTAGAGAAATTCAACCAAATGAGTGCAGCTGTCATGGATCATGTTATTCAAAAGCATTCACTCATGTCACTTCCCTTTCAAAGCATTGCTGTATACAATGTAGAGCTTTGAATGGATTTATTATTTTGCTGCCTATCTTCGCTGCTATTTAATGTAAAGTCGTCCAGATGAAGAACTGAAGTAACGGTAGGTTGGTGGGTCAATCTGCCTTGATCCTGAAAGATTTCAATACTGACAGTGCTAAAGGTAATTCATGCTATGCAGAAATCTGGCATATAACAGGGCAAGTATATAAATCTATTTCTAAAGGTTTTAGTGTTACTAGTAGCACAGGGGCTTCAAATATCAAACGATAAAAGATGGGAATCAACAGGATTCATCCAAAACTGGCCCTCTTGACAAACTGAGTAAGCAAGCAAAAAGGTATGTGTAGCTAATGGATGGATGTTCTGGCAATCTAAACTGGAAGGCACAAAATACAAAATCTAAATACTCATTGAGTGGTACTCAAATATTATGTAGTCTGTCTATTGCATGCCCATATAATATGTGCAACAGCTCCACTCCATGCTACTTCTTTCACTGCCCCAATCTTGCCATGGCCACCACCCGCTGTAAATGCCATGTCATTTATAGGCCTGTGCCCTTTCCTCTTCCCTGAAATCCAAGACAACAAGTGTTGATATGCAATGCCCCTATGTGCCTCACGGTCAAAACACCATGTACAAAAGACCAGCACTGTGATTTTTTAACGTGATAGGGGAAACAAATGTTCCAAGCCCTGTGGGCCTCTACGGCATTCTCTGCCTTACAGATGGATCCATACACAGTTTGTTTTGTCATTTCCCAAAGAAAACCCAGGATTTCATATTCATACTCAGCAATTTACCTTTACCTTTAAACAATTCTTACTCTCTCATTCATTTACATTGCTATCTCTTTCTCACTTTCTCCCTTTGGCCTTCATTGTGTTCACTATCATTGCATATTTTTATCTCTGGTACTAACTAATCCCCTCCTCTCTCATTTGCCTCTTCTTTCACTGGTTTATTACTCTGTTTGCAGGCTGAACCCTTTGGCTTTTAGTGTCAGCGGGTTTATATGACATGTCCATGTGTTGTGCTCTCCCAAAGGGACTTTTTTTTCTACCAGTTACTGAATTAATAAGTTCCCACTGTGTAAACATTGTGTTTGTGAGCTTGCTGATTGGTCTACATGATTGTTCAACATGCATAAGGGAAATGTTTGTGTCTGTGTTTGTGTGTGTGGAATAAGATGGTGTGTGTGGAAAAAAAAGTGCATGGCTAAAGCTTGTGCGGTTGTTCATATTAGATTCTAGCTGAGGTAACCACCATAAAGGCCAGCTCATGCTTTCTGCATCCTTGTGCACAGACTGATGTGGACTTTGAAAGCAGAAAGCAGATGCAAATGTGTTTAAATTCATACTACAATAGGTCTGCTGCAGATGGTTGCACTGCCACACTATTTAACACATGTGGCTTCTGTGGATGTCTCTGAAAGGCTATGACTTTGCACTTTTTCCATGATACAGCAGCTGGTTCCAGAGTGGGCTGTAGTGCTGTGCAAATGTGATTGTTTCTGAGGTGCACAGTGGGTGAGCACTGCACAGGAACTTGCCATAATATTTAGCAAACACTTGGAAAACATTTTCATATCAAAGCATAGCCAAAGTCCTACAGCGACTACTTCAATTAGAACTTCTTTAACAATTAACTATTAAGGTGCTGATGACGCATTTGTTTGAGGGATCATTTCTTTTCTGAGGGCATATGCAGTCAGCTCATATTCATCAAATTTTACACCCCCATAGTGAAGTATTCTTTCACCCTAGTGAGTTTAGTCGGACAACAAAATTATGTATCCTTGCGGACATGTGGAAAACATGAATTAGCCTTTAAGAAACCACATAAGACATATTTAAAGGAAAAATGATGTAATTATTATGAAGGCTCTCAAAATGGATTAACAATGATGCGGATATTTGTTGTTAGCTGAGAAAGCTGGACATTACAGGGTTAGCTCTGGTCAAAAAAAGTTTGTTCTTGCCGCTCAAATAAAAGATATGCTGCTCATTTTGGACCTATAACCAGAAAAAAAAACAAGGAATTTGACATATTTTCAGCTGTGACAAATAAATGATCAGTATTTTTCACTGACCTTCCCTGATTAGTCACTCATTAAAAATATATTGACCGATGATCAATAATTAAAATCAGTTGTTGTAACACTAATGTTTTAAATTGCCAGTGCAGCAGCAGAAGTGCAAGGCAATGAACGCAAAGCTCCATTTGCAGCCCTCTTGATATCATTCTGCACTTTTGTCAATCTACACCCCATAATGACAAGGTCCACTGATTTGTCCATGATGCTTCACTGTGACAGTGGTACTGAGGTAAATCATCTCATCAATTTAAATGCAGCACGAAAGCGAAAGGACAACAGGTGCGAGTAACAAATACAGCAATTTGCTGTAGCTTCCAGAAACCACCCAGAAAATCCATCAAAACAAACAAGTGAGAGTTCAAAGACAACATGCTTTTAATCTTTCTGCAGACAACTGAAAGCTACTACAGTTTAGACAATTCTGGTGGGATAACGCTTCCTGGAAACAATTCTTTCTCAATTTGGCATTTTTCCATGTTCCACTCAAATGTGAGTGAAGGGAGTGTGTCAGAAAGTCCAAGGAAATCAAAGACCGAGCATCAAAGAAAATCTCAAATTAAGTACAGTAGATGAGAGGCTATTTCATCACTGAAGTGGAGATGTTAGATTAGATGAACTCTAATTATACCTCTAATTGTATCTTTGTCCATTTGATTACTTCATTTACTTATTTCATAAATGTGCTAATAAGGATATGTCATTAATTGGAAATGCAATTTTCCCTAAATTTGTATCGGCATTTCACAATGGTCTTTATATTCAATGCTAAAATTAGGATATCAAGAAGTACAAGATGCACTTCAGAGGGAACCGCTTTTACTAAATCAAAGTAATCTGATAAAAAAAATGATAAAATTCAGATTTTTAGTAATCCTCTGAAGTCCAGTTCTGTCTTTTTGTGTCGTCACCCTCAAACCAGGCATCCTTGCTCAAAAAGAATGACATTCTGAAGCTAATTAAGGGCCCATTACTTATTTAAAGGTAACTTGTTTATGTGAGAGCAGAGGTATAAATTATCCAATAGACGATGTCTTTGGGGTATTTTGTTGAACAGAGCTTTATTAACAGCAACTGGTGAGGGCAATTTAATGGCATCCCAATTATTTCTAGAGTCCCAAGAAATAATTGGGATGAGTCCCTGCTGTTGCCAGCGCCAGTCACAAGCAGCTAGCACCCATTCAGAGAGGCCAGGGAACTGTAGGACTTAATGACACTGTTAAAGAGATTCTCTGTGGACAGATGGGTCTTTTATTTGAACCAGGGGACAGTTTGATAATAAAATGAGAACTCAGCCAATGGAAAAATGCATGTCCTTTGTAGTTTGCATTGCAACTGAACATTGACCAGACAGACCCTTTAGTCTAAAATTAATGCCACATTTCTTTGATGCTCCGAGACATTTGCAGCTTGTCGTTTAATAAAGGACGAATATTAAGCGGTTAAATGAACGTCCATTATGAACCGAGATAGCACTGTGACTTTTACATTTCTCAGCACCGCAGAGGTTTTTGTGTCATTGGAGCATCGAACTACAACGCATTGTGTCAAGTAACTCAATGAATATTATCATTCTCAGTTTTTCTTTGCCAATTTATGAGTTGACCTTGTGGAAAATAGATCTAAGTGCTCTTTAAGTGAGCACCACACTCAGAAGCAGAAACACTCCAAGTCTGCTTGAGAAAAATACTTTCATAATACTTGTTATAGTAACAGGCTTGATTAAGACTGAATAAGTGCTGCAAAAGAGATGTATTTTGGGAATTAATATCAAGCCAGTCTGATGCTGAAAAAAAAATAATAACAAGGAAGAGATCATCTCCAATTTTGCTCACTAAGATGAATAATGTGTAATATTACTGAATGAGTCTCCAATAGCTGAAAAAGCTGCAGTGACAGCCTCAACAACAGATGGAGAAATACATGCTTTTGACATTGGTTTTCTGCTTGTTGTGTGATTGATGGCTGACAACCAACAATTTTGCATCTTCTCTTCGATATGAAACATTTCTGTGCTTGTACGTAAATTATGAAGTCTGGTCTTTTCATCTCCATCTCCTCTCCCCCGCGGTCACCTGGCTTTGTGTTCTCTCTTACCACCACCTGTTCTGTCAAAACTCTCGCCTTCTCGCCAATGTTTTCCATTTCATCTGAAGACTTGAGAGGTCCTCCAAACAGCTGGTGCTGCATCTGCCTCAGAGCAAAAATAAACTGCACATATGCACAATGATGTAAACGCTTCACTGCTGCAACAGCATTACTCTGTGTGGTAAATAAAGATCTTAGCAACTGCGATATCATGCATTTCCCCTTTGAAGTTGAAATGCTTGATAAATGCAATGTAATGGAAGCCAGTGTTTTCAGAAGACGGATCATTTGTTTTCAGTACCTCCCTTTCGCTATTCTGTATTGGACGTTAGGTTTCTGAGCTCCGTTTCTCAGTCTCCATCTTCAGGGCAGCCCATCAATTTTAAATTCAGCGAGTTACTGTAGGTACGATAACCAAAACACATTAACCACCATGACAGCAGGAACACAAGGCACAAGAGGCAGATTAATCAACCATGTATGCAGCAATGCCAAGGTGGCAACAATCCAATGCTGTATGAGAGGCACAGAACGAAGACTGTTACCTTCAAATACAGACTCATCACAAAGCAAATCTGGTGGCTATCCCCAGTAACACCACTGACCGATAGAGAGATGACTGAGAACTCTTGCTTGTTAAACATATTATGCCACGCTTGGACTTTGCACCAAAACCATATATCTGCAGAAAGAGTAGCTCCAAGCGTGAGGAAAAGGAAGATAAAGACTTATAAAGACTTCAGTAGTCAGAGTCAGGTAGCTTCACTTTCTGGTAAACTCCCTGAACCTCAAGCAGTTTCTGTATTTTTTTACTCACTGTGGGCTCACTTTTCACTGCAATATTAAATCCTGCATCTATGTGGAGATAACAAAATCATGACTAGGTGTAAAAATAACTCAAACTCTGAAAAAAATCTGGAATCAAAATGCAATACACATTTTTTAAGTGCCCAGAGTTGTGATCAAGTGCTGGGAGACTGTTTTTTTTTTGTTTGTTTGTTTGTTTTTTTAAATCAAAAACCATGTATAGTAAAGTGATTCTGACAAAATATTTGAATTTTTAAGTCTTTTTTTCAGTGTTTCAGAAAGGCATGTCACAGATAAGCAATTAAAAAACTGTCATAAAGGTAAAAAAAAATTTGAATAAATGTTTCTGTTTTGACAGTTTCTGGCTCTGATAAATGTAAGAGTAATTTTGGCTTATTTTTCTCAGCAAAATAGCTTTTGCAATTTTCAGATCCACCAGTGGGGAAGGGACTAACGGGGCAACTTTCATTCAAAAGTGCTAAAAACGTGACCATCTTTTTAGAGCAGGGATGTCAAACTCATTCCACAAAGGGCCGGTGTGGCTGCAGGTTTTTGTTCCGACTAAGCAGCATCACACCAGACCTGACTCATTTAATCAACCGAGCTCAGTCTCCAGACAGGTGATTGGTCAGACTGTGTGCTCTAGGCTACAGCATTTAGTTCCAACATATCTACAGCACACAGTCTGACCAATCACCTGTCTGGAGACTGAGATCGGTTGTCAGGTCTGGTGTGTTGCTGCTTAGTTGGAACAAAAACCTGCAGCCACACCGGCCCTTTGTGGAATGAGTTTGACATCCCTGTTTTAGAGTTTGTATGCATAGCTCTCATTTCCAATGTGCTTTTCGTTTGTTGTTGCTGCTGTTGAAATTGAACAACGGCAAGGGGTATTCATTAGGTTTCGTCTCTGGCATCATGTTCTGAAGTTACATTTCACTGTGATTGCATAATGTCCAAAGACACTGTATACAACAGACATTACATTACACTGATGCCAGAAAACATCACTTTGTGAGCAGCTTTGGAACTTGGCTGGTGCATGTGCTTTTTAAAAAGAATTCCAATAATATAAGTTACAGAGGACTCCTAACTGTCTAGAATACTTTGGCGTAATTGTTTTCTCTTCCATTCAGCCATTGCTGTGTATATCCAGCACACACTCACTAAAGTACACCAACATGCACACACACATCCACACAACACCTCACAGCAGGCTTCATACACGTTGCATCCTCCCCTTAGAGATGATGCACTGTGCTAATGGAGTTAAGTTAGTGGAGTACATTTCTCTTTCAACCAAAAGATTAAGCACAGCAATTAGCACCGGCTGACTCCTGTGTAAATTAAGCTCATTCACCGTTAGGTCTGTTTAACTGCTTCTGTTTGAAGTAATATTGAACCAGAGGACAGAAAGTGATAAAGATTCACTCCACTTACAACTATAGCATGCTGACTGCAAGACAGAAGAGAAGAATTAAATACAGTAACAGAGCTCTGCTGCTTCAGTAGCTCCTGCCTCCATTGTAACCTTTTAATTCTGAGCTGTCAGACTAAACATAATGGCTGTCATATTAAGGACAGATCAATCAATCACAGTCTACCGCCCTCTGTTGCATCCAAAAAATAAATAACGTTGACTTGTCCTACCCAGACCTGACAACGGCTTCTGAGCCTTAGATGTTGTCCTCTTAATCACTACAAGAATTTCTCACAATGAAAAAGATACACATACACACACACTTTGGGAAGTGATGACAGACAGAGCAACTGACATAACTTTGAAGGATTTGGGGTGGGTGCAGGCGGGTGAGCTTCCGTTCCTGTTCCTTGTCAGGCGGCAGGAGGAAGCTGAGGAAACAGGCTAAGACAGTGTGATTGAGCTGCTGTGACACCCACAAGGTCAATTCTGACTCTCTTCCTGCAGTGGTAGCAGTCTCTTTGTGGAGAGAATCCTCACATCCAAAATGATGTCTAACTATCTGGTGCATGCAGAGGACCCGGCAAGGCCTGTTGCATGGAAAAAAGGCAGAGTGCGCCAAGGAGTGTCAACAAGTAAGGCTTTATTAACTTGTCGATGTCAGTTACTACAAGTAAGCCAGGACAGAGAATACAGTTGAGGTAAAACACAGCTATATACTGTGTATATTGAAAAAACTACGTCCCTTGACAAATTATGCACACGATGAAGTGTGAAACAAGATGCATAATGCAAGTGTCATCAGCAGATGCCTGAAAACATTTTCAGCTTTTAATTATGCAACAGGCATCAAGCAAACCCTTCTTAAAGCAATAAGTATTATCTGTTACTTCAGTTTTACGTGTGGCAAGTTTTGTGATATCATGAAAAATTGTAAATAAAAAACTTATGTGTCTTACAAACAGCAGCATAAAAAAACAGCAAAAAATATACAAGACTTTACTCACGTGTTATTTTTTAGAGCGCTCAGTCCCTGCCAATCCTCCTCAGGTAATCTTCGAAATCCTACTTTCCCGTCTCTGATAATATCTTAAAACGGTTTAAAGAACTTCAAAGGGCTGTCCTTGAGCCAAAAACGTAAGGTTTCCATAGGGATGAGTCCCATTATGCTGCACATTCACTTTGAAAGGTATGGGGATTATCAGAAAATCAGAGGAAGCAAAACAGATCTCCTTGCGCCAAAAAGTAGAACTGAGGAGTTTCGACATGGGGATTTGAAAAGTGCAATGCTGAGTGAATTCCAATATGAAAGTATTGAAGAGAGTAGTCCTCACTTGAAGACCAGTAAAAGATACAATGCAAGCATGACCTCTTTGAAAGAAAGATTAGCTTATCTATAGTTCAAAACATCATCTTTCTCGGTTCAGTGGTGGGTAAGCGGCCAAATGTCCTTCCAAACTCTGCGTTACAGAGAAACTTTATGTGACTAGTTGCTTTTATTGGAGGATCTGCAAGAACATCTTAAGGCCACTGAACAGACTTAACAACCCTGGGCTGTTAAATAACCTTCGGACACACACGCTATCCTTTTCAAACCATATGAGGATAGCAGGCCTGAGAGGACGAAGGAAGCCTGCTTGGTCCTCTGATGACCCTATAAGTTTCTCGGCCTTTAAAGTTTTGAATTTCAAATAGCCTCACAAACATGCTTCTTAGAAAAAACACACAGATAAAGCTGGGGCAAAGCAGTGGCCTCCAGGCCTACGCACATGGATTCAAGGTCATATCAAAGCCTGAGAGATGCAACTAATGCTCACAGTCAGAACAGCCATCCTCCGTCATCACAAACACTTGCAGTTTCTCCTTTATCAATCTAGCACACTTGCTTGACAAATGAAAGACAGATAGAGAAACCAAACATTACTACAGATTGTCTTATTATTGTCTGCGTAGATTCTCAGTCATCCAGTCATCATGCATAGGAGCTTCAGTAAAAAGTGCACTTGTTTTTTTCATCATCAGTTACAGATGACATACGACCTGACATTTGACGAACCTGATGTTCCATACATGACACTGCATTTTAGCGACACTTAGCCTGGAGAAGGTGTACATGTGTAAAATATAGATCATGTCTGCCTGGACGTTATAGCTTACACCTATGTCAAGAGCAAGTACACAGTCACCACATTAGACCTAAATCACCTCAGCATGAAGTAGTGAGCAAAGACCCACAACTTACTCCTGCTCAGCTCAGTTATGATGGCCATCGAATGAAGTGGCCATATGTGTGGGTCAGCTCTTTATGAATTCCTCATGGTGACGGAGCCTGGCAGGGGAGGATTTATCCGTGAAAACAGATGGGCAGGAAAAGAAGGAGGGAGCCATCAAGCTGAGAAAACCCTGCTGGGCGTCTCCTTATGGTAGAATGAATTACAGACGTCTGGCAATGCTTAACGTCACAATGCAGCACATTATCCCTGATTGATTATTTCTATATTGACTACACTGAATTAAATAGAAGTGCACAGGCAAAGCAAGGATAACATAAAGAATTAAATGGCAATGAGATCCAAGTCTCTGTAGCAGTTAGTCAACTGGAAACTCAAAAAGAGGATTATTTTGGGGGTATATTGCCATGAAGTTCAGACATTAAATTCTCTTCAAGTAGAATTAGGGGACAATAGACTGTAGACACTATTAAACAATTATCCTTTTGTTTCCTGTCATTGATTGCTTTCCATGCATCGGTAACCTTCACCAAAGGCTTATGAGCTGACAACAAAATCCACAATACACAAAAACAAACACATTGTCTAATTAGAGCATCGCCTTTGTTTTCTGTAGTACTATGGGTGTCCACTTACAATAATTAAATGAGCACCCGCAAAGCTAAGTAGAAATGTAGCAGCCAATCACAAGTTAACAAGCACAACAGACTGAGATAATTTCACTGGCAATTATGAGTGTTGTCTTACTGAATCTTATCATTGCTTTGTCACTTAGATCTTTGTCATTGCGTTCGCTTCTTTAATAGAAATTTATGTCTTATAAGAGATTGATGCCTCATATTAATATTTCATCTAAGGAAAGCAATCAATTTGGTCCTGATGGAAGATAATGAAAACAGTTTAAGTAACTGATAACTTACGATTTCTACATTTAATTACAATTGTGTTGCGTTATGTTTCCGTGTTCTTAAACACAGAAGAACAAGCTCGATGATTTCACCATCTCGGGTGATTCATGAGGAATGATTTGCACAGCTAGGAGTGCACAGCAAGGTACTACTTAATAATCACAACAGTGAACGGTTTTATAAAACAAAGAAAAAAAATTTAATCACCAGTAGGCAGCAAAGCCCCCCTCCTGTGATTTCATTAAAAATTTCAGGCATTTTTAAAAATCTGTACTGTGCTGTGTCACTGTTTAAAATCCAACACAGGATCAGAGGAAAAATATCAGATGTGTGTGTCAAAAGTGGGAAATAAGAAAAATACTTTTTTGGCAAATAATTTGCCATAGTACTTCTTGTCTCAAATATTGGCTACATGTTGTAGTGAATGCTATGATGATTACAAAGTAGTGTATTGTAAAGTTAATATTTCACTGAAAAACTTTGATTTCTGACTCACTTCTGAAGCAGGTGGGCACTTCTCTAGGGCTGCAAATAATCATTTCTGTGATCAATGACTTACTTGGTCTACAAAACACAACAAAATAATGAATAATCCCCGCCAAACATTTCCCCCTGGTGATATTTTCAAGCCCACAGTGACATCTTCAAATTGCATATTTTGTCCATTGGATGTAAGAGAGGGAAAAGTAGCAAATTTCTCACATTAGAGTAAAAATGTGGCTTTTTTGAGCCAGAATCTAGAGTGTGAACTGTAAAGCGCAACAAAGAAAGAGTATGGCTGCTCTTTTTGACCGCAAATGCTTCGTAACTTGTGCCTAATAATGCTCCTGTCACTTCTGTCACTGTCTTTCGATAAGGGACTGTTGGGGCCAATTGCATTCTGATTTAGGTGTAATTATCCTAAACCCTATTTGGTTTGGGTCAGACTGTCCTCAGTTCTCCTACAGATTGACTTCATTGAAATTAAATACCATCAGGGTCAGGTAGCCTTTATGGACTGAATGCAAAATTATGGCTCTGATGACCTGCGTTTGCTGTCAGGGTCTCACGAAGGAACTAAATGCCAGTTCTGAGTTGTGATTAGTTGAAGATATAAAAGCGTGTTCTTTTATGGCAGACATTTAGATATGCTATTTGCCATTGAAGACACAGGAATGGCTTACTGGGAGACTTGACAGTCGAATTTGTTTCATCTGCTATGACAAGTTAAAATGTTTGCTGTGAAAAAGACCTATTCCCTAAAGTCACTGACTTCAGCCGCATGGTCCTGCTGCAGCAGCAGAGCTCTGAAACAATGTGAGGATAATGGCCTGGCTAAACAAGCCTGTGTTACCATTCAGTCAGTGCTGGCTGCGTGGCTAAATGATAAATAGTAGCCAGCGCGCCAGCACACCGGCACAGAAGACTTATCTGTTCAAAGTGAAAAGGCTGTCCACTCCTCCGGGGATAAACAAGGAGGAAATGCTGTTCTGGCATTTTCAGTACTAAGAATGTGCTGGATAATTTAGCACCCTGTTTGTGAATTACGTGCAGATCTCTACTTTTTACATCACACCTATGGTAGTTTGCTGTTACATGAAGCAGAGAATACGAATAGAATAACATTAATTTTTGACTAAGTATCAATTACTGGCAATACATCTGGTTAATGTGTGAGAACGTGTGACTGTGTACAATATGTGCACTGCTGTTGGTTAGAAGAAGTCAACACAAAGACTGCTTTGCACCCATAAACCTTGTAATGCAAGTCAAAAATCAAAGAAAATGTGCTATCATAAAAAGCGTTATTATATTGTCAGGACACTGTATTATGTCATACTTTGCACTGTAGGCGGAGAAAGTGAACATGTATAAACCCCATGCACTGTTACTGTCTGGTTGCCTTCAATTTATGTCACTAAATACAAATTCATTTATTCAATAATGACCCATTTTAGCAAGCTATTCCCCCACTGCCAGCACAACCTGCTTCCCTCAGCTCTAATGGCAGCCCAATTATGAATGGTAGATGGGTACCTAATAAGAGAAACTACCCCTCGCAGGGCCCTGGAGATGATGACAAAGAGCAGAGAAGAAAGGTAAGAATAAAAAACAGTGGAAGAAGATCACATCTCCTGTCTGTTTTATGCCGATCCACTGACAAATACAAGATAGCACTGAAAAATGTTTTGTCTCCCGGATCAAAACTACAATTATTTTCAGAATCAAATGTCAGCGTCTGTTCTCTTTTGATGGCCTTGGGCAAAATAGCATAAGTTGTTGTTGATGTGCAGTGGAAAGAACTATAAATGGTGAACACAAACAGTAGATAATAAATAAAATACGTGCACTGTTTCTGAGCTTATGCTGTGATTTACTAATGCTCTCTCAAGAGACAAATTCGATATTTAAATGTGTAAAATTCTTTTAAAAATTGATCAGTTGATTCATTTATTCAGCAGTAAAAAGATAAATGCAAGACTGCAAAAAACAAACAATTAAAACTTGTAACTGAAACCATTACCATGGATTCCCTGTACTACAGTTTAAATGACTAAAAACTAATAACACTCAACAACTCATAATACAAAATATTTAAAAATGCTAAATTTATGAGAGTGTAGTTCTAAAATGCAGATCATTGAATTTCTGACTCTAGGGGTCTCTCAATAAAAAAAGAATCTCACTGATGAGGTCATGAAGTAGCAAAGGATCATGGGAGTTGTCTTCAGACAGAAATCATAACCCAACAGGTACTATTAGCTACATTATGTGGTCACTATGAGGTATAATTAGTCACAGTGCAGCCCAGCACTACTATTAACGATTGATGCACAACATGGATCAAAAGTGACCCACATTCAATGGAAAATGGGTATCTCTTGACACCATGTTGTGCATCAAAGGGTTAATGGTCAAAATAATCCTATTAAAATGGTTGTGGTCCATTAGCGGTAAGCAATAGAGGATACAATCGAGTGAAAAGCTTCTAGCTAGCTAGTTCACCTGCATCTTGTTTTTTCTTTCGTCACTTCTTGAAACAGCATCCGCCTGCAAGGGGTAAAATAGGATGTAGTCATAGGTGTCAGTTTAGGGGGGGACGGTGGGGACGTGTCCCCCCCCACTTTTTGTCAGGGGTCATTTTTGTCTCCAACACATTCAAATTCTTCACATGTAAGCCGTTGTAAACCCAGTTATTTTCAGTAGTATAGAAAATTCCGACGCTCCTGAACGCACCATCCACACTCAGCCGAGAGTGGCACAGACATGCAGCACACCTTCGTGAGATTAAAAAAAAACAAAACAAAAAAAAAAAAAACGCGCAGATGCTAAATTTGCGCCTGTGCCAAGTGGAAGCTCCGACCAGAGGCGTGCAGGGGCAAAATTTCGGCCCGGGAGAATTAGTACTATAGCGGCCCACAGACCCCTCTACCTGCATGTACTGATAGCTCAACACTTTAAGCCTCTGCCTTTGGTGCGGTGGTTGTGAGTTCAAGTCCAGCTTGTGGCATTTTGCCGCTGTTCTTCGACATTTTCTCAAAGTGATGTGGTCTCCGTCCCCCCCACTTTTAAAAACAAACTGACGCCCTTGGATGTAGTGTCACGAACGGTTGATCATAATGACTGTACATCGAATAAAATACACATTTTCTCAGGGTTTTAAACATTGTTGGAAACAGTTCTGACTTTTCATGGAATTTATGTACTAATTCACATTCAGCTTTCATAAGAAAATGTAAAAGAAATGAACAAATTTCTTCAGACTGATGACTGACAGTCCTACTGTGGTGCAGTATTTATACAAAAACCATAAATGAGACAGACTACATGAACCCACTCAAAGCTACTTGTTACCTCCCTTCAGACGTTTACCTGCAGGCAGAGATCCTGAGCAGACCGAGCTGTGCACAGCAGTTCAGTGTTGCCCAATTTGGACAAAGGCCTAAGACCCGCGAGACTCCCTAACTGAGGAGTGACTCAGCATGAGATTGCCAGATTAATCATGATTTAGAATAAAAGCAAAACGAGTCAATACCCTTTCTTTCACTGGGGGCTAATCAGAGGTGCAGGAGGCAACACACACACACACACACACACACACACACACACACACACACACACACACACACACACACACACACACACACACACACACACACACACACACACACACCACACACACACACACACACACACACACACACACACACACACACACACACACACACCACACACACACACACACACACACACACACACACACACACACACACACACACACACACACACACACACACACACACACACACACACACACACACACACACACACACACACAACCCTGTCGTCTGTAATCTAATCTCAGCCACAGCATGCTAATACATCACAATTACCTACTCAGTCTGGATGGTGCCATTAGAAATACATTGTCTCCATTACCACAGAGAGCCTGTGTGTGTGTGTTCATGTGGTCATATGGGAGTGCATGCCCTCACAAGAGTGGTTGTCTGTTTGGGAACTGAGGTGCTCTCAATCTCTCCGCAGACTATTTCATATTCAATTACATTTGCCTTACATCACTGGGATTGCTGTGTGTATGCTAAGTCAATAATGGCCCAGATCACTTGTCTGGGGTGCACAGAGGCATTAGTGACATTTAGGTTGTTAGCACCTTCATTAGAGAAAGGCTGGAAAAAGCATCTCCAAGAGAGAAACAGAGAGATAGGCATACAGGGAGATGGAAAGAAAGAAAGGTAGACAATATACAAGGGTTGTAGTTGCTTAAATTGCTTTCTCTGACAATTTGTACAAGCCTTATGTTGGCATTACATAGTTTGAATACTACCAAGCCTGAGGTCGTCCACTTAGATGATCACTATAACTGCACAGTATTTGCTACTCTGGTTGTTTGGTTAGTTTCAGTTAGTTAGTTTCAAGTTTATTTGTAAAAGGACAGCGTGCAGTTACATTAAAAAGATGGTTGCACCAGATTTAGCTTCAAGCTAATTTCCATCTGTAGTCCTTGGTCAATAAAAAACACTGTTGTACACTATATGATATTACCCAAGACAATGTTTTCTTTTGTGTTTGTTTTTTTTTGCCGCTGTTTTAGAAATTGTCCCAGTTGATAGGCTAGCATGTCTTTCATCACATTTGTTAATTACTACCTACGTTGCAGTGAACAGCTAAAAAATATCTCTAATCTTTCCTTTAAGGAAAAACAGAAAAAATAAACATTTTATTTGAATGGTACATTACAGTAAAATGACAAGACAGGAAGCGTCCTCACGTAATATCCAAATCTAACAGCACACTTTGAGTTCAACTCTAATCATCCTACCTGGTTTCATAACTTTTGGTCAGACAAGGTTGAGTTTTGGTGAACAGGCATTTGACCGTTTCATCGTCAAACTAGTTAACTGTGTCTGTCCTGCAGTAGAGAAGCAGATCTGGAAGCTTGTCACGGTTTAGTCTGTTTTACCTGCCATTTAGTTTGTGCATTTCACACAATTGTCGCCTCCCCTACTTCTGCTGTCTAGTTGTATCCGTTTTGTTAAAAGCAGAGACAAACCTTTCAGTAAATTAGCAATTTTATTGACATCGATCAACGTTCCACTAAAACCTGTCTTCCCCTTGTCATTTTCTTCCAGGATCACCATCGCTTAACATCAGCTGTCTATTCTACAGCATACGCTACTGACTCACCCTGTCCCGAAAATGCTGATAAAATTGCACCCTCCTTAAGATTAATCATATTTGAATATTTATTTTGACCTATATTCTAAAATAAGCCATCCTTCCATAGGGAGGACTTACCAGGGCAGGACAACTCTGATGCATGTGCCATCGGACAAGCAAACACTGCAAAACTTTCTTGCTTATTTAGCAGAAGCCAAGCAGGAGAAGAAGACACAATCATGCAGACACACGTCCACACACACACGTGCGGCTGCACTGTTGAGGTACTTTTGCTGCAGTGGTAATCCTGAGGTAACCTCTGAGAGAAGAGCAGTGAGGAGTGACACGCTAAGTCAGGAGAATTAGTGAACATCATTAGTGTTGACACTTCATTAGGTAGAGACAAAAAAGAGAGGGAGGACGGAGGAAGACGATGTGTCAGTCAGTGTGCATCCAGTACAGATGACGACAGCTCAGCTGGACAATAAAGTACTCCACCTGCCATAACCTCAAACCCATGATAACAAGGACACTTGTATCAAGTCACACCATGTTTCACATCTTTTCCTAAAGGCAAAATCTTTAACACAATATGGCATCCCCTGCTGGCATGCTGGTCCCCTACTAACTCCATCATAAGGTGACAAAATGACTCAAGCAAAAGCAGAAAGGAAGTGTGTTTTAGGTTAAAGACGGTTGTCTAGTTGAAGGATTTTAATAACAAAACTAAATGAGGACTGCAGAAGTATTAAAGCAATTGCCTAAAGAAAGGATTTATTAGCCAAATATATAAATGTTGAACATTACAGCTACATCATTTCATTGGATGTCACAGGAATCATGGCAAAAATTTCCCAGCTTGCTGTGGCTCCAAACAAAACTTACTCTGTCTGTGACATCTGTGCAGTGGTTTATAGAGTGGAAAAGCAAACAAAACACTGTCAAATATCAGTCTAATTTTACTTCCACACCAACTGTCTCAGCTCGGTTTACAACTTTTCAGGAGTTTTCAGAACTGTCGAGTCACAGCATCATCTCAACCACTATATACACTTGACTGGTTGGTTCAGCTTCCACCTGCAGGGTTTAATCGATTCTCAGTGGATGTTCTATTGACTAAAAAAGTGAAAACTTAGCCTGTAAGATCAGCCCTTATGCATTGGATTCTGTAAAACTAATGCATACAGTCTCCAAGCATTGCTTAAAGGTAATAAGCAAGAAGCAAGGGAAGGTATTGTTTTGTTTGGAAAACATGTGGTTATTCATCTAAGAGGCTACATCTGTTCTATTGAAAGAAGTGGAGTCCTGGGCATTTAAAACTTTGAGGGTTGCCTCGAGACTAAACAGTAAGTTTGTATGTCTTTAATATAGAACTTTGTGGATGTACAGCAATCAGCCATATATTAAAACCACCTGTCTGATACACATTGTGCAGATCTCCCAAGTGCCATCAATACAACTCTGAATGCATCTAAAGAGAGCTTGGCAGTGTATCCCTTGGGACTTATGGGTTGCAGTGCCAGGTCTCTAGGTCAATGCCTTGGGCTCTTTGTCATGTTCTATCAATCCCAGGGCCCAAGATTTCCCAGCAAAGCATCACCTTACAGTGGTTTTAATGCTCCGCCTCATTGGTGTATTCTGATGTCACTGACTGAAAATCTTCCTAGACATTTTCATAAACTCACTTAAGCTTCCAACAGTGCAAAGACAACAATCAGAAGGAAAGTCATAAAGTAACTGTGATGATTATGTTCCATTACCTGAACAATACTGTGTCATTTTAGAGGACACTGAACAGATTGAAGAGCATGCATTCCAAATTTCAGAAACTGACCTGAGAGATTCCTGTTTGTTGTAGAGCCTCTGCCTCCGTTCCTTCTGGACAAAACTCAACCCAGCTTCACCCAGCTGTGGGTATATGAGCACCTGCAGGGTAGCAGCAGATTTTACAATATCTGCTGCTTGAAGTACTCTGAAAAAGACGAGAATTCAAGCCAAATTTAGGGAAATAATTCTACATATTTGACAGTTCTATTCTGTCATGCCTAAACATTCTAGCTCTATCTAGTATAATATGCACTATTACATATGCAGTCACAGGGTTACAGATGCTAACACATCCTTCACTGTGATAATTAACTTTACAAAGACAAATTAACACATATATTAGTCTTTCCAATTCCTTTCCCTCTTGAGACTAAGAAGGAACACAGTGTATTGTCCTTCTCAAAGTCCATTTCAGATTGTTCCGATATTGGATATTGTAACAAGACCAAGTGCATGGAACAAAGCAGGTTATTTGTTGACACAAGGAGTCAGTTCTATTTTTCGTTAGAGACAGAGTGAATCACTGTGACCCCGACTGTTTGTCTAAACTCATTGCCCAGTGGTGCATGTTGGTGTGTGTAGGTGAAAGGTAGATGCTTGTGTCTTTGGAAGAAAGAAAACAAGGAGAGAGTGTGCCGCAAGACAGCATCATCCTCTTTCAGTATCAAATTAGAAAATAGGAAAGCAGTAGGGAGGGGAGACAAGTTGAGAAAAGCAATCATGTGGGGATACTATTAGGTAATGACCTAATAATTGAGTGAAGCTGTGATAATGCAATTTGATTACAGATGTCTTGTTGCTCTACTGGACCAAGTACAAAAGGATATTTTGCACATCCAGACTACTATATCCTGAAGACATTGTAACTGAGATTGCACAAAACTGTGTGACAGTAAATCAATGTAATGAACAAGATTGCAATAGGAAAACAGATTTTTGGTGATCATCGATTGCATTTATCAACGTGTGACAGAAAATTGCATTGTAGTCTGTGCATCCAGCCCTAAGGCCTTTAAACATGTAAAGCATCTGTTAGTTTAAATGGTAAACTTTCTACTGATCCTTTTAAATCATGAAAATTGGTTGATAGTTACTGAAAGATAGCATTAGCATGGAAATCAAGGCAAAATATTTAGTTTACGTCTATCTCACCTCAGCACCAACTTACCCTGTCTCACCGTAACAATCTTTCCTTGTTGCATGTTCTGTCCTTTTCTGTCCTCCTCTTCCGCCTCACCCTGTCTTGTCTCGACTTATCTTGTCTCACCTAGTTACATCTTTTCCTTCCTTTGGTTTCATTTGACTGTACAGCTCCTTCCCTGCAGCCTCTGAACATCAGTTTAAATTTAACTGTATCTTGAAAATGGCACGACCAAAAGCAACTGATTAACATAGTCGAAGAGGAACGTTGGAAACCCCAATTTTTTGACGAGGAACTCTGTTTCAGATGACACTTCTCTTTATTGTCCCGTACAGGAAAATATTTGGCTGCTAATGTGACAAAGACGTTCCGTGATAAGTTTGCAGCCTTCGGGACAGTGGGAATAAAGGCGAAGTGTGATAGGTCTGCATAATGTGGTTCTCCTTGGGCTACAGGTACTTTCATAAATATTTATTTGAAGCCTCAGGTTGGTATGAGCCGTGATTGGTTATTCTGCCAAGCATTTGTCAGACCAAACATGCTAATGCATTAAGTAGATCAGGAAACATTTGCATGTTGGTTTATGTATAATTGAATCTGACATGCAGTCACGCAATGTGGAGCTACAAACAGAACATTCCTAAGGATGTAGGTTTTGCAGATTGTCTTCTAGGCTTTTTTTTTTGAGGCTTGGTTTGGGTAACCACAGTAAAACTAAATGCTCCACTTCATTTCTGTTAAACACAGATGACCTGAGATGACTTACATTTATTCATAAAATTTGAATTCATGTGGGTATGCCATAATTGACTGCTATGAAAGTGTAATTATCGGATGGATGCAATTGCATATATGAAGGAAAGAATTCACTCATGCAACTCGTCAATTGTTAACATTGTGACAGGCATTTAAAAATAATAAGTAAAAAACTGATATCACTGACTGCTTGTGTCAAAAATCCCACTTCAAACTTAATGCATTGAAGACTAGACTTTGGTAAACTTTAAAAAAAAAAAAATGCATTTACTTTCAATAAAGAGGCTGGTCTCTGAGAAGATTTCCTTTTCCAGAGGTTACTCTTGTATTCTGTTTTTAGATACAGAAAGTTTTCATGAGGTTTTCCAGCAGCAAAATCCCCACAGTTCCTCGGCTGTTAACAAAATGACTGCACGGAAACTTGTTTTCGGTCCAGTATGTCTATTAGACTGAGTTTGAATGACAGGGCCATTAGAGCCAAGGATCTGTGCTCGAGTCTCAGAATGTGATACGACCGACAGGCGCAGGTTTTACAACCCTAACCATGTCAGAGGTGCACACACATAACCCTGTGTGTTACTGTACACCTCCTGCAAAACCTGATTTAATGCTTTGGAGATCAAGCTCTTTTTTCAATCTTAAGTCTCCCTTTCTAGTTCTCTCTTACTCTGTTCTCTTTTCTAGCTCTTCCACCTTTGGGGTTTTTATGCTAAAAATGGTGTTGAAAGCTCGAGGGCTGAAAGGTGAATGGATGTCACTCTTGGTAAATTGTCCGTGAAGGACAGTACAGAGCAAGAGGAGAGAACATGAGAGAACGAGGGGGCGTAAGCACTGAAGCCAGGACAGAAGACGTAGTGAGGACAAAGCACAACGTGCAATGGGACAATTAGCAACAGACACTGCAGTAGAGAAAAACTGAGAATAGAACAACAAAAGAAAGTAGAGTAGAAGTGACTAAAAGAGTTAGGAATATAGCTGGAGAGGTGAGAGTAAAGGAGAGGGGACTGAGGAAAGAAAGATGTGGCAGCCAGTCATTTCTCTCCTTTGTCAAAGTTGGACTCTTGTAGCCTTCAAAGCCCACACATAAAATAGTGTGAATCAGGGGGAAAACAGGGAATTGAGAGCTCTGGGGACATTGAAGAGTAACAGGAAATTGCAGCGTGAAACTCTGACTCAGAAAGTTTGAACCTGCAACTGTCTGACTCAGAGAACCTGACAAATACGACTTTGGAGCGTAACAGGACACTGAAATATTCACGAACCTTGGTTTCCTCACAGCATAAAATAAGTATGAGACTGATGCACTTGACTATTCTATGCTGAAATACTACACTAAACACAGAAAATCTTTTAGGATTTGATATTGTCTCGCCTGTTAGTGGATCTTCACCTGTAGTTATGCAAGGCAGTGTGTCATTTATTTGCTTTCTGTTGGTTTGTTTTTCCTCCTGAAAAATTTACCTTTCTTTAACACCTGATGTTGACTTTTTAAAAAAAAATCTTCATAGCTGCAAAAATATAACAGTTGAGGAAGTGATGGTTTTAAGCAAATCCTCAATGTTTATTTCACTTAAGTCTGACTAACTGATTTTCTTTACTTTGACAATGGTGAATTATGCATGCAACGGTAAATAATCCTAACAATACTTCCTAAGAGCTTTAAATGCTTTTTGAAAACATTTCCCTTGCAGTTTGGGTTGATCCAAATTCATGCATAAACATATAGTCCGTATATGTACAGACAGTTTCATCACAAAGATTAGGTGGCTATGGCACTGAATATGGCGTTAGCATTTTATGTGAGCTTAGGACTGTAACTTTAAGCTATATGACAAGCTGTATCAATCATAATCGCTGTAGAAATTTTAAACTGGTGTGTCTGTTCCTCCTGTCTCATAATTTAAGCTCCTCATGAAAAAGTTTCATGTATGATATTTATTTAACCTGACAGTTACTAGCCTCCGTCAGGCAGTTAGGCAGCCCTTGGCTTTCCCCAACTCGAGGATTTTCCACTATATTGCACTATACAAAGCAGATAAAACACTGCTGGAAAACAAGCAGATTTTCCACTTGAAAACAGTTCATCTCAAAAGGAAGTCCTGTACAAAGTAGTGCTACAATTGCACATACAGTCCTTATACAACTTTCACTAAAGAGGTCTTCAAAGTGAAATGTATAAATCATGCCCGTTTGAAGTAAAATAAGATGTCAAAGTACACTTTACATGTTGTGGTATTAGAAAATGAGGCTTTTGAAGAAATATTTAAAACGTTCTTTTTCCTCAGCCTGTAAAGAGGCCTGTCAGTGTGCATGTTTGATTGACAGCAGAGGTGACAGGCTTAACCCAGCAGGAGAACAGAGAGGCTGAGTAAACAAACTTGTAGTCTAGCTTTCCGTCCACAGGGAGACTGTGTACTGGTGTTGACTAAACCACTATCAAAACAGGCCAGGCATTTACAATTCAGCTGGATAGCTAATTTCCTATCTAGCATGTAAACTGACAGTGAATTCCCAGTGGATGTTTGACTGCTTGCTATGCAACAAGTATTAGTGATGGAAACACCCATTTGTTTTAGATAATTAAACAGTTTAGAAACTACCGTAGGATGGGCACAGCTAAGACATAAAGCAAAGATTTTGTTCTCTTCCACACGCCAGTAAAATGTGTTCGTCTCTCCAAGTTTACTTAGCATGTAACATGACTTACAGTTTAAAGAACAACCAAGGCTGATATGAGCGATGGTGAGAGATAACAGAGGTGTGGAACAAGCTGTACAGAGACAGGATATAATCTCCTCTTCTCCCGTCTTCCCCATATATTGTACCTACTGCACCTGCTTTTGTTCCCATTTGCTATATTTGTAACTCCACCAAATCGTGTCTTCGAAGTTGATTCATAGCAAGACTGAGCTTTGATAAACTGAGTAGTCATGGGACGCTGTGTTCTCACTTTTCAGCACTGCTTCTTTGTTAAACATCAGGGATCGTGCATATTCAAACAGAACAGCAACCGCAGACCCTTTTAAAATGGAAAAGTGCATTGTCTACATGTAAGAACTATGCAGCATAACATCAGCCTGGGGTTTCTTAAGGTAAGATGGGCGATAATTAATATTTAGTTTGTGTGGCTGCACTGCAAGCAGATGCACAAGCTGTTCTTCTTGTAATATCACAAGCCATGTTTCCATGTAATTGTCAAGAGAATTTGAAGTATTTTCTTTCAAGTGTTGCAAATAAATAAGACTGTTGAATATCGTCAGAGGCTACACTATGCATGGGTCGAACAAACAGTGTAGATGAAGTCAGAAACAAAATCAGATGCTTGTCAAAAAAATCTCAAAGAAGAAGAAAGAAACAAACCTTTGGCCATTTATGGGCCATTTATGGATATGGATCTTCAGTTGTTTTCAAAAGAAGTAATTACCCTTTCATGTCGGCTGGTATTGGCCATATTTTATTTAGTCCAGAGAAGACAAAAAAAAAAAGCAGAAACAGCTGATGTGTAAGGGTGCTTTCACACCTGTTAGTCCGTTAGAGTGGTTCGTTTGGACCCAAAAGTTGTTACAATGTTGCTAATTTCAACTGGTTCAGTTCGCATTCACACCAGTGTTTTCGCAGTTGAACCAACTACGATGAATGTTATATCTCCCCCCAGTCGTTTGGCGGCGCTGTTCACAAAAATAAGGTGTTATAGATGACGTAGGTGAACGCTGATTGGCGCAGCAAGTGAAGAGGGAAAAATGCCGGAAGGTTTATTCGTAAACAATGAACTATGCTCTCCTGTTCGTTCTTGTTGCCATATATTCGTATCATTGCTTTATGCAGCAAGCACAAATACTGCTGCTGTTCCAGCATGAAGCTCGCATTCGGTACGAGAACATTACACAGTCATTTTTTGGCACGGAGAAGATGCATTGCGAGACGTTATCGTTATCCCAAAATTCCCTGTGCAGGTTGCTACGGAAGCTCCCGTAGACCAAAACGTCTGCTGCGCCATCAAGCCGGTCCGAATGGAGACAGGTTTGTGTTCTCACCAGGAGCGAACCAAACTGGAGTTCACATAGAAGCGGACCGAGACCACCTCTCGAAGGTGGTCTCAGTCCAGTTCTTTAGTCATCACCAAAAACATCTGGTCTGCTTTCACACCAGCCCAAACGAACCGTACTTGCTGGTGTTGCGGACTCCAGTCCGCTTTAAGCGGACCAAAAGGCGTATGTGTGAAAGTACCCTAAATGTGTAAACTCCCTTTGGAAAAAAGTCAAAAATCTCTTAAACCACATAAATGTTCTCTGTAATTGTTTTGCTTTTTTGTTTTTTTGCATTTTGCAGTTCAATTAACTTTTCCAAATGTCAACATCAAAATGTGCTTGAAAATATATAATGGAAATGTGGTTTCTGACACCTGTATTGTAGCAATAAAACTAGTTTTCCTCTGCCATCCACAACCATAGGCATTTCTGAATAAAGCAGGACTGGAATCTTGATGCAGCTACACTGATATTTATATAATAACAATGTATTATTGTGACAGAGGTCACTGGATGTGATGTATCTGTGCAGAATTAAGCAAACCCTGCAGCTTCCTTCAGCTTAGCACAGTTTCAGCTCATTGTTCAGCTGTCTGGCCACAAGCCTACTGCTATGGTTCAGCCTCACTGTTCTCAGAGAATCACTTTCCCTCACTGCAGGCAGCTGCTTTGAGCCAAAAAACAACAACAAAACAAAAAAAACAGGTATATGGAAGATCCCCAAACTGTTTCCTAACAAAGTTGCCTATCAACATAAAAGAGGATGATATGTCAGTGCTGTATGAACAACACTGCTGATCTGTTACTGTAGGTTTAAGGATTAGGACTTGAACTACAACAGTTTTTGCTTGGCTAGAAGGAAATGATTCAAAACTTGAGCTACTGAGTATTAAATTGAGGAATACACACAGTCATTAAAAGAAATTCACAGAGAAATTGACCAATAAAAAATGTGTTGTCCTTCAGTCAATGCCTGCCCATTACCCTTACAAAGCATAAGCACCGCTAATTTCAACATCATATGACTGATGATGTTTCCTACAATAATGTGTTAAGGTTTTGCTCCAGATGATGTTTAAAGCAGCTGCATTTTAACTCTGCATGTACTTTAGTAAAAGCAAAAAAACAAACAAAAAAACCACATATGTTTGGGGAAACACATGAAAGCGTCCCAGTTTTATTTTCATACCATGTAGGTAAGATCCTGCCATCCCCATTCCAACATCTCCTTCTATCCCCTACCCCTCTTATCCCCACTTTCACCCAACCGGTTGAGGCAGACGGCCACCTTTCCTGAGCCTGATTCTATCTCGAGTTATTTTTCCCCTCCATATTCTCGGGGTTTTTTTTCGTTCCTTCCCACCTTTGCTCACAGGGAATCCAAAAGCAACTTTGTATGTGGAGTTTTCTGTTCTCCGTTTATAATTTGTAAGGCACCTCACAATGCTATACGCTTTGAGATGACATATATTGCGAATTTGTGTTATATAAATTAAACTGAACTGTAGTTGTTCAGGTCTCCAGGTAAGCAGAGAAGTAAGAATAACTTCCTTTCACTCCAAAAAGGAACCTTGCCTAATGTCTGCAGTTAACAACCGTAAACTAAGAAGCAGAAGGAAAATGTGCTGAGACAAACAGAGGTTTCTTTGCATGTAAAACAGAGCACATGTACACATATCAAGCACAAATTCTCATACAAACACTGGGGCCTGGTCACAATTGTCTACCTCATGGGTCACTGAGTTTTGATGGAGAATCGGGCCTGGGTGAACTGGAAGGGTGGGGGCATATTAAAGAATGAGGTGGCATCTCACTGTGGGTGGTTCAGAAGCAGCCTCGAGTTATTTTATTAGGCAGACAGAAACACTGCAGGACGCTCTCTAATACCACCGGTGATTTACACTTTGTTCAGAGACACACTCAAACACACTCACACACACACAAGCAGCCTTCTCATCTCAAGCTCACACAGACAGACCAATGACAAACACACACACACTGAGCCTTCCTGACAGCCTTCCCTGGGTGTTTTTCTTGCAGCGCTACAGTGATTAGCCATTATTTCACATCAGCGATGTTGGCAAAGTTTAAAAAGGAGTTGTTACCATCATTTTGACACACAAAACTAACCCCCCTCTGCTATGCACTGTGAGCGTTTGTGTGTGTGCTTATTGAATCGTGTGTTTCTTATTGTACTGTCTGCATGTGTGTTCGTTCAGACATCCTTCATTTGGAGAGTGACGCAAAACAATGTCCCGGAGACAAGAGAGGAAGAAGTTCCAAGAGCTGATTGTGACTAGGGATGGGAATTTCGACTAATTTCCGAACCGACGAGTGGCTAATTTTATTGGCGACTAGTCGGTTTGGAAAACTTGCAATTTAACCCTTTAAGCGCCAAAGTCGCAATATTGCGACAAGCAACATTGCTGAACATAAGCCATAGCTTCAAATATACTGCCTCGTGTGCCTCATGTACTGTACACCAGGAGATGGCGGACATCTGGAACTTCAATCTGAGCATCAGTTGTGGGCGTGTTTTCATTCAAAGTTTTGGAGTTTAGAGTTTGAAAACCAAGGAGACGACACTCGCCGTCAGAGCGTATCAGAGCGCAAGACGGCACATTTTAGAGTGAGAAAACTCACCGTACCGAGAGGTCTGCTCAACGCTGACAAAGTACTTTGTCAAGTAATGGCTTACTCATATTCTGAAGAGGAATATTCACCCTCTGATGAAGATGTTCAATCGTCCACTGAGACAGAAAGTGCCGCTGCGTCTTTGCATAACGGCAGCGGGTCGGTGTGCCATGACAGTCCACGAGCAGCACATACTGGAGCCGATGCTTTGCTTCGGGG
Source organism: Acanthochromis polyacanthus (assembly GCF_021347895.1). Lineage (NCBI taxonomy): Eukaryota > Metazoa > Chordata > Actinopteri > Pomacentridae > Acanthochromis > Acanthochromis polyacanthus. The sequence goes on from NC_067129.1 coordinate 6,515,576, forward strand.
TGGCAGGAAGGGACGTGGTGGGTGTAGCTGGAGTGGTCAAGACACCGCTAATGATGAGGGGGATAGCAGGGGTTGAAAAAAGAGACAAGCATATGCTACTGGCAGGATCAACCAGGTAGCCCAGACGGGACGAGCGTGCGGCACACGCCCGAGCATAGAGCTGCATGGCGTCGCCCAGTCGGGGACAAGGTGCATGATGCTTAATGCAGCGTTTAACCGACTAGTAAAATACTAAACGTTTAATAAATGAGTAGGCGGTTAAACGATTAAATGACTAGTCGCGCACATCCCTAATTGTGACTCAACTTAATTGATTATTCAACAGTTATATGACAGAGTGAAGAAATTCCAATTTATGTAAAACATTTGTTAAAAAAAAAAAAAACTCCTCTCGGCTGCTTAAGTTGGAGTATATTCTTCAAATATTCTGATCATCATATGGGTCATGCATACAGGTGAACTGATGCTCATTTTGCTAACTTAAATAAAAAATACTAAATTAATATAATGAATAATATAGTAAGAAGAAAATGGTTTCTGGTATTTTCTTTTCCAAATGATTGATGGATTCCCTATAGATTGCTGCTCAGCACAAATTATAAGTAACGGCAAAAAATCTACAGATGCACATTCACAATAATATTAAAATGCTTTGCCTGAAATAGAAACACAAACCTCTACTGCTATTTTTTTAGGAGATTATCTGCATGTACTGAATTGTCAAACACAACAGAGGTAGCTTATAAAAACCTCAACCATGCACAAGTCTTATTCAATATCAATAACTCACTAAAGGCTCATTGTCTTCAATAAATGACTGAAAGATGTGAAAATGCTTTGCTTGAAAAAAATCTACTTCTATTTTCTTAGAAGACTATCTGCATGTATTGAAATGCCAAACACAACAAAGGTAGCTTTAAAAAAAAAAAACCTCAACCACTGAAGATAATCGCCAAGGAAAAATTCAGTGTGCACGAAGTATTGAATTTCTGTTTACCTTAGAGGAACTTGGTGGCTGAAACAAACCACCAAATAAATGGCTAAGTCTAAGTTAAAATAGATCACAGCGCTGGCCAACTATTACACTGACAAATGATGATATCTATTATAAAGAATAAGCTTCAGTATTTACTAAACACTGAAATAAAATGGGGAAAAACTTTCTGAAAGGTGGACTATTTAGAATGATCCGTAGCGCTGGAATGGGCTTACTCAACTTCCACGACTTCCATCATCACTTTTTAAAGGTCCACATTGATCTTTCAAGTCTACCTAAGCAGATTCAACAGGAGTTATCATAAGCCCAAAGATTTTAAAATACTTCTTCGCAGCAGATTGACTTATCTGATGCCAGAGGCTGGGAGATGTGTCAAATGTAGTGAGACGCATCAGCTTTCCTTCGCACCTCTTATCCACACATGCAGACTCTTTCTAAAAGAACTTCATATCCCACCCAAATTTATCTCAGTTTTATTTTCTGCTGTACCTTTTTTCCCCCACACTGTGACCCAGTTATCAAGTCTGCCAGTCTCAAAACATTTCAACTATGATCTCCTGTGGTACAGTGAAAATGCAGTGCTGTTGATATGCCAGGCTTCATTCATGTGTTATGATTGGAAGGTTTTATCCCTATCTCACTCAATTACTATTACAACAAGCACAAAGAACCAGTAAAGTGACCCTGCAATGAGAGCCTGAAATTAATTTCTCATGCATGAGTCTTATTCAATATCAATTCCATTCAATATCGATAACTCATTAAAGGCTCATTGTCTTCAATAAATGACTGAATGATGTGAAGGAGCTCACCTTCTTCCAGTTGTTCATGCATGACGCATGTCCAATACGATCAATAACTCATTCTCCTAAATCTTCAACACACTTGCACTGCTTGAAAATGACCTTCAGAAACATCCTCACCATCCTCGTCAAGTGCTTCATGGTTTTATGGCTTAACTCTAATGCCAAAGGAGGTGAGTGGGGTCATTTCTTGTGACTGGTGTCAAATTGTCATCGGGAGAAAACAGGCAACTATGAAGTATTTATGCAACTAAAATGTTGTGAGGGGGAGAAGTTTAGTAAGTGACAAATGACAAAAAGACAACTGGAAGCTCTACGCGTGTGCAAGCAAAAGTATTAAATGATGCTTTTAAATGGTCACACAGTAAAGACGGGGAAGATGTTTTTATTTCAAACAAGAACAAACGTCTTAGAAATACTAGAATTATTAACTTCTTCTCAATGTAAAACAATATTTTGTCACATTTGAGCCCAAGACCTTCCTGTCTTCTGAACAGCTCCTGTTTTAATGTACTACTGCTGCTGAATTACACCAAATTTACATTCGTACAGCCTCTCTGGCCACAGGTAAACATCACTCTAAAGAAGGAACAGCCTTTTGTCGTTGTTGCAAGAAACGTGACTACAGGCGTTCACTTGGGAAATCACAGTGCATCAGATAGACAGATGCAGACATGCAGATAGGGGTGCAATGCATTTTCAAATCAATGCGCTTCTCGACACAGAAACTGTGATGTTCATCTTGTATTCCACGTGTGTTTTTATTTATATTTGAACACAGAAATCTTTAATAATCGATTAGGGATGTCCGGATCTGACCTTAAAGATCAGAATTGGGGTTAATAAAGGCTACCATTAATGATCAACATTGTCATTAACCTAAGAGCACAAGCAGAGACTTAAACCAAGCTTGCTTAAAAAAGGACAAAACGTGTATAAAGAAATGTAACACTTGCAACTCCTTTCAGGTCATGAGGCAGACTGGAGCAACCTGAAGCATAAATACTAAAAGATGCCTCGCCCAAGGTTTTAGCTCTTCACTTCTGTGACTTGTGCCAGAGGACCTAAGTGGCTGTGTTGGTTCATATGCTGCAAGCATCAGGAAGAAGCTTCCATTTTTAGAACGAAGTCACCGCTGATCACAACAAAAGGCTTCAATTGTCATCATATAAAAGCCAGTAAAATGAATAAACTAAATGCAGTTTGGTTGATATTAATTTGACTACACAACCAAAAAAACATGACTTTAAAAAAGTAAGACAAAATAACAATAAGTATCCCACTGAAACCCAACACTAGCCTGATTAATATTCAATAGAGTGCATAAATAACAAGAAAAGCACTCAGAGAGCACTGTACTCCAAGGTTGTTCATTTCCCCATATGTCATTGTCAGAAGTGCAGCATTTTTTGTAGAAATGCAGCATTTGTTTATTATTAATTGATCAGAAATTGCGACGCTATGAAATGTGGACACAGATGTACCCACAAACACAATGACCTCATGCTGAGCACAGGGTTGTGTTGTGGTGTGTACGGATACCAAATTGTGTGACCTAAATATGTAACGGGTGGCAGGAATTGATGGGACTCGGAAACACCCCAAACTTTAATCAATTGCTCCTTGTATCATTTCCGACAGATAAGTCCCGATAAGTCAGCAGCGGTGGATTTGTAGCAGGATTGCAATCGTGTGATCGTCAGCAGGCAGCTGAAGTAATAATAATAATAATGGATTAGATTTATATAGTGCTTTTTTGGCCACTCAAAGCGCTTCACAATGGACCCATTATTCATTCACTCACACATTCTCACTCTGGTGGTGGTAAGCTACATTTGTAGCCACAGCTGCCCTGGGGCAGACTGACGGAGCGTGGCTGCCAATCCACGCCTACGGCCCCTCCGACCACCACCAACATTCACACGCATTCATACACCAGTGTGAGAGCAGCACTGGAGGCAGGGCGGGTTAAGTGTCTTGCCCAAGGACACAACAGAGAGAGCGCGGAAATCGAACCGCCGACCCGCTCTACCACCTGAGCCACATCCGCCCCGTAGTAGCAGTGTTCATTTGTTGTTATAGTTACAGTGACAGTGTGCTGCTATCTCGCAATGATACAGAAACCTTTAACAAATTGGTGAATCCAAACTATAAGTCGTATCACTGTCAAAATCTAATCACTTGGTCCTTGTGTCATTTCTGACCTTCCCTGAAAATTTCATCCAAATCTGTTAGTCCGTTCTTAAGTAATGTTGCTAACAGACAGAGGGACAAATGTATGCCAATCGTCACTTAACTCACAAAACAAATTAAAACGGACATAACTATCTCGCAAATGAACCATTCGATTTCAACCGCCACAGTTTGAGATGAAGCAAGCAGCAAGGCAGAATAAGTGTATTGTAAGAGTCTAATGGCATAAGAGACCCCAATAGACAAGTCTACATCTGCCCATGTTGCAGTACAAGGCCATGCCATCCAAAGCCTCCGCAATACATGGCCAGAAAGCTTTAGTGACTAAGTGCACCTCCACCCTGGGGATTTAGGGAGGGAAGAGGCCTCTAAGAATGATTCTGGCAGGTTCCGAATTATTGTCTTTTCCCAGCTGGCTTCCTTTGCTTCTCTCTCGCCTCTCCTCCCCCTGTGGTTGTGAGCACAGCCAAATCCCACTTGCTTTGGCTTCTGGCTGATAAATTTTGACCATGTAGAAAAGCCCGATGGAGGTTTAACGGATGGTTTTGTTTTACTCACAGAAACCAAGCATAGGGCTTGTGCCAGGCAAGGACACTGTGATAGTAATAACAGTATTAAGAAAATACGCCACTAAATAAATATCACTCTTGGTACCTCCTGTTTTCAGTTCCACTTTATCATGCAACAGGAAACAGATTTCTAAAGTCAAATTTACAGAAAGAAAACAGACAGACAAACCGGCAGAGAAAAAGATAGGGAGTACTGCATTTCCAATCAGCATGATCTGCAATTTCCAGACACATTTGAAAGCTTGAGAACAGCTTCCATCAATTCCCACTAGAGGAAACTAAGCCGCATCGACTCCTACAATCAAAATCTTTACAAAAACTCCATTGATTTTACTATACTGAAGAGGGAAATTATTTCATCTCACCTCAGGCACTAAGTATCTGCTTTACAGGAGGTACTCTCCAAGATAAACTTTTTAATTTGCACACTTGTGCAGGCACTGTATCTGGAAAAGCTTCTTTAATGTTTTATCCCCTCTCCATTGCAGATGATACAGGTTTCATATTCAAATAGCCTTAGAGGTGAACAGAAACTGGTAAGGGAGGCTGTGGGCATTTAGGACGGGATTGAGGTTTCAGAGATGTGCATGCATGAGCGTCTTTCTGTGTTTGTGTGCATCTCTACCAGAGAGGGTGAAAGTGTTTAAATGTAAGAATGTGCATGTTGTCAGTGAGTACAGCCTCAACACACCACCTCCTTAGTCATGCGTTCTCTTCCTTTTTATATTCAGCAGAGTGCCTAGACATGAAAAGAGCTATCCGAATTGTAGACTGCTTTCTATGCAAGTTGAGTTCCACATTGCCACATCGGGAATTCAAAAAATAATAATAATAGCACAGAACGGCATGTGCGTTTGTATGCATACTACAGAAGGGTTGAAAGAAAATGAGACACCAGGATAAAAAAAAAGAGGCAGAGGGAGAAAAACCGAGACAGGAGACGTGATTATGGCTAAACTGTCCTCTTCCATTTTCGATCTGAATGATTCCATTATCTTGACATAATCCATCCAAGATCTGCTTATTCTCCATTCCGGCTCTGAAAATTTCACAGTGAAAGAACCCTTTCTGCCACTGCATCTCAATCAGGTCATTGTCTTACTTTTCAAGGGCAAGCGTGCTCAGTCGAAACTCAGTAAAAGGGAACCACAGGGTCCAGATACAGCCTGGCCACTGACACTGGACGCTGCTTATGAAACTAATCTGTTTGCACATACTGTACATACATTCTTTTATTCCTCCTCTGCACAAACATATTGCAACCCCCCATTCCCCCTTCATTTTACACAGTTTTGTGGAAGTTGGCTGTCAGGGGAATAGCTTGGACTGTGGTCCATACCGAGTCTCTGAATAAGACTTCAGCTTAAGGGCCAGCTAAGGTAACAGATTGGTCTCTGCAGCTTAGCGTAGGCCAGGTGCTTGGTCAGATATTGGAAGAGATATTATTGTGGTTTGCATGCATGAGAAACAGCAAACCATCAACCCAGAAGACGACTTTCCCTTCAAAAAGGGCAGAAAACAACAAAGGGTTGAAGGGGGAAAAGGGTGAACAGTTGGTAAAGAATGAAGCATAGAAAATAGAAAAGAGAATATTCAAATGGCTGTAGAGAAAGAAAAAAGAAGCAGGCAAACTGGAATGGTTTAAAATGAAACAGAGACAGGGGCAAAAGAGGGAGTGGGCCCCAAAGAAAGAGGAATGGAGGCATAGAAAGAAAGGAGAAGAATGTGAATAACGCAGCGGAAAAGGAAGAAAGAATAAGTAGAGGAAAATAAAGAGGAAGACTGGAGGAGCTTCTGGTTTAAAAATGAAACACAATGAAAGAATTCCACCAGAGGCATGGATTGTCTGTCCAGAACATTTCCTTTTCAGCACCATCAAAGAGGGCAAAACTTGCCAATGCTGCGCTTTTATCTCTCCCTTTTCTCACTCGCTCTCTTTCTGATTTGTTTCTCTCCAAAAGACCTCTGAAATGACTGACATTCAAGAGTGACCTCATTGTACTTTTCTTATTGTATTATTTTTCCTCCCATAAAGCCAAGTTTGCTGTCTCATGCCAGCAATATCCAGCAAGTTCTGTTGTGAAATTGCACTGATCTGGGACAAAGATTAATCTCCTTATCTCTTCTAACGAACCCAGGCCTAAGGGTGTGCATATTATTAGCTTTTAGACCTCTATGGTTTAATATCGCTTCAGCAGATATGACTCCTCACCACAGACGAAGACTTGGTGATATATCTTTGGCTCCATGTGACAAAGAGATGGTGGTCTTTTCTGTGAGACCCATCAATCATACATGAGCAATTAGGCGGCAGTTATGAGACAGGTCAAAATTTAGAGATTATTAGATAAGGGGGTTCTTTCTAGTGGCAGTCTCTCAATGGGCTGAGAGTAAGCTTGATGAAGCACAACTTTCTCATTTGGTAGTAATTTGTGCACCCTCCATGTGTTTGGCTATTGACAGATCCATGACTTATGTGTTCCACTCTCTGGCAACTGCACCATTACTGGGGTGACACACAAACTAAAAGCTGCTTTCACTGATGGCTAAATTGATAACAGTCAGCAATCATCCCCTCTGACAGATGAAGGTAAGTGAATGTTATTCAGTCTGAAAACAAATCGGTGTTTTGGAGGCAAAACATTTTGTCCACAGGAAGAAAGTGTTGTGTGGTAATTAAGCCAGCACTGCATTTAAAAGCGCAACTTTCTTGTGATGACAAAGCAGAAAACTTGCAATCTGTGATTTTTAATTGGTTTATGGAATACTATGAGTACCATGCAAGATAAAGTAAACCAGAAAATATTCATTTTTGTACAAATTCCCCAAACCCTTATTGCAGATAAATTATCTGTCCAACAAATATGACTAATCCTTTCAACTCTGTGGCTCAATATGAAACTGAACGTGAACTTGTGAAGAGATGCTATTTCTTTGAGGTGAGAAAAAAGATTCGGATTCACACTGGGCACAAGAAGACCAAGATTAATTAAAATTAAAACAATTTCATGGAACAAACGCCTGTGGCTTTTGCAACAGGTGGAGCATCTGATAACAACACAGCCCAGTGAGCTGGTGTTGGTGATCTAAAAGTCCAGAAATTAGATTTAACGGGCACATTTGTGGAAAAATCTGCAGTTTTTTTACACATCTAGGACAATTGTTACTTACCACTGATCATGTACTACACAATTCCCTGTACATAATTCCTGGAAAATGCTGTAAAAATGTGGTCTAACACTAGACTACAGCTTTACTGAACAGGTTTACAGTATAAGTGAGATGCCTGTTTATTCCCAACAACCCAAATCAGTCTTTTCTTGAATACAGCAGGTACAGTATATGAAACAGGGGATGCAAACAGCATCCTAAACCTATACCATCCAATCCCTAGGCTACTTTTTTTTAAACTTAAAAATGTATTGTCTGACAAGTTGATAATTCATCCAGCCCCAAGACCTGTCAGCTACCTTGACATGCTGTCGACCATGAAAAGGCTTCTTGCCTGCAGCTCAGGTAAGCAGCATCCATAATGTTCAAGAAGCAGATGGGGAGCAGAAGTAATCCCCAATAAAAAACAGAAATGTAAATGTTGACAGGTGCTATTTTAGCTTCCAGTGTAGGTACCTCTATAAAATGCATACCTACCAAGAAAACTGCTCTACATTTTAGAGAAAAAAAATATAAAATGTGGTTATTTGCATCTAAGAAGTGCAGCATAGAAGAAGTGTATCATACAGAGAGATTCATCTGATATAATATGAAAAATGTATAAAGTAAAATGAAAGACATTCTGCTGCATAAAAGCCAAAGAGCAGTACCAGAGAAACTTGTATAACAAATTTTTTGAAACCGAACAAAGCCTCTCTGAACCTGGTTCAGATTTAAAATGTAAAGTCTCCTACACCATTTTGTGCTCTCATTTTTTTCCTCATCACTCTCTCCTCACCTTTCTCTTTTTTTCCCCCTTCTAATAATGTCCGCCCAGTGCCTCTGTAGTCACAGAGGCAGAGAACTCCAGAGGCTCACAGATAGCAAACCACTGTCTCTGTCCAAAAGAAAGGGTTTCTTCATCACTCAAAAAAATACCCTCGACACCCAGAGGCACCTGCGAACATTTTCTCCTCAAAAACTTTTTCCCTCCGACTGCAGAGTGTGAGCCATCTTTCACTCGCTCAATTTCTCACGTTTTCCACCAGTCATTCTTCCAAGTCAGAGCAGAGCTGCTGTACGTTTATACTGCAGTCCAGCTTTAAATAGTGATTGCTGTAGTTTTATACACTACAGAATGAAATTTTGAAAAAGACCAGCATGCATATTTGAAGCTCTCCCTTAAAAATGTCTGATTGCCACTTCACTTGTTGTGAATATTGTTGAATGCTGAACTTTATTATGCAGAATCATCTATGTGCAGATTGCTGTTCATCTCTTAAGTAAACTTTCTCTATGCTCACTCTGAATCTAAATTTTGGAAGCCAATGTTAGTTGAATATGCAGCATACATCAGTGTGGTGTGGAATTTGAGGACTTCCAGCACACATGGACTGAAAATAAATTTTTATGTGAAGAAAACATCTTGTGTCTAGTAGCTGAAATGCCCAATATCTGCACATTCATAGAGTGTCAGGAGGTAGACTAAAAAGATTAAATAAAACAGTGAATAGAATGGAGAACAAACAGGAAGTCTAAGAGTCGTGACAGCAAAATCTGAAGATCAGCACACAGTGTACCACAATTCCTCTAAGAGAAGTAACTAGCGAACAAACCACTGATGCGTATATAATTCTGCTTTTGTCAAGCTGCTTGTGTGCCACAATTATGAGTAAGACTTGATTGTTATTGGGTCGATGGCTGGAAAGCTGATCTTTTCCATTTATATCCAAATGTTGCACAGACACGCCAAAACTTCTGTAGAAATAAGAGTCAAACCGGCTGCAGAATTCAATAAAAATACATATTTGTTTTCTAACAACTCTCTCTTATAAATTAGTGGAGAAAAATCAAAATCAAACAACAACAAAAATGCATTTTTTGTCCATTTCAACTCCAAAACTCTGATGAGATTAGATTCAATTCGAGGTTAAGATAATACCGATGTCATCCAGTGAAATTAGTTCAGCTGCTTTGCCACCTCATTGGTCTTAATCACAGCCATGTGAAAAAAAAAGAAGAAGACCTACACATTCCAGCCTTCACTCTTCATTCCCACAGAGCCCTGAAATAAAACTTGATTTGCCAGCTTAAATTACATCAGCTTCTTACAAGAGCCTTTTCCCCGCTGACAGAGGAGGAAGTATGTTCGCGATAATGGGCAAAGAAAATAAATTGACATTTAAATAATCCTAATCACTTTCTCAGGGAGCCCAGTGGTGAGCATCTCGGGAGCGAGACAGCATGAAGATAACACAGCCTGTCATCGCTGGTGAAAGTGCAGAGAAATGTTCCTACTGTATCTTCTCATCAAATATGTGCCAGCTGAAACCCCACTGAGCCCTCTCGACCTGACGCAAATGGAAGAGATTTGAGGGCACATGCAAGAGAACGAAGAGAAAATAAGAGTGAGACATTGAAAAGAAATATCCAAAAGTTAGATAGAGGCTGGGTTAAAGGAGCCTCTGTCTAGTTACTGTGTGCCACAAACAGGGTGAAAAGTTTAAAATAACTGTTTTGGAAAGTATAATTGTTCACTCCAAAAGCTTTTAGGGATAATGATATTGCAGAATTATAATGCATGCAACTTGTCAAAGTATTTCAGCGTAGTTTAAGTGACTCAACGGCCACTGTTTACAGTAAGTACATGCATTATAGAGGAGGCACACCAAATTGCTTCCATTATACCATGATTACTTATGGGTACTGCAATTCAGAAAGCGCACAATAAGTGGTATATATGCTGTCAAACTGTGGCAACCAGGAAAGCAGACGAGTAGACAGTCTGACAGAAGCAACTGCAGAGGATGCAGCAGCTGTGACAGGAACTGCACTTCATCTCTATTTTCCCACATGACTCAGGGCCAAAAAACAGGCTCTCAGAATTCAGAGTTTGATCAGAGTTCTCAAATTAAAATTCACGACAAGGCTGCTGTCCGAGGCGAATATTCGAGGTCAGGTTTCCTCCAAGAAAACTATAAAAGGAGGTCTGCTGGCAGTTTTTCCTACACAAATTTCCTACAGTTGACTGAGAAGCAGTATTGCAGTTGAGGAATAACTGAGGTGTCAGTTATGACAGTATCTAGTTTGCCTACAGTAGGGCTGCAACTCAAGATTCTATTACCACTTTATCCGCTTATTATTTTTTTTAAATGAACCATTTTGTCTCAAAACAAAAAATAGTGAAAATGCCTATTAATTACTTTCCCAGAATCCAAACTGGCATCTAAACATTTCTTCTTTTATCACACAGAATCACAACAGTTCAACCCAAAAATATTCAATTTATTTTCATACAAGCTGGAAATTATCACATCTGAAAAGCCATTGAACAAAAATTGGTTTGTTTTGCTTGTTTTTTGCTTGAAAATGACAAATGATTAACAGATAAGTAACAACAGTCAATAGAAGTATTTCTCTGATAGGGGCTATCATTTCACACTTATTTGCCTATGTTATCTATTATTTCTACATAATGTTTAAATGAACAGTCAAACGGTCTCTCCGGGTTAAATTTCCTAATTGATGTCGCAGCCTGTGTCCCTACTGTGCCGTCTTTGACATTAAAGAAATCCACAGAAAACATAGATCTGATTAAGAATAAGATACTTATCAATGTCACTTTTTCACTGTAACTGATAAACAAATGCCATTCAATTAATAAAGTCTGAACATTTGCCAAAAACTGTATTGTTTCACTTTTTTTTTCAGCCTAGAATGGCAACTCTATACTGCAGTGGCCAGACACCCTTCTAAAAATACATTCACTTGCTTAGTAGCCCTAACTAAAACAAATGTAGTCTATAACAACAAGCCTGCGATAAATCCTTCCTCCATAAGGGTTATAAAGTTCTCTTTTGTTAAAACTGTTTTAGAGAGGTGATATTTCAACTCTACGTTCATTAAGCAGAGTGTAGTTTGCAGGGCAATCGCAATATACTTGTGTTTGTAATACTTAACTTTAGCCTTCACAAAAGCAGGATTTATGGCAAGGCTGCTGTATTAGATCGCATTCGTTTCAGCATGGCATGCTTAATAAACTCCTATATTATCTAAAGCACAGGCAAGAGAGGACACAAATCCCATTCAATTGTCTCGAAATGGAGTATGTTGACAACTATGTTTTTAAGAAAGGCCTAAAGACCTTCTTCTTTTAACAAAGCTTTCAATTAAACGTGTCCCTGATTTTTAACTTTCATTTTTATTTTACCTGCTGATTTTGCTTTAATGTAGCACTGACATTTTGTTGAAATGAAAAGTGCATTACAAATTATTACTTAAACGTAAAATAAGCACGTACATAGTATACATGCAGTATATTCAAGTGTAGAAACAAAGTACAAAATCTTGTTCTATTCTTATGTGAATAGAAAAAGTAAGACTGGATGACAGGTTGGTGTAATCTTTATCTAACCCTAACCAAGAAGCTTTTGTTGCCCAATTCTAACCATACCTTCATCAATGGGGCGAAACAGCACTAAGAGCATTTCTGTCATTTCCAGAAGCAGTGACAAATGACACAGTTTGTTGCTCAGGTATGGGGACTTGTTGACCTGCAATAATGTCCTTGAAATTCGGTGAGAAAATTGTGATGGGTGATTCTGTTGCGACTTTTCAGAGCTCATTACTGAGCTCTATCTCTAGCAGCATGACTCTTGACCTTCTCTTCTCTCGAGGAAAAACACAGATGTCATGTAATAAGATTCATTACTTTTCACTCTCCCTCTTTCTCGCTTTCACTCGTCCTCTCTTGGCAAAAAAGAAAAAAAACGTGTCCTTATCCCACCTTGCCACCCGGCATCCGTCCCTTCCATGTGGAGCCAGAGGTCCCCGTCTCTCTTCCTCTCTGGAGCACCATCCTCATGCACCTCTCCATTCCCCTTTTTCACTATCACAAGTTAAATCCACTGACAGCTTCCCATAATAGACAAATCCAATCAGTCTACTCACCTGCAGAATGGGAGATATGAACCCAGCCTTTTACCAAGAGATATACAGACCCAGAGAGAAAGTGGAGTATATATTTAATATTTTGATGGAAAAGAAAGGAGTAAGGTGGGCATGACATAATAAAAATTTCCATTATCTCAAACTACCTTTATAGCCTACAGCAGTTTTTGTTATTTGATTAGTCTCCCATTCCTATGCATTCAACCTGCTGCCCCAAATACACAATGGATTCACAGGATGCATATCCTTGAAGGGAAAGTATTTTATTTTAGAGAAAGCTGGGAGTTGATTAGCTCACCTTAGCGTGAACACTGTGTGCAAAGATGAAAAATATGCAAGCACTTCCACTACATTATAGCTCCCAAAATGGAAATGCACAAGCTGTGGTTGTCTCACAAAAATTGTCTGACTTTCGGAGAAAAGAAAAAGTCAAACTTTATCTCCGAGTGCTTTTATTCATCATGTCTAATTGACAGAACGCTCCCTGTTCGCCGATTCTACTCTCCATCTCTATCTGAGCTATATTAAGTCACTGAAACTGTACATTTTGTGATGCTGCAGCTTCACATTAAAACTGTTCAACCTGCACACAACAGGGTGTCATTTTTCAGAAGCAGTCACCAGAAATGCAAAGCACTTCTCCCCCAAATTAGCAGTACTTTAATAGCTGTCCAATTTTAAACTATAAAATGGGCGTTCGCAATGACACATCTCCACTTTCTGTTCATTTTTAAAGTTGGCAGATTTTAAATATTGCAGTGAGGAATAAACCAAGAGGAAACCGTCACAGTGAGCTGGTATGAAGAGCTGCGGGCAACAGCCTTTTACTGCAGTTTGTGCAATCCAGCATAAAGCAAAGACAGAGAAATACTGCACAAACATCCTCTGTGTAACGCGACGTATTGGGATTATAGATATGGTCTTCTTACAAAAGAAAAAAAAAAACGTCTCAGGGGGTCAGTGTGTGAACATGACCCATGGGTGTCAACAAAACTAGCTGTCCGACATATTTCAGATAGAAAATAGCCTCTCCTGACAATAATTCTGTTTGATACATTTAGAGACGGATGAGAGAGAGGACTTGGTTCTGTCAGATATTAGAGAGGAGCCAAATTGATTTGTCTAGGGCCAAAATGAAATGAGAACAGGATAGCAGTCAATTTTAAGCAAGAGGCCACACTGCTCATTCTGCAGGACAAATTGAGAAATGTTCTTGCATCAAGGAAAGAAGGAATTTTTAAAATGGTAATAAATGGATAGGTTTGGGTATAAACTCGACTTGATTGGGAATAATCAGGCAAAACTTTGGTGTAGTTGAGGATGAGGGAAGAATAATAATTTCATCTGTTCATATTTCTGTTTCTGAAAGGACCCAAACTCTACTCCAGTGATTCAGGACAATTTTAGGGACCTTTTCCAGCCATTCTCTAAGATGCCCCAGCTGTATGATGCATAATCGCTGCTTCCATTCATTAGTCATTCCACTCCAACTTGCCTATTTTTGATTATTATTCTCCAATAGTCTCATCCTAATTTGAAGCACTTGCTTGGCTTTTGAGCTAATTAAACAGTGTACCACAGTTCTTGCTTAATGCTTACAAAGGGCTCTGGCACTCGGCTATTCAATTCTCCCTCCCACCTGTCTGTATTCAAATCTGTACTCATCTTGGTTTCGGCGTTCACAAGTCAGCACTTTGCCTCATCTTTTAAAGTTTTAGACCTCGTTTTCTGCCCTCTCATCCTCTTACTTTGTCTTCCCCCACCCCTTCGCAGATGAATAATAAATGTGGCATCATGGGGATTGCTCTTTCAGATGAGCAGCTGCGTTTTGTGAGTCAAATGCCCTAAATATTACCCGATACGTAGAGTCAGTCGCAAAAGTTTTGAGGAAGATTTGTTCTGGATGGGTTGTTATAAATCTGCAGCATTTTGGGGCTGGAAATCAGAAGATACTTATCAAGAAATAAAAAATACAAACTACCATGCAGCGACATTAATTGCAAATAGTTTTATTTTGCTTTTAATGTTTGACAGCTTAAAGCAGATTGAAATTCAAATTAATGAATTATTGATTTAATCTGAATGTATGAAAAGAGCTGTGTCAAATTCTTGGTAAGATCTGATGTTTTCTAGGGACCAATGTTTACATGAACAAATTGTAACACTAGGAGAAGTCTCAAAAGCTACATAAAAGTCAAACAATTCTAATTTCCTAAACCAAACCAAGTAGTTTTGATGTCTAAGCCGAGCAAAACAGTGACAAAAAAAACAGATGTGTGAAAATAACAGTTCCATATGGAACTCAAACCACAATTTCCTCTTCTAGCTTAAAGCATAGATTTGACCTATTTTACCACCAACATCGCTAGCTCCAAATGCACACTTTTCTTAGTTTATCTGCCAACACTTATACCTGTATGTTGCTTCTCACAACATAAAGGAAAAAGTGACATTGAATACTATCATGGAGTAAGAGATAAGGTAAGTGATGGATTTGTGGAAAAACAGCAGCAATCTTTTTCCAGAACGTTAAACTACACTCTTAAGTGCTTGTAAACACATATTTCCTAGCACTTGCTAATGCAGTCCAAAACAATACAGCAGAGATGTACTGTACTTCAATTTCATTACTTTATACATGATTTCACCAAATTATAATATATACAGTCATGGAAAAATTATTCGCCCACCTTTTAAATCAATTTCTTTTTCATTTTAGTGCCTGGTACCACTAAAGGTCTTTTTCTTTGGACAAATATAATGATAAAAATAGCTCATAAGAGTTTCATTTAAGAGCTGATAGAGACATTTCCCATGGTTTTCTTGATCAGTTCATACATCAATAGCTATAGCATTGTACTGTCAAAAACAGCTTTTATGAGTCCATGTTTTCTTTTCTGTCTGTTTTAGTCACATGATCCACAAAGAAGTCAGTACTTGATTGCATAACCATTGTTTTTGATGACTGCAGCCATGCGTCTCTTCATGCTCTCCACCAGCTTCTGACATTGTTCTGCTGTCACAGCAGCCAATTCCTGTTGCACAAATTCAAACAAATTTGCCTTGTTATTGGTTTGTGGTTCTCCACTTTGCGTTTGATGTTTTTCCACAGGTTTTCAATTGGATTTAGATCTGGTGAGAGCAGGCCAATGCATGGTTCCAATGTTCTGGTTCTCCATCCAGGCTTTAACTGACCTTGCCGTGTGGCTAGGGGCATTGTCTTGTTGGAAAATTCAGTCATTCGAGGAAGAAATGAGTTTCCCAGCTGATGGAAGAAGACTGTTTTCAAGAGTAGCCCAAAATATGACCTGGTTCATTGGTTCTTCACACAGTTGCATTTGCCCTGTTCCACCCATAATGAAACAAGCCCAGATCGTCACTGATCCACCCCCTTGTTGAGGCAAGACAGTCTGGTTTGTAGCTTCTCCAGGCTTCCTCCTAACCAGTAAGTTGACTGGAATGGGCATCAAATGAAAATTGGATTCATCACTGAAGAGAACTTTAGCCCAATCATCTTGGAGATCATTTTTTTCGCTACCTGCTTCTCACTCATGCCAATTTCCAGCACTGCCAAGATGGCTGCCTTTGTGGCTTCACGTAATTCTTCTGTTTTAGGTATTTTGAGGGAGCTGACAACTTCTGAGTTGTGCTACAGCAGAAACGTCCTCTTAGCTACCCTGGTAATACAATTAAGCTTAAGCATGTCAAATAGGACATAAAATATTATCTAATCAGCTGCATTTTCTGTGGTGTTCATTGTATTCTTAAGGTAATATACCTTTAGTGGCGCCAGGCATTAAAATGAACAAGAAATTGGAAAAAAAACAAGGGTGGTCTGATAATGTTTTCCATGACTGTATGTAGTGTTGTTGCTAGTATCATTGTGTGTATATTTGCGCATTACATTTCATGAAACTTCTCCATGTAAAGTGGATGCTCAGTTTGCTACTTACATCTGGAGGACACTGAACAGAGTGATTGGCAGCTCCACGATATACAGATGAAAAATGTCATTAATATGAATATCCAGCTACTCATTGTGAAGCTCTGACTCCTTTAACCTCCGCCTCTTTCCTCCTCTCTCACACTCTTGTCTTCTGAAAGAACAGATAACGGCACAATAGCTCCATCGATGAAGTGGACTCTTTCTGGGCCTGTTTGATGAGACCCAAATCACTAAATAGATCCGGTCATTACGGCCGAGGATTACTGCAGCACACTGGGCCTTGTTCTCTCTATAATTAGCTGAAAGAAAAGCTATAGATTTCAGCTTGAGCTCGAGTCTTCCAGATGCATTTTTTTTCTTTAAATCTACGTGACTGTATTTGATAATTACTTTTTTGGGCTTTAACTGATGTGTGTGTGTGTGTTGTGTGTGTAAAAAAAAAAAAAATTGTCGAAAAATTTGCTACATTCATTGCTACAGCATGACACATGTCTTAACTTTTAATTTCCTGTATTGGTCAATCTCCAATTGCTGAGCTCTTTACTTTCCATGATGTGACTGCCAAAAACATTGATAACATTGTCCCTCTTTTGGGGTTACAGTTTATTATGTTACTGAATATAAATAACTTTGAATCCCGGTTATTATAAATTAGGTTCACTTTACCTAAAGTAAACAATATTTGCAAGTAAATAGAGTTAAAGGGTTGTAAACATCTTCTGTTAACTCACAGTGGTGGTCTGATTAAGGCTAAAAAACTGCAATTCTGACCTGAAAATAAAATGGACAGCAGAAGATGTTAAATTGAATAAAAATGTACATGGATCACGTTACAGTGAAAACCAGCAGCTTGATTAAAATGATGTGTAAAATACTGATATGACCCAATTAACCAAAGTGAGGTAGAGCAGATATGATAAGCCTCCAAGTGACCATCAGTGCTGGCTAAAACAAAGAAGCCTTAAAGTTGTTACATAAGAGATTCCTCTTTAGTGTCTCAGATTAACGAGTCTGCATATCTTGCCATTCACTAATCGCATTCCAAAATGCAAGAGGCTATTGGAAGCCAACCTCGTCCTCCAGAGCCAAAGAAGACATTAGGAGACTTTTCGCAAGCTGAGAAATACTCCTGCCAGCCTTCATGTGTAAAATTGAAGGCCTTCTCCTTAAGTGTTGCTGAGACACCAAGCTCTGCTTCTTCACAGCTTCAACCACTTTTCAGGCATGATGGAATTACAAAATTCGCACAAGGCACAGGTTGGTGAGGCTGAAAAAAGTCACTGTTTTGACTGGAATAGTGTGGTCGAATTTAGCAAACTGATTTGTTGAGATCACAGGGGTTCATCTTGTATAAAATATTAACTTCTTTCATCGCTGAGGCTCTGCAGTGGGATTGTCCAGTCCCCTGAAAATTAATTTAGGTAGAAATTTAGGTAGTGAAGAAATTGTGCTGCACTCTGGTGTCACAATGATACAAACCATTCAGTGGACAAAGAGACTTGTTCCTGTAGGGCTGACACAAAGCCAGTGTGAATAATGAGTAATACAAATGTCACAGGGCGGTCTCCACAAAAACGCATCTACACAAATACACTGTATTACCTGCACTTTTAAATGAATTGTTATTTTAATACATGTGCATACTGTAAACAGTTTGAAATAGCAGAAAACAAATTAGATCATTCTCAATAAGGCCGATTATGTATTTATTATTATCATCAAACTGGATTACGCAGGAAATAATTCCTTCAGGGCTGAAACTCATGATTATTGTTCATTAGCAATTAATCTACCTTAATTTATTTTCTTGATTAATTCATAATCATTTGGTTTAAAGGGCAGAAGTAAACAGTAAAAATTGCCCTTCACAATTTGGCATATCTAATGAAACATCTTAAAAGACCTTATTGTTGCCCCACTAACAGACCAAAACCAAAACACATGCAGTTTCCAATCATACGTTTATTATCAAACGTGTGTGTAATTAAGAAAACCTGACAATAATCATATTGGAGTGGGTGGGATGAGTGAATTGTGCAATTTTTCCACAATAGCTGCTGATTAATTTTCTGTTGTTCCAATCTATCATCCAACTAATTGTTGCAGCACAGAAAAGAGAACTACCCCTCCGGTGTTTAAAGCTTCTCACAATTACCTGATAATAGACAGAGTGAAGATCAAATGGAATAAAAAAAACGCTCTTCCTAAACAAAGAGGCAAATATCCTCGGGTAAATAAGGCTTTATGAGATGTGCTCTCAATTTTCAAACACCAGAGTGCAAGAACATTCCTAATGAAGTGAGGCAGAAAGCGGATATTTTCTCCTCCCTGATTTGAGAATGACAACTTACTGTTTCAAATTCTTTGAAGGCGCTCCCACCAGAAACTGGACAGACCGTGTGCAAGAGTGGCGAGACAATGATGTGTCCTCCCACCAAAGGCTGCTCATCTTATTGAAAGTTCAGACCGTGTTCATCTCTATATGAATTCTGTGAAACATGCATCTGCTTTCCATATTAAGGTCATCACCCTTGCGCGGGTAATGCGTGCCGTTGTGCACAGCAGAACAGGCTATCCATGCGCAACACGGATGTGAGTCGTGCCTACCGGTGCATACATTCAATCTCACAGCACTGAAAATAGCTATCATAATGGATATATGCACTGAAGTGAGAATCCATGGCCACGATAAGTCCTGACTCTCATATATCTAGTCTCTCAAAGTCTTCAAGGCATGAAGGGGTGAGCTGAGGAGTGAGCAATGGGTGAATCTAGAACTTCAGAATTCTTCAAACGGATTTAAAACCTATGTGATGAAACAAAATCCCTTTGTTTTTTTTGTTTTTTTGTGATTTGATCAACTCAAAGGAAGAAATATTTCACCATATTTGCCATGTCTTATCTCACAAACACACACAAGGCTATGCTGTCACATGACCACACTCACCCTCCATTTCACCCTCAGCATTAGGGGTATTTTGCACTTCATAGTTGTTACCTATTTGCTCACACTGTTGTCGTTGTTGGCTGCAGTATTTCATTTTTTTTCCTGCACAAATAGATGCTGCTTGTTTGGGTTTGAATTTCTGCTCACAGCATTGACAATTAAAGACAACACTAATAATAACCAAGTTTAAAGTGTCCGAAAAAGGTGGAAAATCTACAGAACTCAAAAACTTTTGTCAGTAGAAACAAATAAAACCTAAACCCTTCAAGTATAATGCTTGCTTGATAAATTCCATCATGTTAATAATCCCTGCTCATCTCAGGGAAAGGGCTGACCGAACTCGGTCTAAATCCTCTGGGTGTTTAGTCCAGATAAACAAAAATCAAGGTGACTCCTAGCAGTAATGAAAGATTATGGGCATTTTGTTTCTACAAATGAAATGCAGTTGCTTAATTCTAATACCCTCCTCAGCACCCTCTCAGGAGAATTTTGTTGACTATTATATGCCAATGGCTATCTATAATTATATCCAGAGTCATTTGTGGGGAGAAATTATCACACTTGGCAGAGCGGACAGGAGGAGGAGGAGAAGGGGTTTGCTGATAAAGCACCTGACAGAAAGTTTGCCATCCTGTGTCACTGCAGATGCATGAAGTATTGACAGAGAATTTATGCATGCACAGACACACATGCTTGCACAGTCACTCCTCTGGCATTTGTGTGCGACAGCATTTTACCAAACCAAATTCGTGTTGGCTTTGAGGCTTTAGTTTCTGCAGTGGTTTCCGGTCTAGGAGTGCAAACTGTCCATAAAATGGTGCACAAGACAACTGACAGGTTGAGAAAGATCTATCAAAAATTTTAAGTTTTCTCTCTCTTTTTTAAAGAAATTTATTGATCATCTTTAATATTAAGTTTGCAGTGGATTCCAATCAAGAAGTTGTACTGTTTAGGTTGCTGTTCAAGAACTAAACCAAATTTATTCATCTGAATCTATTGTTTCTTTTGCTTTGAAAATTGAAAAAACATAATTGAAACGAGACAGAAGTTAAAGATTCTAAAAACTTCACATAGGTACATTATGAACTTGGGACCAAATCCAAAATTCAACCAGCTATAATAGTCCATCTCTACTACAGACACTAAGGCAAATTAGGACACAAACGTATGCACATATCCCCTCTAAATCTACATCCACAAACACACATTTGCAGGCAAACCCATCCTGACACAGTAGACTTACACAGACACACACAAACACTCCAGCCACACATTAACACTGTCCCTGTGTATCTGCATAAACACATCCACATTCAGCGCTACAAAGTGCTGCCATGCCACTTGGGGGGGGGGGGGGGGGGGGGGGAGTACACTTCAGGCCAAACTCCTCCACCAGTTGTGCTGATGGGGAGAGTTATTGGAGAAACATCTTGTACAGATCCAGGCCTCAGGGCGGCACCACGACAGCTACCACCTGACCGTGTTTCACCTTAGCTCTGCATTTTGTCTCGGATTTCCCCTCCTGCTTTCTTTTCATCACAAGTAATTGACGTTTTCACCTTGAAGCATTGTACCAGGGGACTTGAGATACACACAAATACACTTTGACTTCAGGATATAACAAAAAAAAGGAAAGCTGAAATATTACAAACTTGGGTCAGTGCTTTCCCAGCATGCTGAGCTTTCACCAGTGCTGCAAACTTTTGTGTGTCTAACTTTTAAAACTCACTCGTCATCAAGTGCAGATAAGTTAAGTGTGCTGTGTGCCAACACATCATGTTTGTACGATAGATATTGATCCTGTAGAAACAAGCTCCTGACACAGAAGAGCTGTAATGGCTTCAGTGTTAAGTTTATCCCAGAGATGCTTGGCGTTTAAGCAGCTAACTACAGCTCCAATAACAGGGTCATCATCTCTTCTAAATCTGACTTTTTCTTGGAATCCAAAAATGACATGTTACAACAGAGCACGCTGCTGTAAAGTATCCTTGTTTCATCCCCTGTGGCCAAAGGCACTCAATCTTGTCTTAGACACTGCACCAATGCCAAGCGTCTGTGCTTCTTCACAGTGCTTTGGGTACTGCTGTCAATGCCACACTCTCCGGGGAGCCCACTCCAAGTGCCATTGGCTCTCCGACCCAAGTGCCCGCATTAACACTGACTTGGAAGACTTCACACTTCCCTTTTTGTAGCGACTCTCAAGACATCTTTCGACTGAACCATGAAGAAAATCATCCCTTCAAACAGGATTTCGAGGCTGCTGCAGTGACTGTATTCATTCTCTCTTGTCAGTGTGGCGTTGTTGGGGGGAGTGGAGGGGGAGCAGAGAGGAGAATGGGTGACTGTCAACATTCAGTGACACTTTCCCTTCCTCTGGTATGACCACAGATGTCACATTTTATCACATTTTCACACACAGAGCAACGTGTACGAAAGGTTTACACAATCAACACATAATTACTGTTCATCCACATATTCAGAACGTGAATAACATACTTAGGATAAAGTGTAAAACTCATGTCTAAAGTATGAATGATGTTTTCCTCTTTTCATATATTCAGAATTTTCAAATTAACCTAAACAGGCTCCATGCACAAGACAACAAGAAGTAATGCTCACCTATAAACCAACAAAATAAATTTACACTGAAGAGGATTCAAGCGTGTTGTAATCAATTTACTGAAAGTACCTACAACAGGCGTTTTGATCCGTGTCAAGCCTGTTCACAAATACTTGCAGCCAATGGTCCAGAAAGAAGTAGTTTGATTAGTGATGTGATTAACAGTATGTCTGCCATTTGACAATATTAGAGGAGAGTTTTGTTGAGAAGCTGTAGAAGCTGCTGCAGCAGCAGAACATGTGAAGGATGAAGGAACTTAACGGGTTACTACAGTGAATAAATACAAAGAATAGTGGTTAAACACATACATAACCTCTGATGCAGCATACTTGTATATAGTATCAATATTTGCAAAATAAGTCAGGATGGATGGATGGATGGATGGATGATTCTGTAGAGTGATTTATCTTTAATTCAAGTTGAACTTTTTCTATTATAATTTAAAACAAAGGGCATATTATTTACAGAGAAGTAGTTGCTACATTAATATAAAAAGAAAATGAGCAAAAATTATACATTTTGGGCTCTTTGAAACAGTGTTGATGGATAAAGGCAGTATGTTTACCGATCATATAAGAGAAATGAGCTTTTTTTTTTTTTTTTTTTTTAATAGGTGTAAAAGTCTTCTGCGGAAAATAAATACACTTGTGGCCTCAGAAGCTAATATTGCCCACTTAGAACAAATAGTTTTTTGTTGGCATTTTGCATAACTGCAGATCAGTTGCCGATGCTGGTTTGCTAAGATTTTTGATGTAAAATTCCTTCATCTTCACGATATTTAAGGTTTTTCTTGTAAGAACTGAAAACTCCTAATTTGCCACCTGATATTTTGAAAAGATTAAAATTGTAAATTTGACAGAGCTTTTCCATAACCCTACATTTATTGATGTTTGCCATTCCTTGGTGGATTTGTTAACGTGCTTAAGATCACTATCCTGTTGAAAGGTCCATTTCCAGTACAACTTGAAGATTTGGACAGATGGCCTCAAGCAATCTTCAAGCGCTCTTTGATATGATGCACAATTCATAGGTTCCCACCATCCTGACTCACAGCTGCTACAAGGTCTTTGAGCTGCACCAAAAAACTAAAGATTTGTCTGACCGGAGCCCATTATTTCAAAGGACTTGGTCTTGGACTCTGTGCTCATTGGAAAACTGTAGTTTTTCTTTAATGTCCTTTTTGGACAGCACAGCCTTTTCCTGGCTCAAATATGAAACTGCGGGTTGCTTGTCGATTTTTTGCATTATACAGCTTTTAGACTGAATTTGCTGATGCAGCCAGTTCTAGACAAGCTGGCTATTGAAGTGAAATGAGTGAAATAATCATAAATTATTTGGAGATCTTTTTAAATCCCTTGCCAGACTCATTGGCATCCACACACATGTTTCTGAAGGCCTCCAAAAGCTCTTCAGGTCATGGTATGATAACATCAGACACTTTAACAGCAAAGACTAGGCCCTCGATGTCAAAGGTTTTAATCATTGGCACCTAATTTGGAACTCCTGATTCTAATTTTATAGATTTAAAAGTCTGATGAACGTACATACATTTTTAATGAGGTGATCTGGTTTCTTCAAATTTACTCAACAAAAAGGACTGCAACATTTTTAACATATCTGTATTGAAAGCATCCATTACACAAGGGATTAAATGTTTCCTTGTCCAAATATGTTAAAAAGAAAGGAAAAAAAAAGGCGACATGTTGATATTACGTTCTCACATAACTGCATTCGGGCAGCTCCCTGGTTGAAGACCAGTTTATCACTGAATGAAAGATGCACAGCTGTCCGCTGTCACAAGAAAATAGATTGACTGCGTAAATGCCAGAATCCTGTTGGTGATTCTCATCAAGATGAATGATGCTAAGTGAAGACTTTGAGGATAGAGCAACACAAACACTCAGACACACAAACACTAGACGTGTTCTGACCACCTGACATTCAACACAGGCTACAACAGTGCTAATGGGTACATTAAAGTCTCTACCTCTCTCTCTCGATCCCTTCAGGGCTAACTTAATGGCATGCTGCTCCAATCCCTAACATACAGGCTGAGACAACAGCGGGCAGCGCATCAGTAACTAACTCTTTTCTTGTCTGTCAATAATGAGGCCTGACAGCAGCTGAGAAGAAGGCATGCAGGCAAAACCGTTATGTACATGCAGAGAGACTATTGTGCAGCAGCTTTGTCAGGTAAACAAACTGAACATAGCCCCTACACATCCAAATGCATTTCAATCCCAAATCACTGTGTTTTCAAATCATGTCCATTTTGCCTCTATAATAATGTTATGTAAAAGAGCATAAATTAGTTTTGGTCAGCATTATAAATACACAGATGGCAAAATAAATTTTAGACATTTCCACAGTGTCTCATACTTGGGTATCATTGTCTTCCCAGATGTCTTTCATGCCTGTCATGTCTTCCACTTGTCTGTTTTCAACTCCTCCTCATCTCTCCTGTGGTATCTAAATCTGTCCTCCCCTGTCCCTTTCCTCTCCCTCTCAGATCAGTGTGAAATATTGTTCTTTCTTCCTGTCTCCAAGCATCCATCCTCTCTTTTCATGTTGGTGTCTCTAAGCAGATTATCAGTCTAAAGTCCTCCTCGACAGGTGTAAACCTGATGCAGATTTTAACAGACTCCATTTGCCACAGCAAACAAGCAGTCCTGGCCAAAATATAGACACAGAAACTAAATTGTTACAAAAGGCACACACGTTGTCAAACTCTGAAGCGGTGCACTGGCACAGTCACACATACACAATATGTACAGCTGTTACTGACGACTCAAACTATTACAGCTGAGCGCAGTGGAACATAGAATCAGTGTATTTATATAACTCTTTCCAAAGACAAGAATGAATTCTGCAACTCAGAATGGACTGGCAGTCCTCAGAAAAACGGAAATTTGTTTGTGTGCCACAGAGAGAGTGAGCAGCTGTGAGGAAAGCCATGATTTCAAATCATCAGCTGAAACTAAGCAAAGCTTTTCACACTTTCCTGCATGTTTTAGGACTAAATTGAGAAACATACTGCTAGCATTGCCAATATGGTGCCAATTACTTACTATATTGGGTTACTGTATATCTAATTTCATGATTTTATTCTAAAATTATTTTTTTAAACAATACTGTAACTGAATTTGTTGTAAATAAGCTAAACTACCAGCCTTAATTACTGGTCTACACGCTAAAAGATTTGTGCCAGAAATACATCTTCTACATACAAAACGAAATAGTAATCAGTTCCCCATTGTCTTGGGGTTCAAACTGATAAATCCAAGAAAAGTCAAGGTCTATATAAACTTAGTTCGCTTTCTACAAATAAGTAAATCGACATACTAAATGCCAACTCTACAACTTAGGTGCTAGCACAGTGTTAGCAACATCAACAGCCAAAAAACATCCAAATTGCATATACGATGTTTGGACAGTGAAAATAAAAGGACCGGCGTAACTTTGGAGTTCAAACCTGAGCCATGCTTCTGAACTAACTTTTATGCTTCCCCAGCAAAACTACTGATGAAATGATGATGAAATTAATCTCTACGGTCTGTACTTGTGAATTACTGTACGTTATTTTTGATGTCCCGAGAGTGGAGGTTTTGATTGGACTCTGATTGGCTGCTTTCTGCTGCAGAGTCAGAGTGACGACTGATTGCTCCCTTTCTCTCTCTCTCTCTCGCTCTCTCTGTTCCTTTTCTCTCCTCCGCGAGACAATCTGCAGAAAAGTTTGTCCGACGCTGCCGCAATTCCGCGTCTCGTTGAGCTTCAAAGCAAATTCCAGTCTTCTCCCGCATGTCGTAGCCTCAGAGCACAGGCCGTCCCTAAGCACCAGCTCCCTGCAGATTGAAAGCAGGTTGCTGTCACTGTGCTTAATGAAGACCTTGCATTCTATTTCATCAACCCTTTCTTCTTCATCTACCAGTCCTCCACTACGGATTGCATATGGGGATTTCATTATTAATATGTGCTCATCTCTTTCGCTAATGAGTACACTAATTTCAGAGTTGCTTCGTTTGGAGTGTCATGCTCTTTTGCAAAAATAAAATAAATTTCTAGCTTTGATTTTAGTCCTCAGTTCTTTGTAAATCTACTTTTTTGCTGATGTTTTAGATTCTACTTGAAAATATGCTGTATGCAATCATGTAGTTTATAAAAAAGTAAGAAAAACCAGGACAGATCCAAACAAGCAGGGTTATTAATACCACTAGAACTTGATGGCAACCTTTTAAGCTCAAACATTTATTTTTGCTTGTAACATTTCAAGCCAATTACACCTAGGAGGAGTAATTTCCTCTGCTTTCCTGTCCTCTCTCATCCAATCTCTCGCTTCTACTTTGCGTCACTCTCCTCCCTTCTAATCCCATCTCTCCATTGTCCCCCTCTTCTTGTTCCCATTCTTCATTAATCTCATCTCCACCTTTTACCATTTCACCTTTTTAGTTCCGGCACAGCATAGCCTGAGAGCTGTCAGCGCCCAGTTGCACTTTCCTCCCCTGCGGTCACACAAGCAACCTCATCAGACCCCCGGCAACAGCTCTTAGCTCCTCGTCCTCCTGCAAGACACTGATAGAAGTGCTGTGGTTTGTTTTCCTGCAAGTGTTAATTATGTAACCCAATTATACCATCACAGAGCCGAGGCAGGGAAGCTAAATTAAAAGTGATTGGCTTCATTACAGTCGCCTGAATGCTGCACGGGGTGCTTTCAGGAGGCCCTATTTAAAGTTACTTCCCCTGATGAAAAACCTTTAGATCTGTGTCTTTATAGTGGATTTTCAGAACTGATGCAGTAAATGTGCTGTATATTCAGGTACTTAGCTATAGCTTTTTTACCAATTTCCATAAGGATTCCCAATAATTATCTTAAAACCACCATGTGATCTACAGACCTGTTTTTCTACCAATCATGTTGCTTTACTTGTCTATGTTGTTGTACGGCCAGACAAGTCATTCCTGCAGTGAGACAGAGCCAAAAGGTCTTAATTTTCCTGCATTATAACAACCTTGGAGGTTTCAAGCCAGAAAGGTCATGATCTGCATAAATCTTTCCATCCCCACATCACCTTTGTGTAACCTCTGATCCATTCTCACACAGTGATGCACACTTTCCTCTGAACATGCTGCAGTATTTTGTTCATGCCTGCCTGTGACCTCAAGGAGTTAATGCGATGTAAAATCATGCCGATTCATACAATACTGTATATACGGCCCATTCATACATGTGTAACACTGAAAGTGATAAATGATAAAGGACACAGGTACAAACTGAGGATGGATGTTGTTTTGTTTAATCCTTGTTCAGTGCAATTACATGGAGGGGATACAATCACACTGCATTATCCTCCAAAATGTGTGTAAAGAATTTTCCCATCTGCAGTGCCTTAAAGGGGAACACAGTAGTTTATCACACTACATTCTAAATCTGTAACTGATGAAGCACTAATCAAAAGTTCACAGAGGAAAT
The DNA here is from genome assembly GCF_021347895.1 of Acanthochromis polyacanthus. Classification (NCBI taxonomy): domain Eukaryota; kingdom Metazoa; phylum Chordata; class Actinopteri; family Pomacentridae; genus Acanthochromis; species Acanthochromis polyacanthus. Next base: position 6,543,218 of record NC_067129.1, read on the forward strand.
AAAGAGATATTGTTCATTGGGAATTTAACATTTAAAAACACAGCTTGTCTGCCTTTTCAAGACTGTGTGGGTGTGTGGTTTGATTAGATTTGATTGGTAGTGTTCTGACAAAAGCAAACAACGCTGCACCTTTCACATTACATTTCGATTCAAATGTTGCTTACGCATATTTGTGACATCAACTGAAGTGTACAACAAATAGCAAAGGCAATTCTCTGATGTAAAATAAGCACAACACCTTAGATTGCTTTTGATTAAGTTAATTTACAGCCACATCGCCAACAGTAACTGACAAGACACTGAACGCCAAGTTACTACTGATGGAAAGCACCTTGCCTATCATTGTAGCTCTTCCACAGGTGGTATAGGAGTGTATGAGCATGTAAATGGGTAAATGAGAAACACTAAAGTGCTTTGTAGATCCTGGCTAAGGTATAAGTGCAGACTGTATAATCAGATGGCAAACCTTGCATAACATCACACTTTGACACTTAGTGTGGTATCTCAAGCAATCATCATCTTGGCAATGCCTGGCTTCTCTTAACTCCTGATTAACTGAAAAATGAGCAAAGAGTTGGAGTGAGGTCATCTCCAGGTCATGGACTGTCCTCTGATGGCACCCCCGTCACTGCTTGTCATGCCCTGAATTATGCATAGCTTAAAGCCTTTAAACAACTAAGTTCTATAAAACTTTGTCCCCATGCAGTTGACATTGATGTGGAAAGATGTAAAAAAGACTAAAACTGCTTTCTATACCAGGTTTTAAACATTATTTCTGCTGTGAAGTTGGCTACTATAATATAGGGGTCTATTGGGATTGACTCGCTGTTTGAGCCAATCTTAAATCGCCATTGGACAAACTGCAGCTTTTGGCACTTCGGAGATTGTTTCACTTTTCAGCCTCGGAGCTTGTCACTTGGTAAGAAGCTAATTGAGAAAATGGTTACAGGGCATTTAATGTAATTATCATATTATCAAATCCATATAACTCTTAATATCATTAAATGAGATTGAGTCTTTATTTGCCATGCTGGTACATCCCGTGCATATGACGCTTCTGTTCATGGCCATTGATTCCTGTCCACCATCTTCTGTCATTATATTCATGTGACTACCCAGAAAAGTGGGTCACACTGTGACAGCGTGAAAATGTGAGCCAGCCTCTCCCTCCATGGGACTCATCATCAGACAGAGTGGTTTGGGCGCAAGGCCCCACAACTGTCTACCATCTTGTCCAGAGGAGGCATTTGAATATGGTGATGTATTTGCCTGAGGCTACAAAATAGAGGATTAGCTGCAGCTCTGTGGGCTGTTTAGAAATCAGGACTTAAGCACAGTGTTGCTACTTGCTTACTTATTTCCGTGTTTTCATCTACATACTTTTAAAGTTCTGTTAAGTTACTGAATTAATATCTGACTGTACATACAGTCTAAGGGTTGCTGAGCACTCACCCCTGAATCATTTTCCATGTCTCCCCCTTGACCTACTTCTAAAGACTAACTATTCTGACTTTCAGTTTGTTTGGAGAGAATTAATTTCTTCGAGTAGCTTGATTCCACATCAGCTCCACAGCATGACACTGACATAAATGGCTCCGTTTGATCAAGGACCTCATCTACCTGGTGAGACAGCAGAGAAGGAGGAAGAGACCGTGAGAGGGGAAGGAGGTAAAGAGAGGAGAGAGGAAGGAACAAAATGAGGGATGAGAAAAAAGGGTGGGGGACTGGGGTAAGAGGAGGGTAGAGGGGCGAGGAGGAAATGTATTCAGTTCGGTTAAGTGTGACTGCCACACTTTGCTGTATATTTAGCCTTCATAAAAAGGAGCTCTCTTATGTACCAAACCTAAATCGATCCCAACTCGCTGCTCTTCCACTCTACTTGTCCCATTCAGAATTCATGGTCACTGCTCGTTTCTGCTTTCCATTTATGAAACAAGAATGAAATGCAAGCTTGTTTTGTACAGGGTCGTGATGCTTATTTTTAGTTGGAGGGGAGAGCAGAAGAAAGGAGAGGACAGGAATCATGCTAACTAAACGCGTCATAATTAACTTTCTCATTGCTGCATCACAGTTACGTTCATCACCATTATACCCTGATGGTGATAGTTTTGCAGCCTTTCAAACTTAGCACTCCTCCTCTGTTCCCCGCCCACCTTTTTGTTTTGCATCTGCACTCGTCCTGCTTTCTCTCTCTTTCTTCTTTCCAACATTTCTTCTTTCTCCAGACTCCTACACTTCCCTGCCTCTTCTCCTTCGGCTCAGTCTTTCCCTCCTCCGTACAGTAGTTGTAAGCACTTTCACCAAGTCTTCAACATGAGCTATGAACCAACACTGCCCCCTAAAGGCTCAAGGACCTGGGAAAACGAGGGAAGACGTTCTGAAAGATGGTTCAAGAGTTTTTCCACCAAACCTGTGTTGTTCATATTACTTTTTAAAATGTTTCTACATTTATTAGCCACACAAATCTTAGGGTAATTAATTTATCATTTATTTTAATTAATCAGCATTATGCTTTGACCAAGGTTAAACAATCTACCAAGGGGAATGTAACCACCACTTGAATGTATTGACTCTTGTGTTGTAATTTGTGGTTTGCAAATTTACCTTTAGATTCCCAGTCACCATTTCATCCAATGAGACCCATAAAATTTGTACTGAAAACAATATGTGGTAGAAAGTTCTGATAGGAATCTTGAAATGACTATCCAGATACGAAAGCATTGTAGGTGTTTGTCAATATTATAAGTGACAGCAGGGAAACTGTTCACCAGAGGAATATTTGTGATATGAAAATGAAGCGTCTTCATCACTTTATGTCCAATAATGACAGCGAAACAGAGAAACCTGAAAATCTCAAATTCCTTACTATTTTCAAGGGTGAGAAGCAGTGATTAAAATGCCCTTTGTCAGCAGATTAAAGTTTAGTCTTGAGAAAGTCTAATTATTTTGTCATAAAATTAGCACTACAAAGTATACCCAATTTTCTGACATCAACGTGTTGATTTGCAGTGACAGTCACTTGTTTTGTTGTTTATTTAGCTGGCAAGTGGATTTGGCTCTGGGCAGCTTTTTAGAAGCATCTAAAAGGAGGTAAATCAACGGTGATGGATGTGGACTTACATAACTGGCACAGCTTTTACTTTTTACGCTCTGAAGTTTGATTGTCATTGACGATTCTGCTGCATACCATTCACTTTGTAAAAGCATTCATCACTTTTTCATCAAGTGCTTTCATCAAGTGCTTACAAGAGAAGAAACATTAGTGTTCCACATAATAAGACAAAAAATCTACAAAGTGCTGTCCTTACTTAGGATGTGTAGATCTAATCTAATGAAATCATATTTTAGAAGTACCAGACAGATGTTTCATCCAAGGACAAAGGTGGCAAGATATTTTTCTGCAAAGTAGTGTTTTTGCAGTACTGCAGTGCAATCACAAACATCAGCATTTCCATTACTACTGCATGGAAATTAGCATTTGCCCCTCTGTGCAAGGCACTGCTGTATACTTTACACTGAACCTCGGCCACCTACAAGTCATTGATATTCAGTATTCAGGGTGGTTCCTGAGCTGCATGCAGAGTTAGCACACTCCTTTACTCCCCGCAGTAACCATCAGTGGTGGAATCTGCTGTGATCTAAGGCAACACAGTAAAACACACCTCAGAATAAGTTTGCAACTTAGGATGTTCTACGATAAAGTAGTGAATTATTTTGACAACTTAAAGTGGGACAGGACATGTCTCTGTCTGTGCTGTTGTTGATATCTTCAAGGACAAGAAATTTCAGCAGCCCTTGATTTATACAGCAAACAGTGACCATACATCTATGTTTAAGTAACATCTGCTTTCTCTAAAGTTTACTTCCTCGGCAGTTTTCACTGACATCGCCACTGTGACAATGAAGGCCATGGCGCCATTATGCTAAAGTTTGACATAAGATAAACAGTGGGAACTTTGAAAAGCAACTACTAGTGTAGGTTTTACATGATAAAAAGGGCAGAAGCCGTACCAGTTCTTTGATATTTGTTGTACTTTACTGTTGTGACATAAGCTTTCACATAATGTTTATTTGTCTGTTGTAAGCCTAATAGCTGGGACTGATGGTGTGAGAAAACACAAGAATGTCAAATGACTCATCATCATAAAGATGCAATGCTATGTGCATCATGTAACAGTGAGTAAGACGGCCAATTAGTCAATCCAAATGAATCTTGCTACTGGCAGTGCATCCCAGATGAAGTCTGATGAATTACTAATTCCCATTTCTACTTGTGCTTGTTGGTAAATCACAAGAACATTGGAATTTTACAATTCAATGGGTTTGGCAGGGTTTTGTTTCCTGATGAGGCAGTTCAAACAAGCACGAACTCTGATCCTTTATTGGCATTGCAAATTTAAAGGCTAATAGATATTCTACTCTCTCATGTGTAAAACAACTGTCGACTAATGGCTGGTCATGAAAAACAAACAGATACATGGATGTTGGATAAAATAATATATCTTTGACAGATCAACACTCCATCAAAGACACCAACACAACAGATAGACTCATACATATTCAGTCTGATTATGGATTGATGATGGTAAATTACTCATGGACACCTATGAGCCAAGTTGTGTCCCTCTTGCTGTGAGGCAGCAGCATTTACAATGCTACCACTTAACTACAGTTATGTGACAAATTAAAGGGAGATCTGGTCGCTTCGTTATGCTGTTAGCTGCATTTTGATGGTATGGCTTGGCTCCACTTATCCTAGCGATGGTAAGGATTAATGTAAATCAACACAAATTTGTTTTGAGCTGTCACCTTTCTACGATGATAAAACATTTCTATCCGGCTGGGAGTGGTCTCTTTCATGACAATTCATCAAGCATGAGCGGTCACTGAATGATCTCATGAGTATGGAAATTATGCAACTCATATCGTATGACCTTCAGAGTCACGAGATCTCCGTCTAGCTGCACACCTATGGGACACTTTGAAGTGCCATGTTAGACTATACTCTCCACCACCATCATCCAAATGAGACTGTATGTTTGTAAGAACTATCCCTGCAGTTGAGTTTCAGAGACGTGGAGAGTCAAGATGCAATACAAACTGTTCTGACAGCATGTGGTGACCAAACACCTTACTAAAGCGCTTTGTTTTTTCCTTTGATTTGTCACCTATCTGTAGGTTCAGTTATAATCTGGAAAGCACACCCACCAATTATAGACTTCAGTGTAGCAAACATACTGATGACAAATGTTGATGCAAATGTTGACAAAATATTACTGTAATGGTACCATAGCCTTAAGAGTATTAGGAAAGTGTCACTGTGGTGTAGCAAAGATAATTTTTAATTTCCACTGTGATTTCTTTATTTTGTGCAAAGCAGCAAATAAAAAATTATGTAACATTATCTATTTTTTCTAGCCCTCCAAATTATTTTTTTAACTCCATAAACGGACGGTCAGGGTTACACCTCATCTACTTTTTATCTATGCAACTGTCTTTACAAGTCAGGCAAGTTTTAAAATTTCATTACCTCCACTTGCTGTTGATTAAAAATAATCCTTGTTTTCATTGGCTATTATTGGATAATGTTAAATGCAATAACCTGCAGTAATGCAAGTGCAAAATTGACTCAGTAATGGAGACTAGCTAACACTAAACATCATTAACTGGCTGTTCATAACAGATCGAGCAGAGCAGCTAATCACTTAATAAAACTGGTAATTATCTTGAATTAAGTAAATAAACTTATTTTATAATTATGTTTCTGTAATGTGTAGCAGGTCTGATTCATCTGTTCTTGAGACAGTACTGTGGTCAAGTGCATTCTGTGCCAACGCAATAACTACCTTCCACCATATCCAAATTGCAAGAGCAGTTCAAGTGTCTGGCATAGCAACTGAAGAACCAGAGGAATGTAAGAGAACGGCAACAATGTCATTACCAGTATATCTCTTCATTGTCTAAGCTGTAAGTAGCATGAGAGCTGAAGCTGTCAATGGAAAAGTCTTGTAGAAATAATTTAATTGAATCTCATCTCACAATCAGTTTTAGTCACAGCCGAGGGCAGCTACTTTCATTTGTTTCTTTACCTGTGAATCACTGCACGCTTCCAATAACGTTGCAGTGTTTGGCTGTTAAACACTGATAGTGACCCTAATTACCTACTCTCTCCAGACAACAAGGACCTGTGTGCTGTGTCATCTGGGCTTTTTGTAGATCTGCGTGACCCCGAGAGGATTAGGAAGTGACCCATACCTCAACAGTAGCACTGAAACACTGCCTAATGAGATGGACACTTACACACACACACACACATGCAGTATACTCTAACACAGAAAATGAGATGGGGAGTAATGAATATCATGCCAGTTGTACTGTAGACCCAATTACTGCCTGTGTGGTGAAGCTCTATGTTGCAAACGTTGCAGCACCAGTAAGGGCTGATAAATCTCTCAGTGGCATTTGTTAAAAATGGCACGCTAATTTTCTTGCAGACTGTATTCACAACTTTTGTGTGTTTTTAATAATGAGTTAGCCAACTTTGCAGTCAAGTTCAATGTCAAATGCCATCAGCTTTTAGCTTATTTCTGAATTAGCACAAAACAAAAAAAAAATGAGATTGATGGGAATGTCATTAACGTTATTGGCACTAGATCAAAAGTCAAAGGATCACCAAAGGAAGTGGAATTGACCAGAAGGAGGACATGCTTTGCTTGTATCAAGTTGAAGAGAAATCAATTACACACACACACACACACACACACACACACACACACACACACACACACACACACACACACACACACACACACACACACACACACACACACACACACACACACACACACACACACACACACACACACACACACACACACACACACACACACACACACACACACACACACACACACACACACACACACACACACACACACACGTTTTCAATTTTTCCTTTTTTATCAAACTAAACTGCATTCTCGATTATGTTTTGAGGCAGATGTGTTTTCTGCTGGATTGCAGTTGTGATTTAAGATATGTCTCAAATTTATTTCTTATTAAGACATTGTTACCATTCATTTTGTTGCTTGGCTGTTGCACTTTTCCAGCCAGTCCATGATATATAAAATGGGGTAGGACTCATCGAACTCATCAATGCAGAAAAAAGGAAAAAGCTTCAAACATGTAGTGAAACTGTGATGTCTGGAACTAAATCATATCACTCTATACCTAACCAAGTTTCTGACAAGTAGTTATTGATGTTAAACTGGCAACCAGAGTGTGGTATTTACCTTAATATAACCAAACAGCAAGTAATAAACTAAAGTAAACAAAATTAAATTTAAGAGTAATGAACCCTGACTCAAAGCCCTAATGTTGGCTTATGCCTCCATTCTTTCCAAGTTACTTATTACGATTTTATGGCTCATTTTAACGGGCAGCCTTTGCTACAACATCACAGGTGCAAAAGTATTTGTTCCACAGTTAAGCTGACAATGCAGTTTAGTTGTATAAGAGCGTAACAGAATAGCAAGTGGATTATGAAAACTGTATGAACCAGTAGCAAGTGTACAAAATTCAGACATAGTTGTTGAGATACTTCAGGGGACGACTGAAAATTTTGACCCTGTGGATGTGCTAGAGGAAAATTCAGAGCATCACCAAGGTCTGTAGAATTCATTTGATAGAGATCACTGATGAGAAATTTCACATCAGTCAATTTAATAATCAGACATTTCTGTCTGAACCACAATATGAGATCGAGCAACCCACCAATATTAACCAGTAACTGTCAATGGCTAGAATAGTTTTGTGTGTAAATCTTAAATCACTCAACAAACTATGAGTCAGCTTATGTACAAGTTGCACTCAACCTCAACCCAAAGTTCCACTTGAAACATTTGTAAAAGTGAGCCAGACAGTCATGACCTCTGGCAGCTGAAAAGTAACTAACCACACAGAGCACGGCACAAAGCCAGGCCTGTAGTCCTTGATTCATTGCCAACACGACAGAACCAATGAAACAGTCATCTAAAGGACAGGGGGGAGTGGTGAGGGTTACTGCAGGGTATACAACTCTTTTGAATTACTGAGTGACATTTCTGTCTTATTAGATGGTTTGTATCAAAGAGTATAAGCAAAACCACGGTAATGACAAAGTTCATGAACTAAAACTCAGATTTAATCGACCGGCATTGTTCATACGAAGGACAATGGAACATGGATAAGAAGAGAAAAGAGAAATAAGACAAGCAATTACAGGCAAAGATTGGAGATTAGTTAAGAGTGGAACTAATGCTGTGTATTGTTAATCACATAATCAGGCACAATTTCATTAAACAGGACACAGTTCAGTCCACTGTAGTTCAAAATGTTTTGCCCAAAAGGCATGATTCTTCAAAAACAAATATATTGCAAGCATGTATGAATGTAGACTTATTTTGTGCTCTTGGTAAGACAGTAGTGACATAGACTTTAGTATAGCTCTCCTGTACAAACAATGGTGCACAATTGCAGAATATATTACAAAAGAATGGTACCTTACCCGAGCCCTCCAAGAAAGGCACAAACAAAAGAAGCAAAAGGAGCAAACACAAACTGTCAGAAAAAGGTGTTAAACACATTCATTTAAAATACAGAATATATAAAAGAAGTTGTGCTCTCTCCTACTGAGAAGAAAAATCCCTCAAAAATATGAGGGTAACTCTCCTTTGTATTCATAATTTGCCAGTACAGTGGGCTTCTTCAAAATGACATCTTTGTCGTGGTCTGCATTGTTGTATGCAGAGTATTCTCATAATCTGTATGTGCAGATATAAGAAAACTCACATTATAAAAGTGCAACCTGTATGTCTCTGTTTCATTTCTTGCTTTATTCTGCACATTTTCCCCCCCAAATCCAAGTGCATGGCCTTTTCCTACCTTCTTAACATGGACAGTCTGCTAAGGTCGGCTTCCTATTTGCAGAAGAAACCTGTGGGAGTAGCTGCATGTGAAGGAATGGGTACACTAATTCACACTCTCACACCTGGGAGCTGCCCGGTGTTATCACAGTATTATCCTGCAGTTCTGCTGAGGAACTGAGGGATCGAGCTGACTCACCAGTTACAAAGACAGTGATGACTGTTTGTAGAAGCAACATATGTTTAGGGTCATTAAAGGGCCTGCTCAGTTATTAATCTATGAAAGTCTACAAAATGTCAGACATTTGGAAAATGTGTTTTGTCTGACTGAAAATTCAAAAGATCTTTTACTATCAGGACAGGAAATTCTGCATCTGTAATCATGTATGTCACTGAAAGACCAACATATGTATGTAATGAGTATACATTCTTCACAGGATTACACCAATTCCACCACAAAACTATTAACTATGAGTTTTATGATCTTTCTCAATAATCCTCAGGTACAGTTACGAGCCTTATAAATATACTGTTGAACCAAAGCCAACTATGCCCAAGATATGCTGTTACAGCTCTATCTCTGTTGTTCTAAAGGACATACAGAAGTCACTAGTTCCCTTTCTTTTATTTTCGCCCTTTAAACTTAAAGTGATTTTCCACTATTTATTTTCGAACTCCTCTAGAGTGTGTCCTTGTTTTCATATTCATGCTTTTCCTTTCAATCCAATGACAATCTGCTAGAAGGGCATGTTTGATGCATTGCTTGTTTGGAATAAATCAAATTTGAAAAAAGCTAAATAACTTTAAGGCTATCAACTTGATGGAGTCAGGGAATGTGACAAGTGCCACTGGCAAAGTTTGCCGGGGCTCTTGACACTTTAGAGAATCAGCCACTATGAGCTGCTCACATATTCACAGAATACTAAAGGATTGACCAATAAATTGGTTTATTGAAAGCAGGAATTGATAGTTTTCATCCCATGTAGAGGGCAAGAACCCACAGAACAAGAGTAATGATAATAATAGAGGGAGTTAGAAGTGTAAGAGGCTAACACACACAGACAATAGACTAAAGTGGAAGAAGTTCTTTTAGTAGAACAGGTATTATAGTTCTATTCATCTTCTGCACAGACAATTGTTCAGATAAGACAGAAGTTCTGCCTTTGGAAACATCAGTAAAAGAAAATAAAAAGAAATGAAGACACGTGAGTAGAAAAATGAATAGTTATCTGGTGAAGTGTCAAGAAAACCCTACGATATAAGCAACATGAAATTATTTTTCCCGCATTTAAGAGCGAGCTCAATTAATTATCACAAGAAAGCTGATAATGGTTTCAGCAGTTTAAACCAGTCCACTAAAATTTGAGATTAAGGGTCCATTTAGACCTTTTTTAAACAAGTACAGTGGTTTTCCCTACCTATGTTTCACATCTTAAAGCCTCAACACTGGCTTACATCTCCCTCATAGCAAAACCTGCTGAGGCTCATAGTTACTGTGTTTCTTTAGAACAATGTCATATAAAACTGACAAATGTGATTTGTCAGAAACAAAGCTGAAATATTAATGAATAATTAAGCTAACAAACTCACATTTTTGCATGATTTAGTTATCCAGGAAAGTAGTTAGTTCTGCTTTAAATCCTGGTGGCTTACAATAAATTTGAGAAATAAAATAGTTGAGAGGACATGCAATGAACAATTAAGTGATTTTAATCAATCCAGATTTAGCTTAAATAAAGTCTCATGAATGAAAGTAAGTCAGCAAAAACAAACTGATGAATGAGTTCCAAAAAATAAGGTGACAGACTGAAAGTGTTTAAAAGTTTTGTGTTGTTTCTTTCACACAATAGTCGATTCTCCTTTCTGCTTTTGATCAGCCTCTCTGCATTCTGGTAGCTCCGACAACAAAGGGCATCAGTCCATCACAGAGATGAGAGCCGACCTTGCTATGATGGGAAAGACCCGTTGTTCCTGTTGGGAAAAGTAACATTTCTCCCTCGAACAAAACAAGCTGAGAATGTAAATGCAGAGGTGCTTTAAAAGAGCAGAGAGTAAGCAGTGATAAAAACAGCCAAGCGTATGCAAAACAGCTGACTAAAGAAGGCTCTGCACTGCATCAGAATGAGACGTGAAAAACAAGAAAAAGCCAACCTACGGTAAAAGCGTATTAAAGGGTTATTTGAACCCCATTTCCCAGTTTTGGCCTCTAGCTGTCATCTGTCAATAAGACTTTATATATTGTGTGTGCATTTTGTTTTCTTGACAGTTACATTAGCTGCTATATCAGCTTCCATGTTTTCCATGTTCTTGTCTGTTAATAGAAGTCGATCTGACCTGGATAGTACCTGAAAGCTCGACATACACACTACATTGGTGTCCTGTGGGCTATGAAGCATTTGTTAAACTATTCAATACAAGACTGAGAACCGGAGTATAATGATGTCCAACACATAAAGGGCATTCCCCATTTGACACATATCAAATGATTCCCTGTAGCACACACTGGACATGACATATACAGGAAGTAGTAGAGGTAAGGTAGCTGTGATGCCAAACCAGGAAGCAAACGTGTTTTTTTTTTTAAAGCTCTGCGTGGGTCAATGTACTTGCAAGATACCAATACATTTTAATATTACCGTACACTTCTACTGTCAAGACTGCTGCAACAGTTCCCACACAATCCCAAAACTCATCCTCCTGGGGGAAGTCAATAGCTAATGCAGAAATAACGCCTCTATCACAGTTTTGTCGCATTGTAAATTACTCTCATTGAGTGTGAGCTGCAGGGAAGTTCTGCCGTTTCAAACAAAACAATCCAGGGTCTCTGTAATGGAGCTGTTCATTATTAAACAAAAGTCTAAACGGAACATGCATAAGGAGAAATTAACACACAGAGGCTGTGTAAATGACTCACAGAAAAGGAGCCGAGACTTATGTGTTACTCTGGTTGAAAACCAAAGTCTTTTGTTGTAATTGATGCAAGATATGAAAGCACAAACAAACTAAACTTGTTCCATGGCCAACACTGTGGCTCTCGTTCTGCAGGATTACAGGTCGTACTGTGCTGAGACAGAGAGTGAGACACACTTGGCCACTGATGGCTGAGCTGATCGCCTGGAGGCCACTCGCAGCTTTTGGAAAGTTTACATTTTTCAGAATAGAAGTAGCCAAAACTTCTACAGAAACTAGTCAAAAGTTGTCTCTCTAGTAATTTCATCCATGGTTGCTGGGGGAAAAAAAAATAGTGATAGGTTTTCTAGAAAGTAGGCCGACTTTAATTGAATCACAGAAAAAGGAAAAGGGTTTTTAATTTTCTCATCTTGAGGCAAAGCATGAACGGTGCAAATTATTTAATTAGCGATGACTGCCATGGTGAGGGATGTCTATGACTTGCTTAATAATTTTGATTTACCTCAGCGGTAAGCCTGGAGTTAATACTGAACATTCGAGTTTTGCTTTTCTCTGTCTGAAATTGCACCAGGCTGAGCTAATTTATTTTTGACTCGGCCTATGTGAGAGCCAGATGTAATGAGAGGGAGCAATGGTGAGATGTAACAATCGCTCCAATGGCAGTCTAGATAAGGAGCTGGCAGGAAATTATTTATTTTCCATTCTCAGCTTTAAAATTTACTTTTATATATGGATTTTATGAAAAAGCACGACTACAAGAGTGACTTTAACTGACTTTTGGAAACTCTGCATTAAGGACTCAAAGTTATCGACATCTCATTTCAACTGTAGATTGATGTTTTTCCAACTGTACGCGAGGTCAGGCAGTTTCACTTCACAGTTTGTGACAAGTCACTGAATCGAAGAGAAGTAGCAAAGGTTACATATGAAGTAACACCAGCCACTGAGCGGACCAAAAAAAGCACTTAACTGCTGGGACTCATTCAACGCTGGAAAATACATCAAAGAAACACGATTCTGAGCTACTTAATGCATATCTCCGTCGCCAACCGGAAATAAGTACATTCGGAGCATGCTTAAAACAAGATTATGATATCAAAATCAGCATTCAAATGAATGTTTTTATGTTCTCGCACTGTATTAACTTCAGAGCAAGTGGCATAAAACAGAAACTGACTAATTCCATGGTAGTAAAGGTTAAGCTTTAGTGTGTGTGTGTGTGTGTGTGTGTGTGTGTGTGTGTGTGTGTGTGTGTGTGCGCGCAGTGGGTGTATGCATATGTATACTTGCATAATTGTATACGCTAATGCAATAGTCAACATTAAGTCAGCAGAATATTCTTGCAGAATGCCCTTAGCCTCACACTAAAAGGTCTGACCTACATACAGAGATATTTGTGCAAGACAGAAAATCCCATCAACCTTCTAATATATGGCTATGAACTTTACTTTATGGCTTTGACTTCACCCGCTGTGCACAGTGAATCATGTCTTCCTCCACAGTCTTTCTCGGCATTAGCATAGATGATATGACAAGCAGGCATGTCACCTGAGGCAGTGAAAGATGAGGGGGACATTAATGACAACAAAAAGTAGCCACTGCAGTGTTACCGGTAATGTTTCCCATCTGTATTCCCCAGAAAATCGTGACCCTCCGTACGCGTCGCTCACACACATTTATTCCCCGGGCAGCAGAAGATCAAATCCTGCTGTGGCAGTGATGTATTGCTCTGAAAATGCTTACATATTTTCACACTCAAGACAAAGGAGACCTGAACTGAAATATGAATTACTAACTCATAATAAGGTAAACAAGACACTGGATCCAGTTACTAAAAATAATGGTTTGCTCTGAAAATACCCCAAAATGTCTGTCTTCTCCCAGTTTATCAGAATTTTATGGACTGTTTGGTTTCACGGCATTCTTCGCCTTTGCTCTAACTTCTGGGCTGTCCAGAGAGGCAGGACAAGAAGCAGGAAATCTCAGAGTTACACAACCAAACCCGACTGTAGTGAAGGGAGCTGAGCCTGAAAGCACAAGTAGGACTCTCTTAAACAAATTAAGTACTAAGCATTGCTGATTCAGCCAATTTTTGAAACTCAGGGTTTGCCAACAAAGCTGCTGAGAAACACTTTGATGCAGGATTTTCACTCTGTAGAAGTCTGATGGGAAGTGTAACTAAGGCTAAATCTGCTGGGGGGGGAAACTTGTATCCTTTTAAAAGCACACAGCATACGAGTCTTAAGAGTAGGATTCCACTGAAATTAAATAAGGTGGCTAGTGACAAGACGTTTAAATGTCAGGACTGATCCCCAAGGTGCCCTTTAGCAGCTGATTTCACCCTCAGCCAGTCCAGTGCAGATGCTCAGTGACCAGCAGTAAAGGCCTACAATGAATGAATATACTGCACTGTGTATTTACTCCATTCATTGTCATAACAGTTTATTTTGCTATAAATACTGAGCTCCATTACATGCTAGCTGAATAACTATTACATAACCTTAACTATGAGAAGATTTGCTGGATGGTACACTGTTTTCTTTTAAATATTATGTTTTATTGATCAGTGTAATAAAGCATCTACACTAGTGTCAGTCGTCTATATGCTCATTACAAGTTAATGAACACTGAAAAGGCCCATTATGCTATAATGGCCAATGACTAAAGTGAAAAATGGGTGCTTGTTGAATAACAGAACAGAGCCTGTAACAGAAACCAGTTTAGCCAGAATTGCACCCCTACGATCTCACTCACAGCATTTAAAATCAGTTCTTTCATTGTGATCAGTAGATGTGCTCACAGGGATAAAATAAATTGTTTATGCTCAGTTCAGCATTGGCACTCTACGACACAGAAATTGATGCTGTTGACCAACAGCAACCCGTCTTGTCAGTGTTGACCTTTAAGAAGACAAAGAGCTATCCGCAGCTTATTAGCTGTGTTGCACCATCAGCTTTTACTTAAAACTGCTCTGAACAAATGTAAATTGCTCTGCAAAACACTTTTGTGGACACTTATGAGACAAGTCAATGACACAAAAATGACTCTTGAAAAGTCAATATGAATTTATTGTCCCATTAGTAAACTATTAACGCAAATGAGTCTGCAGACAAAGAGTTATCTCAGAAAGAATTTTCTCCTTTAGTAATTGAATAAACAGGTCATAGATTTTTTTTTAAAAAACAAAAAAAACAAAGAGGTTCGAGGAGTTAAATCTGTAGGGGACTTTAATTATGACTAAGATTGTCATTAACAATTTCTTTTTATGGAATAAAAGATCGAATATTTTACAAGTGACTATAATTCTAGACAAATAATGGTTAAAAAGCAAAATGTCTAATTCATTATATTATGACAAATTGTCTTTTTTAAATTGCTGAAAAGCGTGAAATTCAAACAGAAGTTTACAGATTAAAGAGCAGAACTGTAGGGTTAAACAGACAAGTCCAACGTGATTAAAAATAGAAAAGAGTGAATCATTCAAGTCAGGAATGCCACTCAGAAAAGAAATCTATGTTTCAATTAAAACCCTTAACAAAGCAATACATTTGGATCTGTATATTATATAAAGTGCAACATAGATAAAGTGGATATTTTACAAACATGGAGCAGCTAACGCAACTCCTTTTCTCCTTATTCAGTAATTATTCTCTGACTGGATTCTATGGAAATATAGCCAAATTCACAGCACAACTGTCAACTTTAACTTGCATGTTTTGCATATTGTGAGTCTGTCAGATGACATCACGGTTATAAAAATCAGGATTTTAAAAGTGCAGAGCAGAAGCAAGTGCTAGCTGGTCAACTTGTAGATTTAACGAGCCGTGTCTCAGCATCAGTGAGATCACCTTTAAGGGAGATATGGCTATATTTCACAACAGTATATGTGAGAACAGAGAGCAGGAGAGAAGCAAACACATTTTAAGTGCTTCCACGCCAAATAAAACCTGTGTGTTTTTTCTTCAGGTGCTTATCCATTACGCTATTGCACTGATACGGATTTGGTGCCGATAAAAAACAGAAGACAGAAAAAGCACATTATGAATAGCAGTGTTAAGGCAAAATAAGTTTTGAGTGGAAATAAAAGTACTTAAAAGCAACGCAGTGTCTTGTACGCCACTGTATATGCGGTATACGTGCAGAAGCCTCGTAAAATGTCTGAAAGGTCATTTTCAGAAGTTCTACAAAGTCCTGGATGGTAAACATGACTTATTCAGTATTTGATTAGCAACACCTTTTGACAGAACATTTATTTTAATTAGTGATGCAACCTTTTAAACAATGTACTGTAACAGACATCATCCTCAAGCCGTAGATCAAGTTCTTTCTCTCTCACAGTCGGTGTGTCTGTAATCCTGTTTGCAACACACACACACACTGTCAGAGCCATTGACAAGCAAAGCTAAGAAGACGGCAAACCAAACTGGCACGCACACACACACAGCTGCTTATGCATGCTGCAAACTAAGCAGTGTACTTTAAGCTAAAATTGCTTTCGCTATACACTTGCAAAAGTTGGCGAGAGCGTGGTGTTCAAGGAAGGCAAAGAGAGATGCACGGATGAAAGGATCAAGGAGGGCGAAGGAGATAGAGGGGGGAGGAGAGAGGGTGTGGGTAGCTCAACAAATTGGATATCAAATTAGATTATTAGCTTGGACATGTCTTCTTGTGCACTCAGGCTTTCTCACTTTGTCTCATTCTCTGTTACTCTCCCTGTCGCACCTGACTAAGAGACAATAATGTGAGAGGGTAGTGTGCATTTGGCCACAGTGAAACTTTATCCTTGGCCACATTCCACTTTGCACACAAAGACATGTACGTACACACACATCGAAATACACCACTGCACACATTCAAAGCAGGACACACTGCTGGGTGATGTCGCAGCTCCACTGAGGGAAGGGGACAGGTGATTCACCTGCAACGTCATCTCTTAGCCCTATTCTGTGATGTCTCTCTTTCATTTTTCAACACTCTGTAATACAAGGTGGTGAGGGTCCCAGTATGTCTGACCGAACAAAAATAGTCCAAGAGAAAATGCATCGTCACTCCAAGCATACAAAACAATTTTATAAATCTTTTAGATATTTCTGGATGCAAGGGCTCTTCGATTGACAGAGTGAGTGGTGGATGTGGGGTTTCACTGAAGCAAACTTTGCTCCCTACAAAAGAAAAAGCTTTTTTTTTGTTGTCATTGATGCTCTTTTGTCAAAGTAGGTTGCTGTTGCTCTTCAGAGGCAGAATTTTGTTGAAAGTTGTAGGTTTCATTAGCAGATCTGAACATACAACCGCAGCTCCTCCACTGAGTGCAAAAAAACTAAAAAAAAAACAACAAAAAAAACACGCGCCCGTCTCCATTTCTGTAAAACAACCAGCCTCCCTGTCAGATGTAGATCAGCTTGTTGAGACTGTGCAAAACATGCAACAATCAAATTTGCCCAGATGCACAGAAAAGCAGACACACACACACATGCGCGTTCAAAGTCAAATAAAACATTTTCAGCGTAAATGCTGTGGCCATCAAAGTGAGACGAGGCAAAGAGAGATCAGTACTGCAGTGAAAACAAAGAAATATGTGAAATAGTGTCATCAACTGGTGCTGAACCGAGCAAAGCTAGGTTCGATCGCCATCTGATCTCGCAGGGTTTATCAACCTTTACTAGACCATGACTTCAGTTTTAATTCTCCTGACTGCAGCACTTAACTGTGAAATTGAGTACAGCATTAATTTATATTCCATTTTCAAAAGAATTGTAGAAGCTCTGCATTGAACAAAATCGAATAAATGCTTCAACCTAATTGGAAAGCCAACCTCTGTTAAACAAGCACACACAGGGTCGCAACCCTATAGTTGACGAGGACTATGCTAATTAAGTTTTGCCACTCATTCATCATGATTCAATCTACTGGAAATAATGGAATAGAATGGTTACAAAAGTGACCAGTGGAAGTTCCAAATGAAAGTTCTTCATTGTCAGAGTCTTTAGAAGCAAGTGTAACCCCAGAATTAAAGATAGAAATCAAATTTAGTCCATTTTATGCAAAAAAAAAACACAACCTTTGATCCTCAACCTTACCTTCAATAAGTTTTAACCTGTAAACACCAAGACAGTTATTACTGATAATAGAAAAAACTATCACAAAGCAGTCACACAACAGCAAATTCTCAGTTATTTCAGTGAAAAAGGCTGTTGAGACCTTGGCTGTAACAGCAATGTGCCAGCACAAGGCCCAGTTTGAACAGGGTTTACCGACAACTCCGTTTCTATAGCAACAAGTCAGCTGTATGTACGTCACCATGGCCTTTCATTGAGATGCCAACATGGTGCAAAAACAATGCATTTTCCCCGTTGGGATGAGTGTAGAATGTTTCACTCTCAATCACCAACGACCTAATGTTCCCAGGGATGAAGGACGGATTTCGAGTGTGCCGCTTGTCACAGATTCCCTCTTATTATACCTTTGGGATGAACTGGCAGGGCATGCAGATCGCTCACGGTTTCAGTCAAAGTCAAAGCAAGCAGCACCACTCCGTTGAAAGCGAGTTCCAAAAAAGTGCCTCAAGAACCAAATATGATTGCTTCTGAGATAGCATGAAGTGGATGTACTGTATGTTTGTCAGTACTACTTTGTTGGAAACCTTCAGGCCAAACCAAGCACTAGCCGTTATTTAGTCTTCTTCCCAATCCATCATGCAGTGGGACTATTGACCGATGGCACATAATAGTAGAATGCAACCATCTTATTGATTTAGTTGATCAGTTCAACGGATTATACACCATCTCTGGAATCCCAGTTCTTCTGGGAACACACACATCCTTGAAGCAGTCTGTACATCTCCCCAAGGCAATACCAGAGGCACAAGCATGGCCCTCTCAGGATTCAAGCATTAAAAGGTAACGCCAAAGACATCTCCCATGCACATGGAAACTGTACAAAATCTCTAATGTCTTGAGGACAGGAGGAAGAAAGAAACACGAAAGAAAATTCATGTTTGAGCTTGTCAACACTGGACAGAATAGTCCTTTTGGTAACTGTGATGAAGCATGGAGATTTTTTTTTTATTTTTTTTTTTGCCTTTTCCAAAAGAGCCACAAATTTGATCAACAAAAGGAGAAAGTAAAACTGGCTTTGCCACCATCACGACAAATACATTCCAGCAGATAGTTGGTTCAGAAGCAGGGTCAGGATAATGATGGTCTCAACACTGGAGTTCCACCATAATGGAATAGCAAAGGTAAGGATTATGGATTCATATCACGACTGAAGTGAACCATTTTCAATTGTACTGAGTTGCATTAAATCAGCATCTTCCACTGGGAAAGTGAGTAAAAGTCCTGCAATGTAACTTTACTCCAAAGTTTCACTTTTACCCAATGACAAACTCCAGCAACTGGCAAACTGCTGCTGGTCCTCGATCCCTGTGGTGTGTTTAAAGTCAGACAGAGTGGATGACTTTTAAACAAACAAGCTCCAGTGGAAGAATTTTCCACACAGACGCAAGTGTGATATAAATGAGGTGCATCAAACATTTTTAGCCAAAATGCTGGAAGTGAAGGTCATTAGATGCCTGAGGCAAAGAGGATTTCACAGCAGAATTTCAAAGCAAAGCATTTTGGCTTCCAGAAAAAGGGTTCACTTCTCCACCAATCAAACTGTTTACTCAACAGAAATGGAACAATTACAAATCGGTCCATGTATTTGTCATGTAAAATTAGATTAGGGAATCTAAGAGACTATGTAAAGTAGAAACGTACATTACACAAGGGTGTACAGTGCACAAATCTTCTGGCATCTGTCATGCTGCTCTGCTGATCGCACACCATGCAAAGTTAAACTCTTGCGCTGCACTCTTGTTTGCTCAACTCATTTGCAAACTCTAATTCTAAAGGAATCTGATCTTCCTTTTCAAACTGAAATGCAAACTGACTAACGAGACGAATCCCAAAAAAAACTGTTGAACTTCACTGTTTACTTACGTAGCTGAATAAATAATGAGTCCAGAGATTTTTTAGAAACAAAACAAGACAATCCCATGCTGACGTCCTCCACTGACGCACCCTGATCTCCACAACAAACACTGGCTAAGTTGTCTGTTCTTTGGGATGTGGTTGCCAAGAAAAATCACAGAGCATGCAGTCAGTAAGAGGAATAAAACGCTTTCTGTGCCAAATAAGACACTCATGGATGAAAGTAGCCTCACAGGTAGAAATGAAACCCCCATGACAGAAATACACAGACAGACAAACACAATTATTCTCTTGATGACACACTCTCCCTCAGTCCCATTCACACACACACACACAAATGTGCAAGCATACAGTGACTGAGCCAGAGAGACACAAGAGGGATTTGCCCAAACGAGCTGTATGTGAAAGATGAGTGTTGAGTGTAATCCCTGCAGAAGGTAAATAGACTGGGGAGGTTTTATATAGAAGCCTGGAAGCAGAGCTGTGAGTGTCACCTCCTGCTGTGGCTTTGAAGGCTGGGGTTGGAGAGCGCAGAGCCAGATAGGACAGGCAGAACAGGGAGCAAGCATCTGTTTTTTGGCTTGGTCGGTGGGGCTGTTTTATCTGTCTATCTGCCTGCCTGCTTCTTAGTCTGTACATTTCTTTCCCTTCTCTGTCTTGTCCTATTTTCCCCCCTGTCTTTGTCTGTATTGTTCTCTGTCTGGCTGACTTTCTCACTATGAAGATGAGATGAATCTTTAATGATCCTCTGCGGAAACTTTTCCAGCTGCAAAAGTCACAAAATAAAGCGGGGTGAAATCTAAACATGAAAACAGAGTGTAAAAAATTGGGATTATATAAAGTTGTCAGAGTTGTCAAATGAAAACCTTGTAAATCAGAAATGTTTTTCAAAAAAAACTTGTCAGGAACTCTGAAAAGTAACCACTTTCTTGTTAGATAATGGTTCATGATGCAGTGCAGAGAGATTAATAGGCTCGAGACACTGGAGAGGTTTGCCAAAAGCAAGCAGCTCACACTTACCAACCGCACCAGAGGATATCAAAGAGTCAGAGGTTGAGTACCGACCGTTTGTCAAGGCAGGTTTGTCTTGACAGAGCATCCAAGCATTATCATTTACAGGACAGTTTGTATTTTAGCATCAGATTTTGATTGATTGCGTCCTCTGTGCAAAGATGATTTCCTGTCAGCAACCAAACCTGTCAACAGAATTTAATTTGGGAAAAAAAACATTTAATATAGTTTCTCTGCTACAGGAGGTCGGACGCTTTTGTCTACTGCTTCTCCACTTCATGATTTTCGCTGATAGGACTTGTGGAAGTTGGTGGTTTGGATCTAGAAATAGCTGAATATATGGCCAAATTTTCCTTATACGTATGCTGGATGGTGCCCACACAATGAATTTTAACACTAATGGTGATCTTCACTCCACTAACATCAACATCTCCACTTGTCTGATACTTTCACAGCAAGAAAGATCCACAACTAATGAGCAAATTCCCATCAACCTCAGCAATGCATTGAGAAATTCATTATTAATTCAGTTTTCAGTAGACCAAGATGCTAGATGTGAGCTTGTTGCATCAGCATGTGTCGTGTTGTCATGTTCATATGCTTTTAGCTGCATTTTATCTTATACAAAGAAATGAAAAGCCAAGTTTGGCAATGTAAAGTGTGACACTTCAGAGATGTCATGAACAGGCTACAAGCCCTTTTGACTGAATAAAATATCTTGTTATTTCTGGTGTCTGCTGGTTGTGGTGGAAAACAGCTGCTGTGTGAAGTTCATCCATCCATCTGGAGTTCTATGATCATGCAGGGCTAACGAGGTTTACATGCATTAGCCTTATTAGATGAAAACTTCAACAAAGTAAACTCTGTGCTAATAATTTGAAACTTTTTATATAAATATCTAAATCACAATTTTTATTATATTATAAAGGATACTAATAAACTTCATATCAAATGGATCACCATTAAAAACAATGCCAAATCTTCTCTGTGCATTTATAGGTTTTTAAGATACTTGGCAGTTGTTGTTCCAGACATCTTTGAGAACTTTCTGAAGTTGTCTCAGTTTTTTTCTATCTCATCATGTTTTCCCAGATTGACTCGATGATGATGAGATCCGGGCACCGTTGGGAGCCATGCCATCTGTTGCAGGACTCCTCCTTGTCACTAAAAAATATTTATTTGCGACTCTGGCTGTATGCTTTGGCTTGTTGTCATGCTGCAGAATGAAAGTGAAACTGATAGGATGC
Source organism: Acanthochromis polyacanthus (assembly GCF_021347895.1). Classification (NCBI taxonomy): domain Eukaryota; kingdom Metazoa; phylum Chordata; class Actinopteri; family Pomacentridae; genus Acanthochromis; species Acanthochromis polyacanthus. The sequence goes on from NC_067129.1 coordinate 6,565,259, forward strand.
CTCTCGAGTGTTACTGTATGACAGATCTGAATGTAAACCTATAGAGTTCCAAAAACCTCTGCATGTATATGAATTTCAAGTTAGTTTGTTGTTGCAGCTACTCTGTGTAATATTTATGTACCTCCTATGTGTGTGTCGCTCAGTTTCTTTTCATCTCTTTATCTGCAGTGCAACACTCCCTCCTTCCACAGTCTCCTCCCATCGCTCTCCTCTCATCATCAGCCTCCATATCTACCTCCCACTGCCCCTTCATCTCCCATGTCAGCCTCCACCCCACCCAACCATCTCTCACACTGTCAGCAGTGAGATCAAAGCATCAAGACATGGGGTATTTAACCCATCACTGGTCCTGCTGATCAGCACCTTCTAACGTCCTGCTGTCAGACTGACAGGGGCTGATATTCATCCAGACACACACATGATTCTGACACAAGTGGGGTAATACTTGTTTAAAAAAAAAAAAAAAGTGACAGACTGGACACGCACAGTAAGAGATAATACATCATTTAAGAAATTGTCTTTACCGCTGCAACATCTTTGTTTAAAAGTGTTTAGGTATTACAGTTTTAATGCAAATGAAAAGACACACACACAAACACACATTTACCCAAAAGAACTCCTAAGCCTGCAAGGAGAATAAAAGGACAGGTTATTGGCCTTTAAAAGGCAGAAAGTGCTGATGCCTGCCATCGATTGATATCTTTCATCTGTTCGATGGGGCGAATGCATGCATAATCACAATTACAGAGGGCTCTGATCTTTAATCTGCAGCCGATTCATTTTTGTCGATGCCTTTCATTTATATTCATTAGCTCTTTGAACCTGAAAAGGTAGATTTCCTTTCACGCAGCTCAGGTCAGATGCTGCTTGCTGTCATAACTTTTGTACTGCAGAGTTTCATTCTCTTTCTCTATCTCTCAGTATATCTATCCATGCATTCACACTTCCATAAAATCCAACCACATCTCAGGAAAGTTACCTTGTCCTTTGATTTAGGATACTGTACTGAAGGCCTAAATGGAACTTTGTGGTAAAAATAGCTGCCTCATCTAGTTTCACAAATTCTCATTATGAATACTCCTGCTAGAACATTACTTCAGTTTCAAAGTAGTTTCATCATAATGGAGGAGAGGCCACGAATTAGCACATTTATTACTCTTTCATCAGAGTTGCCAAAGTAAGCTACTGTTGTAAAGCGAGAGGGAAAAGACAAGAAAGACAGAGGGTTCAAAACGCTTCCCAAAGGGAGATAAAAACACTAAATGAGAACCCTGGAGGTCTCACCACTAATTGACCCGAGCTTTTGCAAATTGTGTGTGAAGATATTTCACACACAATAATAATTATCTTGACAGATTTTTTTTTTTAACCTTACAATTTCTAAACAAACCAACACAAAAAGGAGGACGTCTGGGCTGCTTCTGTCCAACAGCCTTTCACACGGCGATGGCAGCTGAAGCGTTTCAGAAAAATTCTGTTGTGGAGGCCGTTTTCAAAAGTTTCCATTTTAAATCATCGAGCCATTTCTGTGTAAACAAGAGGCTGCAACACAACAAAACCCTTTGTTTCATCCTAAAACTGTTGTCTTGTAAACTGGCAAATAGAAAAGAAATCTGTCAAGTGACATACAGTTAGGACCATGATTGTTTGGACAGAGATCTATTTTTTTGCAGTTTTGACTCTGTACATTATTATAGTAGTTTTGAATTGAAGCAATCCAGAAAATGGATTAAAATATTGTAATTTCATTGCAGACATTCACCTTTAATTCAAGCATATTGCATTTACCTTTTCAGTGTTATAGCCATTTTTTCCACAGTCGCTCCATTTTCACCAATTTAAAAGTAATTGGACAAACTAACATAATTACAAGGATTATTCTTTATATCCGAATGCAAATCCTTTGTAGTCAATCACTGTCTGAAGCAGAAACCATGGACATCACCAAAGCTGAGTTTCCTCCCTTGAGATGCTTTGCCAGGGCTTTACTGCAGCCGACTTCCATTTGTGTTTGTTATTGGGAAGTCAAAAGGGCCTCGAGTTTTTAACGCAATGTTCAGTGTGGTTAAAGTCAGGTGACTGACTTTGAGATTGAAAGAAAATGTCAATTTATTTGCCCAAGAAGCTCTTGCTTTGGTGGTATATTTTGGGTCATCATCCATATGTAAAGTGCTGTCCTGAGCAGAAAGCATAGCTATAGCTCTGTATTACTTCTTTTGAAGAATGAACTAAATTGTTGATTTGGCCATTCCTAAAGTTTCTACCATCTGTCTGATAGGTGTGGTTTGTTTGTCAGCCAAATAATGTCCTCCTTCATTGCTGTCATTACCTCTTTGGACCAAGTATTGTGAGTTCTGATGAACCCCAAATCCAAATTCTACACTTGTAATCAACTCCAGACAATTTATGTAACGTTTCTGTCATGAAGTAATGAGGAAATAGGCCACATCTCACCATGAAACTGCTTAAAAATCAGTTGTCCAATTAGCCTGTGAAATTGGAGGGAATCTGTTAAAAAATGGCTGTAATCCATTAACATTTTATGTAATACTTTTGCTAAAACCTTTCAATTAAAGTCTCAAGTCTACACTTCAATCACGTCTTGATTGCTTTTTTTCAAATTCATTGGGGTGGTGTACAGAGGCAAAATTATGAAAAATGTATCACTGTCCACATGCTTATGGACCTGGCCCCATACTGCAGACTTGGATGGAGTACTGACATCCTGAACAAGCTCTCTTGAACACCTGAGCACTGACTTACAGGCCTGCATTTTCTCTCCTTTCACCTCAGCCTAACCCCAGATGTGCTATATTTTCAAGGTGTGTGATAAAACATGACAGGGTAGCAAAAGCGAGTCCATAAAAAAGGCAATTACTGTAATGGGTATAGCAGAATGTTGAGTTTATGTATAAATGGGGGACTATTTTCCTCCTGACCTCTGCAACCTTGTCTTAAAGCCATCATGAATAAAGTGCTGTGGGCAGCTAATATTGACAGATCCGTTTGGCAGTGATGATTGAGCTATTGATGAGATGGCGTGAGGGTAAATGTGAGGAGAGACACTCTGCAGCTATAAGCAGTAAAAATCTCTAAACAGAACTTCTCTTCATCTTGTAAAGGCTAAGCTAGATTTTTCAGATGACGATGGAGACTGAATTCATAAAACTGCTAGATGATCAAAAAAGGACTACATACAGTAAAAGGCTCAAATACAATGTTCCTATATTCTTCGAAATTCTCATCTCATTTACATTTACTAAATGTATCCAAGTCTTTTCTGTGACTAAATTCTAGTAAACAAAATCATTATTTCTCAAGACATTTCAGAGGTGTACATTCAAAAAAGTACACTTGATTCCCCTACACATCAAAACATGTGAAACGGCTGTGGGTGAAGAAAATCATGAATCCACAAAGGTGAAACAATACGAATGAATGGCCCTGTGTGCATTTTTCTCACTTCAAAATATCTTTTCACCCATTACCACTGAGAAACAGATAATGATGGAGCCCAACCAATGATAAAAACCATCATCAGCTTGACTGGTGGGAGAATCATCTGTGCTACAGCAGCCGTGGCAAAAACCGCCTCAGACGCTGAGGATTTTCTATTTTCACAGCACCACACATCATGTAGAGATGAAAACCCAAGGATGAAACAGACGGAAAGAGGCATCGACATTTCCATCTTTTTAAACGGCATTCATGGATGTCAATCCTCTCATCTTTTCTTGTCCTCATTCAAAAAGCTCTGTCTGAACGCTCATGATTCACCGAGCAAGTGAGAAACACGGACAGGAGCTTGTTAGCTTGTTGCAAACAATTTGTTAGCCTCAGGTTTGCAAGTTGTCAAATCCGTCTTTGTTAACAGATGTGAGAACCGACTCAGCACATCACCAATTAGACAACATCAGCAGGGGGCTGGGCACAACTTGTTGTGGCAGGAGAAATTAATTACAACATCTACCCAAGCTCAACAATAGTTTATAATTTTAATCATCGCTGTTCATGTCATCATGGTTCATTCACAAGTCATCCATCGTGAATGACTTGCCAGGATCTGCATCATGCAAATCGGCTTCCTGTGATTTGACAGCAACGGTGCTCAGATGCACCCTGTGAGGTTTGATTGCGAATGTAATTACTGTTTTTCATACTAATTTGTCAGGAAATTAGCTCTGACTATATGATGAAAACACTAGCTGATTTTAATCATTTTGCTACATTAACCTTTTGGTTGTTAATCTCTGAATCTCTCTGGTTGAGCGATACAAAGGGGTAGAGTCAGAGAGGTTTGTCTTAATGAGCGTCAAAGTTCGCTAATGTCGGCTCTTTAAAGGATGAGTTTATCTGCAATACAAAAAGCATATGTTTCCACTTAACTTTGACTATACATTTAGTGTCTACTTTATAAGGGATGTATTATCTCATGCAATCCAGTCCAACTGCTGTAACATTAAGTCCATATGCATGATGCCTATATTATTTATCGACATTGTCAAAGATGTGCTTTAGATTTGTGGTTATAAACACTAGCGGTGCTTTACTGGACTACATTGCATTCAAGAGTGTTTGTAATATCCAGCTCTCCTCTTGTACATAGTGGTTCAGACAAAAAAATATATAAACATTTCCCAACATAATGTACATAAGTGCACCACCATATCCAACTACACTGTAAAAAGTGGATCAAATTAAAATACATGTCTGGAAGATAAAAACTCAAACCTAACAGTGACATAAAGGTAGCAATCACCATATTATTGTGTGCAATTTGAACTCAACTTTCTGCATTTCTCGATTTAAAACTAAATTCAAGTTGAGGGTTAATGAAGTTGGGTTGATAAGATAATTTTTCTTCACCTTGAGGATTCCAAGTCCTCTCCCACACCTACTTAATGCTGAAGAAACATATTGTTTTTACATTTGCTAACTTCACTATACGTAACTATCAAGTTATGTTCATACCTAAATTCAATGGTAATTACTTAAACAGTTTAAGTTCCTTAATTCCTATAGAAACACTCGTAACAATTAAATTTTGCAAATAATCAACCCAAACTCTTTAAATTAACAATACATTTTGATTGCAGAGAAAAACCCAATTCCTTTAAACTTGGTTTGCTGGTTAAACATTATTTTCTTAGAAATTGTCTTACCTCAAGAAGACTGATGCAAAATGCTGCATTTTTTTATTTGGTTTTTGTTTTGGTTTTTTGTTCAGCCCATGCAGCATTTTTTAGTGTATGGCATCCATAGTAACAGCGCTCGATTTAGACGGTCGCCGTGAGCGCTGGGAATCATGACAGGTTGATGACGACATACAAAGTGGCTGCCTCCATGAAGAAAACATGATAGGCGGTTCAGCTCGATCGAGCGCTCGATTTTGACGGTCGCCAGGTTGCCATTTGCGACATTTTTAGTCGCAAATGGCAACCTGGCGACCGTCAAAATCGAGCGCTGTAGTAATAATACCGTTTCAAAGTTAAACAGGTTCTTGCCTTCTTTTTTGACAATTGCTCTAAAGATTTTAATGGAACTGTAATTCTGACTGCATTAGAAGAAATTGTTGGTCTTACTAAAGGAGAGAGAGAATCATTCTGCGTCACTGCCAGCCTTCAGGCATGTAATCAGTTATATTCAACTTCTTCCATTTCTTTTTATGTCTCTTCTTCATTTGGAGAAATTTAAATGCAGTTAACTTGAGGTGACGTGCTTGTCTCACTGTGCTTTTATTCAACAACAGCTCATTTATTTTGCTTACTCTTTGCTGAATATGAGGAAACAAATGGCTGATGTGTTTGAGCTGAAGGGGAACAAAGAGTGTTGTGTTACCAACCAATCTTGTTCATTTAAGATTTGCAATTTTTCGATAAATATGTTTAGAACACCATTAAAATACTTGAAGGAAAATAATCACGTGCCCAAGTATTTCAAGAGAAAAGCACCTGGGTAATAGATTCACAATGGTGGGCTTATAGAAAGCTTATTGGATTAGCCTCAGTGCACAAATACCTCAGATGGGCTTTGTCTTTGACTTGCTCTGATTTTGATTTGAATGGATTTACGTCACATGCACGCTGCTGTTTGTCACTTATGCAGCGTACTTGGGCAACTGCCAGAAGAGGATTTTTAATCTCATTGAGACCTCTTTTCAATGACCTTCTCTAATTTAGTTAAAAATTCCCACCTCATAAAACATGAGCGAGAAAGAGGCTAAAAGAGACTTAAGTTAGTTCAGGTAAAAGCACTCCAAGTCCTAGGAAGTCGATGGAGTTGCATAACTCAATTTCCTCCAAGTCCAGGAACATCATGAAGATAATGGATTTCTTGTCAAAGCAACAAAGGCTTGCTGGTGTGAGATGCCAGCTGCTCTTTCTCACATACACACACATCCCTACTGTAGTACATGAGGTTTACGCAGAGACCAGGATAGCTAAAAATGTCCCCAAAAAAAGGATTAAAAAATGTGTTTGAAGAAAAGAGAGAAACGACAGAACAGAGGGGGGATGCCAAGGAGAGATACGATGAATAGGAAGGAGGAACGGATATTACAACTGGAGGATAAAAAAGGTCCTAAGGGAAATGCAGCGGGCAGAGGAAAAGTTGAAAAGAAAGTGAGAGACACCGTGAGAGAGAAGCAAATTGACCAAAGAAAGAATGGAAATAGAAGTGAGATAAAACGTGGGAAGAAAAAGAGACGGGAAGAGGCAGAGAAGAAAGGACAGTTAATTTGACCAGTGGTTTAAATGACACCCTTGGGGAGAGAGCAAGCGAAAGACGGGAGAGTGAAGAGGCACAGAAACTGAATCCAAAAACGACAGGGAATAAAGAGAGGAGAATTATATAAAAGCATTCAAAGGTTAAATAATTTTGCTTGAGGATCCAGCAGCACAGATGCATGTTGATCAAAAGAGAAGGGAAAAACAAGCAGTGGGAAACAGCGGAAGGAAAGAAAAGAATAGAACGACAGTGGGAAGGAAGGAGGGAAAGAGGGAAGCAACGATAGTTTCACTGGAGGATTAGGAAGGACCCTGAGGGCCATCCCAGAGGAAGGAAGGATGATCATAGAGAGGCACTGACAGTTGGGGGAGATTTAAATTCTCACAAGTTTTACATGAATTACCGAGGGTTTTTAAAGTAACATGGAGTTCACTTAGAAGTTTGTCCTTGATGATGAAAAATTCGTCAGCCACCTGCAAGTAAATTATCCTCTCAAGAAAAACAGTCATTTCAGCAAACACTCCAAAACTACTTACTATATGTTTACACTGAAGCGTCCCACCAACAATGAGTTTTGGTTTCCTTCAACAGCGACTACAATTGCTCCTGAGCCTTAACCAAGTGTCTATTATTTAAACTTCAAGGAGCAAAGCACTTATAGACTATGATATCTCACCAACTAGATCATTTATGTGTCCGAATCTAATCAAGCATCAACTATAGCTATGCAAAATGATGTGAATGTAAAGTCTGGAAGGTGCAAATGACCTAGTCTGCCTATCATACATTCCTAAAATACCCCTATGTGGCTGCTGAACATCCCATTCCAAAAGCATTAACATACTGCTATAATATTCCCCAGTCTTCTAAGACGGCAACAAGGCTTCTTCAACATTTAAACCATGGCTACAGGATTTTATTCCATTCGGCGACAAGACCATCAGCAAGGTCATAAACTAGTATTGGATAATGAGGTCTATCTTGCTAGCAGGCATTCCAGTTAAGCCCACAGGGGTCGGATGAGGCTGAGGCCAAGGCCGGGTGCATAAACCATTCATATTCTACCTTACTAAACTTGGAAAAGCATTTCTTTATGGACCTGGCTCTGTGCATAGGGACATCCTAACCATAACAAAGTTTGGCACACAACCGTTAGAAATATCATTACTTGTTGTAACATTAAGACTTCATCCTCCAAACAACAAGCAGTCTCTGGGCATTTTCACTCAATGTGGTCAGGGTTACACACACATTTGCAAAACATGTAGTTGCAGTCCTGAGAAATCAGTTATTTCTCTCTCTAGACACAAATGCAGCACTGCTGGTTTATCAGCCTTGTAGCATTTCCCATAAGTATCTGACTACCTGCTCAACAGTGAAAGTCCATTTGCTCCTCAGTGTTTCACTTTTTTTCTTCCAATGTTGATCTCCCTGTTGCACATCCATTGCCTCAGTCTATGACCTGAAGAGCATAGTGAACAGCAGCAAGTACAAAATGCTGTGCAGTACATCAGCCTTTGGAACCATCCATATGGGAATAAAGGAGACAGAGCAGGAAGCGAGAAAGAGAGGGTTTGTTCAACCATGGCAGTTTTGATATAAGAGCCCTTAGAAGTTGTTCATTCATGTATACCCACAAATATATTAAATATTTAGAGGCCATACACACAACTGCACATGCACTTGAGACACATACAAAACCCCATATAGAGAACTGTTTATATTGTGGTATTTACACTACAGAGACTCTGCAACGCTTAACCTTTCAGAACTGCAAAAACGTATGAGGAACTTCCATACAGGGATTAGTCTAAGCTGCTGCTGAGATTAATGTTGAAATAATCAGTTCATCAATAAATATCTACAAGGTAATCTATGTAAGATGAATATTTTTAGGTTTAAGTGGATGTCACAAAGCAAAGATATTGTTCATTCATGTTTTCTGCACTATTATATAGAGTTATTTGACCATAAATGTCTGCACATAAATGGCGATCTTTAGCCATCCTTCCATTGCAAAAGTGCAGATATGACATCTACAGCTGGAAGAAAATTGAGAGAACCCATTTAAATTTAAATTCATGCATAAATTTGTTTTCAATCAACATCAAATCTTCAAAGTAACTACGAGCAAACCCGTTGCATTTTCAAGTAACACACAAATTCATCACTGAAAGGAAAATAAACAAACAAGGTATCTTGCAAGATACTGTCAGGGATGCTGAAGCTAAGAAGTAAAGGAGGATTGCAGTTTAATTGTCTGAGAACCAAATTTTTAGAAGGTAAGGTTAAATTTAGGATATATATGACCGAGGGTTTAAAATGTTGTGTCAGTGGTTTTACAAGTTTGTGCTCTCCTTGTATGGGGGAGATGATGCGTTTGATCCCCCCCATCACATGTTCTTAATCTTTTACGGAGTAAATATTGAACCCAGTCTTGTCCTTAAAAAATGATAATATGAATCGCAATATCTGTGAGAAAAACCAGTGTTTTTTCCACCAAATTACTCAGCCCGAGTAGAGAAGCCATGGAAAACCCTTGTAAAAGCTTCTGAACCTTGTGCTGGTCAGACCATAGGCTACTGGAAACACTTTTGTTATTGCTGCCAAAGGAGGTTCGACCGGATATTAAATTCAAGGGTTCACTTACTTTTTCCACCAGCACTGTGGACGCCTAATGGCTGTACTCAATAAAAAATAAATAAAAAGCTCATAAAAATCATTATGTCTGTCTATACATGTGCCTTAGATGAAGATCAGATTGCACTTTATGGCTTATTAATACAGAAAATCAAAGTGTTCAGCATACATTTTCTCCACAGCACTTTCATTTTCCATGTATTTCCTTTCTGTCTCCAGCTTTCTTTTCTACTCTCCCACTCTTGTTACTTTTTTATCTCTTTCCAATAAATCCAATTTCTTCTCTCGAGCTTCTCTGCCTCCTTTTCCAAGTGATTAAAGTTCAACTACACTGATCCTCTGGTCCCCCAGTGAGCCCTTTACAGGAATCACATTAGTGACATTTCAGAGCAAGGCCACATAGGGGTGACATTAGTGGAATGGGCTCCGAGCGAATAAGAAACATGAGTGTGTGTCTGTGTGTCCGGATGGCTGCCTGCATGTTTAATAATTTTCATGTGAAGGTTAATGATCTGCGCTAACAATATCACACTTGGGGTTTCCAGTAGACCAGGTATAAACTGAAGATTAAAAGGCCAGCACCTCAACAGAGAAGCAAGCATGCAAAAAGAATGAGAATGGCTTTGAAAAGAGAACTCGGGGCTGATTTCAGTTCGCACAATAACTGCTGTTAAAGTACTATTACCGCAGTTAATTAAGCTCAAACCGTTCCAATGGTGCTGCACAATGACCAGAAGTCAAAGCAGAGTCAGATCTCAGGTGTCTGTGAAATGTGCATATATGGGGGAATAAAGGGAAGATTGAAAAAGGGGACATTCAGCAAAGGTGCTTTTTTTTTTAAAAAAATCCAATAAACGCTAATCTGCTCCACAAACACCAGCAAGAAACATGGATGTACTGAAAATGAGCCATCATTGCAAGTGTGCAGCAGCTATAATCTATATGAATCGAGTGAAACAGCGCTTCAGTGTTACACCAAATCAGTTTGCCCACCCATCCAAACGTGGTCACAGAAAAATTACACAGCCAATAAGAGCTTATCATAGCAACCATGAGGGAAGGAACCATCAATCAGAGGCTGATGACAGCTGGGTAATTTAAACTGCAGCACGCCTCAGGCTTGTGTGTTCCTGTGACTGTGTGTACGTACATGTGTGTACGGCTGTACAGTGTGTGAGAGCATGCTCCTCTCATCTGTGTGTCTTCTCTGCTGTGAGCGTACAGGTCTACTAGCGCTCAGCTCCACAGCCACTGGCACGTAATGAGAGCTTTATGTGTTTTCATTACTTTGTGCCAGACAACGGAACCACACTGAGGGCTGTTGGCAGAGACAGAGGCTGGAGGAATCCAGTCAAATCAGATTAAGGAGCTGAGATATATGGTACCACAGGTGAGTAGGTAGGCTCACTGAGCTAACGAACGCATGCTCCAGGGAGCAACACACAAACATTCACATACCTGCATCGCACAAGTGTAAAAGCACACATACTGTACAGCTGTGTGCACACAAACACATTTACAGTTTATGCTTAGAGTAAAAAGCACACATACAAAGGAAAAGCAAAAAATACAGTGAATACAATGTGTAATCATGTACTTTAGGTCTTTTGATATGAACCTCTAACTACCGTTCAAAAAAAAAAAAAAAGAAAATAATATTTTGTCTGTAATAAAGCACTGCTTGTGTAGAAAAAAAAATAAAAAAATCACAGATTGGAGCAAGGTAGTTCCTCCTACTGTTACCACAACAACAAAAGTGATCATAATTAACCTTCTCAACCACAACTTGTCAGCAGGCTTGAAACACCGGTTACCTTTTTTCAAAAATGAACAAACAAATTTGGCAAAATTACCCAATTTACAGGGTTCTTCAAAAAGAAAAAAATGATTTCATTACACAATATTTTAATAGGGAAAAGCAATAGAAAACTCCAGCCAAGTCACAAGTATTCTACTCAAAACCAACTTTTATTTTCTGTCTTATAAGTGTTCAATGTGGACACCACCTGCAGCACAGGCAACATCAGCGTGATAAGAGAATTCCTCCCAGACGCGTATCAGCATATCACGATCCACTGAGTTAATCGCTGTTGTTACTCGATGTCATTCGATGACCTTAAACATCAAATAAGTTGATTGTAAGTAGAATACTTGTGACTTGGCTGGAGTTTTCCATTGATTTTCCTCATTAAAATATTGCATAAAGAAATTGGTTCATTCTTTTTCAATAGCCCTGCATTAGCGCCTGACACTGTAAAAACAGAAAGGATTTTGGAATTTTCAAGTTCCTAACAGTCCTCAAACAACTCATCTTGAAGTTATGTCAAAATCATAACCAAATACAAGCCAAAAACTGTGGTATTTCATCATACGGACTTTACCGCACATCTCATTCAAAAATGTGCCAAAAGTAAAACTGTTAGCTTTAACTGCAAAGAAAGAGCATCCAGGAACTTACTAGTGACTCAGCTGTGACCAACAGCAACGTGATAAAAATTCAAGTTTTTTTCTTTTGTTTTCAGTGAACCGGGAAAAAATGCAGACTGTGCTTAGACAATAGACAGCAAACAAATATGAAAAACTGTAAATTCCTGTGTTGGTGCAAGTTGTAGACAATTTGAAAAATGCTGCAGACATTGATTTCAGGGTTTTTTTTCCTAACTTTGTAAAATGAAAAATGAAAGAAATCCTTTTTTTAAAATCATGATAATTGGCACTACAGCAGTATCATGCTCCATAAAGCAATTTTTTTTTAAATTCTTGCTACTTCTAGACATGGTTGTGCTTTTTCCATAGAGGTGCAGGACTTTATATTGCAGATAAAAGTGAGCCCACAGTGAGAAAAAAAAATAACAGCACAGGAGCAAATTATGCCCACAAAGTACTTGGAGTTTAAAGGGTAAAATTAAGTGGATTATATTTGAAGTAATTTCAAAAAAATTACAGATCATTCTCATTTATCACCTTAATTCATAAAAGTATTGCATAAAAATGATCAGCCACAGTGCACAAAACGGCATTGTCATTTTAAATATGGTAATAGAAAGACAGCATTGGCAATGGATCTGTATCAGCAGATAAGAGTGTTGGAATCAGGACAAAAAAAAAAGTCAGATCAGTGTATCTCTAAAGAAAAGTGCTGAAATGAGTTGAGAATGGAGTGAAATAGAGAAGTAAGGACACAGTGTGGCTTTGGATGGAAAAGTGACAGACTTTGGTGAGAAAATGACAAGGTAATAGAAAGTAAGTGCCTTGAGACACTGCAATATTTAATCTTGCTGCCTCTAGGCTCAAATATATCCCTGATTAGTTTGGCCTGAATCCCGTCACCTTCTTCAGGTTTTTTTGCCACAGGTTCAGTGCAAAAAGGATTAAGCTTCTCTCTATGCTTCTCAGCAAGAGAAAGCAGGGCTAGCTCAGGGAGAAATGGAGTGGTGGGAGCAACGCATATTATTACTAGTAAATTATGAATGTGGGACTGCATGAGACTGGAAATTAGTCTGGAGGAGCATCAAAATGAAGAAATGAAGTGATGAGTAGACGAGGCGGGAGAGTAAGCTGGTGTGGAATGAAAACAATTAAAGTTACTATTGGAGTACAGCTCATATAGCTGCTATATTAAAACTTAATGTTTTGGTTGCAACATCTTTTAAAGACACTTGCACAGTTGACGATAGACACTGTCCAGGCCACAAAAAAGAAGTTGCACACTGATATTTCGGATATTGGACCGTCCTTAGCTGTGATTATGGCAGCCATTTGCTGTGGCATTGTTTTGTTAAGTTTCTGCAATGTCACAGCATTTATTTCTGTCCAGAGATGCAGCAGTTTTTCCACCAAGATCTTGTACTGATGATGGGAGAGTTGGACCACTGCACAAAGTCTTCTCCAGCACATCCCAAAAATTCTCAATGGAGCTGAGGTCTTCGTCTCTGTGGAGGCCAATCCATGTGTGAAAATGATGTCTCATGCTCCTTGATTAATTTACAATTTCAGCCCAATGAATCCTGGCATTGTCATAATGGAACATGTCCATGCCATGGGGGAAGAAAAAAAATCCATTGATGAAAAGACCTGGTCATTCAGTATATTCAGCTGACCTCATTCTTTGGCTACATAACGTTGCTTAACCTGCCCAACTCCAAATCATCGCCTTTTTTCCTGATTAGCCTCACTGACGTTTTCTTTGCTTGATGCAGGCCAGTAATTGACCCTTCTGAAACCGATTAACATCTTTTCCACGACCACAGGATATGCCTTTTGACATGGTTGTTTAATTAATGAGAAGCTTCTTACTGCATCATTTAGGGTTAAATAACTTCTTGCAAGCTGAAACTATCACCCATGCAGTAATTATCCAATGGGAGGCTCTTACCAATTTGCTTTGTTAAATCCAACTTTGTCAACCAGGCAGTGCATATATATTCACAAGTTGAACTGATCAGCACTTTTTGTCTTTCGGTATCTGTTACCATTCAAGTATTCTAGGTGGGATTAAGGAAGGAATACAGACAGATCAGAGACAATGCATTGTCTTATATAGTCTAGAAACAGAATATTTCACTTGGATTAAAACTTGGCCTGAGTGAGTTCAACCAGGATTGTCCAAGATACAGTCAATCAAGATAAAATAAAACACAGGACTATATCGTTGGTTGAAAAGGTATCTTAATCTAAAAAGGGAGCCTAAATCTGTTGCATAAACACTTGAAGACAAACTACAGAGGTCTCAGAACAAATTGTTCAGGGATGCATTTTTCCTTGTACATGTCAGCCAACAGCAATTTCAGCATCTTCAGTCATAACCCTTGAAGTGCAGAGTCCTACAACTCCAGTTCAGTGTGGGATGCAATAATAAAACCACATCTGTTGGATTTGCAAGTCTGAAATTTTGGCTCAAGGGAGATTTTGATGTAGTGTCCTCCTCATGATGACAAACACACTAAACCATATGAATAAAGCATTAATCCTTTTTATTTTTATCAAATCTATTGGGCACAGGGCAATATGAGAAATCGAATGCAGCTCTAAAATTTCTGGTTTTGTGTCTGCATGCATCTTGGTCTCTTTCTCTTCTGCTCGTCTCTTCTTCTCAGCAATCAGGTCAGTCACGGTGTCTCGCCAGCGCGCATGTGCTCGCACAAATCCTGCTCTCACACGACTTGCAACCTGACTATGCAAGAAAAGCAGCATGGGACTCGGAGAGATGAGGAGGGTAAAGAGGGAATTGAGAAAAAGGAAAATATGCAGTAAACAGAGAAGGGGCTTGTTGGCGACGCCACATCCTCCTGAGACTGTGTCATCTATTTTCGCTGCCTGACAAGCATGTTCTTTCACAGCAATGTGCATCAAGGCATGGGGAGACACGGTGAATACACAGTGAATCAGCGCCATCTCTCTCTCTGTCGAAATCTCTCCCCTCTTTCTCTCACACACACACATTCATCTCCCCATGGATGCCATGTCACTGACTTGAAGAGAGGAGCATTTGCATTTCTCTCCCCCAGTGTTTCCGAACTCACATGCTGATTCACGTGACGGCGAGTGTGAATGTCTGTGTGAGTGCATCTGAGTGTGAGTCTGCCTGTGGGTGTTTGTCAGTGTGTGAATATGCATAGAGACACAGTATATGTACCTGCTTACAAGTATGTCATGTTTGCACATTTGCATGTTTGGGCTTTTGTCACTTCTGGTACAAAAGCAGCATGTGTGTGTGTGTGTGTGTGTGTGTATTTGTATTTTGACACGTGTTGTATATTGTCAAGACGGGATGCTCTTTAGCCAAACATTTTTACGCTGTTAGACATGGAGCTTACAGCAGACAGAAACAGAGCGCCTCTTGTCAAAAGGATGTATTCAAGCAGAGAGCCTCGAGGCAGGAGAACACATATGAAGCTATGAAAATCAGCAAAGTTTGGCACATCGTTCCACCATGCACAAATCTAACATATGGCTCGTGAATAGCAGAAGGTATGAGGTTTGAGACATTTGCAGCTGCTGTTCTGAATCCATGTGGAAAATCTAAAGGATTGACCTAAATAAGAAACTTGAGTTAACTCTTAAGTTTCACCTTAAATGGCCACAAGGAAATACATAAAGATTGGTAGTCCAGATAAAACATTACTACAAAATAAGCTTGAGTGACAGAATAAATGAAAACATAATGTTAAGGGTCAGTTTTCCAGACATGAATTAAGCCTATCCAAGACTAAAAATATATTTAATAGAGATTTTGAATTTTTCTTTTAGCCTAGAGCAAGGCTTTACCCTGCAAAACCAAAAACCTACCGGCAGATTTGAAAAGCTCATTATCTTAAAAATCCAAAATTATACCATTGACCAGAGCCAGAAACTGTAAAAACAGACAAATGCTAGATTTAAATTCAACTCTCTGACCCCCAAAACCCCCAAGGAAGTTTGAAAAGCATGTTGTCTTTAAACAAATGCCTAAGTTACACCATTTCTGACGACTTTCGGATGGTCCTTGAACTATGTGCTATTCTGTTAGGGAGAGTAACCAAATCTGAGACTAAATCATGATATATCAATTGCTTTATTCTACAGGTCTCATTTAGAAATTTCCCAAAAGTAAAGTAACTGCATTAAAAGTATGGAAAATCACAAATACAAGCAGGAGAACATCGTATATAAAGCCACATTTTTTTCACAGAATCTGTGAATCCTGCGGGCACCAAAATGTTGTAGTTTATTCTATTTTCCAATCGAAGAATTTAAATTCTAAGAGCTTCAATAGAAGGCAACCGGTTCTTGACAACATTTCATCTCTCTTCTAAAAGGCTTTTTCAATTCATTTGGATGGGCGGTGAAAGTTACACAGGGGAAATAAGTTTAAGTAAATTGTCAAAACAGGTTTCTGTAGCAATCCTGAAGTTAAAACTAAGAGAAATTTTAAGTTAAAAGTATTCACATCCCAAAAAGCTCCCCTCTGAAGCAAAAGTTTGATAGAAGCAGATATAAAAATTACATGCCAGACTCTTTAAAAAAAAAAAAAAAATGCCGTATCTGGCCATGATCCATGAATAAACCTGAGAGAATTTGTTTTTGAAAACCGAAAGCAGAGTATATAAAGTATGTAAAGCTACCATGGTGGCACAGAGCTTAGCATGCCTCAGTCACGGCGTATTCAAACAGAGGCACATTTACATTTAAGCTTGCCAAAAACATGACAACACACTGTGACAAATGAGCAAAAAAGGCTCAAAAGGAGCAAAACCAGAACAACTGAATGAATATAATCAGATTTTTTTCTTACGAAGAAACGAAAATGAAATTCAGAAGTCAAGACAGAAGCAAAACCAAAGGAGAGAAATAAGGCAAAAAGAACATTCAGCTGAAAAACAAGCAAAATGATAAAGTACAATCATGGCAAAACAAAGCCAAAAGAGGTCAAATTTATATAGTTAAGGTACTTTAATACTCTAGAATACATGTCTGTAATGTATGCAGCACAGGTTTTACCAAGGAGGGACCAAAGTAGTCCAGAATGAGCCAATGGCAGAGCTCATGGAGATTAATTGTGTCTTTTATTCTACTAACTCAAGCCTCCTCATGTCCACTCTTGTCCTGTAGCCTGGAAATCATCCTCCCTTTTTCCAGTTTCCAGTCGCTTCAGGAGCAGTTTAAAATGAGGAAAGAGGTGTATCCTACATAGATCTCTGAGATCAAACCGTGTGACGTGTAAACATACACCTTTGAGGGCGTCAGTTTGATTTGACAGGTGATACAGCGCTGCCACACAACATAAGTAGCTGCTGTCGCTTAAGACTGATGCTAAGGAAAGAAGGATTTCTCATTTTGCTGCTTTGGCTCCTCCATCCTCGGATCTCTCTCCCTCACATTCTAGCTGGGAGAGGATGCAATGCAAGTGGGGAAAGCGAGGAGGCATGTTAGCGTAATGAAAAGACCCAGTGACTTGTTGAGTGACTGACACAGATGGACACATTGATGGCTGCTGTGATTGACTTTGTGGTTACGAGTCACGGATGAGGCTGAGTAGCTTAACCCAACAGAAGAAGAAATCTCGGTGCGAAAATAAGGAGTATAGAGAGGAGCAAGGAATTTTCCAAAGGATTTTATCTTACCAACCTCTTGGTCACCTCCATCCTGACCTGTGGAGTTGAAGTGTTTTAATTAAAGTCATTATCCAGTGGGAGAGGGGAAGGGTACACAGGAGCAGCAAGGGAACAGGAGGGCAGGGGTGGAGTGTAGAGTCAGGGGGGAGAAAAGGATGAAACTCAGTTCTAATTTTATGCCTCTCTGACAGTCCGTCTGTCTCACAATTTCTGTATGATATTATTCTGGCAGGAAAAGCTTGCTATTTTCATGGGAACTGAAAATAGGTGATAGATTTAATATTTTTAACACAAAAATTTACTATATTTAAATGGGATAGCTAACATCCATGCAAGAAAAAGAAATCGCCCGTGGCTGACAAGGAGAAAAGGGAATTGTTTGATATTTTATTAAGTTCACTGACCAAAAGTGTGTTTTTTCTCTTGTAGCCCCAAGAAACAATATACTGCTGCATGAACACAGCATCCAGCTGAGCCACATTTATAGCTACACTCAAAACGGAGAGGTCATGTAAATGTAACAGATGCTTTTTGGTCTAGCCTACAATCTGTCATCACTCATTTTAAATGTCATTGTAGCCGATGTTAAAGTAAAGCATATCGTTGTTGAAGTGATCAAACGTGATTTATCTGTAACTCACCATCTTGGTTATGACAGCCCATAAACATACAGAGTTGCTGAGCCCTGATCACATTTCATACTTAAATTACTGTCTAATAACAAAGGAATTAAAATGTTAATTAGATCACCAATACTGTGAATTTGGCTGCATTAAAACACAGTGGAGGTGATGGCAGAAGCTCAGAACCTGCTTTTCTCTTCCGTCTAACTACAATCACGTGTATGAAGACAAAGCTAATGAAATGTGTCAGTCTAAACTACATTTAAGTCAAGTGCCGATAAATGCAGGTATTCACAGAAAATATATTCACAAGTGTGTTTCATACAAGCTGCTCCAACAAAAATAGACCCGGCGCACAACAGGCTAAAGAGACGTGTGAACTCAGGTCACACTCCAGGTGGAAACGACACATATAGCAGCAGATTATTCCATCAGCTGTAGCAAGGCTGAAACAACCAGATGTGTCCATTGGCCACAATGGTAAACAAAGCACTGAAGTAATACTTTGTTTATATTACATTATCTCTGCATTTGCATTTTAGGCAACTGCAGTAACTGACATGTTTACCAAGTAAAGAGCAAATATTTAAAAAAAATTTTAAAAAAAAAAAAAACAGCAAGCAAACACCTGTAGGACAAGAAAGTTAAAAGCACCTGCAGCTAAGTGGATGTACTAGCAAGTAATCTCCTGAGTTAATGTCAACATGTTAAATTCATCAAAGCAGCAGAGGCAGACAAAACCTGGGAGTCTCCTCATTTTCTGTGATGCTTTGCCAATAAGAGCTCTTCAGAAATACAGCTGAAGTACATCAAGTTTTCTTTCTGAAATAAAAGATACAGTGCAGACTGAAGAAAGCAAGTCAGGCAGGTCAGTCACACGTGAGAAGCTGCTTGCAAGTTTTATATCTATAATATTAATCAAATCCATGAAATATTTGAGTGACATGTTCCTTAGATATAATCTGGAGAATTCGTGGAGTCATTCATTACGAAGTGCATTTCTAATGCGAGTCTTCCTGCTTCACTTTAAATCAGACTCATGTTGTCATGAATCCCAAGCTGAGTGAAAGTCATCAGAAGTTACAGGAAGGTTATAAACAGGCCATCTATCTATAATAACTTTGTCGCTGTTTGCCATCTGTTCCTCCTATCACACTCTCGCCATCTTAACGACTTTTTGCCTTTAAGCATTCATCAAATCTACAGCCAATAAATCAACCATATCAGGAGCATGTCAGCGCTGCTGGTGACTGATAATTTGCAATTCCTAACACAATGCACACAAATAGACATCCAGGCGCGAACACACAAACATATGCCCTCTATAACCTCCACCAAAAAAAAAAAAAGCCATACTTAACAGCAGTTAGTAGCTATTAACTAATGCCCACTGTTCAAGTTATATAAGGTCGGATTCACTAGCAGGCAAGAGACTGTTTTGGGGCTACAGAACTTCAGTCATTGGACTTTTACCCTAGAAACTAAAGTCTGACTTTCATGCAGCCCGATCTTATCAATCAACATTTACTTTTCATTCATGTCACTGTTTTCAGTTGCTCTGTCCTTTTCTTAATGCTTAGAAAGTCCTAAATAACATGTTTTCTGTTAAAATATATTCATTCAAACATCTTTCAGTTGCTTTTTATTTTCCTTTTTGTGTGACTGTTTGTTTTTCTTTACACTACAGAAATGCATGGTTGAGTCGAGGCACCGAAACTGCTCGGTTAGGTTTAGAAAAAGATCATAGTTTGCACGTGTGCAAACAGGTTCTTCCTCATGGCACGGGAAGTCTAAAGCAATGTTCATACTTTGAAAAGAGCAGGAGAACATGGAGGTTAAACTTGCTTATTTTGTGGCCGTAAAGAAAAGTAACTTAAGCCTTTGATGCACAAAATGGTTCAAAAGTGATCCAAATCCAATGGAAAATGGGCATCTCCTGACCCACACTGCGCATCAAAGGGTTAAACTAGAAGTATAACTCCCTGGATGCATGCTAGAACCTTTTACTGTTGTAAAGTTTCCTGATAATGTGAATTAAAAAAAAAAAAACATAACAAATGCAACTCATGTCAACACGATGTCCACAATGCTTTCCAAATGTAGTAAATGTTGTGTAAAAAGCAGAAATACGCAAACTGCAAGACAAACACAAAACTACATTATGATGTAGACACCTGTATTTGCAGGAAAAAGCACAAAACCCTCGAATACGCCCGGAGCATTTCATTTAACTGTCATCGGCAGTTGTCCAGTCCTGCTCTGCACTGGAGTCTAATGGCCATTAGACTCAGCAGTAACTGGGGTTGCAGACTGAGCTATACTGATGTACGCTTAATGGAGATTTCATTGTCACTACTGGGAACATCGTTAGGGTCTGCTAGCCTCACATGGCAGTGACATCTAACCAATTACAATGTTTATGAGTCCAATTAATTAAGGAGACCATCTGACTTTGTGTGCAAGTCATTTTTAGACTGCATGGAGGAAAATGCTGCCACAGAGAATTATGTTGGAGGAAAAGGAAAAGACTGTCTCTGGTTCTACAGTCTTATCAGTGCATGGTTAATGGGGTCAACAAATCTTTGCTTCACATGCAGTCTGAACTAGGGATGCCACTGTTTATTTGAAGATTGAGCTGCCATTTGAAATAAATAAAAATATTTAACCTTCAATGATCCGTTCATGCTTAAAATTCATAGTCTATTAACGCAACAGGCCCCGCCTTGGGCTCCAGTAGGGGGCATTCATAAAATGCTCTGTTACTCTTATCTGTTGTATGCACCGTTGCCCTCTTAGTAGACTAAAACACTGCTGCTCTTTTAGCTAATGTAAAAATCAAGAAAAATAGCTTCCTCTGCTGAAGAAACGGTCGCAAAAACACATGTCTAAAAATGGAGAAATAGACTGACACTGCATGTTGTTTCAATTAAAATTAATGACCCAATATGTGGGCCATGATTTAGGGGTCTGGAATCAAGGAAGTCTCCCAACTTCTCATAAGTGAGGCAACAGAGGCACCACAAATGAGCACAGCGTAATTTAGACATGACAGTGTAGGATTAGGTTATGTGGGCTGAAAACAGATATTTAATCTTTAAACCTGATTTAGTTTTTTTTAATGTGAAAGCCATTTTGACAAGATAGTCATATTACTGGCCATCAATCTTTACAATTAGGAAAAGATAAAGTAAGAAGACAATTGTTGCCCTAAGTTAAAGTTTGCCAAGCAGCTATTTGGGCAGCAGGACTCAGGTGGTGGACAGAGCGGGCCATTTATCAAAGGGTCCATGGTTCAGCCCACGACTTCTCCTGTTTACATGCCAAAGTGTAGCTCTAACTTTTCAAATTGCATTAAAAAAATAACACCCAGGAAGCTTGTGGTACTGCTGTTCACACAGTTAACATTCGCTTCGTAACAACACATTTGTTTTATCTCTGGAGAAATACATCATTTCTATAGTTCATATTAATTTCCTTCCATTAGGACACCACTAGTGGGAACATCAGAATATCTATCTGTACTGCAAAACAGGAGAAGCACAGCAACTACCAGAAAGACCAATCTAAGATTTAAAACAGATTTAATGCATATTAAAGATGATTTTTATTTTGGAAAGGTGACTGAAATATGACTCAAGAATTGTTCAAGGAGGTACCCTCTCAAGAAGCAGGAAATGGTGGAGCAGAACTGAGTGAAAAGAAAAGAGAGAAATCATGACCTGTTGTCTGGGCTTTGGCGTTTCAAGCAATTTTCATGAATGTGTGAAAAAGATGTCAATTGAAGCACATGTTCCAGTTCACTATTTTACTATATCAGTTTTCATCATGTAGAAAACAGAATCTTGACCGCTTTCAGAATCATTACTCAGTCCATAAAAAGAAAGCAAATGTCTCCTGTTGGACTGATCTGAATGACCTGTTGCATATTTTTTTTGCATTGTCTTCATAAGACCAGGCCTGGGATGAGGCAGGGGTTGAAAGTGGCTTCTATCCTCCAAAAGAGCTAATCTATGCACCATTAAAGAGTGATCTTAACAGAAATCAGAGCTGGATGATCAAACTGTAGTGCTGTTCAAACAACTGAAGTATATATTGATTGATGGTTGGCCAAAGGTGTGAGGACATCTCAGACTGAGGCACTCTGCTGACTCGGCAGAAGGTCGAGGTGACTTTTCCTTGGCCGTTTCGGAGACGTTTCCTTTTTGCCAAGCGATTTGGCAGCAAGCAGTCACTAGCAGATTAACTAATAACCTCATGTTTGGCACTTTTTAATGCCATAAACATCTCATCCATAAGATTTCTTTCAGGATCTGACTCAAATACACCAGTTCTGAGCAAAGTTGAGTGGCTTAATATTGGTCTCTGTGGAAACTAGAGCCGCAACAATGAAACGCTCATTGTTTGATCAAAGTACTCATGTGTTTGTGAATAGCTGCAAAAATACCACCACTCCTGTTACTTAGCTTAAAAAGGTTGGTAACACTGGCAGCTGTGACAAGAACATGCACATAAAAGGCACAGAAAGGATCAAAAAGAGACAAAACTGCTTATAAATGTTTTGCCAGAAAAGTCCACCATTGCAGCAGCCAGTAGACCACATCCTTAAGCATCTTTTTTGACAATGGGTCCAACAGTTTCTGCAATAACTTACCAAGGACAAGGTGCTCACTGGATATGCTCCATCAACCTGAGGCTTATTCTTCTATGCTTCGGCCCAGCATTTTTGGTTCATGCTATCATCAGTAAACTTGATCTTTATGTCCCCAGACTGTGACAAGGTGGTCTCTGCTTTCATATAAAACACATTTGCCAGAGCACACTCAACCGAAAAACACACCACAACAACATCACCAACTGGACGACACCCAGTTGGTTGATCATTTTGTGCTTTACCAATTAATAGCTTCATTTTTTTTTTGGTTATTCTCTTATTTGAGACATTTAGTTGGCTGGTTGGTGAACTTGCATTAGTTTTTTGGCTGGTTGTTTTGTTATTGGTAGGCATTTATTTACTTATCCATTTACTGAAAACTGTTCATTTGGATCCAATTTTTTGTTATGAGTTCTGAAACTTTTCTGGCAGCACTGAAGAGGGAAAAAAATATTCATTTTCACTGATGAACTTTAAATCTCTTCTGGATTTCTCAAAACATTCAATTTTATTCGTGACCTTCATTAAATGTTAAAAATGTTGAGTAGCATATTGGTTTTTTTTTCCCCATTGTTGATCGATCTGCTCTGTTTTTCTTATTCATCCTTTTATCTGAAATATCAAAAGGAGTGAAAAATGGCACTCGTAATTTTCTACATTCCAAGGTGACATTGTCTGACCCTTGTACTTTGTCTGGCAAACAATCCAAAACAGAAAAAGTTTTAAAAAAGACACTCAGTTTAGTACTATCTACAATGAACATTTATTCATTCGTTCGTCACATTTGTACTGAAATTTAAAAAGCGCTTCCAGTATCCAGTTTCCTATAATATGAATTTACAGGATTGAGAAAAAATAAATACACTTTTTGTTGATGACTGCAGATGATTGGATACACGTATGACATGTACATACTTCCTCTCCACAAATACAACAGAAAATAAACTCCAGGCTCAATAGTCCTGTCAGATGTCTTCCCTGTGTACTCCAGTTGACCAGAGAATTGATTGCAGGTTGGCAGCAAATGTAAAAAGAGGCGTGTCTCCGGTTGATGAAGGCAGCGCTGATTCAGCAGAGATTCAGAAGGATAAGGGGACTCATTTCTAATACTCTCAATGAGTGTTTTATTAGTTTAGTTTTAGAGACCATAAAAAAAATGGATGCAGTGAAATGCACTACAGTAGGAGGATCTTAGAGGGTTTGACTCAATAGTACAGCAGGTCAAAAACGGTACACTTCATATGTACATGTGTCCACAGCAACTTACTGTGAACTACTCAACTTTTGTGTAGAACTGCTTATGTTCCTATAGAATATAAAAGCTGAGAGTGGCTGCTTGAATTTCTAATCATTGCACCAACTTTGCGCAGCCCAGAGGGACAGGTCTTTGGAGGCCATAGTAGGTGACCCATATTATGACTGAAATTAGTAAGCTCACTCACTGGGTGCAATAAAACTCCTGCAGGAATGATTTTGACCATGTCAGTTCTTTTCCATAAGCAGAGCACTGAAAATCTTCAAACAATGTTATAAGGTTTAATCTGGTTGTTTCAGTTGTTTGTTCGGATGATCTTTATACAGCTTCTGTTAAAACTGCACTCTATATATGATGAGTTCTCCCTATCTTGTCCTGGATTGTGCTGATCGTCTGGCCCACACTTGGTACATTCTAGTCTCGATTTAGAGCCACTGTGAACTCAAAAACACTCAAACAGGAACTTCCAGAAATGTTTGGGGTGCAGAGGCTTAAACGTCACACAATTTAAGCACACCAGAAACGCATAGCTTAAATTTTGATCAGAGAGAAGACCATGTGACTCCTCTGAGATACATGATGTATAAAAAGACGCATAATCTCCTTCATGTCACGTTTTTCATATGAATAAAGAAAGATTTCTGGGAAACTTAAATGTCAGTGTCATGCATGCTGGGAAGTACATGCAAATAAGCTAATTTTGTTGTAAACAGCTTTATGTGATGCATTAAGTGAACAATTCATTAAGTGTAGCTGAGGTTAAAATGTTCTAAACCATCATGGTCAGTCAAACCACCAGATATTGCTGATATATTCACAGGATTGTCTGACGCTATTAAAAAAAAGAAAAGGTTGATCAGGCATCAGATCAGGGTTTCCTAACATTGTTTTAAAAGTGACAGACTGCCACAATATCAGCCATAACTGCCACATATTGATTTTCGATGAGTTTTTTTTCGAAATGGGTAAAATCTTATGTAATTGCCAAGCTGCTTTCTCTCCGTCTGTCTCCTACATACATTATGAGACTTATGTGAAAAGCCCTCCACAGACAGTCCGAATTAAAATATGAGGAGGCTGATGGTTTGTTGTTGGCGTTTCCCTACAAAAAAAAAAAAAAAAGAATCTGGGGTTCACAAATGCACATTATGAATACGTCTGCAGAAATGTATTCATAACTGACGCATTCAAGTTAACACTGATAAATTAGCTTATCTGTTCTGAATACAAAGCTGCCAACATCAGACACCTGAAAATTCAATAAGTTTTTGTAGTTCAGTGTTGCCTTCGAAGTGTCTGGCCATTTACCTTTACGTGTCTGGCCTGGCTCGTCATGAGACAGACAGGGATGCTGGTGTAATGTTGTATGATCTAGACCCTTATATTTATTTGGTGCAGCAAGTATAGTACCCAGCACATAAAAGATTGTTTCACTAAAATGAGGGTCCAACTAGACACTCCCTGGCGAATAGGAGTTTGTCTCAATGCACGTCACAGTGGCTGTAGCTTACTTCTCACACAAATGTAACTCTTCATGCCAATTCCAATTAGTGCAGGCTTTCAACTGATTTACAGGCTAATTATTTACCGAGTTAAACTCTCAAGGAGGCAGACCATTAAATTGGCAAAATAAAATCATAAAAATTACCTTTAAAAAAAAAAAGCAGCCAATCACTAATAGCGACAATATTTGTTAAATCGCTCAACCCTACAATCCACATAATCAGAACTACAACGATGAGTTTAAGTTCAATTTAAACTTGAAACAAAGTTGACAAATTAAATGAAGTTAACAAGAAAAGAAAAGATTATTTAATTTAAAGTTAGGAGAACAAAAATGAAGCAAACAATGAAAACTGTTTTTACTTTATTTTGAACAGGGGACAAAAGAAAAACACAAATGAACACAACTTTCTCAGTCAGTAACTTAGAACAGATTTAGTTTCAGGGTAACCAGGACTCACTCATTTTTATGGAAACAATTGGTCAAATTCATTATCTATACAACCCTGATGCATACTATGTATCAGGGCTGTAAAAGATGTAGTATGTCCTAATATATACACTACATCTAATGCAGTATTCCAAATACAAGGATGTCCTCCTACATCTGGTTAGATTTTGCAGTATGCAAACCACCAAACTTTCCTGGGCGTTCTGACTCATAATTCCCACCCAGTTACGTCACATATGTAACTGTGTTTCGCTACAGTGAGCACACAGATACATGACAGCTCATATCTCACCACAGATTGTGACAGATATATGAGGAACGTGCAGTATTATGATGAATTAGTGTGTCCCAACTATATGCATATGGCATGAAATAGTACATACTTTGTAAAGGCGGCTAAAGTAGCTATTTAAGTATAAAGACAAAGGTCGGCTTGATTTTTAGGGATTTATTTATTCCTAAATGCAGATATATACATTTTTGACAACTTAGGGTTGTTTATGCCAAATAATGTACATTGTATTTCTTTTACAGAGTGCATATAATACCGACTACTGCAGGTTTCACCAACAAAACCAGAAATATATATGGGTTGTCAAAATCACAAAGTAAATATGTTGACATCTCTCAGCCCTCCTGTCTTGAATTGTTTCTCTTGCTTGGCTGGGTTCTGCGTGAGCCCTGGGTGCAAAGTTTATTGATCCATCTTGAGAAAGAGACTGAAAGCTGCCAGTGACACCGTTTCACACAGACAGTGGAGCTTAAGTCTTTTTGACTGCCAGGTCTTTCTTTGACAATCCATCTGATGAGTGTACAATTAAAGGGGGGTGTGCAGTGAGTTAGGTGAATGAAAGAGCAGCAGCCAAACGGAGTCTGAGCCTGAGGAGTGTAAAAGGAAGCTGAGAAAGTGGGAAAAGAGGAAAAGAATCCCTGTGAGGAGTGGTTTTAAGAGCAGAGAGTCATTTGAGTTTTAAGCAGGAGGCAGAAATGGACGCGATATTACGTAATGCAATACAGACAATGTTTATGGATCGCTCACTTCATTTCAAGAAATCATTCATCATTTACAAGAGGCTTCACTCATTACAACACACCTACAATAAATATCTCAGGGAAAATTATGAAGACACAATAGTGCTTCCTCATGGCACCACTGAAATGTTTAATTTATTACAAACACCTTCCTAGTGAATGCATCTGCCTCTTTAAGAGAAGTATTTATGAGGAAGTTGTTATGTTTGTTTTATCTTAATTTGTCAGTCTGCTGACCATGTGTGCCAGTTCTGAAGGATGCCCTGCCACATGCTCAGTAATTTTCCTGCCCAGCATACAGTATTTCTCTATGCTCCACTGTTCTCATTCTCAAGTCCCTCAGTCAAGTTTTCTCCCTCTTCATCTCTTGTTCCTCTGGTACTTGTTCCCTATATTTATCTTCCCACTCCTCTTTAATGTGTTGCCATACAACTCTTCTCTTACTTTCTCATTTCTTCTCCTGAGTGCTCCCTTTCCTTTTATGTCTCAACTCCCACCGTCTTTTTGCTGCACTTTTCATAACTCGGATATTCCAAAATCTTTTTGCAGATTTATTTGCTGTAGTATTTTCTTTTCAATTTTAGTGCAATTTTTAAGAGCTAATCATAAAAACTGAAATAACTCCGTTGCCATTTATCCAAATTTGGCATGAAAACGTCTGTGTAACGTCTCCCGCAGCTGTATTTATTCAGATCAGACTTATTTAAATCAATTTCTTTTGCTCGTTCTTCCAATTCCCTTAATGTGCTCCTATTTGTGACTAGGTCGTATCTAAAACATGGGAAGAGGGAGAGAGGAATTTGATTCACTGTCGATCAAACTGCCATCAGACCTCTTGAAGAACTACTTCCTATCCAGTGCTCCTAGTTTAGGAATTGACTTATGGTGTCACCGTTTAGTTTGACAGTGGTCTCCGTTGTAGGCTCCTCAGATGTTTACTACTATTATTTTATGTGTTAAGTTAATTGGCTTTGATCCACCGCTCTACAGTATGATCAACCACAGCAATGATGAAAATGGGCTCTGTTCAGATATATAGTCAGTCAGTCCTGCCTCAATGGAGCTAGACAATCAGCGAGTCTCGTCTTGATGCAGCTTTACAATCAGTGTGTGCTGCCTTGATGCAGCTTTGCAATCCATGACTCTTGCCTTGAGCAAAGACCCAAATCCGCACTGAGGTAACAAAAACACAGCTTTTAACTTTTTGCCCAATTTTAATCTCATGTCTTCATGCATTTTCAAATCTGCGTTCTCCAAATCTAGCTCCTTCTGTTATCATTCCCTTCCTCACTACCTTTTACTCTCATCCATAATCAGTCCTGCACATCCTCCAACATCTGTCTAGTCAACAGCCAGTTGAACTTTGGGCAGATGGCGGTGAGTCATATCAAGGCCCACAGTCGGCAGGTTTTAATTTTACTGATTGGTTTCTGCTGTCTGCTTTGAAGTTGCGCCAGACATCAAGATCAACTGTTGCACTGTTTATTTAAAACGGCCTGCAGAATCATGGCTCCAAGAGACACATGATTCAGTCTCACTGGTGAGGTAACTTTTATAGCAAAATTCACATTCTGCTATTCTTCCTCAGTTTATTCAACTGTGGATCTGAAAAAAAAGGAATGCCCATGTGGACTGATTGCCATCTCCTTTTAGGTGTTTTCTCCTTGTTTTCCTTTTGCATTTTTCTTTTTATTTGTTCTTCACTTTCTTTCCCTCTCCTCCAGAGCTGTAGGAGTCACTTACAGTCCACACAGCAGCTCATCTACAGCAACAAACAGTACCATGTGCATATGTTCTCACTGACACAACACACAGGTACTTAGAAGGATGCACACTTGTTCTGTGGACAGATTATCTGCAAAAGCTTTGGAGCCAAAAGCCACAAGAATGTACTAATGTAAGTTTGCATTTGCGTCACACATTAGCGTAACAGTATGTCTGCTAAAATGAGTCAGCGTAGTGGTGAACAGTCATAATAATCTCAAATATGACTCATGTTTACTTCTTTACACATTTAGTACAAATATAGTATCCTGACAAAGATTGTGCTGCCTGTTCCAACATCAGAGGGCATATGCAATGGTCTGCCAACTGCTGATGTGAGAGATGTAAGGTGTATTTGTGTTCTAATCTGCACATTCAGCTCTTCTACATTTTTGAAACATGGAAAGCTCCCGGGACTTGTGCTTTTCCAGTCTTTCAGCTCCCTGACCTCAACTTTCCATCTGTCTAAGCAACTTGCATTTAAATACACTATCTTTTGCTTTGCAAACCCTTACAAAAATCAATGTAAATCATTGATGTAAAAGTGCACCGTTGTCTTTCCAGCAAACTGTTCTGCCTCGGGGAACTATGTCCTGAGGGGGCCTTGCAACATGTATTGGTTTGCATTAAACCACACAGTAAATGGAAGGACACCACTTAGCAGACTAATTGTAAAAACAGTGGCTCCTCTCAGGAGGCTCTCCTTAGGAATGGAGCTGGCAGTAATAAATACACAGCAAAGAGAAGCAGAGGACACTCGGCCACACACAGGAACAAATACTGCTAAAACCTATCCTGTTAACACGGGCCCACTAATTGTTAATCCACAGCTACTGTAACTAACACTGCATAGACTTTATGCACACACATTTTGGTGCATTGGAGGTTTTTATACGGTGACAAAAACTTGGAGAAAGTAAAGAAGATGCAACTGATACAGGACTTCTAAGAAAAAGTTGAAATGGGGAAAAAGAGACCGATTCTGAACCAGTCCAACAGTCAAAGTGACAGCGAGACAAGTAAACAACAAATTCTGTCTTGGTCAGGGCAAGCTGGTGTCACTTTTTGGCACACTGGGTACTCCTTTAGGGTCATTTCTCAACATGCAGGGTTGTCCGATCAACTCTGTACAGCTTTCTCAACTTCCAAAAAGACACCATAAGATTGTTGCCAAATGTTTTTTGCTGCTACTTTTTAGACAGCTGCTGCTTTTTGTTGGAGATGGAAGAAGTTTACTTTCTAATATGTATTTAACACTGTGACAGGATGAATTCCAAAGCAATTATTTCCCTAAGCCAGACTACGATAAATAGTTTGCTTGTAGAAACTTAGCTAAACAGCAACTGAAAATTAAAATAATGGACTCTCATTGGTGAAGGTGCAATGTTTTTGACTTATGCTGCCACCAGCTTTCTGGCTGACATTACTCCCACCTAACAAGTAATCACACTATATTGCACACTAGAAAAAGACACTAAAGAGTCTTCTCCAAGCATCATGTATCAGGTAGGGAGCAAGAATTTGAGATCCAGAAAAACTCTCCAACTTACGGATTTAAAGACAAACTCTAAATTATTATGCCTGTCAAGCAACAAACTCATATTAGATGAGGCAGGACTCATCACTGCAGTAACCAGAAAAATGGAGACACTACTGAAAGTTTGCTTTCTAACATACAGAGAACATTGTCTTTGGATATATTTTAACCCACATCAAGACATCTTCCCAAGCAGTTTAGTGGTATAAAATTAACCAAACAGTGACCGAAAATGAAAATACAGGTACAACATGGGGCATAATCCCTAGTTTTAAAGGTGAATGCCCAATTCTCGGCTCATAGCATCACCACCACTCCACCTACAAAGGACAAATTTATCTATTTTACACTACCTTGCACACTGAAAAAAAGAGATTAAGTGCATTAAACAGCAATGCCAAAGGGTCTCTGCCTAGGTGTTATGTGACGAGTATGGCATAAGAATGTGTTCGAGACAAACAAATTGCTGATTTTCAAAGACAAATCGCAAGCTTAAAACTGGCTCTTCCATGAATGACAGACAGATCTTTTAAAACTGGGGACAAACACTGCATATTATTTTCCATTTTCTTACACTGTTGACAGGTGACCGTAAAATTTCAGTAAAAGTCAGTCTATCCTCTCATTTGTGAAGTTTCAACTAAATTATAGCTGTCTGTGTTGTCACTCCAAACACTGACCTTTAAAAAGACAAACTGATGAGACTGCTTTTCTCCTTTCAACATTTACCAATTGTAGATTTAAACATCACAATATACAAAAAAAAAATACATGCCATTAATAACCATCTAGAGGAGCTTAATTCACTTTCCCACTATTCAGTCTATTATAGCAATTGTCAAGGCATAACAGAGGGCTTTAATATAGCTCAGTTCTGCAGCATACTGGAGTGATCACTGCGAGTTCACTAGAACACTAGCTCATGCCCCGAAGATGAACACTAATATGAATCTCAAGCTGCTGCAATGTTTTTCTCATTAAAGTTCAAGACTTTTTATTATTATTTAAAACGTACGTTTTAAGCAAACAGCTGTCCTAGATTCTCTTTTCTCTCTCTCTCACACACACTTACTTGCAGGACTAGGATTCAGCACCCTGGTGAAATCATGTAGTCAACTATGAGGTTTTCTCTTTGAGGCTAGTTTGTGAAAACATGCTGCAGGATAGCTCATTCCCATGACTGCTGCTGAAGCTGCAGTCGTGCATGCCTTCAAGCCTTCCAAGGATCAGTTGGTCCTTTGGTGGGAACTTCGGGGTCCAAACTCTCCCACAGACATCGTCCTTTATGAATGCTTACACGTGGACACACTATCGACAGGCATGATTGCGACGAGTTGACACACTCAACCTCAAAGGGGAATCATTACCATTACCTCCAATCCTCACCCACCCAGATTAAAACGTGACAGCTTGCTTATTGCTCTCCTCCTCCTTTTTTCTGTTCTGTCAGCCATTGATTTCCTCGGCCTGATCTAATCCTGGGTTCATATAGCTGAGCATTAATTAGAGAGGGAGATGGAGCTGGAGAGAGAACAAGAAAGAGCCAGTATTACATACACCCAAGGCTTTAAAACTACAAGTTCACAGTTGGATCAAGGGCCAGAAGAGAAAAAGAGACGTACAGAATCCATGAGTCAACCATCTGCTTTTATTTCATTTGTGTTTTCAAGACCTCAGGGCTTCCTATAAACTGCATTTGGTAATCAAATCTGTAGTTTCTCGATGCAGGTGCCCTCCTTCTCACTTTTCTCACTCCAATATTATTCTCTTTCCACTCCTGCGCTCCTTGTCAGGGCGCAGGTCGCTTGGATCTGAAACCGCAGTATCTGTCACTTTGGAATGAAGTTCTCGCAAAGCCCCCGCTGTAAGGAGCACTAGGTCTCTCTCTGCCTTTATGGAAACTTGATTGAAGAGAGTTGAAAGGACCCGTCTGCCAGCAGAGGAGTTTCTGCGTGCCACTCACCATCTGGAAAAACTCACACCCAGCTTTTTTTTTTTTTTTTTCCCCCCCATATTGGTCTGTGGGACTTTGCTTCCATCTACTGTATGGAGAGGAAACTGCAGGGAGATGAAGGTGGGGGGGTGTCTTTCATCAATGAGAGTTTATTTCAAATCAGTGAAAGGATCATTGTAATGAGTTACTAACTTATGACGCTTATTGAGGAGTTTTGTAAACAACCAAGCCATCTGTCTCCTCTGCTAACCACCTCTTTCTCACAGCTCTCTCCTCTGCAATCCTTCACTCTCCTAAAGCCTGAGTGAATGTTGTCTCAGAGGTATTTTCTACATTTTCTGTGCATGTTAAGGGTGAAAAAAAAAAAACTGGTCTGAAAATTCATGGACTCAGAGTTGAAAGACTGGGGTTGGTCAAAGAGAGCAATATTACTTTTTCATTGAAAGTATGGGTTGAAAAACAGTTTGTGTAAAAAAGTTGCTGTGAAAAGACATATAGATGTCCTGAGTCAACACTAAGTTACAGAATCTGGGCTGATCAGTTCACATTCAGTGAATAAGAGCAAAAAATAAAGCCACTACAATAAAATCTCTACCTCACAGCTTTATTTTGTCCATCCTGCTTACGTTGCTTCATGGCTCTTTACCACAGCTGAACTCTTCAGTGCAAAGCAAGCTGCGGCACGTATGAGTGAAAATTAGAGTGTGCTAATGTGACAAATTATCTTGTTTTCAACTTGAGTGACCTTGAATTCAGACACAGAATGGTTGGTCATTTAGGTAAGCAGCCATTTATTTTAGGCTGCACTAACCATCACTTCCACCAGTTAAAATGACAGACATCTCCTGCACCAGATTGTATCATCGGACAGTAATTAATGTTCACCCTGTAACTGCTGTCAGCCTAGAGTGCTCTCTGTAAGCAGGTTTCTCCACTCAGCCAAAGACTGTTTGTGAGGGAAGAACCTCCACTCTGTGTCAATAATGCACCAAGTGAATTCATGTAAATTTCAGGAGGAGACTTTCAGTGTTTCTGATCAAGTAGCTTGCATAAAAGGTCGGGTGCGTGTTTTTACATAGACACAGCTGCTATTTCAGTTACAGTATTGGCAGAAGTCCAGTGTTAAAGAAATCAGAATAGAATTGATGCAGAGAAAAATAAACTTGATAGTAGTTTGCCAATGATACAGTTTTAGTTTTTCACTACGACAATTTTTTTTATAGAGCGCATAATACAACCCAGGGGCAGCACAGTGGGGGTGCAGCAGTCACAGGTCACCTCACAGCAAGAAGATTCTGAATACCAAACCTGCTGCTCAGCATTTTGTTGTCCAAAGATATACATGGGGTAATTGGTGATTTTAAAATGGCCATGTAGGAGGGCCTTCGAGCAGAGAGGGCAGAGAAGAGAGCAGTGGGAGAAGAGCTGTGTATTTGTAAAATTCTGGTATTTTGTTTGTTTTCTTGCCTTTTTTAGATTTTTACCTACTGCAGTTTCAACTGAAACTCTTGGAACACTGTTTGCTAGTGCATTTTCTGGCTAATGAGTTCTTTAAGAGCACATGGGAAGTGACCTTCACTGAAAATGTATACTGTGAATTATTATAGAGTGCATGCTTGAGAAACCACTTTACAATTTCATGAAAATACACATTACAGAGACTGTCTCCACAGGAAGCAAAGTCTGTCAACTTGATCCCAGTCCACTGAGGTAAAGGCTATATTCCACAACTATGATGAGAAGATTGCGATGATCAAAGGTTGTTAGCTTTTGTGCTGCTACATGAGTTGTAAGTAAAACACTTTGGACAGGAAATGAATTCGCTGAACATTTGTGCTCATTACGATGAGGGTAAATTGTTAAGTGTGGCGTGGCTGCCTGTGGGCCAAAGCATGATGAGTACTTATGTGTTTTCTGGTTGGCAGCAGCTGTCTTCTTCCAATTAGATGCATTGTGCACGCGTGTGTGTGGATGTGTGTATGTCGGTGTTTGTGCTCGCGCTCATTTCCAAACAAATACATCCCAGTTCCTCTTACCCCACGGGCACATGCTGCCTGCGCCTTGGCAACCCTCCTGACACTGTTCATACACAAACACACACACTCACATCAGATCCCCCAATCTCCCCATACCCTGCCCCCACTAGGCCCCAAGTTGCTTTAGGGTAGACGAACGCACACAAACTCCCGCTCTCATCAATTCAGATTTAAAACCGTCTAAATATGGAACAAACTGTGGGGAGGAAAAAAGAGAAAATGAACAGCACACGAGAAGGCTAAGCCGTTATTGAAAATTGAACAAATTAAAACAAAAGATGGATATTTCATGTCAGTTCAATAGTACCCTTCTGATGCATCACAACAGATCTGAATATTGCTTAGGTCTGAATCTTCCTTGTTCTGAAAACATCTTTAAGTGGTTCTGTCTCATGCTCATTATCCATATTTCAATCAAAGACACTTAAGTCAATGATTTAAACATTTACAGCAAAATGGTTATGACGTCAGATTTGGCAGTAAAGGTTATGTTGTCTGAGCTTACACATGGTGAATTCCAGCAGTGAGGAGGTTTCTGCTGGGATATAATCCTCTTTAATAAAACAGTCACAAAATCTAAATCAGCAACAAAAACAAAAAAAAAAAAAAAAAACACAACACAAGCAAGGAGTTGGACCAATGGAAGCAGCAGCAGCAAAAGGCGTTGGCATGATAAAGGTCATCTAATAGTAACAGTAGTAGGGATAAGTGGTTATACTGTCTACGATGCACAGACCTGAATAAGTACGATTTGAGGTTACACAGCTGAGAATGAACCAAATTAGTCAACATGAGTGCAATTTCTTTACTTAAACTTCTAACTGCACACTTGCTCTAACAGGTAACAGGACACAGATTCATTAAATTTAACTGAAATCCTTCAGAGCAAAAACAATGCCATTCAGTGGTCTTATGTCTGAGAGCTTTTCCAAAAAATGTTGGATGTGACTGCTCTGGTATTTTGCCTGATTTTTTTTTTTTTTTTTTGGAAGGGGGGGGGGGGGTAAAGATCCCAGTCTCACAGAAAAAAAGAAAGAAAAAAAAAGAGAAGTATCCATCCATCCCTGCCTATTCTTAAAAAGGTTCACAGAGCTGGAGTCTAACCTCACAGACAGTGGACAGGACAAAAATCCTGAACAGGCCTCCACTTAGTGACAGGGCTGACACGAAGAAAGAGGCAAGCACTCACATTCACACCTACAGGCAGAAAACTGGAGCACTCAGAAGAAACTCCACATAGAAAGTCCCTTGCCTTCTTCAAAAACATACAAAGTAAAAGAACAGTTAAGGCCACAGGTGATGTGTAGTAGCATCACATGTTCATCATTGTCTATGTGGAGGTGATGAATTGTAGCACTGCTGTAGTTTCTGCCACTTGTCGACAAAATACTTGATGCCCGACAGACTTCAATTTTAACCCCAGGAAAGAAATAATGGATGGATAGATAAACGCTCGAGCGCTTTGAGGTCCCGTTGCCAGGCTGCCCTCTTAATCCCACAGCAAACCATGAGTTGAACAAAACCCACACAAGCAAACATGTGCACACTAGTAAGCACTAATAGGGGTTGTGTGCCAGTTTTGACAGCTGTGTTTATGTGAAACCTTTGGGCGCCGAGACCTTAACCAGGCTGCCTGCCCATCTCTGCAGTTGGCTTGGCTCGAGCTGAAGCCACACACACGTACATAAATAATAAACACGCAGAGGAACTAATAGGAGCTCAAACAATGTGAAAATGGCCAGAGAAGGGATACATTTTTCAGGTGACCTCTTGTTTTCACCTTCGCATTAAAACTGTAGACAAACATGAAATGATGAACTTTTCTCCCTCTTAAAACACTATCAGTTCTTGCTAAAGGAAAGGAGGGGAGCTCTACGGACACCAACTATCCCCATCTCGCTGTGGCTGAGAGACCTGAAAATGACAGCAGTCTGTTGGAAGGTCACAGCCTGTGCACTACATATCCATTTGAGCTTTTTGGCATGGCGATCTGCTATGATAATAGCAGCCCAGAGGGGGGGAACTGGCTGGATGGATGGAGCTGTTTTAATCTCAGAGTGGCAGACCTCTATGACCTTGTCAGGAGGTGTCCTAGGTCTGGGTGACTGACGAGACTCCCCACAGGCATGGCACATAGCAGGGAACGCGCCTCGCCTCTGATGCAGTGGAGGCTAGCGGGAAGAGAAAGATGAGACAAAGGGTGCACACAGCTCACTTATGAGGCTCAGATGTGAGGGAAGTGTGGAGTGGCTGCAGAGAGATGCAGGATGAGACTGGTAGATTTCAGAAATAGGACAAGAAAGAGAAAGAAAAGCAGTTATTTGTATGCCGCTGTTCTTTTGGTAGGCCGACCTTTGTTCACAAACAGAACATTTCTCAGCAGCAGGTGCTTTAAAACAGAGAGGCTCAAAGATAAAAGTGGGTGATAGGACTGTAGCACCTGGGTACATAAAATAACCAACCATGCTATACTGACACATAGAAACTGTAGTTAAACCTGTGTAGTAAAACACACTATGAACAGAGGCGCAGTAAGTTTTGCTTAATTTAACTTCAGTCTGAGCAGCCTGTTAAGCTGACAGTAGTTGTTGCTACACATTGATGAGCAAGTCCCAAATTTTTCAAACCAGCCTTCTGAGCCTGTATGTGTTGAGTGTTTGATACAAACAGGTCTGTTGTTGAGTATTGCTTTACCTGCAACAAATCAAAGTTTTAGGAAGGAGGAACAGCACAAAGTCAATTTCAACATTTTTAGTCATTTTATTTTTACATACTACACATATATAGAAATCAAACAGCATAATATTGACAGGGGAACAATATTTTGTAGATGAACCTATTCTACATCTACAGCATACAGACGCACAACTCTTCCTTTTTAATTTTAACCAAAGAATTGTGAACTTGCAACACAAAAGCCATGACATTCTCCAGCCCCAGAAAGTCAGCATATTCATGATGTGCATGAGGAATGTCTGCTTGGTAACCTGGCAACTCTGAGCAAGCATGGTGACAAAAATGAATCAGCTAAACAAACAATGCCTGTCCTTCTGCACACTCAGAAAGTGCATATTCAAGAGATTGGGTCATGGTTAACTTGCGAAAGTGCCACTTAAAACAATGCCAGTTTCACTCCTGAGATATTACTTGTGGTTTGGCCCTGGGCTATTTCTTCATAAAATTAGTGAGGGGAGTGGAAGATGGATGAAGGGGTCAGTTATTAAAAATATGACTGATGGTTGTGGTACATAATAGCACAGGTTGCTTACAGAGCAACACATCACACCCTCTGGTCATTAATGGAAGGTCATTCACACAGTTCAGTGACCATCTAGATGCTGAATCTGTAAAGATCTTCACATTTCAGAGCAGGAAGAATGGTCAACAAACAAAAAAAGCCAGCCCTGAGACTCATGTCTGTTCTCATCAAGCATTCAGGCACTGGTTACTGCGCTGGCTGTGTTGTATTTGTCTCCTGGCACAGCTGTTGCACCATGGAGCTGGCAGTTTGGGGTAGGTTGTGAGTGTTGATGCTGTGGCCCACCTGTGTCTATGTTGGCAGCCTGGTTTTGGCATACATTATGAGACACTTTTGCCTCTCACTGGGTCCATGTTTGACACTTTGAAAAAGCCTGCCTCTGCCGAGTCGACACACATGGCTGAAGGGAGGAGAGGGAATGAGAGAACAACAACAGAGGAGCAACCGGCCTGTCTGTTTACATGGTTTTAATAAAGGTCAATAATAATTACAACCTGGATGTGACTTCATGCTGCAAGTAGCTTTTCCACACAATAGCAGAGCAGTCATAGAAGCTGAATACTTTGCCTCAGAGTTGGAGTAAAGCTCACTGTGACTCGTCTTTCTTGTCCAATTATTTCGCTGTAAAAAATTAAAACTAAATTGCTGTCAAATAACTGCAAAAAAACAGCCAACACTTTGTTTAGGAGACACATTTGATCTGATTTGCTGCACAATCACGTGTTGCGCTGACTTCTGGCAAACACATTTCACTTTTTGTAAGTGCTTCATAGTAAAGGCTTCATTCTCTTTTGGCAGTTGAATGCTTACCATCAACTAATAGAAGCTGATTTGCATCAGGAGTAGCAATACATATAGAACCTGATATTAAGATACAATAATGCTGCATTACATGCATGAATCATTTATATGAATCCTCTTAATGGCCATTATAATCTAGCACAGGAACGGCAGACTCCGTCATGAAGTACATTAAATGAATTTGCTGAGAAAAAGGCAGACGATAAATGATTTTGACATAGCATTACAACTTCAAAAAAAAAATTAAAACGTGTCTTTAGGTTGACACAGCAGCACACCAACACAATGGATGTACTGCTCAGAGTATACAAGGTGCAGTTCTAACCAAGCCAACAATCACAATCTGTAAACCTTTCCCAAATGACAGCACATCCTGTTTCAGAGCCTTTTAGAGGAAAACCAGGGTTAAATTACATTATTTCTAAGCAGCATACCACATGTATTACCCCTCTTGTCAAGCACGATAGTCATTTAGATTTAGTCACTGCCTTTCTCAGAAAGGTAATCATCGACCATAACCGAGTAATTACTACTAATTACTGAAATCTGAAAGCAGTCAATTAATGTTATTCCCAGTGTCAGGGTTTGGCTTAACACGTGCTTACATGATTGACTCGGGCTAACAAAGAAAAGGAAATCCATTTCACACAATGATCAACAATGCAGCAGCTCTAGTGATTTAATGTGATGTTAATGCATATAATGTTGAGATAATTATATGCTATGCTGTCCTTCTGAAACTGTGGCATGCAATTTTTCTTGGCATTCTGAAACTATTACATGAGCAGCGAATAAATGATATTTGGTCATGAATGAGGAATCGAGTCAAAAACGGCTGCTGAATTTTAATCTGATCCAGGTGCTTAACTTCACCTACACATTCGCTTATGTCTAATCCACGTGTTTGCAGAAAAAGAACAAGAGTAGGCAGCTGCGGCTTTCATCGGCTCTTTGAAAGTGACTCAGCTTGTTAGAGGGGGAGAGGAAAACATTGGTTGAGCACAGTCTTAAAACGTATACATTTCAAATTAATGCTGATGTGGTAGTACAGCCGATTTCCTCTGAAAGCAGTAGGACATCTTGATTTAAATAGAGATAAATTGATATCGATGGAGATTTAAAGATTACATTTTCAGCTGCAAGCCATTTTTGTTTCTATCAATTTAATCCTTTTCAGTCTCAAGGGCAAGTGTACCATAAACTGTGTGACGAGCAGGATCCCACTGTGGGCAGGTTGTAGGGTCAAAAAAAACCTCATTCACACCTGAGCAATTAAGTCCGTGGGAGCAACATGGGTGGGATGAAAATAGCACAGTGACAACGGTGAGAGTCCAAACTGCAATTAAACTCACGCTGCACCTCCTGTGAAAGCCCAGTCTGAACCACATGATGTCCAGCATTTAGTGCTAATGATAGGGGACATTTAAAAGCTGTCCAAGTCCCAAACTCACCGACAAAGCACACACTCATCCAAGCAACAACAGTCACAAATGAACAACAAAGTTTAGCAGTTAAAATGTGATCACAAATTCAACCAGATGAGGTGAACATGTAAATAAATGATGATTACTATTACTACAAAGAAAATGCACCTGTGCTCGTAAGAAAAATATTGAGTCAAGTATAAAGTTGTTTCACCCTAACAGGTGCAACAAATTGTTGAGTTTGTTGTTGAAGGTTGAGCAAGGCGTCAATCAGAAGAAATTTGTATGCACAACCTGGAGAAAAGCTCTATTTATGTGGAAACGACTGTGTGGGTGGAGCACCAGCTGTTACAGGGTCTCCTTTTTTTGGCACCGCTAACATAATGCTGCTCACCTCCTTAAGGACAATGCGGCGGATGACACATGTCAAAACACATACACCCACTGTTTTCTGTGCCTTTACACTGCCAGCAAGCTGATACGAGTCACTGCAGGATGACGCACGTTAAGCTGGTAGGATGTGACACTGCCCCATAGTAAAGTGAGGGTAGCTTGTCTGCTAGCACCAAAGCAAAACAACGGCATTGAATGATTTTGGAGGACGTTTTCTTACACAACAGTTAAGGTGGAGTTATGTTGATCCATCATTCTGATTAAGAGACAATCATGCATTTGCCCCACGATGTTTCGACCACCTGTTTAGACCAGCTCAGCTCTGCAGTTCTTGTCTGTGTCAGTCTCACACTTGTCATCCGTCCCTCCCCCCTGCCCTTGTGTCTTTGTCCTTTTTGTTTTTTTTTCGATGATCTCACGAGTTGATGAAGCTTAAAGATTGTGATGACAACCCCGCCCTCAGTCTCATCTGGCACTGTACGCCATCCGCTCCTCCACACAGGCCACCTGACTTTCATTAATCTCAAAAACACCCCAATTTTCAGCTGAAATTATTCTGTAATCTGTTGAATCATTGAAACCATCACAGTAGTGGATACATGCAGCAGAGCAGTTAGTTTCAAAATGCAAATGAATAAGCACAGGTAAAACCCATCATGATATATATTCAGCTGCAACAACATGCGCTGATCGAGGCCATCCATCAGCATATGACTCATACATAAACATTGGATGAGAATGGAAGCACGGTCAATTTTGTTGAACAGCAAAAGCCTTCGTGTTCATGCAAACACGTGGCACAGCTCCATATCTGTACATCATGTACACGTCACTAATGAGCAACAGCAGGAACACCGGACTGCGTGCATCGTTCAGTGCTTTGCTTTCAAATTCCATTCGTTCTGCTCAAGGTTAATTGTTTTCTAGGGCGGAAGCAAATGGCTTGTAAGTAGCATGTTCATGCAGCTGTTGGTACGTTCGTGCGTCCCTGTGTGTACCATTGTCAGGATGAATCAGGATCACAATTAATGTCAAATAGTAAATAAATAGGCGTGCACATGTTTTCCCACCTCTTGTGAATATATACACAGTGAAACACACACAAACGCAATCTGTAAGTAAATGCTCAGCTGTGTTTTCGCATGAATAAACAATCAGTCAATGTCAATCAGTCAAACAGAGATACACAAATGGGCACAAACAGGCAGAAAAATAGCATATGCTGAAATTACTGTCAGAGATTATGCAACATGAAAATGCT
Organism: Acanthochromis polyacanthus; assembly: GCF_021347895.1. Lineage (NCBI taxonomy): Eukaryota > Metazoa > Chordata > Actinopteri > Pomacentridae > Acanthochromis > Acanthochromis polyacanthus. The sequence goes on from NC_067129.1 coordinate 6,606,662, forward strand.
GAGGAATAAATTATGAGGGGACAGTTTGTACACTATTATGCTAACCTGTTAAGTAACATCTGGCAATGTTTAAATGTATTCTAATAAGCAATATAAATCTGGACATAAAACTTTGTCGATAGCTAAGACATTCACATTGAATATTTGACTTAAGCACAGGGCCAGAAGTGGCTGTACAATAAAAGAGAAGTGCAATCACTGTGGGTTAATGCCACTTTATCTCATGGTCGTGTTTACATTTAACTCAATTCTGGTTTTCTTAGTTGCTGCTTGGTTCTAGTTTTGCTTCCTTTGTTCTTAGTTTAACTGATTTTTGCTTTCTAGTTTTTAATTTACAGTTTTTGCCTTTTAAGATCTTATTTTGCACATTACATTCCTAAATTTATACTTTTTTTAATCTCAGAACCTAAGTGTTTATTTAATGTCTACTGTTGCACGAAGAGAGAGTAACGTAATTTCGATTCTTGGTATGTCATGTACATATTGAAGAATTGACAGTAAAGCTGACTTTGACTAATGTCCTGAGCCAGGCAAACACTGTAGATTTTTATTCTTGTACATGTCTTAACTCGCACCCATTATATTTTGTCTCTCTGTACAGCCAAAATCTACCATTTCTATGATCACACTGCCACTGGTCGACATGTTTCCCTGGGTCACACTGAACAGAACCACATTTAAACCAGATAGCATTACCTCTAACAACTGCTTATAATGTAATTAAGAATGACATGTTCCCTTTTCCATTGTATGTGAGGGAAGAAGCAGCTCCAAGTGTTCTGGAAAGAGCTTTCTGACTTGACTCCAAATTACCTCTGCATTAGCCAAATTGTGTTTACAAAATTCGGTCTACATCCTCAAGATGTAGAACTCATTATGTAAACAAATCCTTTTCATTCTGTGAGGACATTCAAAGACTCAAGTCTAGACATGGATTAAGGAGTGTGCAGTTTGGTCAAACAAAAAGAGCAAAAAATAAAGCTATGACAGCGTATCAACTCAAGGATTACAGTTTAGTCAAGTAATCAATTAGTCCAATGAGTAAAAATTAACAGTAATTATTCTGATAATACAATCTTTTCAGTCATATTAGCTCAGTTTAATATTATGCTATCCTTTGCTTAATAGTAAAATGAATAGCTTGGGGCTTTGCAAAAGAAAAATAAGCATTTCAGACAATTATTATATTTTGTAGACTAAACAATGCATTCGTCATGTAAATAAAAAAAAATGGAATAAAAAAACAATTACTTTCAGTCCTAGAAAGGACAATTTAGCTTAGAAACATTTGATGAAATTTACAAGACAATTTCCTCAGTTGACATCGAGATGTAGCATTTTGAAAAATCTATTCATCCAGAATTCACTTTCTAATCAACAACCTGGAGACATGTTAAAGATTAATCTGCAGAAATTAAAAACTTGTATACTGCAAGAAATTAAAAAGACCCACAGAAGTGCTATACAGCCTGAGGACAACTGTACAGTTTGTGGGACAGGAAAACATGTTTAACAATGAAAATCTCCAATAGCTAACATGAGAACCCATGTTTATTTCAGCTCCAAGTTATCTAAAATTTACCTCAGTTAGTTTGTAGCCTTTTGGCATTACATTATGAGAAAATAAAGAAGTTTATGGTGTTTCCAGAATAAACTGATCATACATACATACTGTGCCCGAGTGTTCCCTGAAGAACAAGATGACATACAGAAAGGTAAGAAACACAATGTGCTGAACCCCAGCGTAGAAGGTACAAACTAAAGTGCAAAAATGACTCCGTGTGCAACATTACACTTCCACATCGCATTTGTTCTGCTGAAGGTTAATTGCAATCCGGGGCAGACACAACTGGTTTTGTAACAGCGCATATACTTGCAGGTAGTTAGTGCGAGTTTGTGGGTGTGTACGCCTGTCACACTAAATCAGCATCACAATTAATATCAAATTGCAACTAAAACTGACATCTGAGTGTCTGTCCTTTTCCTGTGCATCCAAACACATACACAAACATTCAGCTGACCATCAGCACTGCAGCCCGAAGCAATTATTAAGGTTGTTATGGCCCGGTTGTGACTGGCACAGGGGAGCTCATGTTTGGAGACTTAATCCACAGATGAACTCTATTATTTTGACTGTTGGGTACCTGAGTCAAGCAAATAAACACACAAGGTGCACGCACGCACACACACAGGCGAGCATGCACACTCACACCGGCCCAGACAGTCAGGCCTGACCTGACAGACGCCTACCCTCTGGTTCCCTGCCAGGTCAGACTCGTTAACTGTATTCCACGGCCATTTAGAGCCACTTAGTCAAGGAAACGGCTCACTCTCTCCCCATCTCTCCTGTACAGACTCCATCAGTCTATTGCTCTCTCTACCACTCTTGTTTATGACAGTTATTTTTCGTCCCTCGTCCCCCTCCCCTCCACCTTGCGTTTCTCCCTCATTGACTGGCTTCTGGCCATTTAGCAAAGCCTATTAGGGCCCACTGTCTTTCGAGAGCAATGGCCAGCCAAACAAGTTCCTAATCAGAGCGCAGGGAATTCATCACAATCTTCAGGGAAGCGGGGTGCTTGCTTTTTTCCCCCCCTCACACTGTTCAAGAGGCAAAAACGCACACAGCTCAACTAAACAGCTCCGCAGAGAGGGAACGATACAGCAGTAAATTGCCGACTTTCAGGCCATTAAACTCTCACAATCCTAAATATACAACTGTCACACTCCCACAGCTGGCAATCAATCACATTTAAGCCATTAGAGGATTATAAGCAATTGTTCCTGAATTGCTTAATGATATGCAGGTCATACAGGGATGAATTAGCATATGTGAGCGTGGCTGTCAAAACTAAGCTGCATTTTGTCATTGCTCGCTGTCACATCTGGCACGCGGACACTTAAATTGATTTGATCATGCCAATCAGTGAGACAGGCAGTCAGTCAGTCATTTAGGCAGATAAACTGCTGTGAAGCCAGTTGGAAATCAGGTCAGCCAAGTGCCAAGCGAGCAAAGTCAGGAATATGTGAAGAAGACAACGTGCCACAAAGCTTATGGAAAAAGTAAATAAGAAAAACAGTAAAAACAAGCAGGAATTTAGCATTTTAATCAAACAGTCAGTCATGTCCTTATTCCGCCATCCAGACATACATTTAATCAACCGAAACTGCCAATAATCAGGATCCCCTGAACTTTTTCTTGCCGCTACATATTCTGAATTCAGTAGCAGCCTTGAAAGTTTGACAAATGGCAGAATTAAAACTTAAATGTGGCCAAATGCTGAATAAAAGTGGGGATGACAAGGCCGTTTGTCTTGGTTTTAATTACAGGATGCTCAATTACTTTTCATTACTAATGTAATTTGTCCTTTAATTCGGCTAAATGAGCTCAGGGATGGAAACCTTTTTATTTAATTGTCTACAAAACGGGAACTTTGAGATTTTTGGGACAAGTTGAGCACACGAAGTAGGGATCATTTGTCTCGTATTGGTTTACGTCAAGACATTTGTTAAAAATCAATTTGGCCACCTGTATGGTAAATTATTGAGATGTGCAATTTTTCATGACGAGGCTATTGCAAACTCAGATTTAATCATTTACCAGGTGAAGAGAAAACAGTTCATATGCGGCATTCGGGCTGTGACCTCATCCCTTCCCTACAAGGTGTAAACCAAACTTAGTGCTGCAACACGCTGATAACATTAAACTTTCCTCCAAAATTAGTTGCTGCACAGTCTATACTATCAGGGACAAACACCCACCACACTGGGGGTATTCCCCAATCAGGATGCCTCCAGACATTGTGAAAAATATCTCGTGAAATGAGATATGCAGCAGAGCCTGTATGAATTAAGCTTGAATTCTAATAATTTTAGGCCTGTTTTCTGCCATATCGCTTGTTTACTGATGCAGTTTGGAGGAAGGTCACAATGTCTGATTAACTCCCTGGACTATCTGCTTCTTGGGCCATCGGTTATATTCCAACTTGGAAATTCTGGTCAGCTATCGCTTCACGGTTTAATTTTGCACACAGCGGCTGTCAAAACATCTATTTGAAATTTAAGTTTTTGCATCACTGAAGTGGTGTTTTGCCTGTGGTGGCTAAAAGTGCGATCTTGATTGCTGTGATATACTGCAAATCATGCCATCTGCATCTTTCAGCCATCCTCAACTCTTTAGTTGTCTGTTTATCCTCCAACTGTCCTATCATAGTAGAACTGCACAAACTGAAACTCCATTTCTCAGTTTTAAATCCACTATTGCTGTGGTTCTCTTGACTGAAATTGTCTCTAAAGAATTGACGTGAGCATATAGGTCCCAAGTTCAGGCCGTAGCTTAATTAAGACACATCACTGAAACAAATTACATGTCTAATCATGTCAGAAATTATGGCTTGGAAGAGACAGTTTCACATTATAAATTGTTATGTAACTTAAGCAGCAGACTCCCATTAAAGCAAGTCTGGCACTGAGCGTAAATGAGTGTTATGATGTGAAATAGAATAAAGATAGCTGTCACATAATGCAGCTGCACTTGATTTGACATGTTTGGTAATGCTATGCTGAAAGTAAAGAGCGTGAGGCAAATGTGGGCTGACTGAGATTCCCATAAAGCAAATCTCACATTAAAGTAATCAGTGTGCAGCCTGTGTGTATCTTTACATCCTTCAAGCAAGAACACATCGTCTGCATCTGAACTTTTGTGCAGGAAAACCTCCAATGGAAACAACAGCAACAACCAAGGAGCAAATAAGCTAGGCAAAAAGCAACTCAGCTCAGTGTTGCAATTAAGTCTTAAAAGCAACCTGAAATATGATTGAAACAACTATGTTAACCCATATTCACAACAGTTGTGTTGACATGTCAGGGCAGAAGAAGCACAGGTGTAACTACCAATATTAATTAATCTAGTTTTAACCAGCTTCTGTGCAAAACGGTAAAATAAGCCTCCTTATCTGAGCTTTTCCTACAATAAGACAACATTTTTGCACTGAAAGCATCATAAAATGCAGACAAGTAGCCAGAAAAATCCAAACCAGCAGCTAACAAGACGACATGGTCATCAATATCCCCCGCCACATGTGATGTCTATGAGTCTATATCCAAAATAGTGATCAAGGGCCATAACTCTGTTAAATATTATCGCACAGGTCTCATTTTCGAACTTGATCAAGGTGTCCATGGAGTGAAGCTACACACTAAATTTCGTAATCCTAGCTGTAATAGTTTCCGAGAAAAGCTGTCCCCTTCATGCCTGACGGACGGACTTAGGCCAAACCTATATCCCCCTTTTGCACTTCGTGGAGGCCGGGGATAATAAACCTGTTGACTTAAACAGCAAACACTTACCGTAGCCTGGATGAAGGAGTGCAGTGTCTCATGTCCTTTTTGGAAAGATTAAATCCACCTTTGGGTAAAATTCCAACGCAGAAATGTGCCGAAAAACTCTGCTTCCAGGTTCCAGTGTTTGTTAGAGGATGTCAGGGAGCAGTTTAAGGACTCACAAACTTCAACTAGCTAATTAAGTAGCTTGAAAGCAGCGTGCTGCCGGAGGAAAATCACCTGCAGGTTAATTGTCTCATCAGGCTTCCAGGTGTGTCTGACAGGGTCACGTGTGCAGAGGTGCGGTTGACCACTGGGAGACGCTGCGGCGCAAAGTCGTTTATTACTTTCAGGCTTATTATTATTCTTTGTTTTAAAACATGCAACGCATTCAATAACGTTACATATGGAGTTCCCTGCTGGTTACCTGTCTTTAAACGGCTCTTCTGCGGTATAGATCGACCAATATCTGCAGTAGTCATGTAAATTTAGCCAATAAGCATCCTCCAATCTGACGTTATAATGTCGATTATTTCATGGCCCCAAGCATAATCAATAAGCAGCACTGTAGTGGCTCCACTTTATTGATAATGATGACCAAAGACACGGGACTTCCAACAGATGGCCACATCCAAAATCAATGTAAAATATACAGATACAGCCATGTTTGCATGCCTTGAACAAATTCTGCAAAAATAAATAAATAAATAAATAATTACATTTCAAAAGATCAATTTCTCACAGTGCATCAATTTCCCATAAACATTGCACTGGTAACCATGAAAGATATACAGATAATTTCATAATTAGTTCTCAACAATATGATTTTTAAACACAAATATTAATCTTGTTAATTCTAACAGATTTAGAAGATTTTTTTTTTTTTTTTAATGGTGTCAAGCAGGTTTATTCAAACATTTAACTGGCGCTGTTCCATATGTATTTATGCAATATCATGATGGAGTGTTATGTGTTCAGTATGTGGGTGTTTAAATGCCTCCATTTTTATTTTAATTGCCCACATCAAATGAATAATCAAATTTATGAGGTGCTTTTGACAGCTGAACTGCATTTATTTGTGTTTGTTTGCCTCCATCTCACAGGTTTTCTCCATTTATCACCTTTATATGTAGCTGTTTCATTGTTGGGGAGAAAATAGTGTGTTTATTTTAAACCTACTTGAAGTTCACGAAAGATTAGTTGTAACAGATGAAATGTATTAAACATCCAGTATGGAGGATTTAGGGGGATCTATGAGAAGAAATAAAATACAATATTCCTATTCCTAATTATGTTTGCATTAGTATACAATCAACTCAAAATACAGGTTGTATTTTATCATTAGCTCAGAGTGAAGTATTTAGGAGCAGGTCTGCTTCCACCATGTTGCCCTGCCTTGTTTTTACAGTAGCTCAGAATAGACTAACCAAATACTGGCTCTATAGAGGGCCTTTTTGGGGGAATTTTACACATTTATAGCAGCCACCATAGTTCTCTAAATAACTAAATATTACACACTGAATTGTTAAATAGCCTATAGGAGCTCTTACAGCACCCAGAACGTTAATGTCAAGTCTTTATGTTGCTGCATTAAGACAATCAAATTGAGTAAAATACACCATTAGGAGATGAAAGTCTCATAAAATTAATCGTGAAAAACAGCTGGTGGGTTTATCTCATTTTGCAGAGCATCAGAACACTGAAATAGCAGATTTCTTATTTTTCAGCTGCTGTCTCCCTTTTCACCTGATCCATTCAAGCATCCTAGATATAGATAAACAACACCTGCACCACTGCTGTCTTTTTTTGCACTCTAGGAAACGTACTGAAGAGGTGAAACGTTGCCCTTTTATGGATCAGTACATTAAAACCTTCACAGAGCAGCTGTTTAATCATTTAAGGGGGTGCATGCTTGTGTGATACTCTCTCGATTATATATCTTTTTTCGTGACCACTTGTTGCTTCCGTCAAAAAAATCAGATGGGTTTGGTTACAAAACAACATCCTCTGCTGCTTATAAAGATGTATACGTGTACAGACTGTGATTCATTCCTTTAAGTGCAGCAGCAGGGTGGTTATACAACTTGATCCCTCAGCCCATTGTGTTAAAGAGCTGACCCCCTGCTCAGTAAATGAGTGTATACATGCATCTCTCTGTGGTCAAACAGCAAATGCAGCCCCATGTGCAGTGTATACAGACTGACTCATATGAATCAGTATTGGATGCTGGAAAATGTCCTACACAGAAATGGATGCTGAGAAAGCTTTGCAGTTTTCCAAAGGGCACAGAGAGCAAAACATCCCACTTGGCTTATACTCTGAGCTACTAAAACCCAGTATCAGTGTGATCAATAGAAAAGTGGAAAAAGGTCATAGAGGAAACTGAATAATTTTGTTGTATGCTTTTATTTATTGTATATGTGCGTGTGCATGACTATATTCTAACCCCTGGAGTAGATCTGCTTGTGACTGTTTCATTTAGAAGAAAATTACATTTTTCCAGCATGTGTAGCAATTAGCATATTTTTCATTTGCGAAGTAACTGTGCTCCTCAGGCAATTACATCAAGCTCCCCATTGTTTCACACATGGGATTATATTGCATTGATTTAGGCAAAAAAATAAGACACAATTTAAAGACGCCACGGTGCTCCAGAAGGGGGTGTGATGTAACAGAAACGTGAACGGCGATGACGCAGGTGGGATGTGGGAGCGTTAACTGTGTCAATGAAGCTATATCTCGTCTATTTTTAGTGTTGGCTTTGAAATGCGAGGCTACAAAGACAAAAACAAAGCACGGCAGCAACCCTACAGGCAAAGATTTTTATCTGAGGAGAACATCCAGACTGAATCAAGAGTGCTTTGCCAGATTTAACACACCCTGTCGTTGAGGAAGAAAAAGGGGAATGAATGGAACACCGATAGCGCGTTGAACTGGGTGTTACCAGCCTGCAGAGCCCAGAAAGTTGGCTCTGATGCTGCAGTGCGATAAACATGATCGCACAGTGATGCTCTTGTCTCATTTTGCTTCATTTTTGCATTCAAGACCAATAGATTTTAAAAATGTCCAGTCTTTCAGTAAAACATATGTAAATATTTCAGCAAATATATAGAAAACTAAACATAATTCTGTTGCAAGAAGTTTTTTATCCCCTTTTGGAATGTAAGTGTCTTCTTCACAAGAATCCCAGATCTCAGACTGGTCAGTCATAATATGAAGCACTGTGGTCTCTCAAGAGGCAGTCCTGTCGTCTTTCTTGCTTCCTTCCACACCTCAGACTTCTGATATAACACTTATTTCGCGGATGACTGCTATTGTGAGGTATATCAGAAGAGACCTGGGTTTATTGAACAGTACGGGCTCAACCACCTGCACCTCAACATCACTGGAAAAAAGAAGTCAGGGATGGAGTCCAGGAGAAGGAGGGAAGGAAATACTCCCCATGTCCCTGGCTTTCATCAAAAGGAAGACTAAAAATACCTGGAAATCCACCTGGGAGACCTGCACCTCTCACCCGCTTTAAGCCTCTCTGGATGAACTCCGGAGCAACTTTAGCAACAGATTGATACCATTAAAGAGCAACCCTGAACGCCACGGGAGATCTTCCCTTCCAGTCGCCATCAGTCTGTGCAGCTCCTCTCTCACCGCTGGACACTGACAGGGATTATTATCTTGCACGGTCATCATGTACCTCAAACTCGACGCTGTGCTGTTAAGTCCTTCCTCCTGCTGGTTTTATCATACCCGCTACTGGCTGTGCAGTGCACCTCTTAACTTAATGCAGCTCATACATTTTTTTCCGTCCCATTCATAGTTAATAATTCTTCTTGAAATCTGTAATATTTCACAGTGCGGAGCACACCATCCACTGAGGGATGAAAGTAATTGTTTTGTGAATGTGAAACACCCGAAAAGTGATAAGAGGGTGGGATTGGTGGGAATAAGGATGATGCAGGGAGGGAAAGGCCTTGCGAAGGATTTACCATGGCTTCTGAGGTCGACAGACCCTGAGGGCATCCTAATGGAGAGGAGAGAGAGAAAAGGGGGCAATGAAATTAGAACAAACAGGGATGCTAGTCTTGCTCGCTGCAGCTAAATTATTTTCTATGTCTTAGCACTGATTACATTTCTGTAGAAGTTTTTTTTTTGGTCCACTGGTTATGATATACAGGGTGGGCCATAAGTTTCCATACATAGGAAAATGCATAATGTATATTATTTTACTTTTCAGATACCCTACAAGATGCGTTTGATGCTATCTTTGGGGGCACTTGAAGGTCATGGTGTATCAGGTGAAGATATGAGACATAAATGATCTCAAGGAACGTATCACCAACACCATTACAAGTATAACTTCAACTGTGCTAATGCAAGTTCATCAACAGCGGAAACAACGTATTAATATGTGTTTTCGAAACAATGGTAATCATACAGAGCACATTCTATAAATAAAAACGGTTGTCCAACATAAAACGTCTATTTTTCCTATGGAAACTTATGGCTCATCCTGTATAAGATTCTGTAGTAATCAATACCTTTCATTGCCATTCTACGATAAAGTATTGATAGATACACTTAGCATATAATACTGCAACATCAAGTTAAGTTAATGAGGTCCATGATGCTGCTTGTGTAATGTTGTCCCACTGTTCCTGAAGGGCTCTGTGAAGTAAGCGTGCATTTTGAGGGACAGGATCACATAATGTCACATCCATGCACATCAATCCAGAGCATCATGTGGCACATTTTTTGTTGTACCGTGCTGTCTAAAAAGATTTCTCAGACGACGAATGGTAGAGTTCAAGTGCCGGGATACGACCCGAACTGACATGACAACCTCCAGCAGCCAACAGCCTTCTCTTGTCTCTCTCTTGTCATCTGTAGCATTGTGTCAGTACAATAAAATTGCCTTTTAAGGTGGCCTTTTACAGCTGCTGACTATTGCCCTTAAAAGCCACACCTACAGCTGTGGATTAACTTGATAGTTAAGAATTTTTCACATGATAAACAGCTCCAAAAAATTGTGCATAATTTGTTAAATTCAACTCTCCTCTAACCAAAACCACAGAAATTCAATTTTTAACTTTTTTCTGTGAGTCGGTAAAGAAGACTATTTGCATGCTGTGCTTGTATTGTTGTTCAGTGTATGTATACAGAGCATCTTTGGCACTAAACTCTCCTTTGGGGTCAATCTCATCCCTTTATGGGGATTCTGACTCCAGGCTTGAGGAACCACAGATATAACTAGACAGTAAAGTCCCTAAGGCCACATTGTTATTTGGATTGATTTGGACATGGCTAAAGCAGTCGAATGAAGCTGTAAACATCAGCGCATTAGACAAAGAAAAAAAATCTTACACATAAAGTACACAACGATGGATCACATCAATCTGATCTTTCTCAGGAACATAATCTACACATAAATGTTAGTCATCATTTATCCGAAGCAAATAAAGGAGGAATAATAAAACTAAATGAGTCTATCAGACAAGTTATAAGGGCATTAAATGGTGCAATGTCAAAACAAATAACAATAGAAATCACCATGACAATAAGGATCGAGATAATTACCAGAGAGATGTGTACTATTTCCAGGTTCCCTTATTTAATTAGTGGAATCTTAGATGAGATACTGCAGTGAAATCTGTCCCTTAAATGCTTTAAAGTCCCAGACAAGCACTCATTTTCCCCTTAAGCCTCATTACTTTATGACTGCCAGCCGTGCAGCAACTTTGTCCCCCTACTGAGCAGATCTTTAGTGGCAAAGCAACTCAACAATTTTTTTTTAAAAAGTAGGCGAGAGTCTTCTTCTCCACAAGGTGCTGGGATTGAAACCAGAAAACACACACCCATCAGACCAAAGTGAATGAAGCAACGCACCTCATCCGCTCTCACAGCAGTAACAGCTTCAAACCTATACACAACACACACATCCAGCCGCATAAGCAGTCCGCTCATGCTTCACACATTTCTTCTTTTTGCATTATTCATTCCAATGTGCTCATCTGTTCTTTAATATTCAGAGAAGTGGTAGATCTTCCCGAGCTTTTTATTCTCTTCTAACGTTAATGATGCCGCATTTATGGGCAGGCAATAATTTCAAGCAAAGGATATTATTATTGCTTTTTTTCCCCACCCTGGGCGTTCATCTTAGGCGATTCATTTATTCATATTTTTCTGTTTTCAATTGTTCTATCAGGTAATTGGAAAAAAAATTTGCTGCAATGGCAAACACTTTTGAGTGCAATAACAAATGTGCTGGAAGTAGACAAACAGAAACACACCAGTCAGATACTGATTGAAAGCATGTAAATGCCATTAGATTTCCAATTTAACCAAATAAAAATACATGAATGCACTGTCTGAAAGCAAGTTATATAACCCCTACTTGCGATTTTATTCTCAAATTAGGATGAGTGTGGTCCTTTTTGAAGCTCTATCATGATAAAAGCCTTCATTAAATGGCAGCAAAGCGTCTCATCAGCACAATTACTCCCCAGTTGCTTTTTCAGAATAACACAGCATCTCGCAGCATCTTCTCCAAGCCCATGGAAACAGAGGGAGGGAGCAGTTTAAATCATGGACTATTTAAAACACAGGCACATAGAAGACTGGCTACAGCTCACTTGCTGGATAGTTGGCAGATATTTTCTCAATCCGAAGCAATGAAGACAGAATGCTGATTTTGACAATGATTGCACCAACCAGCCAAACATTAGAAATGTGCTTATAATTAAAACATTTAATTTATTTTATCACAGCAAATCTGATATCGGTAATCTGCAATGTAATAATAATAATGTTTTAAAGCCGTATATTGCTCGTTATCATATCATTGTGAGCGAAAATTTGTATCTTGAGCAACATCTGCTCCAAAAATCTCAGATTTGCTTTGGAAAAAGTCCTGTTTGACTATGATAAACCACAAAAAAAAAAACATCTTTTACTCCATCAGTGGATCAGTTTGATCAGAAGAAACCAAAAGGGACTTTAGTTATGCTGCAGAGGTCTTTAAATATTCAGCTTTGGCAGATGAAAGTGCTTTCAACCTCAACCTGAAGTCTACCAACAACAGAACGAAAAAAAACGCCTGTTCACAAGGTCAGCGAAAAACCCACGAAAAGCGAAAAACCCACTCACTTGTCCCCCCCACCCCACCCCACCCCCCAGCCTCAACACAAGCTGGATTTCCATGCATGGACGAGTGCAGATGTGACCAACAGGAAAGCACCGCCTGAATAAATTATAAAACAAGCGTACATGGGATGGATGAGGTTCCACTGACATGAAATGCAGTTCAGCCAGTGTTGCTGAATAATGAATTCAGCCTCATGAGGGTAAAAGTGTGTTCATCGATCATGGCTGTTTGGGGTTTTTTTTTTTCTTCCTTGGACATTGGGCATCATACTTTTAATGTTATTACTACAGTGGGAACTTTGACCTTGCATGTGTTTTCGTAAATATGTTAGTTTAAGGTGAAAACACACAATTCTGCAGGTACCAGAATACAACATCATTTGCATGGTGTTTCCTATAATTTATGTTTATTTCAATCCATTTTCCACTAGCAAACACATCTGAAGAAACACATGTCGCCCAAATGTTCATTAACTCGTGATTAACATAATGATGAAATTATTTTAATTAACAAATCTGCCAAGTCACAAAACCTTCCCCTTGAGATTAGCTGCTAAATGTTCCCTGACTGTGAATTTCATTTGTTTTCACCACAGCATCTTCTCTTGTGAAACACTATCAGCTTGTGTCAACTGAAGCAGGACTCACATTTTTATATTTAGGCACTAAAAACACTTGAGATTAGAGTATGATCACGGCCTTGAATACATTTATTTTTTTTGAAAAAGCCAGTTGTGACTTACAGCATATTAACATTTAAAACTGCAGTTGCTGATTTAACTGACATATGATCACTTTTTAAGCTGATGTGGTGAATTTATCAGAAAATAGTTATCCATTTACATGTCCCAAAGCTACAGTAACATTAGCACTCATTTGTAGGTGTTTCTATATTCTCAACTCTTTTAACCAGCTAGAACATTCTAATAAAAGCAGTGTTAATGTTTTAATTTACAAGCTTGATCATAGCCTCATTAATTAAACCACAGTCTTAACCAAAATACTGTTCTTGCCTCTACCTAACCATAGGCCTGACTCCTTCCTCCTCCCTCTCTGTAGTACAAAAACATAGCACTGTTTTGACTGGAAAAATGATGCATACTGTTTGGACATAATCCAGAGCAATTACATTTCCTTCAAAAGGTATGTGGGGAAAACAAATGTGTAGCCTGTAAATGTAATTTCAAGTAGATGATGATGCATAATTCATACATTTATCCCAAATAAGTTCACATCTCAGGTTCGGTTGAGAAATATGAAGCTCAAACCGGGCATGAACAAACAGTTCTCATTTTAATGAATCAATTTGGGCTTCAAGGTAGAGTATTAACATCTCCACATAATATTAGGTGTGAAGGTTGGGGGGAAAAAAGCAACTGCACACCTAGTGATAAATTTCAGTTGTATTTTGATAGCGCCAATCCACAAAATAAATTACGAAGAGATGCTCCCAAAATGGGCATTTATTAAGTGCAATTATGACATTTCTATGTCCTTGATAGGTGACGTCAAACCAGCAAAACTTAATAAATCATCCACCTGAGAATGTTAGGAGTGTAGGAGAGGAATCCTAACTGGTTCCTAAATTTATTTTAAAAGCTTCCCTGTATACTTAGGCCTACGCATGCTAAGGGAAGTGACCTATCTTCCAGATATCTTCCCCAGATCCCAAGCAGCAAGAGAAGCTGATTGTAGTCAGGGTGCACAAAACCCAAAACTATCAGGCTAATAGATCTATTTAATGAAAACATCACCAACATAACCAAAACCAACCAAAATACTACCTCAAACCCAACCATAAGACGGAAGCTGAGCCAGATTCTTTGCCAACATCCATTGTCTGACATGTATATTCAAGCTGGAAAAGTTGTCTTAATTTATTCTAGCATGAATTAACATCTGCATGCAGGTCAGAGGTCATTAAGCCTCTGAAGAGACTTTGTCATGGCGCTCTTTTGCTTGCTAAATTCACAGGATGCTCTCTGCTTGCCAACACAGAACTGCACACCTCATCTGGTCACTTTAGCATTAGACAATAAGAGGCTTCCCCAGGGTAATATTAGAAGTGTGCATATAGGAAAAAGGTATCAACAGAAATTAAATATACGGACTGGATTGGGAAGAAAAGAAAACTTCTAGACATCTCTACAATGTGAAAATCTTGCCTTGTCTTGCATAAACAGTAGGGAACAAGGTCAGAAAGAACAGCGGCCCTTACAAACAAAACCAGCAGTATGACAAAGCTACGGGAGAACAGAGTGGGTACCACATGATTCAATCTCCCTCACAGCACAACCAATTATGCACTGTGGAGAAAGCATGAGTGGACATGTTTTTTTTAATGTGTGACAAATAGCAGATCTGAAGCATTAGCACAGGTGGGTTGAAAATTCACCACACACTACCTTATATTTCAATACTGACAGTAGCAACTGCATTAAAAGTCTATGAGGTATGTTAACATAGTTTTCACTGCTGAAATATACAATAGGAGTTTGATGGTGAATGATAGTAGTGAAGGGAGCAGTGAGTGTTAAAAGTGGAGCTAACTGGGACAAAACATGTGTTGTTGGTGAGCATGCATGTTTACAGCCTCCCAGTTCCTCTATTTTGTCTTTTGAGCTTTCAAATCCCTTTTGGTAAAAGTTTAATTCATCCTCAAAGTTTCTGGCCTACATCAACAGATATGCAAGTTATTTTCCTGCCTGTAGCCCACACTGGATTTGTCCCCATGTTAACCTTATGTGTAGTGAGCATAAAAACAGCTCTCCCAGGTTGTGTTTTCTGTTGCCCCAGGCATTCGCATGCATTTTTGGTAAACATGCGAAAACGCTGACCATGTAAGACTATGACAGTGGTCATATTTTGTTGTGTAATCAGTGGGGTTTTTTCAGCACGTAATAAATTATGTTTTTCTGTGTATGTAGCAGTGTGACAGACTGTCCAGGGTGTCCCTTGCCTTCACCCTAAGTCAGCTGGGATAGACTCCAGCCCCCCTGGGACACTAATGAGGATTAAGTGATGTATAGATAATGGATGGATGGATGTATAAATGATGTGCTCAGGTGTGCATACTGTGTATGCCAAGTGGAGTGTGCAGGCACGAGGTGATGATTGGTGGAGCCCCTACTGGCTTGCAGATGATCGCCTTCTTGTCAATGACGGCTTACTATTACAAGAACAAAGTGTTACTCATCTCCCTCCTCTTTAAATCAGCTACATGCTGCTGTTTCCTTTGACCTTGCTTTCTCCTTTTTATGCTAGACAAGTAGCATAAATGTATTTTTGATTTGGATTTATACGTTAAGCCAATACGCCGTTTCCCCAGAATTGAACATTTGTTAAATTTGAAGAAAATTTAGGCAGGCCTAAACAGTATCAACAATCTAACATTTCTTTTTGCCTTTCGTATGAATAATTTGCAAGTTAAAATCCTGCAGAAGGAAGGACAAACCTATGAAGCTTTAGTTTGAGTTATACATTATAGAAAGAAACTCCGAGAGATTGTGGTCAGCGACAACATGGACTGACTGTGAACTTTACCCAGTGTAACCTTAACAGTCTCCAGGAGCAAACTACGCTTCCTGAGTGATTCTGCTGCACATCATCAGTCAGGAACCAATCATTGCCTCATAACCACACAATCCAATTAGCAGAAACACCCACGTTCAAACCTGTCTTATATTCCATACAGGAAACAGACTGATTACACAACAAAATAATACTGCACTCATACAACTACAGAATCAACCTTTTCGCATTTATACCAGAAATGCATGCAAATGACTAGAGCAATGGAGAACACCACCTGGAGAGGTTTCTTTTCCCTGTTCACCACACATTGGGGTTGGCATGAGGACAAATCAGCAGGAGGGCAGTGTGAGTTAAAGGAGGGAAGTAACTCACATATCTGATCAAGTGGGGCAGAAACTTTGAGGCAAAGGATAAATTAAACTTTTACCAAGAGGGATTTGAGAGTTCAAAATACTTAAGAGATGCACTGAGAGGCTGTTTGGATGCAGAGCACAGCTGAGTGTCAACCAACAGCGCATGTTGTTAGCAAAAGGTCCGGAGGTCCTTCCACAGGACATTTTGAGCATCAAACAACAAAGCAATGATTCAGATCTGCTGATATTTGTCATCATGTCCACTCATGCTTCCTCCAAAGTGTGTAATTGGCTGTGCTGTGAGCGACAGAAGCAATCATAGATGTGATTTGCTGAAATAATAAAGCAATGTCAGCTTCCTGATAAATGGACAGGATAAAAGCTGCGCATTTAGAAGAATCATCTTTCTCAGGTTGCAATGTAAAATTGAATTTTTGCGCTAAATAGAAGTGACAAAAATAATAGACGATAATTAAGGTTTAGCTTATAACTCAGAGGGTTTCAGACAATGACATTCTGACACTCTGTCACTGAAAACGTTTAACTGCTTTCTGACTCATAGCCAACATCTCTGTTTCCGCCTGTGTGAAATATGGAAGCCTTACATACAAAAATTTAACTTTTTGCCTCGCGTCAGAAAAATGAGTCATGAGTCATCACTTCTTCCTCTCTTTTGGTCAAGTTTACGCCCACACATTTGTCATCACATTGTGTTGAGCTGGATTGCCTACAGAATGCTCAGAGCTGCCACAAATGTTGGAGACTCAGTTACGCGGCTGTTTCACCTTTTATCTTGACCTCGCTATTTCAGGCATAAGTTCTCCCAGGGCCAAAGATAAATACGCACTGGTGTTATGCAGTTTATTCTATATATGTCTTGCTATTTTGATCTGAACAGCTACTTCACATCATATTTTGCAACTTTTTCCTCTTATTTCTTGACTTAAACAAGCTGTTTTTCACTTGTGCATGACTAGTACCTGGACAAAAACAACAAGCAAGCCGGGAATGATATTTTAGAATCTTCAAAAGAAAGGAGAGATATCACTTTTAAAACGTGTTGCTGTTTTGAGAAGCATATTGTTTAAAAGTTCAGCAATGGCACACAGCATCTACAAATTTAAAATGTCCAGTGTTTGGCAGTTTTTGCTGTTGAGCTTTAAAGATAAATAATGTTTCGTGCAACTCTTTGCAACCCAACTTTTCATACAAGACACAAGGCAAGAGTAGACAACAGAATCCACATAATCATCAAAATTAGGCTTGTTGGCAAACACAACAAGACAAATTTCTGCAATTAAGCCTTCTGATCAAGGGGATCTGGAATAATACCAGCTTACGATTTATCCGCATTGAACAAAAGCTAGTCTTGAGAATACTGTAACTCTTGTAAAGGAGACCTGATGTTCCATCTGTTGTCGCTGACCCTGATCACCTTTGTCTGATCAATAATGTGCCAGATTGTTGTTTATTGTGGAGGATTCAAGATGGGATTATCAGAAAATGAGAAAGCATCGAATATTGCCTTTAAATGAGATATCTGTTCTCAGGGGGTCCTGGTCTGCTTGAAACCATATTTAGCAGAATTCCACTGCTGTATCGGCTACAGGGTTTCTACGTATGGACGGCCAAATCAATAGGACTGCACCTGTCTGCAGTGGGGTTGTATGTATCACAGTGTGAAGAAACATAAAGGACAAGACACTGTTATATGATTTCATGCCTCATATGAGCTCTACAGATTGTGAACGTATACAGTTTGGTGTGCTGCAACAGATGTACTTTGAACTAACATGCCTCACGGTAACAATCATGCATTTGGTTATATGTGTGGTCTCCAGGGAATCAAACCCCTTTAGTGTTATACTTTCCCTCCTGCTGAGTATCCTTCCTCATGCAGACCCTTGCTCCCTTTTAATTTTCCCAGCTTCCAACCCTTTGAACCAAGTGTTGGTTCATTCATTAATATTTATTTCTCTTTACATCACTTTGATGGTGGAGCCTTTTAAATGTTTAATTTGGTTCAGGCCCATTAAACAGTAATGCTGGAGTCTTTTAATTCTAATGTACACATTAGGGCACGGCCTGAATGCAAGCTGTGTGGAGATGACCTGTTTACTCTGCAACATGGTGGCCTTGTTTTCTATTTTCTATGGTTCTCTGTTGTCCCAAAGCATTAATCCATACTTCAATGCAAAGCTTCACAATACTGTCAATAGAGCTGCTTATCTTTTTTCTACATTCCCTGCTTTGTGTTATAAATGTCACACATTCATTACAGAAAGTCTTCTGTCACCAGCCATAGCAAATGCACTTCAAGTGGCATTGTGACATCCAGCATTTTGTCAGATCTGTGATCCAGCAAGTACTATCAAGCATCCAGTCATTTAATCAAACTCCAAATGCTTTTGTTGGAACTTGTAAGTCCCATTTTAATTACAATTGTTCTCAGATTGTTGGTTTATGATTTGTTTTTCCTACAGTTCAGGCAACTGCGAGAAAGCTAATATTCCAAATAACTTATCACACAAGACTGTTCAAAAGCCAACATAGATTGTAACAAACAATTTATTACAGCCTGCTAGTCACATTTCATTTTGACAGTATCCTCTGGTGACCACTGCAATTACAATAGGAGCAAAGAAGAAGGTGAAGGATAAATGTGACATCACCCACTGACTTGTGGTTGTTTTGAAGCCTTAACTTTGCTATTCCCTGGTAATTTATGATCTTTCCTAACTAGACATATTAATCAAGTCAGCCCAAAATGCTACAAAGTTTGAGGCCTTATTTTTATTTAATTATGGAATTATTTTCACAGGGACTGCCTGAACACTGACCAGAAGGATATACTTTAACAAAAAAAATCATAATGACTCGTGGAAAAATTATTGACTGAGTTTTCCATGCTAATTTTTGAATTGGAGTCTATGGGAGCCAGAGGTTTTTGGAGTGAGCACCTAGTGGCGTTCAGAGCCGGTTGCTAAACTTATCTATTTTATACAGTCTATACATATAGATCCACAAAGCTAGTGAAGGGAGGAGGCTGGGGTGGATGAACAGACCAAAACAAAAAATCACTGGACTTCAACAGAGGAGGCTATTGTTCATTTCCTGTTTCAAAACAAAAATCAACAATACTTTTAACTTTGACTGCTCCATATCTTGTGTTGATTGTGATGGCGAAGGATAGCTGTTCATTTCCAGTTTCAAACCAAAACGGCATAATCTTAGATGATTATTATTAAAACCATCACAACAAAAGTCCTCTAGCTTTGTGTCCAAACCTGACATCTGCTTTACAGCTTACTATTATTCCTGCAATGGATAATTTAGGTTTGAAAAACCATAACCATCACTTACTATGCTGTTGGACCATTTATGTTTAATGAATAAGTACAAAGGCATCAGCTGGCCTATATGCTGGAAATCCATGTTCAGTAATTGGATACTGGAGCTGATCTGACGGAATTGTATAAGGATGATGCTGGTTAAAGCAAAATCACTGACATTTTTAATGAGTTTCAGTTCTAATAAAGTAACATCTATTTAAAGGGTTATCGATAATAATTATGAGATGTGTGCAATAATACTTATTTAGGTGTGAAAATGAATTTACTGTCAGTCCGAGGAGATGTGGTTATAGTTAGAGACAGTGAGCATCGTGCTTCACATACTTCCCTGTAGCAGGTGAGACAGCAAATCACAGATCACTTAAACTGATACAGAATTATACTCAAGATATGGCTGTCGTAAAATAACATAAAAATGTTCAAACTTCACTGACCTTTTACAGCTCAAAATGTACGCTCTGTAGGACTGAATTCACAATTACGTTCACATATTGCACAGCCTATTGATCCATCCAACATGACTTTATCATACACAGTCTTCCAAATTCTGTGTTATTCTCCATTTGTTCAAGCTTCACTCTTTGAAAACCTGACATCCCTCCTCAAACACGTCCCATTCATCAGACACATGCTGTTCTTCTCTGCTGTTCCCATACATCAACCTTTATGTCCTCAGCGCTCGGAGCAAGAGAACGATAAGAGAGTCATAAAACGTGAACTGAGGAGAACCCAAACATAAACGTCCTGAAGCGGCCACTTGAGAAGAAGGTTGGCACCGTCACAGCTGAGATGAACAGCAGTCAGGAATCACATTAGCATGGATGAGCGCTGCTAGAGGCCACCGCGCTGTCCGGTGCTATACGACTTCACAGTGTGTGCATGTGTGCGTTTGAACATGTGGGCATGTAATGTCTACATTCAAGTTATGGTAAACCTTTTCATATTAATCCACAGGTCTAGACGGAGTGTGAAGATGTCGGCGCTCCTTGGTTTCAGTGAGGACTGCTAAGAATAGTTGCACTCATGAGGCACTCGGTCATAAAAATCACCAAGCAATATTCGAAATCCCAACGTACGATATTCTATTAGCAGTTATAAGTATGAGAAGGCGTGCATGTATGGCCACGTTATTGATGCTTTAATATACTGTACCCTTTAATATCCTAGTGTTTTAGATTACTCTTGGTGCATGAAGTGGTAATTTTACATGAGGCAATAAAATAGATTCATATCCCTACTGCGAGAGACTGGTTAATAATTCTAATGGAAAAAAAACTTTCAGCTGCACCATGAACACTAAAATTGCATTGTAGATCTGTAATACTAGCTTATAAAATAACCAAAAAATGTAAAATACCACCTAATTAAATCACATGTATACAGACACAATGCATCACACACAAAGTAGGTTGCAGTGTAATTGTTAGAGTATCAGCTGGTGTCAGACGACAGACAATCAACCTAATGCTAATATAACAAGCTACAAGGACAAACTAATGCATTTTGTTTGCATTAGGACAAACTAATCTGGTACAATTTTGCAGTAAAAGAAGCATTTACCATCCGCTGATCAAGCAATCTTTCTCACAGGGATTCTGTACTTGTTTTAATAAACTGTCCCACCAAAAGTTTTACACAACAGATGGAAGCACAAAACGGTGATAGTAACGCAGGGGATACATCTCCCTCAGTATTTGGATCTCGTGCCACAAACGTGTGCATACCTTTGCATAATTACAGATATTTTCACAATAAATTGATGCTAAAAAGACAAGTTGCTGCATATTAATTCACTTAAATGCAGAAGATGCCCCCTTGATGTTCAAATAAAACCTACACTCATTCTTGTACTGGCCAATTACGATCTTATGTGAAATTTTTCTGTTCTTTGAGGCAACTGAATCTGTCAAATCTTTAAATTTCCAGCTGTGTTATCATTGCCAATAAAAAATAACATAATATCCCACAGCGTTCTGACTCATTGATCCACATCTCTTCAGTTTATACTCAAATGATTTAGCACCATTTTGTTCCTGTATGTAGATGATACCTCTGTGTATCTATCTAAACTAACTATTTCCTCCTCACAGCTGTGGCAGCTGTTGCAATGTTGTTAAAGCCACAGGAGGCGTTTCAGACACGTTTTCCTGTCATCTGTCTCGTGCACGTCTGACGAAACAGACATACTTCCATTTTAATTGATACGGCTGTTTCTGCAGGCAGCGTAGCGACATGATTTTTCCTGCTACATCCATGTAAATGCAACCTGAGGCCTATTTTATGCTTTAAGTCTTATATCTTCCCTTTTACACACTAAGAACTATTATATTCTGGCCCATATCTAAAAAATGCTGCTAAACTGCTATATTGTTCTGCTAGAATGGTCCAAATGCAGCTTGAAACAGTTTCTAAATAGTAACAAGGCCTATGGGTTATCAGGTCACTTGATTTGCATTTCTACATGTGTGCTACTTTTTTATGATTTTTTGTGTAGCTTTTATGTATCATTTAAATTTTGTGCACCACCAGCAACAAGCGATTTCAGCTCATTAAGTATTTATTTACTCAGAACTATTGGGACATTTTGGCCTCGGGGTGCACCCTAGCGAAACAACAAACAGCCTGGAATTAGATCAAACCAACCTATAATTACTCATTCGAGCAAAAATGGACAAACAGAGTCCGAAACAGAGGAGAGGACTGCTGAAATAATGTTTACCCGCACTTGCTGATCACAGTAATGCAAGTTACTATTAACAGCAGCATACTCGCAGGCTGGTCGGAGGTGGAGAGCTGGAGGAAGTTAAAGCAGTAGCTGCCAGCCTGGAAACAACACTGTATATTGAATTTACACCACTGTTTCTGTTATGAAAAATAAATCATTCAATCATTAAAAAATGATTGACATTTGTATATCATCTTTTCGAGTGACTTTATATTCGAGAGAGGATGATGAAGAGAGGCCAGCTAAAGGCATGACAGCATCCTTAACTCAGACTCCAACGTGATAATTAAGAGATTTCCTGTGTGAGTCCCGTCATGCTCAAACTGCTGGGGCAGGCATTTCTGCACAGCTGTTGAAAATAAAGAAATATATAAAGCTGTCCTCATTTTGAAATGGGATGAAAAACAATTATTTGAGCTTGTTGGAGTAAATAAAGTAGAAAGGCCTCCTTAGTGTAGATGTGAGTATTTTTTCCTCTGTGTGTGTGTGTGTGTGTGTGTGTGTGTGTGTGTGTCCATCACTTCTTAATGAGCACCTTCCAGGCAGGTTGCTGTGATGAGGACCGGTGCTCTCCTTTCCACAGAGATGAGAAATGATGGTGGCAGCCCAAAGTCTAATTATAAAAGTGGGCCTAACAAACCAGCCGCTCATGTGTCTCTCACAGCTTAATGCCTTTGAGGAGCAAAGGCCAGATTTTCCTGCAATTCTCCTTCTTCATCTTTTCTTTTTTTTTTTTGTATGCTTCCACCAAAAGGCTCTGCTACGTCTTGTGCATCCTCCTCCTCCTCCTCCTCCTCCACCCACACAACAGCGTCCGCTCTCGTCGATGCAGCCCTCCCAGTCACTCCCTGAGAAGTAATGACATCACCAACAGGTTGTCATGGTTTTCAAGCTGCACCAACGAGGCTCGGAGATGCTGTTCGATCTGTTCTTTAAAATGTACGTGGGAGGATGTTGCGTGTGCGTTGTGTAGCTTGAGCATTCTTTTCGACACCCACAAAGAAAAAAAAATTCAGCATTCTGATGTTTTCAACCTCAGGGTCGGGTCTTCCCCAGGGGTCCAGAGATGAATTCGATGGGTCGCAACACCATTAAAGGGATAAAAAAGGATAGAAACCCCAAGAACACCCTTTCAGCTGTGGTCAATACCGGGCTATGTTTTTATTTCTCTGCCTCAGAGCACCTGGAGAATGCTATCTCGTCTTTGCAGTTGTGTTTTTTTTTTTTGTTGCTCCTGAAACTGTTTCATCGTCATCCACAATTAGTTTGCATGTTTTTCAGCTTTGATTAGCTTCTTTTTTCTGCCTTTGTGCATTGCATTGTAAGACAACAGTGTCCATCCTTCACTTAGAAATTAAGGATTTTATTGGAAAAAAAAATCGCTGTTTGGAGCATACATTTCTTTCTGCTTCATTTTCCTCTATATTTTATTTATTTTTTGTGTTCTTGCCTTCTCTGTAAAGGGTCTTTGAGTTTCTTAAAAGCACTATATAAGTGTTGCTGTTGCTGTTGTTACATGTGTTTTTAATGTGACCATTCTATGAAATACTGTGTAGATGTGTAGATGTACTGTTTGATCTGTCAAACAGCTTATGAGTCAAATAACTCAGTGGCAGTGCTTGAACCCTCCTGTTGCCTTCATTTGTAGGCACCAAAAAATATTGTTTCCTTGACTGAAAAAATCCAAAAATTCAGCAAAAAATTCTCCAAATTTCTGAAAATTTGCAAAACCTTCAGGAAGAAAATTACAATAATCCTTTAAAAATCGTCCTTAAAAGTTTTATTTTTTTTAAAAAATCCCCAAAATTTGGCATGAAAATTCTTGTACATATTTTCAGAAAATGAGTAAAAATCTTCCCCCCAAAAAATACTAAAAATATCTAAAGTGATAACATATATATATATATATCAATAAAACTTCTAATATTTTCTTTAAGAACATTCCCATAAAAATCAGCCAAAATCCAGCGAAATTCGATTTTTCTAACATTTC
This sequence comes from Acanthochromis polyacanthus, assembly GCF_021347895.1. Taxonomy (NCBI): domain Eukaryota; kingdom Metazoa; phylum Chordata; class Actinopteri; family Pomacentridae; genus Acanthochromis; species Acanthochromis polyacanthus. Next base: position 6,631,076 of record NC_067129.1, read on the forward strand.
TTTTTTCCACCAAAAAATGTTCAAAGATTTCCCAAATATGTTGAAAATGTGCACATCAGAAGTTTCCCTGTAAAAATATCTTTTTTCCCCCCACAATTTCAAACTTTAAACGGGTCAATTTTGACCTGCAGGACAACACAAGGGTTAAGCTAAATATTAACATCAGATTGCTAATGTGATCACAATGACAATGTAGCAGCAAACATATCAAAAATGTTTCACAATCCTACTTAATCAAGTCAGTTTTTTTTTTATTATTTCTTTGGCCTTTTGCTGGCTTTGCTGAACAGGTTAGTAGAGAGACAGACAGGAAAGTAGGGAGAAAAACTGCAGCAAAGGGCCATGAGCTGGAATCAAACCCAGTCCGCTGCTTCGGCAACTATATCCCCTGTTTACGGGGCGCTGAAGAAACTACTGAGGCAAGTTAACATCTGCTAATTTAATGAGTAATATATGCAAAGTATATGAAGCTGCATGAAACGTCTTTGGACAATCGGTTGGACAACAGCAATTTTGACCCAATGATGGCATCACAAATTTGAACATTGTGGTGTTAGAAGTAATATCTGACACATCATTCGGGTTCATCCTCTGGGTACAATGAATTTCTTAGCCAAATTTCATTGGAATTCAACTTATGGTTGCTGAGATAAGACCATGGTGGTGAACTGTCGAGTTCTGCTGCTAAAAAGTCATGAGATTCCATTTCCAGGGCAGCAATGTCTCACATTTCCAGGGTTGTGAATGAGGGCAGTTGACTCCTTACGTAAGACGGTGAAGCAAAGCAGCCAGGTGAGAAACAGTTGGAGGGCTTTGCGGTGCAGCGTGAAAAATCAGCAGCTGCAGCTCCTCCTTCACCTCGGCGAAATTAGATCAGACGGCGCTTTGATATTTCAATATGAACGTACAGCTGGTTTCACAAAGGGAGCCTACATTATGCAGCAAAGTGGTTTGCGGGTGCAGCAATGCAGATTTCATATATTAACAGGTCATTCTGACCATGCAATTTCATTGTTCAGGGTGGATTATAAAATGGCTAATACTTCCCATAATGAGCAGAATTTCCCTCCTAATCTCCAGAGAAGTCCAGATAACAGTAAAGGATGCCCTCGCAGGTATTACTACCATAATGATATGTACAGTGGTGGACAATTAGCAGTGCAATAACGATTATTATATAGAGGGTGGTTTCAGCAAAGCAATCTTATGTCATAAATTTTAATTTGTTTAATGCCCGAAGTAAACCCGCACTCAGTACTGATTAGGCTTAAATTTAATTCTTCACCCAAGGTGCTATACAACAGAGAAGTGATTTAAATGGAAATTTGCTTATTCTATCTCAAGCACTTGCATGAGACTGGTGATTAGAATTTAATTTCAAAGTTAACAGGTATTTTTACAAATGGCTCCAAGAGTGACTCACCCAATCAGAGACGAAACTATACAGTCAAATAATTTACACCGGAGTTCGAAAAAAAGAGCAAAAGTGATGGTGGATGCTGCGATTACATGAACTTCTTTCACAGCGTAAATTATTGAGTCTTTGCTGTTAAATTTTACACACTTGAGGGTGAACTGGAGAGTCGAGGACATCGTTACAATCAAAGCATGAACGTAAAAACTCAAGGCTCACACTCCAATTTTAGAATCAAATACCAGGACAAAGACAGCAAATACAAACTAAACTCAGCACCCATACTTAAATTGAAACCAACTGACACTTTTAACATCAGCTTAAAAGGCTGAAGGCAACACGAGAATCAAGGACAGAAACTCCGACTCAGACAATGAAAGATATTGAGTTTCCAGAAATTCCTAGGCGACTGTTGCTCTGCTTCCAAGATGATTTTATTATATAATATTTTTTTCTCTCTTTGTACTCGAGAGCTTTAGTCCAATATCCTCTTATTGAAGGCAGAGCAGCTCCTGTGAAGCCACACTGCCCCCTATTGAAAGACAACTGCAGCTTCACATACTCTGATCCCAGAGCAAATTTCACTCTGCAAAGCATATCTCATGAACTTTCTCTAATGCAACATTTCACTTCCAGAAATTAGAATGCGACTCCAACTTGGCTCTGCAAACTGGAGAAAGTTGGAGCTCACAGAAGGGAAACGGAGCAAAGATGGGGAAAAATATCCAAGGTCAGGCGCAGAGTTGACGAAACTGCAGCACCTTTATTTCACTCGGGGAGTACAGGTGTTTGTTTTTGCAGCTACAAACTTCAAACACTTCAAAATCCAAGATGTGTGAATGATTTTGCATGAGTTGTTCTGCTCATCGCCTTCAAGTTTTTGTTTTTTGACTAAATCACAACCAAAATAAGAACAGAAATCAGCTCTGATTTGCCTTTTCGGTGACATTTTATTTCATTCTAAGCCCCTGTTGCTCTGGATTTAATAAGACGCGGACAGCTGATGTAACCTTCCACCGTTTTATCTCCATCCATTATGCCACATCAGACACAGTGACTGTCTACAAAGCAATAGGACAACCTGCCATCTCACCATTAAACAGACCATGAAATTGATTGCGCTGGTTATTATCTCGATGTTTTCCACCTTCAGCGTACAACCTTTCATAATGACATGAAGACAGGGAGACAGGAACATTGTGTTGTTTTTTTTGTTGTATTATTCAGATGGACCCAGTCGTGGTGGTCAAGATCTCCCATCACCCACCTCTTCACTGCTTCCTTTCTTCTCTAACCTCCTCTCTAATAATGTGAAGTCTCTCCCTCTGGAAATTATGCTCTAAAGCCTTTCAAGGCGAGCAGGGGTGAAATCCGACATCTGAGAGCGAACCACAGTAGGGTGCTTCAGCGGAGGAACAAAGAAAGAATTAAATATCTGTTTCAAAATGAGCAGACGATGGGCGCGCAGTTTCATCTTTATACCAGAGAGGCGACGGAGAAAAAGAAGAAGAAACACGACTGGGGTTAAAGGAAGCTGCTCAGGTGGTCAGCCGTTTAAACATCTATGATCTGGCCTCTGTCTCCCTCCAGTGGTAGATATTAGAAGCAACTTTTTTTTTTCAAGATTTTTATGTTAATTCTAATGGGAGCTGGCAGGAAACTGAGCATATATGCCTCCAGTGATTCCAGCAGCATTTTTTACTGGCCAACTTCCAGTTATTCTCCTTTCATCTGCACTACGAGGGGTCGATGGATAAGTGCAGAATACACAGTTAGCTCTGTTTTACAGGAACCATCTGCTAATCTGCTTACACGGCTTTACTGTACGTGCACAGTAAATGCTTACAGCTGAGCGGGGAGGTTAAATATTTAAAATGTGGCTCTGTGGCACTGCAGTTTCCTCATCAGGATTCACACGTTGTCAAAGGCACAAAGGCTAACGAGGATGTCGTTAAAAACATTACAGGCTCACACTTCCTCCTTAAAAGATTTCACAAGATTTCATTTCACACCTTTATAGTTTCATTGTCCTCCATCACTTTGTGAAAATTTGGAGGTGCGAATGAATATATTTCAAGCACGCTAAAGGATATTGAGTGTAGTCTTTAAAATGCTGTTAAAACAATGGTTTTATGTGACTGTGATGACCAAATTTATCCCAACAGTTACACAGACATCAAAATGTCACGTAAATCACCAAATCTATAGCAAACTATGCATCTTAAGTCTCTTTGCAGTTTTAACCACAAAAGATTCATTGTAAAGCTCAACTAAGACCGGATTTTTCAGTTTTGTCATTATCACAGAAAAATACTTGATATTTGCAGTGATGATTTGTTGCTTTTGTCACCTTTAGGTCTCGTCTCATAATGTTACCTTGAGCTCCTGGCACTTGAGATGGACATCTGTCTGACAGCATATGGACGAAATGATTAATCAATTTGTAGGGCTATAAAAATAAATTGCATTCAAAACGATCAACAGTTTAGGATATAATAAATGACATTCACGCTGACAGAGCCTCATTCTGGACTTAAAATGACCCTTAAAAACTGTTGCAAAAGTCTGTAATTTGCACTGTACTTTGACCTCTAATTTAAAAAATAAAAATGTTTTGGTCCTTACATCAGCATGCTAACACCTCACAATAGAAATACCAACAGTCTGGCGATTAGCGATTGCAACATTAGATTGCTAATTAGCACTAAACAGAAAGAAAGACTGATTTTAGTAGTTAGTTGTGCAGATATGTGGCCATAAAACAAAGAAATCGACAGTTTAAAACATAAAAACCTGTAATTCTTCCTTGAAGAGACAGTTATATCTGAAAAACAAACAAAAACCCTTCTGACAGTAATTAGGTGGCTCATGATGGCAGTAAAATGTCACTCATTCACCAAAGTTGGTCAGATTCAGCCTCTGGAGACCATTGTCAAGACAATTCAGTGTGAATTAAAGCTTCTTAGTCATCCATTATCCAAATTGGATCAAAATTCAGCAGAATGAGATCGAAGAACACGCGATGAATGTTCCCTCATTCTGAGCAGCTGTCCATAGGGATCTGTACCATGCAGTCTGTACATTATGTCCAAACAGTGGCTAGAGGCGACAATGCTGGAGAGGGGGGCCTCAAAAGATAAAAAGAAAAGAAAAACCACCTCAGTTTGCCCCAACAAGCAGTGATCAAAGTCAGAGATCAGATGTGACTTTAGGAACATAATGTGCTCAGTCAAGTGCACAAAAGCTTTCCTGACAGGACAAAGTTGGTTCAGGGTTGACACTGATTTACGGTGTGGTGCGGAGCATTCTTTGGCTACAAGGGTAGAGTGGAGAAACAGGGGGTCAGCAGACACATTGTAAATTCTTGTTGAACTGATCAGAGCAGACGGCGCTCAAACCATCACTGAGACATCAAGCTAAACATGTAGTCTCTTTCTGTGCTTCTCACTTAGGATCCAAGGAGTCGAAGTCAGTGTACCCCTGAGGCTCTGTAAGTGTTTTCATCTCTTGTACAAGCAGCCGTGCACTGTATGCATGATTATGTATGTATTCCTATGGAGAAACTGCTGTTTCATCATTTAAACGTCATACGTGTAGATTATCTGGCTGAATTTCTCATTTGCGTTTCACACAATGAATGCACTGTAGGAAATACTAATGCAGCATGTTTTCCCTTTGGAGAATTGTCATGGATTCAAATGGTTATTTGTCATAATTAATGAATGCATGATCATTTTTTCGTTTTACATTCAGTTATTCAACAGTTTAGCCTTCACAGTTAGAGTAATATGCTGAAAATTTTCAAAACAGTTATTTCCGATTTTGCACCGCAACACAAAAAGTCTTCTTCTGCAACTGTCGGATGAATTGACAAATGGATCATTAGAAAATGAATTTGCAATATGATTATTTGATGGTCATTTTAGACCATTTTGAGCAAAACATGTCAGTTCTGCCATCTCAAATAATAAGCTAAATTGAGGCTCCATTTTGTTGCACATGACAGTAAATTAAATACCAAAACAAAATAGTTGAACTTTTAGCTTTGGGAAACTGCAGTAGACATTTTCCCAAACCTTTCTAACATGCTACATAAGAAGGCCTAAGGGTCACTTTTAAAGTGCATTTCACAACTTTATGTACACTGGAAGAATCTAGAGAGGATTACTAGTTTTCAAAAGTTCCTCTTCTGAAGTCTCCACCTAAAATGATGGTGGAGAAAAGCCACAATCCTCTTCTAATGGAAAACTTTACTCCACAGTTCAACTTGAGACTTTTTAGTACCAAAAATCCTCCTTTAAATAGCCAATTTGTTCACTGAGCTGAGGCAGACAGATGGTTAAAAAAAAAGGAATTTAGTTTTTTTTTTAAAAAGACAGGAAGCTATATGCTTGATTTATTTTATACTCTGACTGCTGAAGCTTTGCTATAACTTCAGGAGTTACAGCAAGTGTTATATCTTAAATTATATTTCATATTCGAACATGAGATTAAACTTTCTGAGCAACTATTTTGATGCTCAATTGTAAAATTTTACTTTGTTTTACTGTTTTCTGATCATTTCTGATCTTTTAAACAGCCCAACTGAAATGATGATTTGTTTACACTTAATTCTATCAGGCTCCCAAGATGTTTAACACTAGTGACAGTAGCTTCTGTAGGAGAAAGCAGTATTAGCATCATAAACTTTCTCTCGAAAAACACTAAAAACACTCTGAACTGAGTGAAACAGAAGTTTATGTTGCTACTGTGAACTCCCGGCACAGTCCAGATCTTAAAAATCAACATTTGTTTTTCGGCCAGTCATATTCCCACTGGTGATCGGAGTGTTGGTGGAATGCAAAAACAAACACACACACAAACACACACTGTGAAAACATGAAAAATGGTCCAATCAGCAGAAGCAGTAAGCAAGTGTGGCATTCTGCATGATACAGTTCAGTCTGCAGGGAATGAAGATGAATGAGGACAGAGACAGGAAACAAAGGCAAGAGAGACAGATATGTGAAGCTTCAAGCCTCAGAATGTATTCGATGTGTGAACAACCTCCAATCCTAAACGGCACAAACTCACCATCTCGAGCAAACAAGACGTAGAAGTCAAACACTCCCCGGCTTGATAGAGTACATAACCACTGTGTTCCCACTGCTTGTTACACTCTGTCAACATGCGGATATGCTGCTTGCTGTGACCGTCGCTTCTTATCAGCATTCCTGTCATGACCTCGGCTCACACACGCTGATTTAACTTGGTTTTTTATCAGTCAGCTGTGTGAGAGTGAAAAGCAAACACTCTCTGCTCCGTTTGTCGACTAATATCAGGTAAAGTAAAAGGACAGAAGGTCCAGCGCCTCCGATTCGGTTGTTTCTGAGGTTTCCTGACAGGAACAACAAGCTCAGACGCAGGCAGGAAGCTGTGAAGCACAAATGTGTTCTCTCATTCTGTCATAGTGTGTGCTGTTGGTGTCAATCATGAATTAAACAATCTGTGCGATATTAGTGCAGTCTGCAGTCTGTACACCGAGCTGTCCGATCCCGAAACGTCATTCAGCATAAAGTGGCGTGAAATAGTGACTCTGGCAGGTCTCTGGCACAGCTTTATGGCCTGTAATGGAAATTCACATTCCAACAATAATATGTCACTGTAGCTAATTGGAGCAAACATCCACTGTTAATACACCACCATGCTAAGAATACTGCAGATCATGAGTAATTGGACAGTGATGCATTTTTCATCATTTTGGCATTGCTCCAGTGCATTACATTTAAAATGATAAAAGACCTCAAAATGAAACCATTAGCTTTAAATTACACGCCCCAATATGATACAATACATCAGCTTATAGATCTGCATGTGTGATTGAACGCCACGTTCTCTTGACAGCATCTCCATTTGGATTTCATTTACAACAAACCAAATGGACTGCTTAAATCTCATTTCTTTGGACATTAGGTTTTCAAAATTTTACTTAGACACCATACAGATGATGTTTTCCACCCATTAAAGATTAGATGGATGACTAAAAAGCCATTAAATGAACATAGCTCCAGCACAACACCATTCTGTAGTCATTCTGCAAACAAATACCGAGTTTTTTTTTACCTACAGCCCTAAAGGACACAGACTCAGACAGCCAGGGTTTCATACAAAACAACTCCAAGAAAGTTGTCCAAATTTTTCAACTTGGAGGCAAAGACTTTCCATACTATTCCTCTTCAGAGTCAGTTTTCATTCCTGTAATTTTACAACTTTCCAGTGAGTTTTTAAGCAGAAGTGGCGTGCTGGAGCTGCAGTGAGGAGCAGAGGGATGAGCGGAGAAAAACTTCATATATCTGTACATTCGAATACAGATAATGGTGTCGAGTTAAGTCATTTTAAGACATGGTGGCATTATTTTCAGGGAAAAAAAAACTTCTAACTATCTAACTTCAATACACATAAAAGAGGTTCAAGAGGTTTAATCAATGATCAGAGATGGATTTTAACAGTTTCCCTCACTGGTAACTGGTGAGAACGGCATTGTCTGCTCAAATGTGGGTCAATATATAATTGGAGGATTTTTTTGTAACATAATTGACAGGTGTCATAGTTGATATTTTTGCTGTTTTCAGGCCAAAAATCAACATGGCTGCCTATAACCAAACACCACAGGACATTTTTACACAAAGACTCTTCTAAATATTATTTATACAATTGACTAAAACTGAAATCGAAAGTTATTTATAAAGATATTGTAGTAAACCTGTTGACATGCCATAAATCCACACTTGACTCACACACTACTTCATATTAAATAACTCAGAAAGCCTTGGAGTCTTGCCAGTCTTTTCTTCAAGAGGAAATGACATCATGTGGAGCAGGTCATGTGATCTGGAATTAACACACTTCCTTGAGAGGTGTTTTTGTAACGGGTAACTTCGTTGAAGTGATTTCTTGGACACAGATACAATTTGTTATATGGAATTTGTAAAGACATGATCATAATAAACATAAAAAAATGTATACAAGATGTATCCCATGGACTTCAAAAGTCGATCAAAATATTGTTTACTTCCTCATTAAAAGCTTTATTGTAGTCTCATAACTGAGTTGTGAAAAGAGGTTGTTGATCTGTAAACCTCATGTACTGTTCTAAAGGGTAGTTTTGACCTAATAATAGCACAATGATGAGTTCATTTACTGTTGTGTGTCGCGTACTACACTGAATTTGACACTTAACTTTGCAAAAAAGTGAGCAAACAGCACAGTCAGTGACTGAATCTGAGCTGAACAAAGTGACTACAATTGTAAAATCATGTATAAAAAGAGCTGCAGTTTCTACATCGTTCACCTGATGTGGCTGCAAACACCCTCAACTTTAAAAAGAAAAGGCAGCGTGTTAAACTCACCGTCATCGTTTCATTTCAAACCCAGTGTGCTGGAATATGAGGCCGATGCAACAAAGACACCTGTCTCCATTCCGGTATTTATGAACTGCTTTGTGTTTTTCACTTCTTTCATGCTCAGCGACAGTATTCGAAGCGCCATAATCTCACTTTTCTAGAGGAGGACACAAATCTACTCAAAAACAAGGTAATCCTCGTGTTCAGAGACGTCACTCCAGGATCAGACTAAATGACAGCACAGAGGTCAGAAAACGTTCACGTAAAATAATAATCCAATCATCCGTCCGTGGTGGGAGAACTGTATGAACTGCATGCAGGGAGAAATTAATCAAATCCTGCTGCCAGCAGTGACATATTGATGAATGTTCTCTGGGTTTACAGTGGCAGAGGAGAATAGAAAATCAACAAGCGCATTGATGTGTGAATTCTTACTGTCACACCACTGAATAGTATTTCTTTATTTACAATTCAAAAGAATCCCAAAATGCTTTATATATACATCAAATAATATCTGCAGAAATATTTAGTTGATATTTATCAGGGGTTTGGGGATTTAGTGAAAACAAGAATCGGATATACAGTCATGGAAAAAATTAATAGACCACCCTCATTTTCTTCAATATCTTGTTCATTTTAATGCCTGGTACCACTAAAGGTATATTACCTGAAGAATACAATGAACACGACAAAAAATAAGCTGATTCCATCATACTTTATGTCCTATTTGACATGCTTAAGCTTCATTGTATTACAGGGTATATAAGAGGCCATTTCGTGTCATAAGCAGCACTGCACATGCAAAAGCCTAGAGTGGTTTCCTGTTTACATTCAATCCGTAGCACAACTCAGAAGCTGTCAGCTTTCATATAATGCCTAAAACAAACGAATTATGTGAAGCCACAAAGAGAGCCATCTTAGCATTGCTGGAAATTGGCCTGAGTGAGGTAGCCAAAAACCTGAAGATCTCCAAGACAGCTGTTCATTACACCAAGAAAAAACAAGTCCAACATGGTACTACCAAACTGCTAGCTGGTCGTGGCAGGAAACGTCTTTCTACCCCATGAGATGACCGTGCACTTCTCCGTTCCTGTGTCAGGAATCGTCGTCAGGCCTTCAAAGACCTTAAAAATGAGTGGGCACTGTAGAGAAATGTGACTTGTTCGGCAAGGACAGTTAGAAACCAACTTCGTGAAGTCACACAGGGCAGAACAGGCCCTTCATCAAGCAAAGGCAGAGGAAAGCCTGGTTACGGTTTGCTGGGATCACAAGGATTGGACTGTTGATGGTTGGGCTAAGGTTCTCTTCAGGGATGAATCCAATTTTCATTTGATGCCCACTCCAGCCAACTTACTGGTTAGGAGGAGGCCTGGAGAAGCTAAAAACCAGACTCTCTGCCCCTACAGTAAAACATGGGGTGGACCGGTGGAAATCTGGGGTTGTTTCAGTCTGGGTGGAACAGGGCAAATGCAATCGTGTAAAGGGTGAATGAACCAGGTCATGTGCAGGGCTACTCTTGGAAACTGTCTTCTTCCATCAGCTGGAAAACTCTTTTCTCCCTCCAATGACTGGATTTTCCAACAAGACAATGCCCCTTGCCACACCAAAAGGTCAGTTAAAGCCTGGATGCAGAACCAGAACATTGGAACCATGCCTTGGGCTGCTCAATCACCAGATCTAAATGAAATTGAAAACCTGTGGAAAATCATCAAACGCAAAATGGAAAACCGCAAGCCCAAAAACAAAACACATTTCTTTGAATTTATGCAACAGGAATGGGCTGCTGTGACAGCAGAACAATGCCAGAAGCTGGTGGAGAGCATACCAAGATGCATGGCTGCAGTCATCAGAAACAACGGTTATGCAATCAAGTGTGTGAATCATGTGACTAAAACAGACAGAAAAGAAAACATGGAATCCTAAAAGCTGTTTGAGCAGTACAATTACATAGTTACTAATGTAAAACCTTCAGTGATTTTGTTTTTTATCATGAAAAGCATGGAAAATGTCTAGATATCAGCTCTTAAATTAAACTGTTATGAGTTACTTTTGTTGTTATCATTATATTTGTCCAAAGAAAAGTACCTTTAGTGGTACCAGGCATTACAATGAACAAGAATTGAAGAAAACAAGGGTGGTCTAAAAAAAAATTTCCATGACTGTAGTGTGATACATGAGAAGTGGGAAAAACTGGGGTAAGAAATAGCTGATTCTGACTGTTCAATCAATCCTCTGTTTTCATCCATGAACTTTCATAACAAAATATGTCACAAACAGATTGTGGGGAGCAAAAATGGAAAACAAGCCTCTGTATTGGAAAAAGAATACTGTATTGAGCAAGGATTGCAACATCATCCAGTGTTGCAATCTCACCCATGAGGTATGTTTTGTTTTTCTGAGGTTGGTTAAAGTCTGTGGCTTAGTTTTATTCTCAGCTGAGATGCCGGTAAATTTCATTTAGATTTGTGGCATTTCCGTACTCACATTTAGCGTAGTGGTTGTAGCAGGTCACCACAGATCAGGAATGGTGCCCTGTTAACACTAGTGCAGAAACTACACTTCTTATCAGTTCAGGTGAGAAAAAATGAAAATGAGAGGAAAACAAATCAATTAGAAAGTCCTGTCCTGACATGATGCATGACGTGTGGTTTGTTATGCAAGTTTAAACCTCCTAGTTTCCGTGTGTACAAATAGTTTATGCATAAAAAAATCGAATCTTTAAAGTGATTTAAAAAAAAAAGATTTTCTACAGTTTGCATTAATGCCAACAATCAATATCCTATGACAAGTTCACTGACGGACATCAATATTAGTGAAGGCACTAAATATAGTAAATTATGTTACTTTTAAGATCAGAAACTGTGTTTACATTTCAGACATACGTGTTGGTGGTTTAAGCACATCTGCAACTGGTTCTTTTGTGGAAATGTTGGACAATCAGCTGCTAAGTCTTGTTGTGTGGAACTGCAACATGACATCAAAAACTGATTAGTTGATCAGCAGAAAATTAATTGTAAACATTGTAAAAATGTGATTATTCTGTGTTTTAGCAAGTAAAAATAACAACCTTTCACTGACACCAGCTTCTCAAATGTGAATGTTTTTCCTTGTTTTCTGTGATAGCAAACTGAATATTTTTCATGTTTGTCAAACTAAATATTGAAAGATGTCACGATTGGATGTGGTCACCATTTGTCACTATTCCTTGACATTTTGTCATTTTATTGACAAAACAATTAATTGATCGATTGAGAAAATCATCAGTGATATAACTGAGGCCTCAGAGTAAAACCCACCTGTTGGTCCTTGTTGATCATTCAATCAGGCTGTATTGAAGGAGCCTGGAAAATAGAAAAGGACCATGAACTAATTAGTTAGAGAGGTAAGAAAGCAAGTAAGAATTTGTGTCATTTTCTTATAGACTTCTATACAGTTGTGATTCTTTTTGCAATCAGAGCAGTCACCCCCTGCTGACTGGTAGGGAGAATGCAGGTTTAAGGCACTTTTACACCGGCTTCACTTTTCAGATCCAAAGGCTACCTCCATTTTATAGATAAGTCTATGACTTGACCCGAGTTGTTTAATTCAGTTTGGGGAATATGAACATTTTAGGCATGTGTTTATCTCAACATTGCATGAACTAAGACAGATTTAGTTCATCACACTTTTGTCTTAACTCCTCAGAGAACGAGCAACTCGCCTGCAATAAGTGACAGAGTTAGGAAATATGCCTCAAATTAGTTTGAGTTATATCAACTTAATAGGTGACATGAAAGAACATCTTTAAGAAATGGCCTCAAGATCAAGAATGTAGGAGCTGTTCCATGGCCTATTATTTAGTTTTTCCTGAGCTGTAGTTGTGCATTTGGACCTTCAAAGTGTATGTTAATCAGAACAAAGCTATCCTTCATGTTAGCTACACCTTTGCTTTTCAACCTATGACAAGACAAAGTGCATGTAAATGTAGCCGGTCTGGCCCAACTCTCTCACCCTCTCTGTGCGTTGTGTGTGCGGGTGTGGGGAATGATGACAGCAGAAGACCACGTCGATACAGCCAACCGATTTATTTTCTAGTAGAAATGAAATGAGTAAGAGATACAGCAACCATGTGGTCTCTCGCTAGCTGCTCTACTCCCAACGGGATCACGGGCCGTCTGATATAAGTATAGTAAATTATATAGACACAATATTGAAACTGAATTATTAAAATGATTGAACAATATACACAAAAGACAAAAAAAGAAGAGGGAGCTCACATACCGAGTAGAAATAAAATGAGTATGAGATACAACAACGATGTGGTCTCTCGCTAGCCACGCTGAAAATGAGATAAAGAAGTTCTCACTACATCGCTGTACCCAACCAATACCAACTATATAAAACTCAAACAACAGACAAAAATATGTAGAAGTGAGAAAGCAGATTTTAAGCCACATTCTAATCTTTTTTTTATCTGTATCTGAACCTACAACTGTTCACTCACCTATGCTCCCAACGGGATCCGGGCCTTCTGAGGAAAGGAGCGCGAACAGACAGGAAGTGATGTGTAAAGGGCAAAGGGCAAGGAAAAAACGCAAAAATAAAAGCTGGGTTTCCATTACCCTTAGATAAGCGCAAAATGTAAATAGCGCAATAAAAACTGGTAATGGAAACACCTGAATTCCGAAAAAGGACTAAAATATCGCTAAAAAGTTTTCACGCTCTCATGAGGTGGTTTTTCAGACGTTTCGATATTGAAAAATATCGCAAAAGCGCAATGGAAACGCTTTTTCTGCAATTATGCATCACTGGACGTGACGTACCTGGTCACACGACCAGTTCTCTCGGAGTAAACATGGTGCAGTATGTGTGGACAGAAGAGGAGACCAAGACTTTTCTTGCCATTATTCTTGAGATAAACATCACTGCCATACGAGACAGCAAACAGCAGAGGAATGTAGTGTTATAAGGAGATAGAAACAGGTTTCGGGCGTCCATCTTCCTGCAGTGAAATCTCACGGGATGATATTTTACGAGAGTTACGATGATTCTGCCCAGAACCCACGTTCAAAGCGCAAATATACTTTGTTGAAATTTTAGAAATATTGCTTTTATTTTGCGAAAAACTGTATTGGAAACCCAGGAAAGTAATGCTCCCGAAAAAAGGATTGATGCACAATAATGACAAAAAGAACCAAAGAAAATTAAATAACAATATAAACAAAAACAAGGTTGGATTTTGGATGAAATTAATCAATCTGTGTACACGCCTGTTACATAAAGTCAAAGACAACCACAGAGATGAGGCGGCTGGACTCCACCTGTCCTCAGTGAAGTTCTCTGCAATGTATAGCCAGAAGACATTTGTCCTTTAAAAACAACCTTAACCCTCTGAAACCAAAAATCCACCACAAGGTTTGAAAAGATGCATGTTATCTTTTAAAAGAAAAGCACCAAGATTACACCATTTATCAGAGCCAGAAGAGAAAAACAAAGATTTTCAGCCTTGTGGTGACTTTTGAATGAATCATATGTGAAAATGCAAAAGTGACAGGCAAGGCAGGTAATTTCAAGATGTGATGTGTTTTCAGTGAGAAGGCGAGTTGAGCAGATTCAAATCACTTGCAGAAATCCTTGATTGCCAAACGTCAGACTGCATTTGGATGAACAATGACAGAAGGAATCAGCTGCACACAGTCTGAATCCACACGATGGATAAAACCAGACCAGCATGTCATATCTGAGCACCTGAACTAACATCTTCAAGGGTCTCATAGCAGAAATCTTCCATTTCCAGCGTGAGCTCGACCATTTTGTGGCGGGACCCCGTATGTCTGACCCACTAACACATTTCTGTTTATTAGACGGCGGGGTGACGTCACAGAGGGGCGGAGTCAGTGCGTTCAAAACACAGACTGCCCTCAATCCTCCCTGATTTTCTGCTTCCTGCCTTGTTTTGCGCTTATTTTTTCTCCCACTGACCCAGTTTTTTTCCGAACAATTGGCGCTTTTTTAACTGTTATTTGCAGTTTCTATATAATGCAGCTGCTTTCCTTTATATTCCTTTCGAAACGCGTTTTGCTCCGAGATTGTCCCCCCGCCCCCCCAAACAGCATCCTACTGTTGTCTGTTTGCTGGCTGCTTTCGGTGAACATGGACTAATTTAAAAGCCGTATAAATGCACCTGCTGTCGAGGAGATACTCCGCTTTTAAAGTCGAAGAGGTAAGAGAGCTTGTGCACAGAATGGATACAAAAAGACAAGTGCTCCCCCCCCCTCCTCTTCTCCTTTTGTTTTTCTTGTCTGCTGCAGCAACTGTGCAGGAAGCTGCAGCAGCTGCAGCCCGTTTCTCCCGCCCGGATCCTCTCTGTGTTTTTGTGTTGCAGCAAAAGTCACATACCAGAGATTTGCAGTAGGAGTTCTTGCATTGCTCCGTTTCTTCTCAGTAATGCCTTGTCTGGCTGCAAAGTCTGAAAAATGGCGTTGTTGTTGTCGAAGGCGCACTTCATTTCCTGCTGCACACTTTGCTGTTTGAGCTGCAACAAATAAAAGCTGATCAAGTTGCTATTTGGAGGATAGAAAAATGTTTTGGAGTTCTAAACTTTTCTGTTTATGTAATCATTTCTGTTGCTTACCCCTTTTGTTTCCCTTTACCTTCCAAAAAAGAAGGCAGACCCTTATTTTTATACCATAAATTTTTATGTGAAAATGAAGCTGAAATGTGCATCTGAAGAGGCTAAATGATTGTAATTATTCCCTGACTGCTGGTCGAAATAGCCATAAGGTGCCGAAAATGCTGGTATTTACAAAAATGTGCAAAAATTGTTACAATAAGGCACAAGATTGATGGCATTTACCGTAAAATAACGTATCATAGGTGTACAAAATGCAGTTAAAATAGTGTTGCCAAAGTACAAAAGGAGGGATGTCTTGCTTCCTGTATACCAGTTATGTGGGTCAGTACGTAACTGAGGGCCTTTTGAAGTACATGGGATATATCTTGCATACATTTTTGTTAAAAGTAAACAAACTAATGTTTTTTATGACCATGTCTTTACAAATTACATAATTATTTATTGTGGAATTAATACCTATTCCTAAAATGACTAGATACCACTAAAATGTTAACTAAATAACCGTCCGAATTTAATAACAACCACCTTCTAATTAGCTAAACAATCATAAAGAAAAGACTGGCAAGACTCCAAGGTTTTCTGAGTTATTTAACATAAAGTAGTGTGTGAATCAAGTGTGGATTTATCACGTCAACAGGTTTACTACAATATCTTTTAAAATAATTTTCAATTTTACTCAATTGTATGTATAATATTTAGAAGAATCTTTGTGTAAAAATGCCATGTGGTGTTTGGTTATAGAGAGCCATGTTGATTTTCAGCCCGAAAACAGGATAAATGTCAACTGTGATACCGGTCTGCTATGTCACAAAAAGTCCCGCAGTTCTATATTGACCTGTAATACCCAGTGTTTTGCCTCCATCAGGTGTGTGTGCCCTGGGTGAAGCCTGGCCTGTGCTGTGGAGGCGATGAAGAATCCAGGAGCAGCAGAGAGCCACCGGCTGGTCGGCCTGCTGGATGCCGCCCTGGTCAGGGAGGCTCGCCTCTGGAAGGTGCCCGTCTTCAAGAACGGATGCATCCAGGTGAGACGGAGATGTGTGTGATTTATCGGCTTAGCTGAGAGCAGTATTTTATCACTGATACTGGATGGGCTTTTTTTTTTTGTGCACCTAAAACAGAAATAAGCATGAAAACTGCTGAGTTTTTTATGATGACAGAAAGGAAGGGAAGCCAAGACCAAAATCAATCTTGATCCTTTCAGTAAAATGAGAATAGGAGCATTTTTTATGTGACGGGAGGGAGCGAGATTTATGGGAAACCTCTTCATCTTTAGAAAAATGGTTTAGCCGGTGTGATAAATGAGCCTTTTGTCCCTGCTTTCTTTTACCTCCTAAATGGTACTTTTATAGGTATTAGTAACATTGTTGTTTATTCAAATTAAAAGTACTAAATCAGTGAATAACCAGCCTTAATAGTCATAAGTTGTTTTTTTTTTACCTGTTTAATGAAACATATTCCAATTTTAGTTATATAATGGACATAAAGTGCAGACTCTCAGCTTTCATTTGAGGGTATCCACATTCAAACTGGATGATAAGTTTAGGAGTTTCAGCTCCTTAACATGTGCCACTCTATTTTAAAAGGGACCAAATTGAACAATTGACTCAAAGGCCATTTCATGTGCAGGTGTGGGCAAATTCTGTTGAGCCCCTGAAATGAAAGGATTGTGTTTAAAAACTGATCTAGTTCCTCACATGTTTATGCAATATTTTAGTTCAGCCCACTGAAAAAGGTCAATCCTACATGTGTCATTTGTTAACTAGTGGTTCTCTCCTCTGACCACTCAGGGCGCTGACATCTCTTCCTCCCAACACCAAGAAATGATCCTTTGGCTCGGAGACATGAGCCGGCTGTTCCAGTTCTGTCCAGAGACCTTTGCCCTGGGAGTGTGTGTCCTCAACCGACTGCTGTCCACCGTCAAGGTGCACAGCTGGAATTTACACTAGCACACTGTTTAATTTCCCTAGGAATGAAAATGTATTCTTTCAAAATATAGTTGAAATTAGAAAATCTAAAATACTTTTCAACTAAGTGTGGCTTACAACTGCTTGTGCAGATTAAAATCAAACTTACATTGTGCAAATCTTCCAGAACATACAGTAGAGGTTGTATTTTTTTTAATTTATTTTACAGAAAGAGGTAAACATGGGCAGATCTGTGCTAATTTTGGACCTTTACCGCACAAATTTTCTAGTTTAAAACCTATTTTCAGCGCCCAGATAGCTCAGCTGGCTGAGCTGGTGACCCATAAACAGGGCTATAGTCCCCAACACAGCGGTCATGGGTTTGAATCCAGCTTACTGTGTGTCATTCCCCCACTCTTCTACCCATGTTTCCTGTCTCTCTCCACGGTTCTATACATAATAAAGGCGAAAAGGCCCAAAAAAACTTCAAAATAAATAAACTTAAATCTATTTTCACTTTTACAAACTAAATTCAAGTCTTTTCTTTTTAAAGGCTCAACCAAAATACCTGAAATGCATCGCGTTTACCTCACTGGTCCTGGCTGCCAAAATCAATGAGGAGGATGAGGTAAGGACACAAAAAGCAATAACCGAAATTACATTTTCAAAAAAACAAAGAAAGATACCACCCAAGACTTCAGTGCATTTTCAAAACAATCTGTTTATTCGCTTCCCTTTTTGTGTGTCTGTTTTAACAGGTAATAGGTTCTGTCAGAGACCTGGTTGTGCAGAGCGGATGCAACTTTTCGACAGCGGAGATTCTTCGCATGGAGAGGATCATTCTAGACAAGCTGCACTGGGACTTGTACACCGCAACACCGGTCGACTTCATTCACATAGTAAGTTAGAACTCAGCGGACAGACAAGAACTTTTTTTTTGTTTTTTAAACTGGACCTGAACTATCAGAGCGCTTCATCGTGAGCTTAAATAAATCCAGGTCCTGGTCTTGCATAAAAACACAAGCAGTACAAAAAGCACACATCAAACCATCATGCTTGCATCGTGTTTGCGACAAGATGGCGTCTACAAAGCCTCCCACCTCCCTCCTGCTGCCCCCGCAAGAAAGAATTGGTCCTACTAGAGATTGTGCATTCATTCCATTTGGCTCAATGTGCCCATTATCAGCATTAATACAAACTCCAGTCAGTTCTGGTTGAAGTGAGTCCCTCCCACAATCACTGAACCAAATAACAAAATAAAAGCCTGCCTCTAACCCTGCCTGATTCAAGGTTTTGCATTTGGTTACTGCTGTCTGACTTTAACTGTGTTTTATTATCTTGGCACTTTGCTCTGGAGTTGCAACAATAAGTCAGAAAATTAATCTGCAACTGTTTTGATAATCAAATTATTATTTTTTTAAACCAGAAATGCCAAGTTCTTGCTTGTCAGATGCAATAATTTGATGTTTTTCATTGTCACGCATGACTGAATATCTTTGGATGTTAAAAAAATAAAGTCATCTTGGGCAGTGGAAACTCAAGCAGCAGCCAATTGTCACATTTTCTTGACATTTTGTAACCAAAAGTATTCAATATATTTCAAAGATGAATGGATAATGAAAACAGTTGTTTGTTTCAGACTTATTTAGTTGTTTTCCTGATCTAACGGACGGAAAAAAATTCAACTTGTGTCGCAATCAAATACGAATATTGGGCTTGACATTTTCATAGAGGACACACCTAAGTTCTAACCCAAACCGGTTGCACAACAGTGTTTATATGAACTAAAAAAAAAAAAAAAACAAAAACTAGAGCCTTGTGAAATTCTTCTTAACAATATCAGGCTGCATTTGCAAGTTGCCAGCAAAATAACGTGCGTGTTGCATATCAGGCCAAGGCACTTCTGACTAACTCACCTTACTTTAAAAACCCTGCTGCCACCAGAAGGGGAGTTTGAAGATCTGAAACCTTTCAAATTGTCGAGAAGTTTTGGGTGATTAGTGTATCGATAACATGCTGTGGATTGTTCAGAAACCTCCCCCCATGCTGTGTGATTCAGCTTCCGGCTTGGATCTGTACACAGGAGTGTAATCGTTAAACCCTCGCAACTCATTGGCCGAGGCAGTAACCACTGACTGAACTGTCAACAAATACACACACACACACACAACATCGTTTAGGTCCCCTCATGCACTTGGGCCCAGGGCTGTATTCATAGCGCCTTTTAATGAGAAGAGCTCTTATCACGAAAAACGGTGTCGTTAAAAGTGAGTCGCTCAGCCACAGCTTCACGTCACATGAAGATATGGGAGGCAGGTGTTTGCTTCTACAAATAAAATCCTTTTTTAAGCAAAATATAGCTACATTTAACTGTAAATGAAGAAGAAATCGGATGCTTTATGAATACAGCCCGAAATTTTCTCGACAGAAACATTGTAGGATTTCTCCATCGGCTTCAAATCCATCTTTAAACTACATCTGACAGTGATTTATTTTTTAAAAACATATTGATCACAGTTGATTTGTGAAGTATTGTCATGCATTCTCATCCCAGACCACTTGCATTCCCATCGATAGATAAATAACAGCGCTAGATTCGAGTTTGAGGCTGAGATTAGTGGACTGATTCTTAAAGCCACAAACCACAAACTGTCACCAAAAAAAGCAGCTTGGCACATTCGGACTGAACTGGGCTGATTCCGAGTCCTCTGCAAAACTAAAAAATGGCACTTTCCCTTCCTAATCTGACTGATAGTTGTGTCACGGGTTAACCGAGTGCAGAGTTGTTGTTATAATTATCATTATTAGAGTGAATCTATAGATTATTGTCCGAGCACTTCACTTTAGGTATTACAAAAAATCCAAGACTTCCAAAATAAAGAGACATAATGCAATCATAAAAACTATAATAAAATAAAGACATTTTTCTCTTTTTATACTATTCAAATAAATATTTTTGTTTTCCAAATAAATACTTTGACCTATAATGTAAATATCTCACAAGTACATTCCCCCCTGCCCTGAACAAATTTCTCAGTGTTATTCTCCATTGTCTACAAAACAGCGATCGATAAAATCTATCAATAATTTGTCACAGACTCTCCACCATGACACTTTGATATGAATAAATAGGAGGATTTACAGAGCTTTGGAAGGTAGAATCAGCCGTGCGGTGCGAGAAACCTTCACCGTCGAATCCAAACGCACAACTGCGCCTTTGTTTGCTACATTTGCCCTGCAATCCGATTTCCTCGAATGAAATGAAGCAGGAAAACCCAAAGGAGGGGAGGGAGAAGGAGGGATTTTGGGGAGTTTTTGTTTGACTTTGGCACCACATTGCTGAATCTACCTCCCAGTAAAATTCCACTTTCCTTTAAACCCATGGCTTATTTTTGCTACGGAGTAAGAGAACAAACTGAAGCAGATGAATTCAACACGATGAAGGAAACACAAGACGTTGGACTGGAACAAACATTAGGAGGATGCGTTGATGCTTTCCAATCTAATAAATGCATGGTTTTCTTTACCGGCCACTGATCAGTAACTTGGCAGCTGTCTTCTTCGAAGTCAGCTAACAAGAGCATGAAGAAACTAAAGTGCAAAGTTGTTTTCTTTTTCTACTCTGAGCCCCCACTCAGGTCGGGTTTCTGCCCACAAATGGGAACACAGAAAAGCACTGCACGTACGATACGATACAAACAAGGCTACGATGAGTACTCGGGCAAAGAGTGGGGGCTTCATTAGTAAAAAGCTGCACCGAGCTTCAGGTTCGAACCTCTACAGTAACTTTTAATGTGGCAACGAACACTTGAGAAGAGTAGAAAATCACCGACTGCAAACTGACAGTGTTCTGGCAGGATGAGAATGAATTTGGGATCAGAGGGATGAATGATGCGTTTGGACATTAAATGCTCTGGAGTATTTGATCTAGGAGTAATGAGGGGTGAGCGGTGGACGATGACACAGCAATGACATCATTATGCTAACGTTTTGGTCTCGCTCCTCTGCATTTCTCTGTTCATCTCGGCTCCTAGTTCCACGCCCTGCTCGTCTCCGGCCACCCCCACCTCGTTCCGTCCATCGGCCTCGGCTCCGGTGTCGGCTGGGACTCGGCAACTGACCCCGGCGTGCTTCCCGCCAGTCCGGGGCATCAGAAGAGGCCTTCGGGCTTCCAGGTGGCGTTGTGGACCAGGCAGGTGCAGCACTGTATGGCCTGCCACCAGCTTTGGCAGTTCAAGGGCTCCACGTTGGCCTTGGCCATCATCACTTTGGAGCTGGAGGCGCTCACGCCCGACTGGTTCTCCGTCTTTACCGACCTGCTGAAGAAAGCACAGGTAAGAGAAAGGCACGGGGAGACACCGTTTCTAAATGATAGTGTTTGGATGAAAGGGTGTGGCGATACATTTCTTACATCTATTGGAACGTAAATATTTTGTAAACTACTGTCCGATTTGTAGCTTATTGTACTGTATGTCGTATCACAGTTGTTTAAAAATCTGCAGTTATTCACAATATAAGCTCTAATACTGGATGATATAAGAGCACACTGTAAATACATGACTGTTCAAAAGTTTGGGGTCATTTAGAAATGTCCATATTTTTGAAAGAAAAGCAGTTTTTTTTTCCATGAAGATGACATCAAATTAACCCCAGAAAAACAACTGTTGCAAAACATATCGGTTTAGTTTTTTTAATTACTGTTTTCTATTATTTATATATATTATTTTTGCATTTTTAAAAAATCTATCTATCTATCTATCTATCTATATATATATATATATATATATATATATATATATATATATATGGTTTTATTTTTGTTGGGTTTTTTACAAATTTTTCATTTTTTTTAGATTTGTGTTTATGTATATTTATATTTTTTTTTGAATTTTTTGTAATTATTTGGATTTATATATTTATTTAGTTTTGTTTTATTTATTTACTTTTTTGCTCATTTTTTTTCTATATTTGGGTCTTCCAGGGTTAATCAGAAATGCAGTCTAGACATTATTAAATGCTGCTCCTCTGTTCTAATGCTACATTGTGTTAGCTAGTGGTGTTGAAAGACAAACTGATCATTATAAAACCCTTGTGCAGTTATGTTAGCACGTGAATAAAAGTGTGAGGTTTCATGGAAAACATAAAATAGCCTGAGTGACCCCAAACTTTTGAATGGTAGCGTATGTTTGTTCACAGTTTAAGTTTGTATGTTTTGATGCTGCTTTTTAAAATCTAGTATTTCAAAAGGGGCTGTTTCACTTAAAGACACCTCATTAAAGGCACATTCATATAAACAACAGATTTTAGTCTTTAGTCAAAGCAGCTGTTTGGCTTCTCCTACAGGTCCAACATTGTAATGATCGCTCAGTTTTAATCTTAAAATTATAATGCAAACCTGCACTTTAGACCCAGCTTGTGCACAAGTATCGTCCAGCGTAGGAGGCTAAAAGTCGCTACCTGGTATTTATGCCACTTTACTGAAACTAGAAACCCACAGACAAGACCGCCTCAGAAATCATTCCTTCTGAAACTTCCTTTCCTCCTCCTTCCAGGTCGACAGTGTGGAGTTCATCCACTGCAAAGAGATGGTGGACGAGTACCTCCACAGCCAGGAGTTCTCCCTGCCGACCAACTCCGTCTACATCTTCGACAGCGCCCAGATCCACGAGGAGGAGCAGCGCCTTGGCCGGGCCAGGAGGGGGCGCAGCGGCAGCAAAGAGCAGGGGGACTCTGATGAGTACTACGACGGTTTTAGGTGTTTGTATCGCGAAGAGGCGACTTCGGGCGGTGAGGGGAGTGACATGGAGGATTTGTTCGAGCAGAAAGACGTCTCCCCCTGCCCACCCTTACACCCTGCTGTCAACTAGCAGCGTTCAGTCACACCGTCCACCTCACAGCGCTGCAGAGCTCTTATATCCACGTTACTCACTTAAAATAACATTTCAAGACTGATTTCAAAAAAAAGAAGAGGGTGGCTAAGGTCAAATTTAGTTATTGTCCCTTCTGTGCACTTGTCCGGGAGAGCTGTAATGAGATTTGAATGTTTTTTTTGGTGCAGAGTAATCTGTCCGTTTAAGTTCTCGACTTATTAATGCTCTTTTTATTTTCTCCTTTTTATACTACCTGCATCACATCCGCCTCAAACAAGTTGGAGGATTCAGAAATGCAGGGTTTTTTATGTTTGAGAGCTGATCCTGATTTTGTTCGTCGTTCGGTTTCTTGGTGCTCAGGTTCCTCCTCCCAGAGCCACTTAGCACTTTGAGATAAAGCTTTTTTTTAAAATGCAAAAGTAATTCTATTTTTTGGACCGTTTTTTATTTTAATCTTACTGACTTGTACTAAAAATTTTTATGCTGTTAAATTTTTATTTAAAAAAGCTCAGTTTTACTTAAAAGCTTTACTTTGCTGACTAAATTATGCACATGTTCTTATTTTATTCTATGCTTTCAGCTTGTGTTGATTTACTTTATGCAACTGTTGTTACATATCAGACACATATGGGAGATTAGTTCAACACTAGAGCAGAATGACCAAAAAGAAGGTCATTTTGACTTCATGAGATTAACCGATTGGTGATGCATTAGTGTCCTTGTTAAAAATTTCAATATTTTTTATGATATACTGTGTGAGAGCAGCAGTGACCGAAGATTGAAGTGTTGGGATGAAAGGGTCCTGTTTTTATTTAGTACAAATCACCTACTTCTGGCAGCTCTGCTGTTAGTTTCATCTTGTTACTGAAACGGCAACAAAACACATTTCAATTTAAGCAGCGTGTAAGTTTGGCAGAAAGACGAGCATGTAGTGTGTCCGCTGTCAAACGGTTGAAGCCTGAAGGCACGGAAAAGACTTTGATCTTCATTTTTTTTGTGACTTTAGGTGACTGGAGCTGTTCGCTGTGTTCAGTTTCTCTAATGTGAAGTGGTTACTGTCCTCTCTCTGAACCGTAAAGTCTGCTTCGATTCGTCAAGCCGGGCCGAGCCACACGGTGACCAATGTCAAAGTTTTATTTTATTTCATATTCCTTCAGATACTGAGGCAGCTACATGTTACTGTTTTGTCAACCACAGAAATAAAGCTATGATTTCAAAAGTCTCTTCTGGTTTGATCATTTAAAAGCATTGCAGCAGGTTGGAGTGTTCTTCATGTGAGGTTTGGTGGCAATCTGTACTACTGTAGCTTGTAAGTTAAGCCTTAGCTACTGGCTCAATATAGAACTTCGGGACTTTTTGTAACATAGCTGGCAGGTATCATAGTTGACATTTTTGCTGTTTTCAGGCCTAAAATCAACATGGCCGCCTATAACCAAACACCACATGGCATTTTCACACAAAGATTCTCCTAAAATATTATATATTTTAGTTGATCTATGAGTAAAATTGAAAGTTATCTATAAAGCTATTGTAGTAAACCTGTTGAGTCCACATTTGACTCACACATCACCTCACCTCTTGCAGGACTTTAAGGATCTGCTGCTAATGTCTTGGTGCCTGATAATACAGGACATGTTGGGTGAACTTGTGGAGTCAAGCCCTCAATAGGTCAGAGCTGTTACGGCAGCATGAAGGAGTCCTGCACAATGTTAGCAAGGTAGCTTTAATGTTGTGGCTGAACGATGTATGCTGACTTGAGTTTTACTAGAAGTTGACATTCACTGTTTCAGAAAATTACTTCACCTTCTGAAGCTGCAGGAAGCAGATAGATTAGATTAACTAGAAACATGTAAAATGCTAACCAAACAAGGCTGTCAACCTAGCAGCACCTTTAAAGATGTGATCTCTTGTTTTCAAACTGTACAAAAAGTGTGAAGAATGATAACAAATAAAAAAAGACTTGAAGTTTTAAAACTTCAATCTTTCTGTTCATGCTACTTTAAAATTGTACACAGTCAAAAGAATTTCAAAAATGATCAAATAGAGAAATCTTATGTAAACATCATAGTTTCTCACGCTGGATTAGTCTCTTTTTTTGTAAATTTGACCTACTGACCACTTTTTTAGGCAGAAGTGAGTTCCCATAATAGTGGAAGCCCATTTCTGCCACGGAAACAAAAGTAGAGGACAATTAGAGCATTTGCAGTTTGTGTAATATGTGAGCTCAGTGTTCTAGAAAGTCTTGTGACAAACTAAAGTTATCGTTGTTAATGCAGTGAAACTCTCCATCACTTTGATTACAGCAGTGTTCCTCAATATCGTCCTCAGCTGGTACGTACAGTCTGTACATAGACTGTGAGGAGTGTGATTATCACTCAGTTTTGTTAGTGGAGAGTGTTGCTGTACTAAAGGACAGAGAACAGAGAGCTTGGAACAGCTTGTGCGGCTGGATGTGATCCAGTGAGCCCTGCAGGTGGTGGACAGAATAATAATAGTGCTGGCAGAGCCTTCACAGTAAACACAAAACCATTACTGAGGGAAGAACTCAGTTACTGTGCTGTGACTTCGTCTGTCAGGTTTTCACACACACATCCTGCATGTTGGAATAAATACTAATGCAGCAAATGACAATAAATAAAGGAACCTGCAGTGGTGGTACAGTGGCTTCTGAATCATTTAGAAAAAACATTTAAATGACGTCACTACGGATTCTATGAAACTTTGTTGGGAATTTTCACAGTTTGATGTTGTTTTACAGACTGAAGAAGAAACATTTTAAAAAAAATGTCATAAATACACACGTAGTTTAAACATTTCTATTTTACTGGGTCAATATATAATTGAGGGACTTATCTTGCACACATTCTTATTAAAAGTAAGAAGAAAAACTAATGCTTTTTATGTACATTATGATCATTTCTTCACAAATTCCAAAATTATTTATTATGGAAACAATCGCTTACTAATAAAAAATTATTGGATAGCACTAAAATGTCAACTAAATAACCATCCCAATTTTGTCATTTTGTGTCTAATTTTTGTAATATTTTGTCTTATGTTGTTTTTTGTCTGACTTTTACTGTTTTTCTCACATTTTTGTCTTTTGTTTCCCTGTTTTAGTCATTTTGTTTTGTTTGTCTCATTTTTTGTCATTTTGTGTTTAGCTTTATTCATTGTTTTCAGTGTCATTTTTGTTGTTTTGTTACACGATTGTCATTTTCTGTCTTATTTGTTCAATTTTTGTCACTTTGTAGCTTTTTTCTCAAGTTTTTTGTAATTTTTTTATTTTGTTTTGTCATTTGTCTCATTTTTATAATATTTTGTCTAATTTTTTGTCTTTTTTAAAGTAAAATGATGTATTTTTCAGTTTCAGATACCTGTGACTAAATGTTTTGTGCCTTTGTAGATAAACTGTGGTCTGTAAGTTGTAATGTGTAAATGATAAACTGAGGCATAATTCTTTAGTATTGAAATTGAACTTACTTTTCTTCAGAAATTTCACTTTTTTTATAATTTTTTGTAGAAAGATAGCTCCTTAAATGTGAATATTTTCCGAATGGGCTTTTATTTTTGCAAAAAAAAAAAACAAGGAAAAATTTGGATTTGTGGTTATTTATCGGTTATTATCTTATGATTTTACTGGTCCGGCCCACAGGAGATAAAATTGGGTTGAATGTAGCCCCTGAAGTAAAATGAGTTTGACACCCCTGCTTTAAAGATTACAAAACTGACTTGCACTTCACAGGAACATCTCAACCAAACCTCCATTTTTCAAATCTATGTTGCTAATTACTTCATCTATTGTGATATTTTCATACAAGAATGAAGAAAAAGCTCAAAGACAGATGGCATGAGGAAGTGGTTCTGGAGTGTTGAAATGCAGGCCTGTGGTTTTTAGGCAACCAGCTGCAGCTTGTGCTAAAACACAAACCGTTTAAACACACCGCAGTCACAAGCATACTGTTTACATCTTACACACGCTTCTACAACTGACGAAAAGCAGTCAATAAGTTTCACATCGATCTCTGTTTTCACACACAAGCTACACCTTTGGCAAACACACCGCCCTGCACAGACACACACCCAGCGGAGGTCAACAGCAGCGGTGAAAGCAGGCAAGATTATGTGCTGAGCAAACATCACTCAGCTCTTCAGTTAGGAATCGCTAAACAGGAAACGCCGCGTCTCAAGCTGGCAGCTGTTCGGGGCGCAGCAAAGGCCGACTTGTTGTCTTTATGCGCGTCTCGGGGAATAAGAGACTTCACCTGCCTGTGTTTCCCTTTCATCTCTCCTAGCGGGTGAATACAGACAAACAAATCACGGCAGAGAGGCATCAAAGTCGGGAGGGGGTTTGCATTTATTTCCAACGTCAGACAGTAAATACAGCTGCTCTCTTCTCCATCTCTGAGTGTAAACTCTTCTACAGCGAGCCGAGGCTGGAACGTTTTCCTGAATCTTGTGTTTATGCGTCTGTACTGGCTTTATGTTTCTGGGTGTCCACTGTCATAACACTCACATCAGTACGATCACTTATGGATTACAATAAAGTTAAATCACATACGGACAGTGCACACTGTCAATATGTGCGTCTTACAATAACACCATACTCAAAAACTAGCACATTTTGCATATTAAGCTTGCACATTAAGCTCTAGAAAATATTCACATACATTTACTGTGTTACTCTTAAACAGCACCAGAATATTGCATAAGTTTTTATAAAGACTACATTTTAGATTGTCAGTACCTACGTATTTGCATTGCAGTATACAGGTACTCGGTTATTGCTGGACATAAAGCGATTTAAATGTATTATTTGGGCTCGTTTGATACAGGGATTTCTTCTACTGTGAAGTTTAACCCTGGACAACATTTCAGAAAGATCATGTATTTAAAAAAAACTTTAGGAAAGGCTCCATTTCACCGACATATTCTGTTTAAATGTCAAGCACACCTTACATTTTTTAAAACGCGTATTAAACATTTTCAAATACTTTGCCCAGGTGTGTTGTAGTACCAAAAGGTTTGAAGGGTTTTAACTTTCTGTGTGGACAGTTGATGGCGAAACAAGAATAAAATGCAGACAGAACATATTTAAATCACAACATAGAAAAACAAATTGCATATATTTATATAGAAAAGGTGTCCAAAACAACACAGAAAGAAAGATCCTGAACTAATGAGATGGCCACTGATGGAAAGTGAACATTTTTTTTTTCCTCATCATCTCTCACCCCCTGTGGCTTCACCATCATCATCATCCTCAGTGTCTTTGGTCCATGTGCACAATGTCAAGATGGAATGTCAAAAATAAAGAAATAAACAAACATGAACAGATGTTTCCGTTGCTATGGTGATGGAGGACAAATCCGTGGTCGTGTGTGGAAGGGTGTACAGCGGCCATAAATTAACTGAAAAACAATGACAAAAAGTAAACAAAAATAAATCAAATGAATAAACAACAACTTGACTGAAATAATAAATTGTAAACAGTAAAGATTCAGATTCTACTGACGACTAAGTGAGTAGCTTTGAAGCATGCTGCGGTTAAAATAAACACAGACACTTGTTAGTGGGGGAGAAAAACAAGTGTGAGCCGTTACAACGACATTCAGTGTGATGCATCTGTCAGCATTTTTGTTTTCAAACATCACTCCTGAATGTAATCTGCAATGAACTTAAAAGCACAGACAAACAAAAAGGAAACTGAGGATCTGTAACTTAAACAAAATCAGAAAATGGAAGGTGAGTTTCCCACAGCAGCACCAACTGCAATGTGTGTGAGCAGCCACAAGATGGAGCTAGAGATCTGCACGTTAACATTTCTAACCTCACAGAGGAGCTGAGCAGAAGACGACATTAACCACAATTCATGGACAGTCCACACAACAAGTTTACAATACATTTTGAGGGTTATTTTACAACTTTCAACGCTTAATTTAATTTCAAATTCAACCTGCAGAGTTTTAAAGCCTGCTTGAAGTGACATCAATTTAAGAAATGGCTGCAAATAAATTAAGACGTCACAAGAATATGGAAACCTGAACGCACATGTGTCACTGCTGCACAGTTCAGTCCAAAAGCATGTGTATTAATAAGCAGCTACAACAGCCTCCGCTCCTCTGAGAAGGATTTCTACAAGCTTTTATAAGCCAGCTGCAGGGATTTGCTCCCATTCAAACACAAGATTATTGGTGAGGTCAGGCGCTAACGTTGGGTGATAATGCCTAGCATGTAGTCGGCATCTTATTTATCCAAAAAGACGTAGGGGGAGGAGGTCAAGGCAAGCTAACTGAAGGTCTAGCAGAGCAAACGGGGAAGGTCTAAACATACAATTCTGCAGCAAGTTTCAAGAGCAGTATTACTACCTTAAATATCAACGTCTACTGGAGCATTAAGATTTATAATAAATGGAACTGAAGGGCCAAACCCAAACTATGTGGACAGGCACATCTACAAATAACTGAAGGTTCCTGAACGCACCCTGAATCAATGACAAAAACAGGACAAACGGAAACTGGAATTCTTTCAAAATGTATTTTCCAAAAATTGAAAATCTTGGACAAGATTTTTCCAAGTGCTCCCAGATGACACCAATACTGAAAAAATATGGCTCTAGATACTACAGATAATTTGCTACTTACGTTTTAAATTTGTTTCTATACTACTCTATGTGCTCAGTTCAGTCTGAATTTCTGTTTGTCAAAGCTGAGAGAGTTTAGAGTTAGAGAAGGAATGTATAAAACAATTCCTATTGACAAGGAAGCAAATGCAACACAGTGACAGGTTTCTTGCTGATGATTACTCAACCTGTTATTCATCTCTGCAATGAGAAATAAAAAGTAAGCGGTACATGACTTGTAGTTAATGAGCTCAAACATGAAAAGCCAGCTTTTATACCTGTGCCACTGTAACCGCACAGTGCACACCATTAGCATAGCATTGTTGAAAATCAGCTTTGCCGTGCCTGAACGGAGTCCTGCTTCACCAATTTAAAAGCTTTTTACTGCCTCAGAGAGCGAGTTCACCGCCTCCTCCCTGAGTATCCTGAATAATTAGAGCGAGGCAAAAGGAAAGAGTGAAAGCACAGGAAATTTTAAGCTTGGGCAGGACAAAAAGGGGAAGAAGTTTCCTTAACATATGCCAAGCTTTTATAATAGCTGACATGCTTGTGTGTTGGAGATAGATCGACAACAGCAGAGCGAACACTATCAAAGGCTCATTAAGAATGCAAACGTCCTGCTTAACAGGGTCATATAGAAAAACCAGAAGCAGGTGAAGCAAATGTACAAAAGGGCCAGCATTTCAAGACTGAAGGTGAGAGGATTACTTAAAGAAAGGGTTAAGAAAAGCAGCTTCCTGTAATGGAAGGAAGAAAGAGGGCAGTGAGTGATAGAAAGGAGGGAATGCCTTACTTTTTCTTGTCCTTGTCTTTCTTGAGGGGCTGAGATAAGGACAGCGTCTCAGCTGCCACCTTCTTCCTGTTGAAGGCGTTCATCTCCTCCTCCAGGTCTCTTCGCTTCTCCTCCACCTTTCTTTTCTCCTCCTGGTGCATCCGCTTCAGCTGCTCAAACTTGTCGTGCAGCTGAGAGGGAGGAGACGAGGCGACGGACAGACAGGACGAGGACGGAAAGATTTGAAGGCAGAGTGGCAAAAAAAAAGACGCAGAGATATTAGAAGAGGAACACAAATACGTCTCAGTTTTATTCATCACTGCACTGATCAACACTTTTAACACCATAAAAGACCCAAAGAGAGTCTGCCTCTAATTCCGCAGCCTTACAGAGCCTTTTAGTCTGTTTTAGATCGTTGTTTCGGTTTTCCAGCCAGCAGTTCTGTACAGCCACACAAAAAACACGTAAACTCCACACAGACCCTAACCAGCTCTGAGATTCAAACCCACGACTTTCTAGCTGTAAAGCGACAGTACCGCCATGTGGTCAGCGGGCAGCGTTTTCCAGAAAAGCTGACCTTCTGTACAACAAAGTACCACTAAAGCTGCAATATGAACATTTAAAATCAAACATACTGTATAAATATAGGTAATTTGTCAAGACTGACCTCTCTCTCCTTTTCTTTTAGTTCTGCTTCCGTCTCTTTTACTTTGTTGACAAACATTTGCCGCATTTCTTCCTCTTTGCGCTGCAGGTCGCCCAAAAACTCTTTCCTCTTGGCCTCGTATGTTTCTTGAAGACTGCCGAGAAGAGAGAGTCAAAACAGATAAAAATAGATGATTGTCTGCAAACAATAGAGGCTTTCCCTGCTGCTGACAGACAACTCTCTCTGTGGTTGTGAAGTTTATGTGTTCATGAGTTTGCACACTTTCACTCTACCCACACGGTGTATGTGTTTCATGGCGTGTTTGTCTACTTCGTCCACTCTACCTGAACGGCTGGCTGTCAGGATCTGTATCTTTGAAGCCCATCTCCTCCAGCTTGCAGCGCCGGTACAGCTCGTAGTGGCGGGCATGTGTCTGCTCCCTCAGATCCTCCATGTTGACCCTGATCAGCATCTCTCGGAGTTTTACAAAGTCGCAGTGGCTCTCGTTCTCAACTAAAGAAAAAAAAGAACATATACCACGATTAGGACAGCAATGCCTTTACAGGCGATCGTCTTAATTATTTTGCCATGATGGACAGCACTGGTGTTGAAAAACTGGTTTTCATTGTGCTAATGAGTGAAATGTGCAGACATGTCTTGTTCCAAAATTCAGTCTTTGCTTCTCGCCGCCATTCGGTGTCTGGCTGTCATTGTCCCTACTTCTAACTTATTCTAACACCCCATCTGTCATGCTGTTAACCCTCCCTTTATCTTAAAAGCAGGAAATTATATCACATCTTGACAGGAATGTGAAGCAGTCTGCACAGAATACACCAGAGAGTTAGCAGTTGACTTGTATATACAAATATATATACTACTCTCTGTGATTAAATTAAACAACTGCTGTTGAAATCTACTTCATTTTTTTGCATTTTTCATGTTCAGTTTGTCAACTAGAGTGAACTCTGAACAGCTTCACTGAAGTTTCATGTCTGAGTGAGCCTCACAGTTAAATGACTCCATGGTGGGGAAAGGGCAGGAAGTGTTTCCTGCCTGACAGACTGACAGCGGGTGGGTGGGAGGGTTTGCCCTGGGCGTCATTCTCATTCTCTTGAAGCCTCTACTGGTAGGTCACTTTAGTCCATCACCAGAAAATGTTCTTTTTTTCCCCTGTTCAACTCAACGTCAGAGCTAAGGTCGGTAAAGAAAGGCTGAACCAATTAATCTGTTTCTATGCTGGATTTTAAAAAATGGAAAATGATACCTTAATGCACAAATAGCAAATAGTCATAGTGTCCACAAAGTTAAATTGAAGACTTTTTAGGACCTTTTCAATAGCACATATAAAACGTAATACTTGTTTCATGATCCAAACCAACCAATAAAAAGCAATACATCCATTTAAGCCTTTTCTTACCACAGGTTTGCTGTTGCCAAGTGAAACTCCACAAAGAAGGACTAAAAGCCCAACAATAATCCAAAAAATAAATACTTAGAAATAACATTACCGCTTATGGCAGGCAAGAGAACATATTAAATACCTTCTCATGTCTTTTTTGTTGTTTTTTTAAGGAAACTAAATGCTGCTTTTTAGGACTTTTCGAAACGTGTGTAGCCAGGATTGTTTCTGCAGGTTTATATTTAACAGTGTCCTCATC
Organism: Acanthochromis polyacanthus; assembly: GCF_021347895.1. NCBI lineage: Eukaryota > Metazoa > Chordata > Actinopteri > Pomacentridae > Acanthochromis > Acanthochromis polyacanthus. Next base: position 6,663,957 of record NC_067129.1, read on the forward strand.
AGGAAAAAAAATATCACTCCTTCATTTTCCTCGATAATACCTTCAGAGTCGAAATGGAAACTTGGAAAACTGCTAATTGCTTCTTGCTCTATCACCGACTATTTTAAAATTACAGCCAAACTTGTAAAGTTATAACCATCTGAGGCACCACAAAGAGCAGCTGCGGTCCAGAGCATAACTTGACACACTGGTCGACTAATGTTGGAAAAACTGCAAAACCACAAAGACACTATAAAAGATTGACTCAGTAAGACAGACGTGCTGCAAGTTAATGTCATCAACCTGTTGGCAATACTCAGGTAGATGCTCTAAAGATGACTTCAGTTGTCCCACATCTGGTGTGTGTGCTGGCCAAGGCCACGTGCAGAGCGAAGGCACGTGGCCTCTCAGGCATGAATCCCAGCATAGCAGCTGTAGGTCATGGAATGTATGTTGTGTTTAAATACCACCACAAGCTGTGAGCTTTGAGAATGTAAAGACAACAACAGTGACATTCAAAAGGCCCAATTAGCGCAGCCTTTAGCTCTTCGTGATGGAAAATAATGGGAAAGCAGCCTGCAGGGCATGATAGCGAACCAGCGTCGCACAACAAAAACGCAACACAATAGTGACAGTGTTTGGAGGACTCAAACATATGAGCCAAAAGACAAAAACAAAACAAAACATAAGCCTGTCCCCTTATTAGACTGGAACAAAAACACAAATGAATAATCACTAACTTGCCCTTCTTTACCCAAAATGAATTTTAAAAAATGTAAAACAGTAGTGGTAATGCAGCTGTATGAATCAGCAACTCGTATTTTTTTCTCAAATCTGGTGGTTAACCACACGCATCATTAGTGGAAGAACAGGAGTTTAAAAAAAAGAAACCAACAGATCTTTGGGGCTGCATCCAGGCTACTGAAATTGCCTGTTCATTTGGCATCTAATAGTCTCTCTGTACTGGACCCCCGCTGAGGGCTGAATGAAGGCCAATTCTCTGACTGACTGCAGCATTGAGCCCTCAAGACATCTGAGCACAGAGCTCTACTGACAGACAGACAAGAGCACTCACATGAAAACAGAAACACACAAGCAGAGGAGAACAGAGACATGGCTGCAAATAAATCTACAGTTATCAAACATAAATTAATATAGAAATCGCAAATAGCATGTTGACTCACTGAACATCAAAATGATCCATTTATCCTCAAGCTGAGCATCTGCTTCTGTATTTTTGATAAGGCTAAGGCGTACTTTACAAATACAACTACATAAAACACAAAAAAACAGTCACTGTAAAGCTATGTTGTATATAGTGTTACTAAATCTGGTAGTTTTGTGTAAGATTTTAGCAAAATGCACAGAAAATATGGAATAAAAAATGAGTATTTCACATTATTTCGCAATTCAGACTTTTACCATTTCTGTGGTTGGTCTATTTTAATCTATACAGACCTTCGGAGCATGAACTCCTAAAACAGGGGTGTCAAGATCCGTTCCTGGAGGGCCACTATCCTGCATGTTTTAGATGTTCCCCTCTTCCAACACACCTGATTCAAATGATAAGCTTATCATCAAGCTCAGCAGACGCCTGATAACGAGCCTGATCATTTGAATCAGGTGTGTTGGAAGAGGGAAACATCTAAAACATGCAGGATAGTGGCCCTCCAGGAACGGATCTTGACACCCCTGTCCTAAAACTTTTTACTCTCTAATTTACTTTCTTTGCCCTTGTACATTGTGTGGATGATGGAGTGTCTCCAAGGGTCGTGGTTTATTCTCTGCCTGCCCTTGACTTTTACTCGCGCATAAAGCTGCTGAGGACATATTCATCCATCCTATAACTACAGAGGACGCACGGATGACAGATGGGTTCTCATTAGCATCATTTAGCTGCTCTCAGTGAAATTATGTCAAGATGTTATGACATAACTGAATAAAATACAATTGCGTTAGTAACAGTAACTGACTAAAAAAGCAAAAAACTAACACAACAAATTGATGTTTTGATACAGTTGAAAAAATTGCTCAGATACAATGTCTACACATATTCAAGTACAAAGCTTTTTTCTAACCACAAGAACCAGCCTAAATTTACCTCCCAAAATGAAAACAACTGAGAATAAAATGCAAAGTCAGTGCTGCCTGACATTCATGTTCACATACAAGCACCTACTGCAACATGCGTGCACAGCGGAACAAACACCAGGGGTCTGCTACATGTCACAGATGTCTGGAGGTCACAGATAACAGAGCAACAAGATCCAGAGTGAAGATAAACACAGACACACTGAGCCCCTCTTCAATTACTCCTTTTGTCAGGAGACAGTCCTTCCTCTGTCTTTCTTCAAGTCAATGGAAATTTCTCATGACTCCTCAAGAGGTTACCATAACCCATCTATATGACATCTGGCAACCACAAACTGTTTCCACTGACAGAGACCCTCCTTTCAGTCAGCAACTTTTGTACAACACAGAGACTTCTGTCCTCCTCTGAATCCGTCTTCAGATACTGTAACAAAGTGTGTTATGTGACAGATGCACCATTAGTGTGGAAACAGGCCTGTCTAAAGAGGGGAGTAGTTTTCTTCATCAGATCTCATCAGTCCACACTTCTGTTGTGAGCCAGAGACAGATGATAGATAAGATAATTAGAAGCACAAAACAACGAAACAGAAGAACAACAAAAACAGAAACATATGTACTTTTGGATCTTACATGATATTTCCCACTACAGCATACCATTAGCTGTTTACTATAAATAATAAGGCAGCCTAATCAGAATTTTAGAGATGGCTCTGCTTTACTCTAAGTTTACCTACATGACTGGAGTAAACAATGCTTCACAATTTGAGAAAAATTATAAATGTAGAGTAAGCTACATTTTCTACTTATCCTCTGGCGCAACCCTATTCAGCATTTATAAACAGATTAGATGCTGATATTAAGAGCCAGTATTGGCTTTTCATATATTTTTCAGTATCGGATTCTTTTTTTCTTCCTAATTTAGAATTTGTGTCATTACACACCTTGCCCAGCAGAATGGACTCCGGCTCACTTATTTTCTTCAACACTGTCTGCAGCACATGCAGCAGAGCACATAACAATCTCAGCAGACGTTGGTGCGGAGTCAGGAGGTGTTTTCACTTTAACTGTTAATTAGTTTGTAAAATATGTTGCTGGAAAAAAATCAGTACTGATTGGGCTCTAATATAAATATTTGATAAAGTATTTATTGCACAGTAGAATGCAAATATGAACAGATATAAGGATAATAGACAGCATTATTATCTCTTTATGCACTTCCACCAATGGGTGACTATAGAAAGCAATATAATGACACATTTTTACCACACATTAATTTAGTTTGAAGTAGACAAATGTCTTTTTTACCTATTTTCTACTCATGGTTTTATACCTGTTTTTGTGACACCTGTGTATTCTTAACATTTAACAGAATTTAGGAGCTTTCATATCTAAACTCTTTCTCAGTAGCCACCTGTTAACTGCTGGTGGAGATTGATAACATTGGAGAAACATTTGTTACGATGTGGGGAAAAACCCAAAGACGTGCTCAGAGGAAAGCCGAGATAACTTTTTTTTTTCTGGACGGCACTAATCTGTCTTTTACGAGACAGGACTGTAGCATCATAGTGACTGATGGAGTCCAGAGGAATCTATCCCCCAGGAGACACGCACACAGCGGGCTTTATAAATAACCAAAGAGCGTCCTCTGAGGGTTGGGTAATGAGAGTGGTCAGTGGATAACAGAGAGAGGAAAGGAAGAGAGTGCGAGCAAGAGAGAAGTAAACCGAAGAGGAAGGAAGAAGGGAGGGATGGAGGGAGGAAAGAATGAAGGGTGGGAGGGTGGGGGAGAGAGAGAGAGAAAGGGAGCTCTCTGACAGGATAACTCCCATGTGACTAGTAATATTCTCACAGCACAGCCCTGTGTGACATTATTAAATTAAACTGTTTACCGTCATTGACAACCACAGAGGAATGATCTGTGGGAAACAAAATTCCCAAGAAACCTCGCACAACACAAGAGGTGACATCTCCATGGGCGATGCATGCAGGCCAACTTACATCAATATGAGCATGCTGTGCACACATTGAAATATACAGTGCATAAAGAGAGGGCAACAATAACAATATACATATCATAAGTACATTCTGACAAACACTGGCAGCTCTGCAAAACGATCTTTACTCACTCGTCCTTCATTTCAGTGTCACTCTGCATGAAGCCCCGCTTTCATCTGCGGACTGCACGCTGCATTAACAGGGCGGGTATAAATAAACAAGCAAACTGTCGGATGCACTCGTCACTCTGCCATGAGCAGGAAACATCTTTCATCAGGGATACTGACAGACACTGTTGAGTAAAGTATCCTCCAAACAACAGGCCTGTCCATTACAACAAGTGATATATTGCTTTTACTTATTGATGAATGTAATGATGTGTTTTGTCTGACAAAGATAGTTCATTTATGATGGTACATATAATGGAAAACTTGGCAAGTATGACATTTCAGTAAAAAAAAAATCTAAGTAGTTGCAGACTAATTGTCTTTGCAATACATCATTACTGTAGCTGTAGTTTTTGGCTGCTTCAGATGCCTCTCAGTTTGGCAGGACATCCACATGAACACTGAAACACAACCATATCCACTTTCAGAAAAAAGAAAGAAACCACTGTGAATGCAAACCCATACAATGGCAATATAAAGACAGGTCAAGCACTGACACTGCGCCTTGACTGTCTGAGAAGTATTTAAGTGCAAACATCTCACATCAAACAGTCAGCGTACATATGAAGTAGTCAGCATTGTCACCTCTCAGGACGTCAGAAACTAGTTAGCATTAAAAACTATTTTTAACTTGCTAAAGGTGTTAAGCTGTCAAACGTGTCACTTCCTAGTGGCACAACCACAGGAAAGTATGCTTCAAGACTTCTTTGTTGCTTCATGACAGACAAGAGAAGTCATCACTTAACAGTTTCTTTAGAGTTAGTGACTAGAAAGAGGTGGTAGAGTGATAATTAAATGCCACACAATGGAATGAACTCATATCGACTCTTTTTCTCTAGCTGAAATATATTTTTTCCAAGATTTGCCAACTAACTTGTGAGATTTGTTAATGAAATTGCGCTATGATAATAATGCACTTTCACTCTTTGACTTATCACTCTTCTATCAACCTCGAGATTGGAGGTAAACCACAACCGTCCCCTTAAGGGAATGTTGGCTTGTGAAACACAAACAGACACATCGTGATTGACTTTATTGTGAACCGTTCTCACCTTGCACAACACCCCAGGGGTACTGTCTGGCCCTCACTGTTTTGTTCCCCACTTTGACCTCTTCCACGCTCCCAACCACGGCAAACGGCAGATGAGCCTGCACAGAAAAAGTGGTTAGAGCGTTAAAAAGTGCAAGAGGGTCAGTTGTAATCAGAGCCATAACCAGGGGCCTCATTCCTGGCTTTCTCCATCCATTAGATTACATTTTCTTAGAGAGTTGTTTTCCTGTTTACTTCATGCCAATATACGTCACAGCGCAGTAACGGTTTTACAAGTGAAATTTCACTAGCTTGTTGTGTCGAACTTAATAAAAAAAATAAAAAAAAAGAGTAACAATTCAAACTTGTTTCAATTTGTTTGCAGACTCTTATCTTTCACAACCAGACCACACCAGAGTGGAGAGTAACCATGTTTATATACGAGCTACACCAGAGGTCTGTTTTAAGTTTAACATGTGGCTCAGTTGGGGCTGAGAGGCCTATTTTATTTAAGTGATTAAACACACACACACTTTATTATTGCTCTCAGAGCTCCTACGCCTCGTTAAGACCAACAGTTGGGCATCATAGGGGAAACATTGCCCAACACGCTACCTCAAAAATGAGATGGTGAGTTGAAACCAGCTGGCTGGTTGCAGCACAGAGGAACAAGCTGGTGAGTGTGGGCGCTGATGTAACCAACTATGAATAGATCGGGATACTGTACAAGGACAGTGCCTCAGAGAACCAAATGCAATCTTATTTATCCAAAGAGAATTTACCACTTGGGCATTTTTACATGTGTGGGTGTGTGTCTGAACACTGAATATATCATCGGTAATAACATTTTAAGAGGAAAATGCATTTGTGCCTGCACAACAGTCACTAGTTTATGTTTATTTATATTGCAGCACACAGCTTATTCTTAGTATGTTGTGGCAGAATTTGTAAACTACTAATGAACTGTGTTTTGACAAAAGGAAAATGTATAAACAAAGTGACAAAGCCTGTCAAAGAAAAAAGTGTGTTGTCATCAAGTTCAGACATTTCTTATAAGATAAGAAGTAATGGGACATGTTAAGCGTAAAACTATATTTAATGGATCTATGAACTACATCTGCAAATCTAGTATCTGCAAATTTTTATATTTTTTCAAGTAAACAGTCCTAGATTTGTGGGATTGCAAAGTGTCTACATGAAAAAAGCATTACTTTTCAGCATGTGTTAACAGCAAACATCATCATATGGTGCTGTTACCAGATGTGAACACATGGTGCTAAAAATGCACAGTCAACAGGCACGCAGATGTTTAACCCTGCAACACTAAAATAAGAGTCAAAGGTCTGACACAGCCTTTTTTCCCCCTCAACACGTCAACACCAACACCAGTTTAGGCACACGTTAGCATCTACCATAAGTGAATGAGAATACTAGTAACTTACGTTCATGGAGGCATTGATCTCGCTCACAGCTTCATCATCTGTGGGAAACTGATAGATCTGGACGCCGTTGCTCACCAGCTCACTCATAATCTTTATTTTGAATTTATGGAGCTCGCTCTTGGAGATTGTGTCCGCTTTGGCAATGATGGGAATTATGTTGACCTAAGGAGAGGGTGAGAAAAAATTCAAGTAGTGGGGTTAAATATGTGGAGCATCGCAGTGTTCTCGGTTTTACGGTTGAGTTTGCCAAAAATGCTGATGCATTCTTGTACTGAAAGCTGCTTGTGTTGTGCATTACGTAACGTCCAGTCTGACATGCATCTTCTTGCCTAATGATGATCATTTCTGACAGAACAAAATGTATCTGTTGAGCTCAAAGGAGTAAGATAGGAAGATGCTAAGGGAATCTATCAAATGTTTCTAGTGAGTTACAGACTGCTCACTTGACTTCTTTTTATTAGCACTTCACGAACAAACACTGTAAAAAAGCTTGATTAAACACACTGAAGTTATAAATGGCTGTGCAAGCATACAAGACAATACAAAGGAAAACTGAACGCTGATTAAGCTCAATCCCAACAGATACAATAAACAAAGAGCGATTATGAAAACAAACTAAGCTCCATTTACAATCACCAGCATATGTGCAGAAATAAACACCGTTTATCTACATTCCTCCGTACGACTGCATTACCCAAATCACCAACTGGGAAGATGGGGTGGACTCCCACAGTTTCAATCATCAATTCCACAGTGTGCCTCTGAGCAAAAAGCCAGAGCTTGTTAGGAGTCAAATTACAACCTCATCATACTTTACTGGATCATTAATTTGCAGCAGGGCAGCCACTATCATGCTTTAACCCTTATTTAAGAAACCATGTTCACTAATCACTATCCAGCAGCCTTGTATGGCCACTGAAGCAGATGGAACTTAATGGTCATTGAGGAAGGAGGGGACAGTCATATTTGTTCACTTCCCACAACTGGGTTTTCCCAGCTGACCAAAGAGCAGTCCCAAATAGTTCTTGGTGTTTGTTCTGAACAACTAGGAACACCAGCTGCAGCCACATTAAAGCAGTTCACATGTAAGATAATCACTGGAAAAAAAACAATTTGATATTTGTGGCACTGTATGCTTTAATCTTAGGACAAATATATATGTGAATGTGTTCAGTGGACATAAAAACCACGCTGAGCCTCTAAATATTTATAGAGTACTGCGGGGAACAATTAGCTGCTCAACTAAATTTTCAGAATGAACGTTCCCATAATGTGGAGACTTTGGGGAATGTAAACAAAGAAGTACAATGGTGCTATGCTGTCAGTTACTTAGCTTTTTCAACCTATATTTGCTGATTAATTGCCACCATTAAAAGTATACCAAAGTAACTGCTAGAATATCCACCAACGCAGTGGTAACAGGGATGTGCCCACAGCAGTAACTGGATTACTGAGACTAATGAAAAGTTAAAAATATGATGATTCTCTGGCAATTTCTACAGTCTTTTTTTCTCTGATTTCTAAGCTGGTTTACGGTCATTTATGGATAATGACATCCTTGGAGAGTGCAAAGTCACATTAAATCTAAAAACACATGCATAACGTCAGCAAACTGCAGTAATCAGGCAGCACGGGTTTTAAAGCGGCTCCATATGTTAGTCGTGTTGTTAAGTAGGCCAAATGGAACAACTAACCCCCCATTGTTATGGAACATCGACATGTAACTGTCCCCTCCGTGTGTCCCTTCAACTCAACTTCACTTTGAAAATCTCCGATCTGTAGCAAACTGGCCAAACAATCTAACCCAGAAACAGAAAGGGAGTAAGTAGGAAAACACCAATCACTCAAATGACAAGACTGATTGTAGCGCAAATTGTGGGACATTTTAAAGGTTAGCAGGAAATATCAATCTTTATTTGCCAAATGGCCACAGCAAACTGAATAATCTACATCCAAATATCTGATAATTAAAGGGTAATAATTTCCTCCCATTCAAAAAAAGCAAGTCTTGATTTAAAACAAAGTAAGCCTCTTTCAGACTTATCTCCTTTCCTGCCTTCGTCCACCAGAAGCCACATTCCCTCTGCTGGGCCTTCAACCATCATGTGCAGGGAGGGGTGATTTGTACCCATTTACAAGAAAAACACCATTGTCTAGGCTTGACAGCAAAATCTACAGACTGAGGGAAAAGCTGTTTCTGGTCCGTTTCCCTACTTTTTCCTGTGACAGGGCGATCTGGCAGAAAAGACAGCTCTGTTCATTTATCTTTGGTTTCCAGATAAAGCTTGATATTCACAATACTACTTTCTAACAACACTAGAACTGCACAGAAAGCAAAAATGCAACTGTGGATGGAATTTTAGCTCCCATTAAATGAGTCTCAGTGAAATGTGAAACTGAATGTAACACTTGTTTGACAATTACAGTACAAAACAATAAGTTGAATAATTGATTGACATAAATTAATCACCATCAATTTGATAATCATTTTTCATTTTTCCCTTTCAAATGTGAATATTGGCTGATGTTCTCAGCTGTGTATTTGCATACATTTTGGTTTTAGACTGAAAATGAGATTAAACAAAAAAAACTGAAGCTGCCACTTTGGTGTCTGGAAACTTATGGCGTTCATTTTTAATTATTTTTGGCATTTGAAAGACCAGATGGAATCAGTTAGTTGAAAAATAGACAGTACAATGAAATGACTCATTGAATTGAAAATAACTAATTGTGAAAGCGCTAATTTATCTGTAAATTGGCTGGGCCTTTGTCAGGTAATTTCTGTGGTAACCCTGCAGACATAGATGGCCCAGAAATGAGAAATAACAGAGAAAACTACGAGATGCCGATTCTTTTTCGGTTTACAACTGCTGCCAATACTGTCTGAGAGACTGTCTAGAAGGAGACCACTGCATAAAGCCCATTTGCTCTGTAAAACAAAACAGCGTCGCAGCCACGCTGTGGTCACTCATCACTGGCTGGCTTTCAGATATAACAGCGGTCATATTGCACATTGTGGAATGATTGCTGGGACGGAGCCACTGAGGTCAGAGTGCTACTCACCATGACCACCCACTCAGGCTAGTCCATTGTTGCACTCACAACACTGTAAATCATTATCAATAAAAGTGTCTGCCAACATTGCTGTTATTTTACACTTGAAGCACTTTCCGATGCTGAGGAACTGAAAGACGCTTGTGAGTAACTAAAATGTCCCTGGTAGGCACACTGGAGGTTCACAAGAGACAAGAAAGGGCCTCATAAAACTGCAGGGAGGTTTAGCTGTGGTAAGCTGCTTTTCTTTCACTCATATTGCTGGGAGTGTAGTGCGGTAGCTGCTACAAGATACCAAACATTCATCTCATGTGAACAGCTTTGATGTGGTTCATGTGAAGCTATAGAGATACTATATTTAGCTCAGGTAAGTTACCATGTGTTGGTTTAAAGCAGGGGTACAGAGACTTGGCTGCGTTTGCTGTGGTGGTTTGGACGGTGTCAGGAAGACAGTTGGCAAACATAGCGTGCCAGGGTTTGATCGCTCTGTTGGCTGGTAAAGACAGCACAGAGGCTCAGTGGTCAGCGCCTTCGTCTCACAGCAAGAAAAGTCCTGAATTTGGATCTCTATCCTTTCTGACGCTTGTGTAGGTTTCCTCTAAGGTCAAAACAGCATTCTGGTTTCCTTGTGGGAATCATTAACCATAACAGATGGCGAAAATTGTGAAAAATTGAAGCATTGAAAAGAGGTAATTAAACAGCAACCAAAATATTTGAGCAAAACACAATGTTTTTTTGTTATTTCCGTAATATATGAAATCAAATGTATGCACGTGTAAGACCTGGAAAATCGAGTTTAGAGTCACAGTGTATTATTTTTTCTTCTCATAAAACTATTAACTGCCCCTTAAGAGTGACATTTGCCTGAGCAGTCATTCTTCTGAATAGTATCAGGAGACATTTGGCAGAAATGTGCAGCCATGCGTTGATAGCTGGCAGAGGTAAGTCAGCAGGCTTCGGTCACAAGCTGACCATCTGCTTTCTTCTGGATGTATGATCATTGCATCAATGGAAACAAACAGGGCTGTAGCCGACACTTTGTCATTTTTACAGCAGTGCTATCAATAGCTTTATATAGACTGAAATACTGTGGAGGCTGTAAATAAAACCCCTCAGGTTGAAACGCTTTAGGTCAGACTGAATGATGTAACAAAATGTGGATAGTGAACCTTTTAATGCTGTGACTTGTAAAATCATACAAATGTGCACACACAAAAACACACAACAGCTTTTTGTCATCCACATGCAGGTTTCTCATGCTAGGTGCTTACAGATGTCAAAGCCAAAGATGGAATGAAATGTGGATGTTTGCTGACCACAAAATATTTCATACTTTCCCAGCATATAATAGTCAATAAAATCCCGAGCGTCTTTTTCTCTCGTTGCCCCTGAGGTTAAACAAGCTCATACAGAGTAGAAGACACAAATCTTTGCATCGGGATTTTAACTGCCTCTTTCTGTCATTCTTTCTCCTCTGGGCTTTGTGAATATATGCTTTAAAATGTTTCAAGGATCTCCTCCTTTCCTGAAATTCCCATGAAACCATGATTTATTATGAAAAACTGGCATATTGTTTGTGTTACTACTCTAAAACATTTCAAAATCCTTTGCTTAAAATAATCAACTATATATTTCTTTGTATTAGAAAGAACTGGAACTGGTCAGAGGCATAAGCAGCAACATAAATCACAAAAATTCACTCATTATCTACTTATATATAAATAGTAAAATTGTAAATACAACACGGCTCTAACTTTGACCTAAAAGTTGATTTGCTGGTTCTTTCTGACTTTCCCACTACAAGTTATACTCCTTTTTCCACGCTCCAAGTGCTGCTGTGATGAGATTTTTTTCAACCAGTTATCTAAGTGAGGCAACACCAGTAATTGTATCCGCAGTGGGCTGCACTTATCGGATGCATGGCAAAACACACATCAACCAGCCAATAATCTGTGTCGCAATACTCACACAAGCGCAATGAAAAACCCACAAATCAATGTGTGTTTGAGTGTGACTATTGACTGGTATGAAGCTGTGTGTTGACCTGTAAACATGTAAACTACAAATATGTCAAACTGGAACTCACATGGAAATGATGAGGATGTATTTCAAGACTAAATAATTTGATTTAACTGTCTTTTTACATATAAGAAATTGAATAATGGCATTGGTTTGCTTTCTTTACACAGAAAATCTAATATTTTGCACTTGCACTATGTAATATGTTAGCTTTTAGGTAAGAAAATGTTCATAGAGGGCTGCTAAAGTACAAGCATGACCCCAAAGATTGCCGTGTGAACTCTTCTTGAAATCCGACACAATGAGAAGGAAACTTCCTTGTTCACCAGAACATTTTTCTTTTACCTTAACAGGTTTGGGAGACAGAGAGCCCACGCCCTGGCAGACAGATCAGGGATCTCGAAGTCTCAGTGAAATTCACACCAGTCACAGTCAAAGGGAGGTCAGATTACAGCAACCACTATTATTCAAACAATGGGAAAGGACCAGGAGTGTGTGCGTTTTGCCACAGGGGAAAGTCAAAACATACATACGGAGGTGTGTCTGTCACTTTTGTGTACCTTGCTGTCCAGTTTTTTCATTGTGACGAGGTCCAGGGACTTCAGGGAGTGTCCTGTCGGGGCGATGAAATAAAGACAGATGTGGATCCGGGTGTCGTGGTAGTTAAACAGCGAGCGCTTGATCTTCAGCTCTTCCTGGAGATAGTTTTCAAACTGAGTGTCAATGTAGTCAACAATGGGCTTGTAACTGTGGAGAGAGAAAAAGGGAAACTGTGAGGATTTATGTCTGTGGTAAAAGCAAAATATTTGTCTTCTTATTCATGCATTGGTAATGAATCTAAAAGGAAACATGGACTTGACGCTGGGGAAATAAACTGAGCTGCTTATGTTTTCTGTAACTGTGTGATCTGATTCAAAGCCAAGATCTCGGTCTTGAGTTGTTCAGCTTATGGAAGTCTGGTAGAAGCTGATCACAGTGGCTGCAAAACATTCTGTCTTGTCTCACAGAGCTGTGCCGTGGGAGCCCAGAGTGTCGCCGGTGAAACACATCGCTGTGCATCACCGGCATGAAAAAAGGAGACCAGTACTCTAGGAAAGCAGCAGATACATTTATAAACAGTGCCACTCATTTTCTTGGAGTATATTTGGCAGAGTTATCAGAACCTATAACAAACATCTATTAAAATTCACCTATCAGTGACATACCAGGGTTGCTGCACTGAAAAAGATTATCCACCCTTATAAATTAGATAGATAATTATTTTTTCAATTACGACACAAAAGCAACACGGCATTCCATTTAATTTCCCTCTAACATACCTGTAGTTCTAGTGTTAATGTCAAACAATGAGACTGTAAATGTTTTACTACCAAATTGTGACTTTATCACAGCTGTTACATCATAAATGTCAATACATGTTAAAAACAAACCTTTATTAAAATGGCCTTATTTTTGGTCTGTCAAAGATATTGTTAATTTCTTTTAACACCTAAACAGTCACTAATTTGATTAGGTAGGTTATGCGACAATTCAAATATGCTTTATGTCACATTCATGCCAAGTAGTATATTTTAGCCTGCAGCTTTAACTCATTTAAATTACAACAACAAGACCAATAGAAGCCAGGAACATTCTTAATAAAGTGCATCTGCTGCCAGAAATGAAGGTCGCTTTTAACTGGTTCATCATTCACCACAGATAAAAGCCCCACAGTCATAGTTTGGATATCATGAAACCACTAGTCATTTTCAGACGATGAATCTCTGCAATTATGATAATTTGTTTGTGATCATATGTGTTTGAGACATTCGGTAAATTTGTCTGCCATCCACAATTCTGCCAGCATTGAACAGACATTGCTGTAGTTCCCAGACAAACTGCATTATTTCTGTCATGTTGCTAGAGAGATTCACAAGCAAACATGTTTACAAGCAACTGCAAATAGTGTCAAAAGTCTGATACATCTTGAACCCATATTCAGTCACACAGACCCCAAACCCTCTGTATATTTGCTCCCCAGGCAGCTGGGGCTCAGGCAGTAGGGGAGGTTGTCAGCCAATCGAAGGTTCCCTGTTTCGACCCCCAGACCCTCTGATTGTCCTAGGGCAAGACACCAAAATAGAAGCTGCTTCTGTCAGTGGTGTGTAAGTGTGTAAATGAGAACCATTGTAAAGTGCTTGGAGCACTGCTGAGGTAGAGAAATGCTTTGTAAGTGCAGACCATTTAGCTCACAGAGCCTCAAAGTGCCTGAAATGTAACCCACATCCTCATGTTTAAGAGTAAAAGCGTCAATATTTGCTTTTGCCTTTAGAAGTGAGAAGAAACTCTACGACTCTTAAACAAGATGAGCTGAAAATACACAGCTTCAGAGATATATGGACAGATTTTGTGACACTGTGTGCCAGTACAGATGGCAAACTATGGCAACAAAAGCAGACTTTATCAGGTTAAATTCAAGTTGAGGGCTTCAGTCTTGTCAACTGTTCCCATATAACACACAGATCTTTACCAAATCGGTCGGTTAACATGAGTATTACACTATCTTGTCTACTTCTCAGCACTAGGATGTCCCACATTACTGAGATTTTACAGCTCAGAGTGAAACATAAGTCAAAAATGTATCTTATTCCTCAGCCAGGACCATGTTTACAGTCATCTGTCCTCTCCTTTCACATCTATCTTCAATCTTCTCTGTGGAATGCACCAACTCTGACCTTTTGAAGCTCTCTCAGTGTGCATTTACAGTCCGCTGCAGGGTCTGTCCTTTAGCACGCTGGTTTGTACGGCCTACACAGAAAGCTGCTATCAAAGGGCGTGAGAGTGCAGCTTGCTGGCTAGGCCACAACAAGTACACTTCATACCGCAGCTGAATGTTAAAAAAATAAATAAAAAAATCAGCAACTTCCTCTTTATATCTCTCCCACCTCGTGCTATTTCCATCCCACGGAGACAAGAAAAATGTACAGAAGTCTGGAGTGATTCTAGTTTCTGTCTGTTTCTCTCATTTGTATCCCAAGGCAACATTTCAGTAAAACTATTGTATTGTCTCTTTGCAAACAGAAAGCAGGGTTTGGACAGAAATTAACAGGAAATGCTGTTGTGACAGCAGAGATGAGTCACATGGAAAACTCAAAGAAGTATGTTTTTCACACGTGTGCTCCAAGAATCAGATGAAGAGAAATGAACTCATGGGGCAATACATTAGGTACTATAAGCCAGAATATTTCAAAACAGTCATGATGCGGTAAATGCCACCACTGCCAAGAATCATGCCGTTACTTGTCTTGATTTGATCTCAGTAAGCATCGTTCTGGTGATTAGCAGGTCAGGAAAGGTAAAGGAGTCAGGCTTAAAATGAGGTAAACATGGTTGAGTCTTGTTTAGATATATTCTTTTCTTTGCTTTATTGTATGATGAACCTGTAACTAGGACTTGCTTCACGCTGAATGAGAGTAATTATTAAATTTATTTGCAACCTATACATCCAATAATCTTCAACAAACGTAATCATCTTTTACCCAAAGGCTCTAGACAGCAGTAAATCACCCAACACCATTGTTACCAAAAACTTTCAGCGCTTTAGTCACATCACTGTTGTAATATCATTAATTATCGTTTGCCAGTCCTCACCTATCCTCCTTGTTGATCTGATCACCGAAGCCAACAGTGTCTACAATCGTCAGTTTGAGGTGGACGTTGCTTTCTTGCAGGTCGTACGTTCGCGGCCGCAGATACACGCCGTTCTGGTAATGGCTCGCCTCTTCGTTCTCGAACATGGTGTTAAAGAGCGTGTTCATTAATGTTGATTTTCCGATGCCGGTCTCCCCTGTGAATGGATGGAGGCAGAGAGGAACGAGACGTGGAGAAAGAGAGGGAGAGAGAGAGTTAAATTACACAGTCACCGGGGAGCAATTCATCAGCTTTCAGACACGGGTTTTTATTGCAGGAACGCAACAGAGAGGCCCGTGTATTTCTCTCATGTCAAGGAAAACAACATGATGCCGCTATTTTTACAGCTAAACATGTTGTTTAGAGGGAAGTAAATCAAGTAGAGATTGGGGGAAAGGGACTCTGGAGAAATGTTGAGTACTTACAGCATTGCGTTTGTGCGAATGGCTGCACACAACATACATCACATTTTGTCATTACACGAACAGTGTTTATTACTCACCTACACACAGGATGTTGAAGCAAAAGCCCTGCGTGACTGATTTACTGACCAATTGGTCAGGGAGGCTGTCAAATCCAACATGGCCGCCCAAACTTAGGTTACGCTTCTCTTCATTCTGAAAGACACAAAACAAAACAAACCATTAGAAGTCTGGTGCATGTGAGGAAAACACATGACGAACACATTAGTCAGGAGTAGGAAGAGCTGGATGGTACAGGCACCGGAGCACTCACATTCTTCTGCAAATAAACATCAAAGACCCTCTGTTCATTCTGTAGATGTAAAACCCCTCTACCACATTATGAGTTGGGTAATCAGGGGCTGCTGGAGGATGAGCTTCAAGAATAATCCTTCATAAGCATGAGGAACTTAAGACCTTTCTACACAGGGAAAAGTGGTACTTTAAAAGACGCAACCAGGGAAAGTATGTCATTCAACCATTTATTATGGATGCTGTATGGAAAATATATGTCATCAGCTAGGAGTAAAAGTTACTTATAAAGTTGCAAGATGTAAGTTTAGCTGCTCTTCACAAAAATAAATCAACACTTCAAAACTACTCCTTTCTATTGCTTCAGCACTAGTGGGTTTTCACAGACACAGTAGTACAAGCAATGTGAATAAATGATATCTAACCACTTATGTTAATTTAGCCACTACATCATCATCATCCCAATACAAACACTTAGAACTGTACAAGCAGCACCGCCAAAACCTGCAAGCAAGGCCAAAAATGATATCCAATCACCACCGTAACTGTAAATTGGTACAGAGGCCGTGCACAACCACTTTGTAATCAATGTGGATTTAGAGGAGAGCATCCTGGAACTGAAAGTGAAAAGATTTCCGATAGACAACAAACCAAAGACTGGCAGACAAAACTATCGGGTTGTAAGCATTTTCACCTTTGATCTGGCTTGTTTAACCGATCTGTGCTGAAAAGGAGTGCTAAAAGCTGTAGAGAAGGGAAGCAGACAGCACCTTGAGATGAATGGGGCTACTCGATCTCATCTGGCTCAGCCACGAAGGACTGCATACTTGAAGGCTGATGTCACCGAACACAGGCAGCCTGAGAGCCGAGCAGAGCTCAGCTGAACGCAACCCAACCACTGAACTGAGAGGTGGAGGCAGGCTCTGAATGCACAGTAGATGACTTATAAACCTGACTGAACTGCACAATAAAGGGATGAGCAATGTGTGTGTCTGCAGGTTTCAAGGGGGGTAAAAAGAAATGAGGCTTAATGTGTCAGACAGCACAGCTGGAGTAATCTGACATGAGCTGAGCTGCTGCATATTGTGAGTTTATTAGAGAACATTAACACATGCAGTTAGTAAAACTTTCATCGAAACAAGGAAATGTATTTAATGGCAAGCCAGGTAGAGGCACACCCACAGTCAAAAACTTGACAATACCTTTTAGGCTGCTGTAGTTTCCTATGGAACAACACATTTATAGAAATGGAAAAAGCTGTGCATTAAGTAAGCTTGTGTGGATGACATATTACATTTAGAGAGATGCGAGAGAGAAGGAAAAAGCTCCAGTTCAAAATTTTCATTGCAGCTCTTTATCAGTCTTTCAGTTTCCATTTGTAAATGATATCTAGCTCTTGTTGCTGTGTCTCCATGCACTTATTGTAAGTCACTTTGGACTGAAGCATCTGTTTGATAAATGTAGTTTGCAGCACTCAGGACAAGAAAAGGAAGAGGCAGTGGCTACTCTTTGTTTGTTACTCACTGTAAACTCAGAGCTTGTTAAGCGACATTAATGCTTCCCTGTGGTATTCGGCTTGCTGAACGCAGCTCGTAGAAATATTCAGATAGATTACTGGAGGGGGAGGGTGTGGATTCTGGTATCGTGCCTGGAAGGAAACCAGCGCAAAGACTCTCTGGATTCTTGAGTAGAGTTTAAAATAGGAGAAGCTGATCATTTATATAAGCCTTTATTTACATGGGAAAAGATAAATAAAGGCCTGCACGCTCTGCCCGGATCTAAAACACAGCTGGTAATGAGGTTCATCGTTCAAGGGCATCTTGAAAACATTTTTCGTCCTCGTGAACTTTTCGGTCTTACTCTATACTTTTAAAAATGGACATTTCAGTCACAAGCTCACTTCTGGCACCATGCCATGTCTATTCAATTCATACCTGGTTGGTAGAAAAGCGTAGCAAAAGTCAAGCTTGAAGGAACTCTTCTACCTTGTTTCTGTGGGAAATGCTCCAAACTCACCAAACCACAACGGTGAAACTCTCACATTAAGAAAAATAACAAGGATTCTGACTTGAGATAATTCTGGGTTCGCCTCCTACACTGAACCAGACCAAGCTGTCAGAAGAACATAATCTTTGTGTATGAGTGGGTGACACACAAGAAGCAGATGAGTCTGTGACTGAAGGCCGCAAAGTGAGCACGCCGACCTGACCAACACTTTTATCTTTCAGGATCAGACAGGACAGAACTGCAGACGTGGACACAAACTCCCCGAGCAGTTACTTGACTGACTGAAAGAGAGAGAGTGTGTGCACTGGACTGACTGGTAGAAGAGGTACTCAGATCCTATAGGACAGTAAAGGTAGCAATACAGCAATGTGAAAACACTCCTCTGCCAGAAAAAGTCCTGCAATACAATGCAGCTTAATTAAAAGAAGTACTTTCAGTTATGCATATTTAGTCATTGCTTTGCATTTATAAAAAAATATTTGGATTCCAGCAAAATAGTAGGGCTGGACCCGAATATCCGAATATTCGTTCGCTACGGCACCATCCGGATATTAATTATGGTATCCGAATATCCTTCGGCCCATTTCGGCTCATCCCGCCGTGTTCTTCGGCTCATTTCGGCTCCTCCATTCGTGTTTGTAAACACCACCCGAATGGCCGGGTGGCTGCCGACTCTGACGTCACGCTTCACTTCATTGCATAAACACAAGACAAGATGCTGAAGACCGGTGTTTGGGAATTCTTCAGTTTAACTAAAGAATAAACGAGGGCAAAATGTGGACCCGGGAGATCAGACTAACGGATCCGAATATTCGGGCCGTCTCCGCCGCGCCGCCGTGCGCACCCCCCTCCCTCCCCCCCGGTCGGACGGACGTTACAGGGCGGAACGAATATCCGGATATTCGTCTTTAATAGGGCCCGAATATCCGGAGGCCAGAAACCACTATTTGGGCCAGCCGTACAAAATAGGTTAGATTAATCTGACTGGACTGATGGTTTTCACTTATAAAGAACTCAAAGGCAGGTTTTTGATGGCATAATAAGAAGCAAACTTGGTGCAATAAACAATTATAGAGGATAAGGTGTTTTGGATGAAACCCCTTAATTTCCAAAATGTCTGCAATCATCAGCTGTAAAACAATGTAATGTGGTAAAAATTATTTATTTACTTTTGAAATGTAGTGGAGTCGAAGCATAAAGTTGGATTAAAATGAAACTGTTTATAAAAAGAATTGAAAGATTTCGCTTGCATTCAGTCTATTTTTTATGTATATGCAATATGTGAAACCTAATATCTCTACTTCTGGTTATTTTGTTGTTTTCACATTGACTGAAGGAGTTCACTGTACATTCTTCAAAATCTTGAGTAACTGAAAACCAACTGGATCTCAACAACAATGTGCAACAAAGCCTGAAACAACCCTGCTTCAATGAGTTCCAATACATTTACATGGAATGACAAGAGCATAACAACAGCCATCAGCAAAGGAAATGAGTGAGGGAAGCTATGAGGCATCCATCTGTCCACCCACCCAAGTTAGTTCAGAGAAGAGAAGAGAAGAGCAGCAGCACAAAGTATGACAGGAATGAAAAGCTTCTGGTTAACTGTTCCAGAGTGAGGAGGCAACACGGTTCCCAGGCCATCGTATCGCCAGGCCAGGCAGGAAATGGCTGCAAAGAGGGGCCCCAGGTGGCTCAAAGTGAAATGAGGCACAAACAATAACGGCTGGTTCACAACAATGCATGTTTGTAGCTGGCCGGACTGGAATAGGCCTTTATTTCTGAAGGCACTCTGGAGGGTCACAGAAGGAAAAGTAAAAGTCTATGGAAGATTTATTAATAAATGAATAATGCTGAATTCCAGATAGCTGCTCCCGTTTCAGGGCTCTGGTACTGTGCAAGCTAGCTCACACTGTCACATAAATAAACCAGAGCTAGTGTTCATTTTACGTGACACCTGTGCAAAATGTCAGCTGCAAAAAAGGCCTTTAAAAGCAGATATAAAGTATTCCTAAAATGTAAACAACAGGTGTTATGTTTCTACAACTTTATATTCTTGCAACAGATCCAGATACACAACTCTTGTACTAAATATGAATCAATCAAGACATGTATTTTTAAGATATAATGCAACCTCGCAGTGTGACTTTCTACAGAATGTGAGGACTTTTTCCATTGTACGTTGGCCAGTATGTCAAGCTATGAATGTTTAAAATAACAGAATATTATGATGAACACCAATTGAGACAACTGTTCTAAACACATTCTTTCACCACCATCATGCTTTAAAATGTAACTAGCATTTCAGACTCTGCAGTAATAAGTGAATCCCCTGGCAGCACTTTGACATCAGCCGTGACATCAACTCTCCTAAAGGTCCAAAAACTATGTGATGCAGATTCAACGTGACATAAACTGAGGCCAAAACAGAGATCTCAGCTCATCACGCGCCCGTCAGTTCACAGAAACATTTTGGAAACCGGCCCTGATCTGGCCTGAAATTCAGCCCTTCTCTTCCTCTGCAGACCCCTTCTTGCTGCCTTTCTATTCCCTCTCCTGCTGCCTTCTTGCCCTCTGGCCTCCATCCCCACCTGACTTGTGTTTGACTTGTGTTTCCAGCTTGTGTCTGCCTCACTGAGCCTCCACCTGACAGACAGACAGACGGCAGCAACCTCACAGACTGAAGCACACACAGCTGTGGCTCATGTTTGTGTGTGGGGAGGGAATATACTGAGGAAAGGCTTCAAATATTTACAATGACTCGAGGTGCACTTTGTGTAGGACTAGCTTCCCTTAAATGCCATGTGTCCATGTTAAACTTTAAAGAGGACAGGTCAACTGAAGATAGTATTCCATATTTTGAAAAGACTTTTGTTTTGTCCTTCAATCACTTTGGTTGCCATTTTCTATTTCTATCTATATTATACAGGCTTGTTGTTGTAAAGACAGACCAGTATAAATATTGCATGTATATTACAACAAGTTTCTTCAAGCTAGTGTTTTCTTTTTTTCTTTTTTCTTTAAACAAATAAGAGCTGAACAACAACAGAAAAACTACCACTTGCTGGTTCCCGCTTCTTAAATGTGAGGTTTTGTTTTTTGTCTATCTTTAACATTATTCTAAACTGTACATATTCTTGGTTTGGACTTTTCGCCTAACAGGAAATACCATCAGAAGACATCACCTTGTGTCCTGACACAGTTTGATGTGCTATTTCCCATTGTTATTCTGACATTTTAAAGTGAACTGACTGAGAAAAGTAATAGCTTATTGCAGTCTTGCATAAGAGACGTTGACTCTTTGGGTTGTGTCTTGAGTAACTTAAAACCAGTTTTGGACTTTAATGAGTTGATAATTTCGTGCCAGCAAAATAACATTGTTTTTAAGTAATGAAAAATACTATTTTACTGAATGACATGTTTTGTTTGACACTGCATTTAAATATTTTTTTGGTAATCACTTGACTTTGTTTTCTTACATTTGAATTTGACACTAACGACAGTAACTGCAGTTTATATTTACACTGAATTGAAGAATTTGTACTTAAACTGCAACCTATATAAGATGTGCACATCAAGGATTCAAGCTTAACTAACATGTTCCCATCTCTGGCCTCTGAAATAAAATGTCTGGCATTTAAAATATGAAAATTTACTTCATGAAAACATGACTTGCAACTGTATTTTCACATGTACTGTAGTCAGCTAGTTATTAAAGGATGAGTCATCCTGTTAGCCTATTTCAAGTTAGGGAAGTGCAGATGCCAGTTTGGGGGCTTCTTGATACACTATGGGCCTGATTCAACTTAGCATCTGTGGGGGGAGGAGATCTCGTGCTAACTGCGACCTCAATGACAAACCCACACACACATTCAGTACACTTTAGATGAAGCGGCTGCTGACTGGTGCTTCCTGCCCAACGACGGACACGTAGATTCATGAAAGCGAAGTGTGATTTCTTTTCAACTGCCTCCATGTCTGCACTAGTAGAAAGCACTTTTGCTATCTGAAAGGGTCATTTTTGGATTAATTCACATTATGACTTACAGTTAAAAAGATTTCATCCTTAAAAACAAGACATACATTTGAGGGAGCAATATTGTGAGCTCTGACCACACCTTAACTTTTTGCCCTTGTGTATTGCAGTTTTCCTGCAGCTACTTGTGCTGGCAGTGATGCAGCAATGGTAAAAATGTTGACGGTTGAGATCTGGATGACATGTGGGCCATCAGGACTCCACAACCACACAGATAAAAACTAGTTTTTCCTTTTAGTTATCTTATCAAATATACTTGTTTTTCCTCTTGTCTCACATTAATGCACATTGGTTACTGCTCAGCCTCACAACTCATCTATGCCCAACAGGAAAGACAAAAAAAAAAAAAAGTGAGACAGATGGGAAAGGAGACAGGAACCATTTTATGAGACAGATGTACAGCGCACTCATCTTTACAGGGCAGTTCAAAAACACACCGTTTCCTTACAATTACCGAGCAAAGGAAGAAAATGGGAGAAAGTCTAATTTAAAAAAAATAATTATTTGTTTAGTTCTGTTGGCTATCTTATCAGCCACAAGTCCAAATCTACATAAATCAGTGTTGAAACAGGCCAGAATCTGGTTAGCTGTGCTCTCTTACATGCGTGTTATTGCTTTCATGCGTGTTCAGTAAGATAAAGGCATTCTTGCTTCAAGATCTGGTCTAGTTATGCGTGCTACTGAATGCTGTTGGCACAGACAACATCAAGAAGGCGAACTTGATTTAATCACAGACTGCACACTTGAAAAAATGTGGATCCCAGTAGAGAGCACTTTAAGTAATAAAATCTCACTCTGAGGTATCTGTGGAACTCTGGAAACAAACTCTGACAGAGAAAAACTCTGGGAACTGAGGCGTAGTTATTATTTTGTGTAATTTGTTGAGATGCAGTGTGTCCTGTCTTCATTTAATTTTGCTAAGACTGATTGATAATAGAAAAAAATAACAGCAGGGACTGATTATATAATTCACACGCACATGTAATTGTGACTTGTGAAAAGAGAAAGCCAATCCATTTTGCTCTATTTCTGGCTTTGTTGTTGATATTTACTGACATCAGACTAACTGAATTTGCAGGGCATGCAGCGTTCTGAAGTGTAATCTGTCAGATAAATGACTGTGCCTCTCTGTTACTTTTTGTTTTGTTGTCCACTCTGCCAGCGCTGGCAAAGTTAAGTCAGGTTTGACTTGATTTGAGCATTCAGATTGCTTAGACCCTCGGCCAAACAGCCATGAGGACAAGATAATAATTGGAAAAAAATGCGATGTGTGACTGCATGCATCTATTTTTTACTGTTACAATGTATGTGAAGCAAATAAGGCATTCAAATTCTGGCATTTTCAGTTGTAGAGTCAGCTTACCACAAGATAAATGGCTGCTGATGGATTCACTGGGAGATACAGGGAATAAACTTGGGAGGTTATTAGACTGTCTTTACCTTTTAGTTCATCCTGTTCAACAGCTGTTTAGTGTGGACTTCATTTTGTGTTTCTTTCACTGACGGACAAATACTACTGCCTCAAAATCTTTCCAAGACGATCTGAAAAGCTATTTTAACCTTAGTGCACCAACACTTTGAGAAACTCTGTCCTATTCTATAGATGGATATTGACTCATCACAACAGAGGCAGCAGCTCGGCTGTCATTATTCATCTGTGTTACTGGGTTTGACAAACTTGCCTCGAGGCAGTTCTGGCCTGTATGTTCTATATACAGCTGACAACACAGAAGGAGCACAACAGTCGCTAAACTTGAACTACGATCTGATCTGAACAACATGGGAATGGTTTGCTTTTACCTGCCCGAGGAGGTGTATAAAATGATAAAATACAGTGAATTCACAAAACAAATCTGTAACTACAGCACATATATGCATTTAGTTAAAGAAGCAAAGCTGCAGTTATACAGTGCGAGTGACTTGTCCCATAATTCCTCACTCCTGTCGACTTTGCTGTAAGCGCTTTATGAAGCTAATTTCATTTTATGCATGCAGGCCTCACGGGAGAGACAATGCTCTTTAGGGTCAGTAATCACTGCATGCCAAATATGGTATAGGGCCTTTCATTAGATAACCATTCAAATGAACATGGTCCTCATATGCTACACATCCAAATGCTATCACTGTGTGAAAACAATAGAAGTTGTGGCTGCATTGATCACTTCATGCGGTTCCGGCCTAGAAAGTTAAACCAAAACAAGGGTCTCCATTGAATGGGATCGACATGGGCCAACAATACAACCAACCACACATTTCTATCAATAGCTGCACATAATTAACAGTGTTGCCTTTACACAAGCGGCCAGGCCAGGATGTCAGTTTGTTCAATGTGGTCTCACTTAGTTTAGAAAGTTAGACAGGAAGTCAGGCAGTCAAGCAGCGGTGCTGCTGTTCACACTGGCCTGTTTAATCAATCCTCTAATTCTGTATTCCAAAAGAGACATTTTAGAAACGGCCACTCTGCAGTATCCTCAGCAACCTGTACCCACTCTTGGATACCTTCCTGATTTAAGAAATGCCAAGTGCGCAATATCTGCAGCATCTTTTTGGATCCTCTCCTTCCTTTGCAGACATGTGTTGCACCAATAAAGGGTAGGAGTGACCCGGAGTGTGTTCTTAATCTCTTTATCCCTGCAACTCAGTGCTGATTACTGTCCAATTCAAGAGATCTCTTCAAGCATCTGCCAAAAAGTTAATCACCCTCTTTAAATCCCCTCCTGTGCAGTTGTCACTTCAATTTTGTTTTCCATGCACTCATTCTTTGTCGTGTGTGAATATTTGACATCAAGACTCCCTTACTATGCATTATTAATGCTTTCTTTAGCCTGTATTGCACCACCCTACAGAAACTACTGGGTTACACCTGAACGGCTTATTACTATGAAAACAATGCAAGAAGCATTCCACCCTCACCTGACTGCGTGCCCAACCTACTACTGGTAGTGTTGGATGCAATGCAGCCAGAGCTTGTTTAGCATCTGGCTGCTAAAACTGACATACCCTGAGGTGTAAATATCACATTTTTGAGTCAAGAAAGTGTTTAATTTTGCATCCCTGAACAGAGAGCTAAAGTAAAACCACATGGCAAAACAGTGTTAGAAGCGATGCTCGTGAGAAACAAGTTTATTTTAAGATCTACTTCATTATTTTTGACTTTGTGACTTGTTATTTTTCTCATTTTCTATTTGTATTCATACTGGATGAGCATGTGACAAAATCTCTTGAATCTTGAATCTTAATTTTATCTGGTAAAGCATCACAGTATTACAATTTGATACAACAAATTGACAGTTAATAAACTGCACAAGGACTTTAAGTGTGCTGATTGTGCACAATGGTGTCTTTAAAGCAACCCAGCAGGTTTATCTAGTAGCTAGCTACTGTATTTGTTATATTAAAGAAAACCAGTAATGTTATATCAATCAATGATTTATACTTGATTTATAAAGCACTTTTAGAACAAATAAAAGCTGAAAGTGCTTTACAAAACATCGGATGTTAAAAACAGATTTAGATATTTATGCATCACCCAAATAAGAAAACATAATAGGACACAAAAATAAATCAACAAAATTATGAAATATTATACAAAACAAATTCCGTGTAGTAAAACGTTATCAAAATAAAATATAAAAATGCATAATACTAAAGAGAAAAGACAAAATAAGTATAAATATTTAAACCAATAACTGATAAAACACTATGTGAAAGTCAGAATGAATGGAAACGTGTTTGGATTCAAAAATAAAAATAAACATTTAGCATGAACAGTGCATTTCTCCTGAGCGTGTTGTGTTTACAGGCACTTCTAATACACAGCGGTGCCATACGCTACACCCATATGGCGACCAACGCGTACATAAGCAGAAACGCAAGTACGCACGAAAACACTACAAGGCACGAACGGTAAAATAGCAGACCATGACAGCGACGTTATTTAAGTCTTAACTGGGAGAAACCCAGTCACCATCACAGAAATCATTTCCACCATCTCGGCTGAGCCCAGGCTTTCAAAAGCGGGGGAGGTTTAGCTTACATACCCACACACACAGCAGCAAGAGCGGCTAACGCACACACTCCTACTAATCACAACCAAGTGTTCCCATGGTTGCGCTTCCACTCCCCAAAAGACAAACAGGGAGCCGCCGTGGCATTTTTTTCTTTTGCTTACCGAAAATACGTCAACATCCGTGGCAGCCATGGTGCGGAATGTATGGTGTTGGAGGAGCAGACTTGAGCAGAGGCGAAAGGGAGCAGCCCTCGTCTCTCCGTACCAGCCCTGCTAAACTACTGGGGAGAGCTGCGAACAGAGATAGGAGGAGAGGGACACTCGGCGGAGAGCAGCTGCTAACTGGGCAGGGAGGCTACTAGCTAGCTAGGCTCAAGAGGATGCCCCCGCCAGTTCGCTTCAGCTTCGCTCGGGCGGACTAAATAGCAGCTTTTCCTCACTATTTCTTTGGCTGTGAGTCCAAATAAAATTCAAAAGAAGCGTCATTATGTTCCCTAAATTATCTTATTTTACACCCAAGCAAAAAAATAAAGAAAATAAAACGACTATCATAGTTACCAACGGTGCGCGTTCTGTTTGCGCATGCGTACTATCACGAATATATACATTAACAGTTTTTAATTATCTTCTCATATTTTTAGCTGTGAAGAATAAATACCGAACAAAATATCATATATTATAAAATTGGAAGCATTTTAAAGCGTTATCAGGCGCTCTAAGACAGGTTAGAGTAGTGTGCGTGAATTATCTTGAGCCCAGTTTACATCTTTGGCTGTGACAGATACGTTCCAATATGGCCACATGTGTGAAACTCCCATTCAGTCCAGGAATGTCTTCTCTTTTTTTGCACACATTGCAAGCCAGGACAGGAGCGAGCAGCAGCGTAGAGCAGAAATATATGTCAACAGCTAGCGGAGAGTAAAAACAAAAATCCAAATCAATTCAATTTCAAAAGAGTGCATTAATATTTAAATGTATTAATGAGGTCACAGACTGATTTTACTGGGATGTGCCTCAGCCAATAGGAGAACAAGCTACAACGTGATATAGTTGCACTGGAGAACCAGAGCTTCTGTATTGCAGTTGGTTTAAATGAATATATCATGTAATTTCTTCAATTTGCTGCTGACTTTCAAGTATCACGTTAAACATAGCTTAAAATAAGGTAAATACAAACTTTGTGTAGGCTTGTGTGAGTGTAGTTTTATAGAGTGACATTGACATGATAGATTTTTGGAGTGAATAAACAAACAACACAAAACACAAAAAGCATTACCTAATCATCAAAAATTTGACCAACACCAATAACCATCTAGTTGATTCAACTTAATGTCCCAACTTTATTAACCTTCTTTCTCTGGCTTGCAATGTCTGTCATCTAGTTTCACACTTTTGCTACACATTGGAAGATTTAAATGTAATTAATAAACCAAAGTGCAGTTAATTCACATTTTAAGGATGTGGAATTTATGCTCCTAACCTGAATTACCTAAAAACTATTTACAGTGTAAAAAAGGCAGAAGTTGCGTCAGGATTGCAGCAATAACACCTTATGGATAGAATTATTCAGATGTTTTCACACACTATTTTATATTAAATAACTCAGAAAGCCTTGGAGTCTTGCCTGTCTTTTCTTCAGGAGGAAATGACATCATGTGGAGCAGGTCATGTGATTTAATTAACACACTTCCTTGAGAGGTGTCTGGGTAACTTAACTGAAAATGATACATTTTTTTTATTTTCCATACAACATTTGATATATTGCCAAAAAAGAAATATCTGTCATGATTATCTCAACTTAATAAAAAGAACACAATCAAAACAATTTTTGAATAAGCTCATTTTATTAGCTAATTTGAAGGTGGTTGTTATTAAATTCAGATGGTTATTTAGTGATATCCAGTAATTTTTTATTAATAGGTGATTGTTTTCATAATGAATAATTATGGAATTTGTAAAGACATGATTATAGTGAACACAGAAACTTTTCTTTTTTTTTTTTACTTTTTATAAAAATGTATGCAAGGTCTGTCCCCCAAAAGTCCCTCAATTATATATTGACCCACCGGACAGTCTTTCTGAACTCTCAGTCTCAGTGTTAACAGGTTAATATCTGCATATATTATTCAAATTGCATCCACGTCCGCACTTTCCCCGGAAAGAGACTCCTCCAGGTGGGGAGGAGAGAAGCGAGCGGCCAGGTGAGGGCTAACTGCTGTACCGTCGCCAGAGCAAAGGTGGAACTTTTAGTCAGAAGTTTTCCTTTGGAGTCGACAGCTTCTAACGATGGCTTTAACGCAGGAATCCATCCTGTCTCTGCTGTTGGCGGAGGGAGGAAAGGTGGAAAAATCCGACTTGGTGGTAAAGTTCAAAGACTCTGTGGACTCCGTCGATCCCGCAGAGAAACAGCGGAACCGGGAGCTTTTCAAGACTTTTGTCAACAACCTCGCTTCAGTTAAAGAAATCGACGGCGTCCGGTACGTTGTCCTGAGGAAAACCTATCGCCATTTACTGCAAAGCGTCCAAGCTGCGGAGAATGGTGTGAAAAAGAGTGAAAATGAAGAGATCCCACTGACAGGTGAGCAGCAGCGCCCACCTGCGCGGAGTGATCGGACTGAAAGCTGTGAGGATGCAGGAGGGGAAAGATCAGCTGTTTTTGAGCCTGATCCAGAGGAGCAGAGTGAAAGTCATACAGAGGTACTCTCTCCTATACAGGAGGCTCTGCGGAGGAGCAAATATAAAAACGTGAGTGTTAAAAGGATGCTGAATTTTGAGATTCTCACTCAGAATGTTAATGGGGATCATAGCTCAAATGAGAGGAAACCCTACGCTCTGCCTCTGAGGATGCCACCCAGTGCAACCAAAGTGGAGATTCACAAGCTGCAGGTGGACCAGGATGAAAGCCCAAAACCAGATGCATCCAGGAACAAGAGAAGGCCGCCTTCAGTGGAGATGGACGGCGGGGTAAGTTCACCCCAGCTGAGGAGATCAGTGAAGAGCACCAAGGCCTCAGAGGAGCTTAAAGAGAGCAGGATTCCCTCTGGGGTTCCTCTGGATCAGTCTGAGCATGAGTGGCTGGTTCAATGTGCCGCAGGCCACTGGAGTCAAGTTTACGGCCTGCTGCTGAGAGACAACCAGCTGGCCGAGAAGAGGGACTTCATGTCAGGGTTCACCGCTCTGCACTGGGCAGCCAAGTGTGGAAACAGCCACATACTTGTGAAGATTATCGACCTATCCAAGCAGGGAGGAGTTGACGTTGACATTAACGTGAAAGCACACGGGGGATACACTCCTTTACACATTGCGGCCTTGCACAACCAGGAGTACATCATGGCCATGCTGGTGGGGGAGTACGGAGCAGACGTAAGCATCAGGGACAACTGTGGGAAGAAGGCCTACCAGTATCTGCATAAAGGCATCGCCAGGAGTGTGAGGGAGATGCTGGGCGAACCCAAAGCCCAGCAAGCTCAGGACAGGGCCCCGCCTGAGAAAGAGGAGCTGGAGATGTTCCCGGATCTCCCCAGGAGCCTGCATTCAATCAGCCGCCTCTTTCAGCCAAACACGACGAGCCACAAGAAGAAGCACAAGCAGAGGCTGGCGTTGTACTCCATGAGTGATGACCCCAGTGAGGAGCGAGAAGACGGCGGCTTCAGACACAGACTGAACTCAGACGTTTTCATGTGAAGGCCGAGCTCTTGTTTTCATGAGAGAATAGTGAAAACACACCAGTAACCTTTGAAGAATTTGACCAACATTCCTCAGACTTTTAACAGTCTCTTTAACAATGATGGAATCACATGGAATCTGGCTTGTTTTTTCTGTCTCATTTATACTTTCTGACAGAAAATCTGACTTCTGATCATATATATGTGTAATGTTTGTTTGTTGTGTGAAGGGATAATCATCAAGTCACATAATTCTGGCAACATCTGGAAAAACAGATGTGTCGCTCGAATGGAAACCAAGTCATCAGGACTCGACACCGTCACAGGGTTTGTTTACTGACTGAATCAGCAGACTTGTGGTCTGAGATGTTACCTCAGACCGTCTTCAGGTGGGTCCAGTGAGTCGTCTTATTACTCACTCGCGTCTGTGGTCTCTTAAAGGCGTCATCAGTTCAGTTTCAGCCGTTGTCTTTCAGATTCACCATGAAATTTACAAATGTACAGATGCAGCATGTTCATTTCATTGTTAATTCCCGTTGTGTGAATTATAAATCGGTCGTAATTTTTTCTTTTCACTTTTTTTGTACTGTAGCACTCCAGTTCAAGCAATAAAAACAACAAAACAGAGCATTGCACAACTGAAAATAGCTTATTTGATTAATATAAGGGTTTGAAATAGACTGAACTTTGTGACAAATGTAAAAAAAAACATTTCTTTACACTTTCTCCCACTATGTTAGCATGTATCATTTCACAGATAACATGATTTTTTTGTACATTTTAGTTTCATTAAAGAAAACATTTCTTACTTCTGTTTTATGAGTCAATTCAGAATAAATAATATCTGATTTACTGCCATCAAGACCTGACTTGTTCTCCTCTATATTTTGATTTCTTGAGTAAGACACGGACAGAGGGAAGTGATTTCATGAGGATGTGTTGACGTATGGCTGAATCAAACTGCTACTAGCAAGAAAAAATCAAACATTTAAATGAAATCTGAGAGACGTTTGTGCCTCTGAGGCAAATTTAGAGGACTAACTTCATCTCCTCTTCAGTTTAAACAGATGAATTATTAAATACTGCGAAGCATTAAGGAGAAGCAAACAACCAGCTGAAGCACCCTGGAAGGAAACAAACACAGAATTTCACAGAACTCATTTTACTAGAAAGAGGTAAAAGGTGTGTAATTCAATAAGGTGTGTGCAGGTGTTCCATAAATCATTAATATGCCAAACCCTCTGTGAAAAGTGGCTCGGATCCATCCTCTGGCTTGTTGAGACAGCTGTGATTCAGCAAGATAAGCAGCTGAGTGGGATTACGAGTCTTTGTGTGTGTGTGTTTGAAAGTGTGTGTTAATGGCATCACTGCAACTACACAAAGGCGAGAAAAAGCAGAAGAAAACGGCCTTTCCTACACTGTTTTCTGTCTGTTGCGGTTCAGTTTATGCAGCAGATGTTGCTAACTAGGTGACAACAAAGATGACATTCTCAGCTGCGACGTGTTTGGAAAATGAAACGAACGAGAGGGAAAGAAACTCAGAAACCTCCTGTGGTCACCCTCGTTCATCCCCCCCCACCGCTCGTCTGTCCTCAAGTCGTCGCCCTCCGTTTCTCTCGTGTCTGGTGATGTTATTTCCCCAGCAGCAGGCATTGTCCCTATGTCAAGACGATGTTTCATCTCCGAGCCTCTGGCTTTTATTAAGCAAATGTTCTTTTCTGTGGCTGCTTGGAGGAGAAAGGCCAGCACAAGGTCAGGAACAAGAGGCAGAGTGCTCAAATCCCACAGATAGAAGAAACACCAGCAGCAGTATTTAATGTTAAATTATACTATGCATAGATGTGGATTATAATCAACATATCCGGGCTGTAAAATGTACTTTTGAAGCACCAAAGCAGAGATTCTTGTTTTTAAATTGCCCTTTTTATGAGTGTTTATGCAATAATCGCTTAATATATTCGGTTGAGACTGTTACATTTTTGGGAGATTTTTAGTGTTGCATCTATAAGAATAATCGGTAAAATAATTAAATGCTTAACTATAGCTGCTAAAATCTTGAGATGTGGTCAGCTCAGATCTGTTCTTCTTTAATGCAAAAAAAACCAACAAAAAATCAAGTGTAAAACTCCAATTTGGCAATAAAAGTAGTGAGGGAAAAATACAAAAATACCACAACAGTATACAGAATTACTGAGACTCAAAGGAATACTTTTACATTTTCATTTATTCCTGTTACTTGCTGATATTTAGATGAGATGTTTGGTATGAATTTCAAGGTAGTACACTCAGTTTCGAGCTGGAGCTGTACAGTTGATCTTAACTTAAAGACAACAAACTGGTTAATACATCTAATGTGGTTCTACCCAAATCAGCTGATTGCATTACAGTCTTCCCATGAGAACCTCCAGATTCAGTAGGTTGCCGGGCAACCAGCAGATTTAGTTGTTTTTGACAGAACCGTGCAATATGTTTCCAGTTTCTGCTCTAAGCTGAACTAACCTGTAGCTTCGTATTGATCTAACAGGCATCAGAGTGGTATTGATTTTCCCATCCAGTGAAAAAGTGTATTTCCCAAAACGATCCCTTTTAAGGGTCATTAAATGATTTTATCAGTGTCGGCTGATGCTGAGTATCTGCTCCACTCATCAAGTAGCGGACACAACTATGTGTGAATCCGTAATGTCTCTATTTGGAGCAACACAAGTGTCAGTATATAACTTTTTGTATCATAGTTGACATTTTTGCTGTTTTTAGGCCTAAAATCAACATACACATACAAACTACACATTTTACTATGCATCCTTGTGATACGGTCCACTACAGTCCTGCTATAATATCTAATTTTGCAAAGCCATAATGTCTGATATTTGGTTGCATTAGTAGCTATGTGTGAATTCAGTTATGTTCATTAATGTGGTCAGAGTGGAAATAATGGTAAAAATTTTTGTCCTTTTCATTTTATACATGATCGAAATACTAGAAAAAAACCCACCACTCAGTAGGCCAATAACCACAACCTCAACACAAAAGTATAGAAGTGAATAAAAACTTCTGTGAAAGTGTCAACAAAAGCTATATTTATACATTTACAGGCACTATAAAAGCAGATTTTATGGCACACCTGGTGTTCTAAATAAAGTGGACACCGAGCGTAAAGAGGAAGGTCTGGAATTCATTACCATTATAAATTATTATCCCTTAAATTAGCCTAATATGAGCGAAGTGTCAACAGGAACACATAGAGGCAATAAAACATGCTGATATACAGGTTTGCCATTAGCTATTTGGCTTGACAGGAGCCTTTGTTAACTTTCATAGCTGAGCTGAGTAATGACTGGCAGAGGTTGGAGGCTGATGGAGGGTGTGCTGACATTCCAGCAGGGCGGAGAGTTCAGAGTTCAGGTGGAAAAGCGAACCACTACTCTGCCGAGCACCTGGCAGAGCGATCACTGACTCATCCATCTTGATAAACAAGCCTCCTGACCCGCCACTGTGTATTCTGGCCACTCTAATATTTCACTGCACGAAGCAATAAGCACCTTCATTCTGTGAATTCCCAGCTGGACTTTATGTTAGAGCCACTGTTTTCTGAGTCCCTGCATCACTGTGGAGACGAAGAGACAGGGTCAGTGATTATCAGCTGCAAAGCTCCTCATTATCCAGCACTGTGACAGAAATGCTGCAGTGTTTAGGCCACCCTGTCCCCTATAGTTGGTTATCAGCAGTGTATCCCATCACGATACACTGTCTTTGTAATGACACTAAACCTCATTACCATGCAATTAGAATCTGACAAGATCTGTTTAGAATTCCCTGGGTTGTGTTTTGTATGTCTGCTGCCTCTGAGGCAATCTGATTAGAAGTGTTTTCTTTACTTTCCAAAGTACACCGAGTGCTGTCTGCTGTCTCTCTCCGTCCTCCTGGGGTTTTATCTGCCACTTCCCAGTGTGAAAACAACCATTTATGTATTTTGTCAGTTCATTCTGTACTCTTTCTAATAAGCTTTTGTTGTGTCTGACTAACTGGATGGCATTCCACTGCGATTCTGGACAAATGGGAGCAGAGAGGCATGAAATATACGACAGGTGGAAGACACGAGCTGACTGTGGAAAACATATCTAAATACGTCATGTACTCTCATTATAAATCTGCTTTCTCCCCTTGAAGGAAGAGTTTCTTGGAGACTTACATGTTTGTGTGTTTAAAACAGAGCTGGAGCCAGGAGGTAGCAAGCTTATCTTAGCATAGCTTAGCTTAGCTTAGCAAACTGATTGAAAGCAGGGTAAAACTGCTAGCCAGGCTCTGTCCAAATTCAAAAATGGCAACCAATATGTCTTGCTAATTAATTCTAACTTGGCATTTAACCACATAAACAGAAAAATAAATAAATAAATAAATTGTGGCCCTTTTTTTTACATTTGAATTGAATACACAGCTTGAAATAGATTCAAGTTAGCTGTTTCATCCTACCGCCACTCTTTATGCTAAGCTAAGCTAACGGCTTCCTAATTCTAGTGTCCACTTCACTATTTAATATGCTATTTCATTTGTTTATCTGTACAAAGCTCAACAAACTGATGAAGCAAACAAGACATAAACTTTGAATGAGTGTTTCCTCTTGTTTTCACTGTTTATGCTAAGCTGTGCTAACTAGATGCAGCATATATATGAAGGGATAAAAATGGCACCATTTACACTTAACAAAGGTAACCAAGCTACCTTTGAGTGGATTTTCAAAATGTCAAAGTGTTCCTTTAAAACTAATAAAAAATACTAGCCCCTTGGTGCCACTTTCCAGACTTATTCATTGGAGGTATGTGATTAGGGCCATTGATTAACTGTTAGATTACTGCAAAACTACCACGTCGAGTACATGAAATTTGATGATGTGGTGCAGGATGGCAACAGGAAAAACTCAATAAATTCTGGTGCAGATTCACAATGTTTTATATGACAAATGGGACTCTGTAAATGCCCTTCTGCAGTTTTATCTTGCTGTAAGCTGACAATACTGACATGTTATGGGGAGAAAATGAATCATAATGGAGCTTTTTTTTTGTCGAAAAAACAACAAAAACAACAGAACTGAATGCTAGCTGCAGTGCAAAATTAAATCAAGATAAATCACCGACATTGTATAAAACACAGCTGAGATGACTGTGCAAATCCCAGCAATGCAGCTTTAAAGATGCACTGTCGGAAAGAAAATCCAGATCACAATAAAAGCATAACAAAGTTAGAAATCTGCTCTATTTAATTACAGGGAAGTGGCCCATTTTTTCCCATCATCTCTTTGCCTATAGTATTCTTGAAAACTAATTTCCTCTCTGAAGAGTAAAGCATAGATTTAATAACTGGATGCAATCGGCTTCCACCTGCAAATGTTTAAAGAAAAACTTTTAATGAAAAAGCAGAGTGTGGAATGTGATTGCTGCTCCCAGGACACTTCTGCGACAGTAAATCATTTCACTCGTGCGTGGAGATGGTTTCGACTTTCCTGCAGAGGGCACAAACGAGCTCCGATTGCAAACGGCAAACCAGGAAAGTCTGCTGAGAAAACCAAAATATGTAACAGGATCTCACAGACAAAATATCCAATTCAGACTGTTCTCACAGCTTAAATATTTCAATTGCAATGGAAAACAAAACATTACAGTTCTGTGTTTAGTCTCTCATTCATCGTTCTTGATGTAATCCTCTACTTCG
This sequence comes from Acanthochromis polyacanthus, assembly GCF_021347895.1. Classification (NCBI taxonomy): domain Eukaryota; kingdom Metazoa; phylum Chordata; class Actinopteri; family Pomacentridae; genus Acanthochromis; species Acanthochromis polyacanthus. The sequence goes on from NC_067129.1 coordinate 6,699,539, forward strand.
GTAAGGCTGAGTACCTGTGTCTGCTTATTATATTACATTAATATACCTTTTGGACATAAACTAGTGGAAAAAGTGAAAAATGTGGCGCAGTAGAAGTAGAGGGAGAGCTTAATTTATTCACAATATTACAAACATAATGGAATTTAAAACTCCAAACAGGCACAAAACAACAACAGAAAACAGGTGTGAAATATCGCAGTAAAAGTAGATTTAAAAATGTCTCTGCTGTCATCACTGTCAGCCGGGGCTCACCGAAATGTCTTTCCTTCTTGGCTTTACCACAAAGTCTGTTCATATCAATGTCGTATATCTCCAGTGTTTGAAACAAAAGCCCCTCTTTCCGGCGACCTCAACAAAACACTGCTTTGATTGCAAGAGAGAAACAAGAAATGACACGGGAAGTCGTCAAATGTTTGCTTGTGTGCACGCACACAGCAGCAGGAGCTAACATGAGTATTTCTCCATGTGCTGCCCCTTTGGAGGAGACGTCTCCAAAAAGTTGGTCTTTTTGCATTCTTCAGGAATTCCAGCAGGCTGCGGGGAACAACATGAGAGTCTTTCTATCCCTTCAGCCCTGCGTCAGCACAAAGGCCAAAACAAGCATACATTTGTTTAGCAAACTGAAACACGGCCGAGTAATAAATCTCCACAGAAATGTTTTACGGGTGGTGGCGGATCTGGAGAAAGTGTTTTGCACAAAAACATGAAAACATCCAAGGTGGAAGGGTTTCCAGTATCTAAGGAAAACCTGCTTTTACTACTATTTGTTGCTACTTGTCCTCTTCTCTGACATTCTGAGGGAGTTAATGTGTTTTCGTGTCGACGCTCTGCCTCACTGTCGTCCTCATTACATAAATATCATACACACAACGGAAAAGAGAACATTTTGATCATCTTATGACTTCATGGAGTTTAGCTGAAAGCTAACACAGCAAACACCAAGAGGAGTTCTGTCTTTCTGTTCAACCACTAACCTCTACACAAACAAAATTAAGACATTCATGATGTGGCGTCCACACACACTGCACATATTGTGTATTCTTTAACTACTTTCCAGTGTTTCTGGTTCAAGATTCAGTCAAAAGAAATTAATACAGCTATAAAAACGAAATATTATTGAAGTTAAAAATGTGAGATCTTGTGTTGGGGAGGCTATTTGATTCAAGTGTGTGTTTTCAAGAAGAGCTTTTGAACTTATGACCAGTGTGAAAGTTTAAATAAACCTAAGAGTTACACGTCTACAAGGGGATAAAGTGTGGAGGTAGAGAAGAGAGAATTAGTGAAAGACACCTGAAGTGAAGATTGTGGACTTTCCTCTTAGAAAAAAGTATTTCAAGTATCACGTGTCACTTAGCAACAAAGGGACGTTGAGGGGAAAATACTCAGTGATATAATTGTTGCTCACTTGTAATCTGCTTTAAAGAGGTTTAGCACCTCTGCACGAGGGACTGTTCCAGCAAAACCTCATCTAGACTTCACAACACAAAGTATGAAATTAGCTGGAAAAGTACTGAAATTAACGGCAAAACAAACTGAAGAAGAAAAACAAAAAGGGATATTGTTTAAGTGGATGGAGTAAGGCTTTCACTTGAAATGATTCTGAATCTGATTTGAGGAAATGTGCATTAATGTATCTTTACAAAGTGCTTTTTTTCATTCACCTTTTTTGGTTTTTAGTGCCTTAATTTGAAACACATTTAAAAATAAGAACATCAAAAAAAAGAAATGAAATCTACTACATCTATTGTACATTTTACCGACATGATACAGTACACCAGCCCTCTCTCAGGCTACTCTCTTCCACTGAAGCCTTCCCGCTGCTCAAATACAATCTTAAAGCTTATAGGAGGTTTCCACAGGTGCAGATACAGGGCTGCAGAACTATCGTCTTAATGAAAAGTGAAAAGCAGTTTCTACGTTGCTAACAAGGGATGCAAAGTTTCTGCACAGCAGCTCTAATGGTAAATGTTCCACAGCGACGACTATATCAAGGCACAGAAATACGGTTCAGCCCCGTTCAAAGGGACAGGGAAACGTACGATATCGGGACGAGAACTATGATGGGCGGAGAGTCGGTGAGCGTTCTCAGCAGTCTGGATAGAAGACAGGAAGGCGAGTAGCTTCAGTCTTAGCACTCGTTATTGCTCACCTCATGTACCGCTTATATTAAAGAGAATGACATGATGGGTCGTCCTGTGGTTCTGCCAAACTCTTATGACGGGGTGCAAAGGCTTGGAGAGGTCCGCTAGAACTCTATCAGGCTAACAGAGCCAGAAAAATACAGCTACATGTCTCTTTTTAACAGGCCATCCTCATTCAGTTCCCCCTCACAGATTCAGGCTGTTGGAAAGGGCCTCCAGCTGCTCCTCTCCCAGCCTCTGCTTCTCCTCCAGGTCCTTCTGCTGGATCAGCAGCGAGGCCTTGGTCTGCACGAAGCGCCGGTAGTCCTGCAGCTGCTCAGTGGACAGCTGACGCGACAGGAAGGTGGAGACCAGGTTCTCTCTGCGGTCCAGGTTGTCCTTCAGATCTTTGGCGTCCTCCCTCTGTTTGCATAGCAGACGGTGGCGACTGTCCAGAGATTCCTGCAAGGAGATACAGCAAGGGGAAGATTAATCATACCTGACAGGCTTAAAGGATTGCATTTCCTCTCTGTGTTGTATGACACAGCTGGGAACAAATACATTAAAATATGAGGTCTGTTACTGAAATTTTAACCTTATCTTGGTGTTAAATTCATGCCTTGCAGAGCATTAGCGCTAATGCATAAATAAATGTTTTGCAGTGAACGTAATAAAAACAGAATTACAGAGTCATACTTTTTGTCAGAATTGAAAGGGGATATCCCGTTCTGTGTGACAGGGAGCTGTGAAAGCTGTATGATTATGTTTAACCCTCCTGTTGTCTTCATTTACAGGCACCAAAAAATATATTTGCCCTGTCTAAAAAAAAAAAATCTTAAAATTCAGCAAAAGATTTCCCAAAATTTTTGAAAATTTGCAAAACCTTCAGGAAGAAAATTCCAATAATTCCTTAAAAGTTTCCCTGAAAAGTTTTATTTAAAAAAAATCCCTCAAATTTGGCAAGAAAATACTTGTAAATATTTTTTAAAAATGAGTAAAAATCTTCCCAAAAAATCTTAAAAATATCTAAAGTGATTACATGTATATCAGTAAAACTTCTTATATTTTCTTTAAGAACATTCACCAAAAAAAAAAAAAAATCAACCAAAGCGAATTTGGCTGGATTTTGGTTGATTTTTTGTGAATGTTCTTAAAGAAACATTTTTAACATTTTGTTTTTCCACCAAAAATGTAAAAAGATTTCCCAAAAATGTTGAAAATGTGGACATCAGGAGTTTCACTGTGAAAATATATTTTTTTACCCCACATTTTCAAACTTTAAAATGGGTCCATTTTGACCCGCAGGACGACACGAGGGTTAAAAGAGCCACAAGACAGAAGGTGCAGTGTTTCCTTAGGTCAACAGAGGGCAGGGTAGATACAAATGTCATCGAAACTGGGCTGGAGTTTCGGTGAGTCAGTGTAAATACCAGCGTTGCTGATAACAGCAAGAAAACAAATGAGCCTCTAACAAGCCCTCAGTATGCAGCACGCTCTGCCACGCTTTTACAGATGGACAAACCAACAAAGAGGGCCTTTCAGGGATAAATCTAGAAATTTAATGCATCCATGCAAACATAAAATGATGCTGAAAATACTGGGAGGCACAAAGAAACAGGATATTCAGAGGAGAAACAAAGCAAAGCACAGAGCTCAAGTTAGACCATATGACACTACTCCTGCAGGATTTTTCCAGGATGAACATATTTAATGCAGAAATAATGAAAATTATATTTGAAATAAAGAGATTTCAAGTTATTATTTCTCAACATATCACGCCTTTTGGGCACAAACTCTTCAAGTGTGGCCCGATCAAACTAAAATCTATCAAAAATAAACTTCAAATGTCTGATAAATTGTACAGCTCAAACACAGATAAGCTTAAAACGGGCAATTAAACACAGATAAACCTTGCAACATTTTTTGCATTCCACACAGTGAAAGCCTTGACTCCATTAAAGTCGCCCTTCAACTTTTCCCAAGTGGTATGTTTGCTGTTCTAAAGTAAACAGAGCACGAGTATAGCTGAGGGCATGGGAGCAGTTGCACACTTCTAACACTCATGGTCGCCTTTTTAGCCCTAAATGAGCTGCGATGAATCATGAGATCCTTGAGGTTACATGACATAGCATTCCCCGAGGAGCATGTGTTGACAGTATGCCTTCACTCGCGTGCGTTAGTGTGTATGTGTAAACAGCATTAAGGGGAAAAGGCAGGGGCATAAGTGGAGTCAGAACACACTAATGATATTCTTGTCAAGTCTTATTTAACAGTGGACTTTTAACCCAATACATCACTCAGATATCAGAGGGGGCTGCATGTTCCTTCACAAGATTAGCGCTTTTTGCAGTGGAACATCAAAGAAAGCGCTGGTACAGTAGCGTTGAACCGAGATTCATAGATTTAAGTTTTGGTTCTGTGCTTTCAATTATTAATATGATGGGAATAACTGCTGCTGATACTGAAAGAAAATCCAAAAATCCAAAGACAAACAAAGGCAGGATGAATGCTGTGAAAAGGATTATATGAATTTGGTTACTGTTTGCAGAAACTTTTCAAATAATCCCTCCAGTAAAGTGCATGAGTCAAGGTTGGGAAGGTAAAAGGAAAATGTGAACCCACACATCTCTGAATAGTGGAGATGGAAAAAACAATCGCAGGTTCTGGCTCCTCACCTTCTCCTCGGCATCTGTATGTTGGTCCACGGTGCTCAGGGCGTTCTGCACTCTGGCCAGCCGAGCAGAGAGGCACAGCAGCAGGCTGACCACCCTCTCCAGGTCACCTATGAACAGGTTGTACCTCTCCAGCTCCATGGGCAAACAGCGCTCACGTACCAGCACCTCCAGCGCCTCTCCACGGGCCGCATTCTCCTGAATCTCTGCCTGGAGGGCACCACGAGACTCTTCCAGTGAACGCTGACGCTCCTCGATATAGGACACTAACAATCGCTATTGAATTAAAGCAGAAAAGAGAAATGCATGAGATATTGTAGGCATTGATGTTACGGAAAATAGATACACACGGCAGAAGAAATTTGAAGAAAAACAATCGATGATTTTACACTACAGGTGAACCAATTAAAATACATATTTGAAACACGATCATGCATAACACTGTACTGTAAATATAGTGACTGAATGTGCAGGTCAGCCAGCGAGAAGAGGGAGGTTACTTGCTTAGCCAACATTAGACAAGCAGGAGATACCGATAAGAGACAGACAGTACATCATGTGATAAGAGAGACCCAACTATCTCTGCCTTCAATGAGTCTACTTAAGATCAAATAGCATCCAGATGGTACCAGTATGAAATTGATCAGTTTCTGCTTTAAAAAGAAAAACAGAATGAGTCCACAGGTGTAAATGTGAAGCGAAAAGGAAGTGTTTTTTTGCTGCTTCCTTGTCCAGTAAATGCAAGAAAGCAGTGAGAATTTCATCATATACTGTGTTTATTTATGAGGTGGCTATAACTCTGCCTGCATACTGGTAACATTGACTTGCATTTTTCATCTTAAAAATGCTTTATTACTGTTTTGGTAAGTATTAAACATGTACAACAGTCACTATTTTGCATAAATTCATAATTACCTTCTTCTCAATGATATCTGCTTTGCTTTGTATGTCTGTACATTGAGATTTCTGGCTTTCAGAAGCAGAACAGGGAGATGGTTCAGCCCCTTCGACCGTTTCAGCACTACGAACAGAAACACATTTATGTCAGTATAACATTCCAGAGGCATCCAGATATTCTTGTCATCACACTATAGACATGCTCAAACGCAATTCTAGTTTCACCTCGTTAAAATTTATCATTTTATTGCGGAGTACACTTTGAGCAAGGCTCTGTGGTTATTTGCAAATTACAAAACTCTGAGCTGCAATCGCACATTCTTTGCGTATCTGAAGTGTGCTTACACCAGCAGAAACCTGAGTGTGTGTGCAGCAGTAAGCAAATAGCCAGGTGTGCCTGTGCATGTGATGCAACAAAAGGTAACACAGCACTGGTGGAGCTCAGTTCCTGGGCCATTAGAAACCCAGTGTCAAGTTTCGTGGAAACAAATTAAACTAAGAATTCTAATTAGCTTGGCTTAGTTTGCAGCCTAAACTCGTTGCACTATAAAATGGTTTAAAAGGTGTGAGCAAGATCGATTACTCTTTCTGTCTACCAGCTGTACTCATAAAGGATAAATGGTCTCGATACGTAGTCACCTGGACATTCATTGCTTATTTTCATTTATTTATTGTGGTCAGGAGTGTGCTGTTTTCTCAAACTGAGGCAATAAAATGCAATAGTATGCCAGCAGAATTTCTATTTTCTGTGACTCTTTGCAGGTGTTTTGTTTTGTGACAGTAACATTTACCTCTCTGCAGCTCCTTTCTGCTCCTGTTTCTTCTTGTAGTGCTCCTCCATCAGCAGCGTGTCTTCTGACAGCAGCTGTTCCATCAACATCAATGCCGTCTTTCGATTGGCCAGCGGGTACAGCACTCTGGTCAACGATTGGTCCGCCTTGACCACTGCTTTGACAAGCTCCTCCCACTGAGGTCTCTCAGCAGCCTTCTCCAGGCTCTCTGTCTCTCCCTCTGGTGTTCCCCTCTCCTCCATCTCCTGGTTTTCTCCCACCTTCTCATCTTCCACGTCAGGGTCTTTCTCCTCTTCCCCCTGCTGACTGACGTCTGCTTCGGAGATGGAGGTGCAGGGGGACACAGAGGCTTCGCTTGTCTGCTTTGGAGGGACTGAGCTGTTGGGCTCATCAAAAACGCTGTCTGTCAGTGGAGAAGTCTGGACTTCCTCTTTGATCTCTTCTTCTGGTGGGAGAATCCACAGCGAAGGATCTGTGGTGACGCCGCAGCTCAGAGACACTTCATGGTTTGAATCAGGCGGTTGGGCCACATTGCTGGGTTCATCCACCGACTGCTCTCTGTCTGATCCGGTCACAGATGGACAAGTCCTGACTCTACTGGAAATAAAAGTGTAGCTGAGAAACGCATACGGAGGAAATTATATTTATAGAATGACAAACACCAGTTTGAGTTTGCTTAGCGCCTGAAGGTTGATACAGTCAAACAAAGATTCAATGATTGTGTTAAGTTCAATTAGCCAAACTGTTTAAGAGTGGGAAACAACTGCTGCATTCACATGGAGTCTAATCTTACCTGGAGCTCGGCCTGTTTTCACAAGGAAGCTTTGTCTGGATGGGTGTGGATGAGGTGGATTTGATCTCCCTCTCACTGAACTCTGGACCATTGGGGGAAGGTGGGCTAGAATAAGTCTCACTCAGGGCTCTAATGGATTTGGGCTCATCTGTGATGGGGCTGTGTGATCCAGAAGGAGCAGAGTGAACCCTGGCCCGGGCGGAGGAGCAGGAAGTCGGGGAGGTGGATCTACTCGAGTTCCTTGGTCCTGCTGTTGCCTCCTCCACTGGATCAGAGCTCTGCCTCAACAGGGACTTTTTCTGGGTTTGGTTTTGTGTCTGTTCCTGAGTGTTCTTCTGAACGACAACCTCTGTTTCTTTTCCTGTTTGCTCGGACACATATTGTTTCTTCCTCCCTCTTTCCTGCCCCTGGGCTTCTCTAACATCAGCAAAGTATGGAGCACTCCTCTGTTCTCTGTCTGATCCTCCTGGCCCAGTCGAATGTCTCCACAGTTGATCCAGCTGCTCAGAACTTTTACTTAGGGCTGACAGTTTTGTTAACTTTGATGCCCCGAGCTCTTCCATGGACTTCCCTCTTTGTGCAACCACACGGACACGCTGCTGGCCCTCAGGGGCTGGCTTTGACAAGGCTTTCTCAGTGACATTCCTCTGGGAACTGAAATTGACATGCAGTGTTGAAATGTGTAATTCATGCACACTGTGACTATTTCAGAAACAGAAAACCCTGAAATGCAGTTTCCTGGAGGTTAAATATAAATCATTCACAGAAGGGCTCTGGAAAATGTTATTTCAAGACTGGCAATATGAATTGGAAGTCAACATAGTTTGGAGAAATAGGCCAACTCCTTGAAAATACCTCAGTCTATTATTCTTCTTTTACAGTCCATGCGTAAATCTTTTGAAAGGAATGCTGCTTTGCTGGAGCAGGTGGGTGTTGACTTTCCAGTGCCACAATGAATCAAGTCGAGACTTATAGTCTGTGCCACAGTGCACACATCACTGACCTAATACTCTCCTGACCTAAAACCAATAAAAATGTCCTAATTTGTCTGCAGTACTGGCACATACCTTGAAGTCTCCATAGCATTAACTGGTAATGGATCCTCCTCATAGTCATGTGCCTGCCGACAGAAAAGAAGAAAAAAAGGGCAAAACATGAATTACATTTGAAATCTGTACATATATTTTTCTTCTAGCAGAAAATAAAAAAATTAATGAATGTAAAATACTGCAGTGACAGTGGAGCTACGGTTAAAGAATATTTTACTTTTGTTTGCTTGTTTACACAAAGGTTAAATCTACAACAAACAACAGTGCAAGTTCTACTGCAAAGTTATTTTACAAGCAGGAAAGAATCCCTACACTGTGGCATTTGGATATGAAAAAGGTTAAAACTAAGACTTTATACCAGTATCGCTTGTAACTTGATTTACCTCAAATGCATGGGGTGTAGATGTGGAACGGTTCCTGAAGAAACTAGGTGGTTCTGGTTGGTCCAAGAGACTCTCCACTGAAGCAGACTTTCCCTGAGATGGACCTCGGCTCTCCCTCCATCTGGACTGACTCTGCTGGCCAGCATATTGGCCTGAACAAGACTGTGCTGAGAAGAACTGAGCATACCTGTTTAGTGAAAATTAACACAAAACGATAAAAATGCTTGATTTGATCCATACTACAAAGATTGAACTACGCTTTCTCACTTTAGTGCCTCTATTTTGTACCTGATAGAGCTGGTGGAGGAATCAAGGATGCGGCCTGCAGAATGCGGTCTGTGGAGCTTCTTCTTCGTAGTTTTACCTTCATGATTCCCTGATAGAGGCCTGGGACCCCAGTCAAATGGTTTCTCCCCCAGAGAGTGCCTCTGTCTGGGCGGTGGTGGTAGCTGAGGTGATGCTTGCTGGGGCTCTGCTACTTTCTGGCCTGTCTTGCGCTCCATGTACTCCACGAGAGCCTTATGTTGCAGTTGTTTCAGGTTTGTCTTTGAGCTGCTTGAGGTGGACATAGCTCGGCCTCTCGTTTCAAAAATCTTCCGCCGTGCTGCAACCAGTCCCTGCTCTCCTTGCTGCACATGCTCCTCCTGCTCATATTCAACTGAAAATGGATTTTCGCTCTCATTGCCGAAGGAGCGGCAAGCCGAGTGGCTAGGTGTGCTACCGAGCTGGTTGAGTTTGTCTGGTTCGGAGAAGCACATCTTCTTCTGCTCTGGAGTCAGTCTCTTCCTGCCTCCAATACGTGCTACCTGAGGCTGGGCCACATTTGTCGGCCTTTCGTTTTCCTTTACAGTCTCTTCGTCTGTCTCCTTCTGATTCTCAATGACTTCTTCTATAATGCTTCCCTTCTCTGTCTCCTCAGAGGCCACAGAAGGAGTGAGTGTGTCTGTGGAAGTTTCAGAGTCCTGTGATGAGGAGAACGAGTGAATCACTGTTGGTCTCAGTTCAGGTTTTTGCCTCATGCGGTGTGGCCAAGACAGCTGCAGGTCCCTCCGTTTAAAAGACGTCTCCCTCAGGACTTTCGATTGGGCATCCTTGAGCTTCTCTTTGTAGTATTTTTTAAATGAGTCATCTAAGGTGTTACAGGCAACGGACGCAACTTCACTTTTATTGCTCTTGCTAATGTCACCTTGCAAAGGTCTCTCGTTATCATTGACTGTCACATCCCCTTGGCTGGTTTTATCTAGGATTGCCTTCTTGTTTCTTATACTGAAATCTGGATCCTTCTTAGGCTGTAACGCCACCCTGCTGGCTCCAGTCAGATGATACAGAAGTGGGGTTGTTTCTTTGTTTATCCTCTCACTTGCAACATCCCCCAAAGGCTGCCGTTTCCCTCTCTTTGCCTGCTCATCCCTCTTATGGTGGTTGGGCTGTTCATTACTAATCAGTGAGTTGACTTCCTTCGTTTGTGTGGTTGAATGCGGTGTTGGGCAGTTCCTTTCAGGTCCACAGTAGAATATAGGGTTGTCGGCAGTGTGGCGGCCAATGTCTCGAGTCTGCATCATGTCGATTTCTTCTAAGGTGTCGAAGCTTCGAGAGGACTGAGTCAAAATTAGGGCTGGTCTGTGATTCTCCTGATCCTGGCTCTTAGACATCAGGTCTTTTCCCTGGGACACAGAGGTGAAAACCTCTCTCTCATCTGAAATCGTACCACTGGAAGAGCGAGAACTCTGCTGGAGAGGTCTAAACAAATTATCCATTGTGCTATGGCTTCTTTCCTTCTCTCTATGCTGGTGTGTCTCCAACACAGTGGAGATCTCACTTCCAGACTCAGACCCACAAACAGACACAGACTGTGTCCTCGTACTAGACTCAGGCTGCTTACATACTCCAGTGACGAAGTAGAACTGACCTTTATGCTGGATGCTGCTGCTGATAAAACTCTGACCACCATTCCAGGGGCTGGAAGCTCGGGCTGATTCTGAGCCAAGCCAATCGTGAGCAGAGTGTGATCTTTTGCGCTGACTTTCAAAATGGCTACTGCTACTGGGTTTGTTAAGATGGTCTCCACTACCTCGACCACTACCTGAGGGCTGTTTGTGTGCCAGGTGATTGGGCTGGCTTGTACCTCGGGGAGGCGATCGGCTTGTGTTTGTTGACTTCTGCTGCTCGTGGGCTGCTTTGCTATCCGTGATGAAAAGGTATTCTGGGTTCACCCTGGTCTGATCATGAGGTTGGAGATGGGGTCGGTAGCTTGGTGGCTGCTGGGCTTGTTGCTGTTGAGAGCCTCTCCAAACTGAGTACACTGGTTCAGAATTGATGTTTGGGTTGCCTGTATCTGAATTAGCCGTCTCATGTTTTGTAGCATTAAGACCAGGATGGAGACGATTGTGGGGTCTGAGTTGCTGCTTGGGTTGAGATTCAGCATTCTGGTGGTGAACTCCACTGTTCTCCAAGTTTTTAATGGCTATGTAACTATCCAAGCGTGCCGGGACTGGAGGAGGACGGACAGGAGGGTAAGCGCTTTGGGATGAAGTTCCAAGAGGCACCTCTTGCTTGGCGGCTGCTTTGTTGTTGGGATAGAAACTCTCATTGCCATTGTGGTTATGGTGGTTTACAATGATGTTGTTATTGTTGCGATATTGCTGTGAGATAGCTTCAACAGAGCGATAGAGCTGGTCCATGGTCTTTGAGTCAGACTGCACAACCTGGGTCGGATTGTAAATGGACTTTACATACTTCAGATCAGCATATTGGCTGAAGGAGCTGGACTGTAGGTCGTCTGTGAGGAAGGGAGAGGGGTAGTCTGGGGCAGTGGACCCACCGGAGAAGGAGCTGTAAGCAGAGTCTCCTTTGCCGTGTTGGTGGTGGGCGAGTTGGTCGACGATACTGCTGCTGGACTTGGCTGGAGAAAGCCGGCTGACGGGCAGGCTCAGAGGATGCAGATCCACGTTGCTCATTCTCTCAAAATGGAAGCTGTAAGAATCCATGGAGGACTGGGGCGATTGGCAGGAAGGGAAGGGCAGGGTTTGCAAATACGACGTACGCGTTTGTGCACTGATGCATGTGTCTTCTTTGTGGGTGAAACTGGGGAAATTACCACCAACACATTTTCACCAGGTTGTCTGTCACGGTTGACGCTAATTAGGTCATTTTCCTGCCTTGTCTTTGCTTATCCAAAGCCTCCTGAAACAGTCTGCTCCTAGGGGACAAAAAACAAACAGCACAGACTGGTTATCAGCCTAAATCTTAAATCGGGACTTGCGCTCCAGTCATGCATTTAAATGAAAAGACTGCTCAAGAGTGTAATGGTGTCAAACAGCTATGGGAAATAAAAGTGTCAAAGGTCGATACTCAAAATATTAGCCGAGTATCATCTTCACAAACATTTCCTTGCATAGCTGTTTTGGCTGGTTTGCAATGGCGTAACAATTTAACACAAACACTTGTGCTGGAGTGTCAACTTGGTGTGTCCTTTAGTGCAATGGCACACAAACTGTACCTGTACCTTCATACTTTATCCACACTGGATGCATGGCAGAAAATGCTTGATCAGTTATACATTTGTATATGTCTGGAAAGAAAGATTTTAGCTCAAACACTACATGAGGGTGCCAGAAAACAGTAAGTTACCGGTGAAAAATCTTTGCTTCCTTGGCATTTCTAGGTCAGATTCCTGTGCGGAGAAATTTTGCTCCATCTGTTGCATGTTGTAAAGACAAATTATATACCCTCTCACTGGAAAAATATTAGTTTTTCTTTTTTTCAGCATACAGTAGGATAAAAAAAAGTGTCTGGCTACCCAGTTGAGTACCTGTGAAGATTTTTTAAATGATGACACACACTCCTTGGCACATACCACAGAAACAGGGTGAGCTCATTGAAACCTTTATCTTTCACTCATACTTAATCAAATTTTGTGTTTAGGAGCCAAAAATATTACATTTTTAAGGCTACCTGACATCAAATAGGTGCAGTATAGATAATATGATAATGAGTAAGGCTTTATCAAATCAGAAACCTGATAGTAAGGAGTCCTTAAGGAATTCAGAGTCTACTCCCCTATACATAATAACTACTTTTGTCAAGATCATCACCTCCTCTTACACTGAAGTCAAAGATAAAAATATTACCTGAGCAATATGTGAAGTTTCATGTCTTTTTTGTGGTTGTTGTTTTACCATTCCCGCAGTTTACAGAAGCTTGGTTTTGTAGGTCTGTACGGCTAACCACCTGCTGAAGGAGTCTGTCTGCCGTTTTGCATGAATAAGACCTCTAATTAAGGGCCTAGAGGATGGCGGTGCACGTTGCAGCACACACATGAAAAAATGTCAGGAATTCCATATGGAACTGCAGAAATATCTGAGGACTAATCATGTGACAGATGTATAATGCATTGTTTTCCAGCCAAGACACCCATAAAAACTGGTCTGCCTTTTTTCCCCTTATTATTAGTGGCAAACCAAAGTACCTGCTTTATTCATTTTTTGTGAAATGTTAAAATGTAATAATTTCTTATGTTTCACTCAGTTCAACACCCATTATTATTTCTTTCTATGTAATTTTAGGTTATTTCCAACTGAGACAGAGCACAGGAAAATGAAGCCATAAAAATATTTGTAAAATCCATGTAAACATTTCAGATCCCACCTGGGTTATCACCTATTCCAATTTGGAAGACGCTATACATCACTGCCATCCAAGTCAAACAATTTCAAAAACATTTTTTTTCCCCTCATGCATTAGAGACTTTGAACTTTCTGGAATGTAAAACATAAGATCACTCCCATGTAAATCGCCATGTAACTGATTGTTGTGGTATGTGTATACTGTCTACCATTTCATATGTGATATGTTGTGGCTTTGCAGCTACGAAAACCAAAGTCTACTTGTTCATTAACATTAATTTAATTCAATCAGAAATGTCTGGGACTTTCAAAATGCCGCATCACTTATATACTCTACATTCATTGTGACTGGGATCAATCCTTTGTAAAACCAGAAACCCATTTGCCTTAATCCTGTTTTCAGTCTATCACATGTCAATGGTAAATGTGAATTCTTGTTGATTCTTTATAACAGGTTCCATTATTCACTGTAAACACACACAGAATTTAATAACTTGCAGGGAACCAGCCTTGCAAGTTAATGATAGGTTTAAGTTTTACAGTGGACTCTAATAACAGGACTCTCTCATGACCTACATACCTTTCCTTGACTTTGTCATCAAGTCTGAAACCACATACCGGTCCTGTATACACACAGGTAAATGTTGCTAATAAAACAACCAGTCAATCAGCAATGAGCCTGCAGTATCCATGTAGGCCTCACCAGCCATGGGAACTGCAAGAAATCTTCACATTGTGAATCAGTTGATTTTGGTTCTTTTGTTTTTACCTACAAGAAGTTCTTTTAGTTTCACTCAGAAAGTGACAACTAAAAACTACCTTGCAATCAATTCCAATGCGCAGAATTTTCAAAATGTTGCCAAGTTTGTTGGCTGAGCTCAAAAACCTGCACCAAAGATGATCCTAGGTGGTCGTTTTGCATACACACAAAACCCACCTCCCAAGAGCCTTTCAGTTCTACAGTATTAAGGGGGATTCCGTGTGTTTATGAAGGTCTCTCTGATCTGTAGTGGGTCTATGTGTGTGTGTGGTTTCCAGCCATCCTCTTTCCTCTGCGAACACAGAGAGGCTCCCAAACAGGGGAGCGCTCAAGTGGAAGTGATGGAGGGGACAGGCAGTGACAAAATGTACAGAGAGGAGGGAGGGTGAGGCAGAGGGTGACCAGCCCAGACAAATACTCTCACACGCAAACCACAACAACAAGAGACCAGAGAACCGAACAATGACAGAGGAACGCTGATCACAAGTTAGAGGATCAACAGTCACAACAGCAAAGCCAACTGGGAACTACTCAGAGATCAGCTCCTTGCAGACTGGTTTGAAAGTTTAAAAACCTTACAGAGCAGCATTAACAAGAAAAAAGGAGAAAAAACTCACCCAAACTTTGTGTCTAAGTCACTGACTTTCCTGATTTCCATCTGAAACAGAAATTACTTTCCTAAGTTTCATCCTAAATAAGGATTAGCCAAATGATTTCCGTCCTTGTTTCTCATTCAGAACATTGTTCTTCTTGTAAAGAGGGACCAGACCAAGTAACCAGGAGAGCCAGATATTAGAGGGAAGACTTCTAGCGGGTCCCTTCTCCCCCCACTGAGACCCGAGGCTGCCTAGTGGGAGCCACTGATTGGCCAGCCGATGACGTCCAGCTCTCCGATGCACAATGAGCGCAGCGGAGGGAATATTTCACTGCTGCAGATAGCTGCTAGTGCTGCCGGCCGCCCGAACAACAGAGAGAGAGGGGAGAAAAAAAAAAAAAGAGGCCTCGCATTCCTGGCTGGCTTCAAAGACGGAGCAGAGCCCGGGCGCCATTCATTCTCAAGGCCCTGAGCCCAGCGCATGGAGACTAGCCAAGGCAGGAGGGAGGAACGAGGAGAGGAGGGGGTAATGGTGGTGGAGAGGGTAATGGTGGTGGGGTGGATGGGCGTATGGGTGACCTCCCAGCCTCCACCAAAAAAAAACAAAAAAAAAACACTGTCACAAAGACTAGCGATCCCCCACTATTACTCTTTTTTCCCCACATCTATTAGTCTCCTCTGTTTTCTTTTATTCTTGTTGATTTATTTTTCAATGATAAAGAAGCTACTCGGGCAATCCCTAACTGACTCCGGAAATATCAAGTAATTTCTACTGCAGTATGACTGATGGGAAAGTCAACATTACTCTAATTTATTTTAAAAAACTTTGTGTTTAATTCATTTAGCATAGCCAGTGATCTTTTTTATTTTTTACAAATGTAAAACAATCTTTGTTAATTACACAATAAATCACCTAATTACAAGGACAGTGGGGCCTTTAATTGATAGGTTGGGTTCATTAAACCTTGAAGATTTACTGGAAAATAGGCAATCAAAAACTGAAAATATGGTACTAAAAATGCACTAATGAGATAAACCACAGCATTAGATCAGGACAGTGGTCAGTCTGTTATACGGTCAAACCCACTTTCACTAACAACAGCTCTCAAAACTCCTGTGTGATTGTCTAGTGTCACACAAAGAGCCTTGTTGCCTTCACTATTGTTTTCTATTGAGGCTGGCAGCACTAGTGCTCAGCTATGCTGTGAGTTTTTTCATTGTTAGACAGTGTCAGACAATGTGGGACACAGAGTTTTATCCATGTTCTGTTGGTGGTTTTGCTGCTTCTACAGCTTATTCCACCTGTTGCAACTATTAATGTGTAAACCTTGAGGAGCAAAATAAAGAAAATCTCATGTACAGGGTTCTTTCCAGGATAGATTGATTTTTGGCAGCCACCAAGCCTGTGTCAAAGGTAAATCCTTAATGCCAAAATGACAAGACTTAAGAATATTTGCTTTTATGCAGATCTGCTTACTGTTGTGCAGTCATCCCTCCAAAGGTCCATTCAGAGAAACAAAAAAAAATATATGCCCTGATATACAAACATTAACTACAGCAAAATATTATTTATAGATGATACCTCACCCTAAATTATCTGCTGAAATTTAGCATTTGTTTCAACTGTCAGCTTGAAATAATACAATTTTTTTAATTCAGGTTTTTCATTGAAATCAACACATTACAGAGTGTAAGCGACCTGAACATTGTGTGGTCAGCAAACACTTTCATTTATTTTAGGGATGACATATGGCTGTTGAACAGTCAATGACATTTTAGCTTAAAAAAAATTCAACACGTGATTAAAAGAGAACTCGATAAAAGGGGTCAAGATTAAATGCTGAGGTGAGGCGCAAAGAAGGATAAGCTCGTGACCACTTTCTGCCTGGCAACTGAGCTAAGTATGATATCATGGTGGATGGAGAAGGGAGTGCGTCTTAAGACCTGAAAGAATTTCAAGAGCATTTTTTTTTTTTTTTAAAAAAAAAAGCCTAACGTGGTTTCTTAAAGAAGCCTGAGATTCATAAAACCAATGAATGAATGAGAGAGAGAGAGAGCACGAGGTGAGGCTGATTTAGAGATGGAGGAATGTTAAATTCTTTCAGATTTTTTTTTTTGTCTTTCATTGGTGATTATGCGTTCCAGCGTGACCTTCACCATGCAGCCACGAGACTGGACCACCAGGCAGGAAAAGACAGAGACAGGGAGGACACAAGGACAAAAAGACACAACTAAACCAACATTAAGAAGCAGGGAAGACAGGGACAAGACAAGAGAGGGAATTCTGTAAATTGCAGTGACTGATGCCAGGAATGCCAGCCAAGCAACTACCAAGCCAAAACCATTAAGCTTGTTAGCCCTGCTGGCCTCGCTAAGTCTGCTGATAAAGATGATGATGAGTTTGTGGACCTCTGGACCTCCAACTGAGGAGCTAAACAGATTGCTGTGTCCTCAGAAAACTACCGTTGCTCTCACTCACTGGTGAGAAACAAGACTCTAATTGTCTGTCTCTAAAGGTCTACAATTATTTCATTTTCTGCCCCCCTAGAAAAATTTCGATTCGGGTAACTTTATTACTGCTTGTGTAAAAGTACAACAGACTGGCACTGTCAAAAACAGCTGAATGGATGATGGCAGCAAAGGAATGCGGAAGAAGAAGAAGCTTAAAGTGGACCAGCAGATTGCCCACAACTCCTACTGTGTTAGGAAATATTTAAACTCCAGCACCCCTCTTACAGGACAGAACATTTACTCTAAGAAAAGTTCTCCCGCAGCAAATAGACATGAGTGAGCTGAGAGTCAACTCAAGAAGAAGCAGACACATAGAAGCATTTGGAGTCAATGTAAAAAAAGAAGCGTGCAAGAAACGTCCTTGCTGACAATATTACTGATTTAAGCTACCTTCTCTATAGGATTAAAATCGTTACACTGATCTTTTGGCTCATGAAGGTCAACATAAGACTGTGAAGTTATATTTTTTTACTTACTCTCAACATTCAGTACACATAGCGCTTTACTCTTCATTTATTACCACTGATATAGGCACGACTATGTTGAGTCAGAAAATATACACTACATATTCAAACTCTTTTGCAACACACTTGCAGAAAATGTTGAAAGGGGCATCACAAACACACAAATCCTCAGCTATGGCTTCACTTCTGGCTCAAGTCTCCCACAGGACCTTAAAGACATCACTCCTATTGTCTCTGATCAAATAAACACAGAGGAAGCCGTTTTTGAAAAGGTGGAAGTGGTCGGGTGTTGAGCGCTGACTGTAAAGCAGTAGCGGGAAAGGGAAAGCTGCACTGCCATGCAGCGTAATCACTGACACCTGCAGTGTAATTCCTCCTGTATGTGTGCCTCAGACAGAAAAAGACAGCGATTTATCTGTGTGTATGTGCACAGTGGAGAGAAACTGTGTGTGGATGTTGCTGGGCAGTGCTCACATCAGTGTCGAAAATCTCTAGCTGATCAAGAAAAGCTGTCACACTCTAATAACCTCCTGCTCTGATCCGACCTAAATACTTAGCTGACAATATCAACATGTCGTCTTCTTGATGTGCTGTTGATGTTTTAATGTTTTAAAAGCAGCTTATACCTAAAAATGATAAGATAGCAACACAAAATGTGGATTGAATGTATGTATAGCTCTTTAGTTAAACTATGATTGTTTAATGACACACAAATGTGACAAAGTGAATAAGAGTATATTAATAATGTTCTCTTCTCTAAAAAAAAAAAAAGGCTATTCTGTATCCTCCCTGGTCAGTCATTAACCAGGAACTGCACTGTGCCTCGCAGCGTTCTGCTTAAAAATGAGCACAGGCCTCTGCAAATGATAAACTTCTTATTACTTTCAAGTGCCTCTGAGAAGACAATTACTTTTGTATTAAGGACCCCCCAGGGGTTTGCAATATGATCTAGTCATGGTGAGTTTAACTGGATACTGTAGGAATTCCTCTGCACAAGAATAGCGCAAAGCTGCAGGCCATTGAGTTGTGTGTATTTGTGTTTGCATATGGCTTTAGTCTAAAAATGGGCCGTGCAAATTCACCACTTCTGAAGTGTATCCTTTTCAATCTTTGGTATGTGTATTAAAATCAGAGAACATACTAGCCTGAGTCTGAATTCAGATGTGAAATGATTACAAAAGGACTTAACTGGGTTTTGTGAAATAAAAAGTTATGCAACATGCGACGTGTCTTGCAGGGAAAATACCATGCATTTGTGAAGAAGTCGATAAATATCATTTGATTAAAGGTGGCTCAGAGATGACCCAGGACAAGGACACACCTGATCAAGGAGTCTGACATGACGCCAGAGCTCAAGGATCAAAACAGTGTCAACATCTTGCATCTTTAACACCTCTACGAAGCAGGAGTTGAACTAATTCTGAGCAAATGTGTCACAACATCAACATACAAGGGAACCACGGTGACAAAAGAAGGCCAGGGTGAAGAATGCACGAAAAGAGAAGAAGCACAGAAAGTGAGAAAGAAGAGATCCGGCCCTGCAGGAAGCTAAAGACAAACACCACACAATAACAAATGACCCACTTCCCGTTTAAAGGTGGGAAAAGTCTCAATGACTCCATCATTACGGAAAAACGCTACCCGAAAAGAAAAATCTCTATTGTTCTTGGGTCCCCAGTGTCTCCTATAGTCCAGCCCTCATCTCTCAACTGCCCCTAAAGACAGACTATCGGCAGTCTAAACAAGACAAACACCACGCTCAGTTTGGTCTTCACCTGAAATTCAGTCCTGTTTGTTGTTTGGGCAACGTCTGTCACTTAGCTAAACAAGTAGAGCAACAGTGATTTTGTTTTCCTAATTTGCTAATCTACCAATTAGTCTCTCCACTCACAGAATGTTAGTACAATCATTAATTAATTTAGTCATATACAATCGTGAATTGTGAATAGTGACAGTAACAAAAATGCCTACGCTGAGACAGTGAGAGTTTTTTTTTGTAATTATTCAAATTATTCCTGTAATATGTGGTAAAAAAAAATATTATTTTATAAAATTACTGTACAAAAACTTTTTATATTCAAATCTAAAAACAGACAGACTGTAACAACTGCAGCCGTATTTTGTTGAGTATTCAGTCTGTTTTATTTTCCTATTGAACAAAGGATGTGTCAGGTGTGAAAACAGGTCATTTCATGTTGTGTCTCCCCGAGATGAGGAATAAGAGACCGTGACTATGAGTAACTTTTACATCATGTTCCAAGGATGTACACAAAAGAAGACGCAGTAATATGAAAAAAAAACTGTTTTACTACACTCACATAATGACCAACATTTGTTTGACCAAGCAATAGGAGCTACAGAAACGGATTACACTTATCGCTTCATTTTGAAAACATGGCATATGTTTAAGGCAGGTTTATGCTTTAAATAGAGTCTTACAGAGTATATAAAATCCCTATGGGAATGTCTATAAGCTAGAAACAGCAAAGGCTTGTTTTAAGACATCTACTGACTGCTTTGTACTATATAGCTGCAGGGCACTTCATCAGCTGAGAGTCTTTATCTGTTAACTCGGTGTCATCTGTCCTTGCCAGGCTGCCGTAACCATCTCTGTCATGTTGCATAATGAGCTGTGGCCTGACCAGCTGACCACAGACACATAACAAAGGTATTCACCCACGTTGGCCCCTCAGCTGGTACTGCGACAGCCATGACACTGCATGACTTCACCAGGAGTTATCACAGAGAAGAAGGCTTCACAGAACATGTATTGTTCTTGTACTAGAACCAGTCACTGATTAATCGCACCACAACATCTACGTCATTCACAAAGTGTAACTTTTTAACTTCTAAATAGAGCTCACAAAACAAACAACAAATGCCAATATCAGAGTAAACACTGCTGAGAGGACAAAAGACATTTATAAACAAAATGTTTCACAACCATTAATAGGAACATCAAGTGGGTATCTGTCGGTTTTCATAAAATCTAAAGTCGACAAGAAGTAAAGCGAAACACAGAAGTCCTACTGCTAACAGACAAATAATAAAACAATGAATTCCTTGTACAAGACACTGAAGATTTACGTTTTCCAAATATGTATTTCACTGCTCATGGAATGTGTTAATTCTGGTAAGAGGTGAAAGCTGTTAATGGACTTATCACACCTTATACAGGGCGGTGTGGCATAAAGGCTATACGATATGACCCGATTCCCTTCTTACGGGTTTATAAAACTTGCATAATGTAGCTGTTGTTCTGCCCCTTCTGTCGGTCTATTCGTGTGAAACGGAAATAATTCAGTTTAATCTTCATTTCCTGGTGTTTAAGCAGAATCTGTTAATTACCATTAATGTCAGAAGCATTAGTTTGGTGTTTTCAGTTTAGGCTTGCCTGGGGTCTTTCCAAGTAATGTCATGATAAGAAAGGTTGGAACTACAATGAATAATGAAAAAGTATATTCCTGAATCACTTCAATATGACACTTTTAAAATGTCCTTCATGGGGTCTTCAACACCTTTTAGGTATTTTAGTGCTCTTCTAGAACTGTGGTGGATAACAGCAGACAGTGACGCTTCTGACCTAACAGATTCAACATCTAGGATATAAAAACCATAAAAGAAAACAATCCACTGGCTAAGCAAGATGCCAATATCCAATAGCAGGCCAAACACCTGATATTTTATGGCAACATCGGGCATTATCACTGACAATATGGCTGGTTTGGATGCTTGGCAGACGCACATGGAAAAAAATGTGCTTGATAAGCAGCTAGGTCAGGTACAGCAGATAAAGGAAACAGGCTGTTGTAATCAGTACAGAGCCCTCAGTTTGACTGTTTGATGCTACACATGCAAATATTATTCAAAGATTCAAATGCCCCCCTGCTTACTTATTTGCTGTTTATGTAACACATCCACATCATGGGCTATCAGATAGTTAGTAAGCAGCATCATCACTTGAGGACACTGCTGCGTGTGAATGTTGCTTTTACGAGATAACTGACATTCATCTGTGCAATGATCTCCCCGGTCATATGTTGACATCTGTGGTTGGCAGATGAATATATCTGATAAGAGGACTGTCTGCAGGACACTTCCTGGTAGAGCAAGGACTGTCATACAGGAAGACCAGAGCAGCATAAACCTGCAGGGTAACATTCGGTTAAGCAGTAAAAAGAGAATGTTTGAAAGTCTCAATTTTCGACCACAAGCTCAGACGGTATCAGAAACTCCTCTCTCAGAAACTCTTGACACTGCTCTTTCATACTTTGCTATCGAGAAGCTTTGTTGACTCGAAAAATATGCCTATCATAAAGCTTTGTTAATTCATGAGGATGAAGTTTTAGTTTCAATACCTGTTACATAATGACATTAAACATTTAATCCAAGGGAAGCGGTGCCAGGCCAATGATATGCCAAGGGAAATTTTTTGTATTAGCACCAATCATGAAGACATAAATTAAAGTAGTTGCATTAGCACTGAGAGAAAACACATTTCAGATTTAGTTGTTTGTTTAATCTGATATCCTTCTTCTTGCAACAGATGAAAGTGCTGTAACTATAGCTTTGGCTTAGTCAGCTCAGACGCACCGTCTTCATGGAAAAATATTTTATCCTTCTGCAGCCACACAGACCCAAAATTTCTACAGCGACACACTATCCCGTTCCCTTTCAGACTACATAATTAGAACTGGGTGTTTTCCTCTCTCTCAATTGCTCGACCTCCTGGGGTGGCTAAAGTCAGGTTACAGTACTAAATGACCTGTGGAGCTCCAAGACAACAGCATTCCTCATCTGGCCTTATTGCTCCCCTGGACCTGTCTAATGTGAGGCAATTACAGGCAATGAATGGACAGCTGTGGAACATAGAAAGTAACATAATCCACATTCCAGACTCAAACACATACATTCCCTCACTGCTACCTGCTTAAACACAGAGATGTCAGCATCAAGGAAGACCCCTTCACCCTCCTACAGTTGTTTTATTACTTATCTAAGGTACAGAGTGAGTCAGGAAGAAGTGAAAGTCTGTCGCCATAAGATGCAGACAGAGGACATTTTCTGTCAATAACTATTCACTTACTTCCCATTTACTTCTACTGAAGTGCCACACAGGGCAACGTTAAGTTCTGATGCACTTTTTTGACAAAATGATGAGCAGAAAGTGTTCGCAATAACATAAATGATCATTTTACAATACTCTATCACTATATTTAGTACATTATCATACTATCTGATGCTCTCATTGTTGGTTTATAGTTGCTCCGATTAATTTCCAATGAGAGGTTAAATTTTGTTGACAGAAAATTTCACCTTTACTTCCCCTGTCATGCATTTATAATTCCAACTGATTTTGGTAATCTCAAAAGCATACTCTAGTCCCAACTTTAGCCTGCACCTGTGGCTGTTATAGGGCCATTAAATTGAAATATATTCAACACACACTCAAGCTCCATTGTATTTTTACAAAGTCACAGATGCCAAATTTATTCCTTAACCAATAAGCGGAGCAGATTTTAATCACATGTGCAGTCTGTGGTTATTTTAATAGGCCACCAGTAGAATAACACATCTCTTGCATGCCTTATTTTCTGTGAATTTTACGCTCCACAAAGAGCAACACACATGCATAGCCGCTGATGTCAGAGGAAAAGGCTTACTGACAGCAAAAGTTATTCATGCAAGGCAGTCTTGGGCATGACTGTGACATCATGTCTAGAAAGGAAGGAGAAACAGTAGAAAACAAAGAGAAATATGAGGATGAAAAGGAAAAGGTGTAAGGAAACTAGGTCACTGTCCACTATGGCGTGATGAAAGTAACAGACATGTCTCTAATCTCTCCTTTTATACCTGCCAGGATGCTTTAAGGGGCTTGAAAAGGACAGTTGGGATACATGATACGCTGCCCTGCAGAGCGACAGCTTTAGGGCAACAAGGAAGCATTTGCTCAGTGTTGCGCCAGAGATTTGAATTGCAAAAGAACCCGCCAGGCAGACAGAGGCACCGTGTGAGAGCAAACGGTTAACATTCACCTCGTCCACTGCTCCCAACATGGCTGACGCTGAGGTCAACAACAGATCTCAGCCAAGGCAACATTTTTTGGAGAAAGGACATTCAGATTTTTAATCCACTTGAGGAGAGTCCTGTTGGGTGCTGTGACCTGCCGGGTCAGCTCAACAGATTCCAAATGTCAGCTGAAATTAAAGAAATCAAAGTGCCCCACATTCTCCACATTTTTGTTTTCGGGCAATGAGTGCAAATTATCAGGAGCACCCACCCTCACAGACCCACCAGATATAACCAAGTATGAGTGAAGCTCCTGAACCAAACAGTGTCTTGGGAATAGAGATGCAAGCAGTAACTCGATTAGTTGAAACATAAAAATCCAGTGGTGTAAATTTCAAATATTCACGAGTTAAAGATTCTCAAAGGATGCAAACTTGCCCCTTTCTGTATTTTTTTTTTTTTTTGCTTTAATCTTCACATTAAACAGTAAGTCCTACTTGTGGGTAGCAGGTGTCCAACATGTACAATATCATCGTAATATTACTATTCCTCCAAATCCAGAAATTGTATTGCCTTTGACAGCCTACGAACAAATCTCTGTCTCTTTTTTGTCTTTGTTTGCATTTTGCCTCCCTCTCACTCCTTTGACACAGACCAACATTAAAAAAAGTGAGGGTACTGACAGCTTTCCTTCAGAGAGATGTGTTTCTACATTTAGGGTGTATCTTTTACCTTATCTGCTTTAGTAGATGAGAGAGTAAACACCTGAGATAAATGTTTACTTTTCAATTGTTTGCCTAGTTTGGTTTCTCTGGAAACATAACCGTAAACCACATAAAAATCTGGGGCAAATCAACTGACTGCTCTCATAGTGTCACAAGTCCAGAGATCACTTTTTGTCCAACTTTCAATTCAGAATAGTGCTTCTGTTCATAGAGACTTTGGGTACTGAAACACTGGGGAAATTTAGCCACCAGGCAAGTGCTCAAGAAGTTTTTAAACTCTTAAAAAATCAACTTGACTGGTCCAGAGCTGAAAACAGCAAACACATTGCTTTCTCCCTTTGAAGCATAATGTGATAGGAGAAAAAGCCCAGAGCACACCAAAAAACAAGTGACAGGATCACATCTCTTGAAGTATCTGATTTTGCATCGCCTGTCATTTCTGAAGCCCTGAGCTTTTAAGTTTATGTGGAAACAAAGAATTTAGGGCAGACAGATGACCCCTGACGAGTACTACTAAGCTGACATGTACTGCCTTTGTTATTGCTTTTCACAACTATAAACCGCTATATTTCATAACCCATAAAAACAAAGGGAAAGTTTAAGTCCAGTACATAATAAACCACTGAGTTGTCTCGTCATTCCTATTAATCATTCTCCACGTCAAGTCTAAAGAAACGCAGACTAAATCTGGTTTGGTGGATAGCCTAACACCAGAATTTTTCAAATATTTAAGTGTCGAGATCTCAGCTTTCAGCATGTTTCTTAGTGGATTTTTCCCATGGCAGATATTTTAAAAAACACAAGTGGCGCTACATTTTTAAAATAACACTTAAAGAATACCTGCTCCACTTAGCTACTAATACACGGCCAATTTATGAGTGTGTCCCATGGGGACTGTTAGCACGAAGCTAGTTGTGTCATTCATCAGGCTGTCATAAATGAATCGCAACCAACAATTTTTTGCATGAACAGGCTAAGTAATCCTGGGTAAGCGCTTTTCCTCTGTGAAGTTTGCTTTACGCTGCAGAAAGCTATGTAATGCAAATAATGTAACAATGGCAAAGAAAATCATCATTTTACCCAGAATAGAGTAGTTCTTTGTATCACGCAGCACAGTTACAACTTAAATTGAGCGTACTGCATTCATCCCACCACCATCTGAGTAATTTCAACTTTAGAACACACGTCAGAGCGCTATTGAAAGAACAAATATGTGTCTAATGTGCTTATAATTACAGCCACGCCTACACCTCCGGCTATAGATGGGAGGCTGTCGATGATCTCCCATTGAACCAATACCTCTGCCGAGACAAAATAGTTGGTGTTAACTTTTAATAGCCCTGCGTTTGAAACAAATACAGTAACCTAATAGCGCTGATCACCGTGCTCAGGAGTCAAGTGATTTCTAATCTCCATTGTGTTTCCCAGCACCAAGTCTGCCACCGTGGTTAATTTTGGGGGAGCTGATCACAATGGGCTCATTTTACTGCTGGCAGCGCAGGTTTCTTACCTCAGAACAGGGGCGGAGAGGGGGAGTTAGGCGAGGAGGAAGGGTGGCGCAGGTGGCAAGGAGGGGGGTTTAAGACTATAAAACAAATCACACAGAGATTAAATTTCACCAGAAAACAGTGCAACACACTTTGGACTCTGTAGCCCTGTATATGGAGTGTGGTGGTGATGTGGAGGCACTGGTGTGACTACTGGGGTAAACAACGGCATTTCCTCTGATGTATAGACATTTGAGATGAAAAATACGACCTCTGTGTTTTTGCTTCCACAATTATTTAGCTTTTTTGCACCGAACGATTATATAACTGTATGTCTTGGCTGCATGGACGGCAGATTAATGGTCTCAAAGGTCCAAAGGAATCAGTCAGACTGTATGGTAATTAGGACGAATACTCGCAGGCAAAAGTTTAAAAGTTCTGAAATTACCTAATGGATGATTATTTTCTCTATCAATGACTGAGCATGGTAGTTTTTTGATTAATAGCGAGTCATACATACCCATAAACCCATAGATATTTTGTTTTTAATCATGGGAAAACACAGAAAAGCCGCAAATGCCCTGATTTGAGATGTCAGAGCTTGAGGATGTTTGACACCTTTTCACTAACCTCCCTTGAAAACTTTTATAAAATCATAATCTGACATTTAAAATATGAGCAGATTACCAATTAATCAAGTCATTGTTTGAGCCTATTTTCTCAAATTTATTCCTTTTATTATTATAACAACTGCGTCACAACCCAGATGGTGAAGCCATTCCAGCTCTGACCGGACACACACAGACACCCAAAAAAAAAAGACATCAAGCCTCTACTTCCAGCCATGTCAGACAGCTGTAAATGCCCCTTTTATTAGTCAACATCACAGCCATATTAATGTGTCCGAGGCCAGCTCAAGTCTCAGTGACAACCCCTCACCCACACCTTTTCATCAGGGGCTATGAAACCCAAGAAGGCCCTCCGGGAGACCTGCCGGCACAGTGTATTATAGAGGTGTGGTGTGCACACAGACAAAACACACACACCCCATAGACATAGTCTGTCGCTCCGCACACACAAAAAAGGATGAAGAGATGCTCTGTTGTCAAAACTGCAGTGAAACTGAAACAGTCTAACACACCCAATGTTCTGCTGCGCTGGCTGACAGAGACAATATTTAAAGTCATTATTTGTGATCAGATTTCAGTTGAGTAGGGCGTTTTTGAGTTTGTCCTGCTGGATTTTCTGTCAGTAGCATCATTTTGTGTTACCGCTAAAGCTAACTGTGCTGTTTGCACTTGATAAAAAATGAAATGCATTATTTTCTGTACAGGAAAATGTGTGTTTTCAATTTAAATAAAGATTGAGGAAGACCTGATTTAACCAATTTTTGATGCAGAGAGAAACAAAATGAGACACTTAATTGTAAACAAATCGGCAGGTCAATACTTCAGCCAGTATTTGTTTTTGATATACTGGTATTGATTTATATGTTGTCCAAGAAGTAACAGCAAATTTCAGTACACTAAAGTCAAACTAGCTTTGAGGTGATTTTCCACCATGGAGCTACAACCATCTGATATTTCAGCTGCAAAATATTGCACTCATTGTGAGTCCTGGTAACAGTTCTTAAAAATAATAATTATGGTGTATATTAGAGATTAGATTTCTAAAAATTCTAAATATTGATATTAGTATCAGCATCAAAAATGCAGTCTTTAAAGTGTGGCTTGGCCAAGAAACCAATGAAACTTGCAAACATGCAGAAGGACACACTGGACACTTTCCTGTCAATGCTTCCACATTATTTAGTTTCTCAAAAGGTGGAAAATGCATCAAAACATGCAGAAATGTGCCAGGAAAGGCAGGAGAGAATACATTTGTTTGCATGAATTAAAATTATGTAAGTTTAAAAAGCTTACACACTATGAAACTGGTAGTCTTTGCTTCTCTAAAAGAAAAGAACAATGACTTTTAACTCCTCTGTGACCATAATAGACCTTTTAAAAAACAAATTACAGAGTACATTTAAGATGATTTTATTGTTTCCTCTGTGTGTTGCTGCTATCTGCTATCAATATCTCCCTAAATGGTAGGGAAAGAAGCAGGATATAGTCATAAAGCCTGCCTATTCAAGTACTCACACACCAGCACTAATACCTACATGTCATATGACACTGCCACATCACAATGGGGGTCTTACAGGGCCATACAATACAGTAGGTGTGGCCATGTCAGAGAACCAGAACAGGCGGACAGACACATAACTATACACACTTTCCAGTCTGCCCTCAGGGGGTCTCGTTTTAACCAGTGATAACCTCTGTCAGTCATTTTTCTCCTTCACGTCCATATATTATACGGGACTTTAAGAGGCCTTTCTGCTCATCTGACAAAAGAAGGAGGGTCTGACAATAGCTCACAGTTACAGATGAGTGAGTGGTTGGTCAAACCCAGGTATAAAAAGACAAAAGCCCCCTTCCCTTGCCTGCAGAAAAGAACCCTTAAGACAAAAGGTAGAGAGCTGGAAATACACCAAACCCGGCCTAAGTTTGGTGTATGGATGATTCAAAAAGCTTTGTGTTTGTTTCTCAAATATAGAGCATTTTGAAATCAGCCAGTCAAGGACCCCCCGTAATGCCTGGAATGTCAGCAACTAATGAGGAGGAGGAAGTGTGAACACACATTAAACCTGCTCCGTGTACATGCTGGTCAAAGTGAAGGACACGTGGAGAAACACAGACACAACCTTGAGAGGAGAGCGCTCTCTGTTAGGCTCTGCACATTTTTTACAATAAATCAGTGACAGCTTTAACTAGGAGAGACATGCTCTCTTCTAACTGGCCCCAAAAAGGGAGCAGTAAAAGGATAGATATTGCCTACATTAACAGATGTTTTGGGTCACTTGTGGTAAACAAAAACAGGCTGTAAACACAACACGTTGAATTTAGCAAACACTTCCATATTTGCACATCCAGCAGCCACAGAGCAACATTAATGTTTATCTGGAGTCAAGTTTCTGGTCACCTGAGGAAAAAATATAGAGCATTTTTTGCTCTTTGTAAACACCTGAGGCAAAAATCTGCCTTTTTTCAGCTACTCAGTGCTTCCCTATGGTGGTGTTGGCTTTTAGAGTTGAGCTGCATGATGAAGCTGAAAATGCTGACAAGAGTGCTGAAAGTGAACCAAAGAATAAATCTGTGATCTGCAAAAGAGCCGAAAGATGCTTAAACGCTCTGTAGAGCTGTGGGAGACTGCAAGGGCGGCTGATGCTAAATAATTGATGATAGCAGCTTAAAGTTAAATGCTGTCCTCACAGTGTGGATGGTCTAAGTGGATGAGATTTGGTCGATCTACTCATAAGTTCTGTGAGTGTACGTTGATGAAGTGTTTGGAAATGATCATTAAAGAGCAACAACAAAGGCCATCCATTCCAGTCATAATTCACACCAAAGTATCCAAAATATCCAACAACGTCCTCTCATGTAGAAACCAGCAATCTTTTTCGCTTTTGTCAACAAAACACTTCAGAAAAAGCCTTTCTGATCCTGCAAATCCAGTTGTAACCTTGGTATAGAAACAGCAATACAGTTTATTTGATCAAAGTCTTTACTTTTATCAAATAAACTGTATTAATGTTATGGTAGCTCTTCCTCATATTGAGCCATATCACTCGCTATGACTCCCCCAAAAATGCAACCTCTGACAGGTGTTTACGCTTTGATTAGCCCAAATTCTACTCTATGATGGATGTTAAAGTAAAGTGCACTAAATGATGCTTTTGTCTCAATAATATGCTATTTCCTCATATTCAGAACTAAAAAAATTCAGACTTTCCTTCTGTTTTCTTCTTATTACTGATTAATTTTGCAAGAAAACTTTAACTTGAGTACACGGCCTTAATCTGGCTTTTTCCTTCCTCCTCTGAGCTCCTACATTAGAGAATCCATGCTGATTTCCTTATCAGCGTTAAACATCGCCTTCCTTGTAGATAATGCAATGATGTCATGCCACCTAAGCTAAACACCTCAATATGACAGTCACGCTCTTTAAAATGAGCACCAATCATTATACCAGCCTTTCCAAGGATGTTACTTTCAAAAATGATCCTAATCCAGATCACTACAAACTAGGGTCACTAACCTCCATGCTACGCAGAGTTTAATCATTACAGTATCATTTGAT
Organism: Acanthochromis polyacanthus; assembly: GCF_021347895.1. Taxonomy (NCBI): domain Eukaryota; kingdom Metazoa; phylum Chordata; class Actinopteri; family Pomacentridae; genus Acanthochromis; species Acanthochromis polyacanthus. The sequence goes on from NC_067129.1 coordinate 6,729,605, forward strand.
GCATGGAAGCTCTTAAAGATTAACTAACGCATGACATAACCTATGAAACTTATCTTAAATACATCATTTAGAGTTATCAGAATTTATTACCCCTCAAATGTTTGATCATAACGTATCTGACGGACTTTGGTCAGCAAAGAAGCTTTTACTTTAGCTTCATCACACAAGTCTGATACGTTGCATATACTTTATTTAATCCCTCATTACTACTGTTACTGTAACCGCAGTTACTTTCTTAATAAAAAACTGCTGGTATGAATAGTTCATTCATATTTAAAACATACGATTACAATCCCTACTCTGAGTCAATCATTTCCCTGTTTTAAAGTAACAGAAAGCGAATTCCTCATTCCAAAGTATTCATTACATCAGCTCTTTCCTTCACAAAGGTAAGACATGCTGGTTTTCTTGAAACCGACAATGGCAGTGAAAGTCTCACGTCATGCAGGTACACAGAAGGAGGGGAAATACCGACAATGGCATGGCACGTCCTTGACGGGAATATGGAAACAATACAGGTAAGAACAATAGAAACCAATGAGTTGTTAACTGATTTAAAACTCTGACACCTTCCTGCTACATCCTCATCAATTATCACACTCTGATTCCTTCAGTAGAGTTCAAAGTGGTGCCCAACAGAGTGATAATGATTTAACAACAGCAGCATTAGGTAATTTGATAAAGATATCTTGAACTTGTAGCTGCTTTTTCACTGGAATTTAATGGGATTTTTTTGGTATGTTATTACTTCCGTGGGGTTCCTTATCGCTGCAGAAAAATAATGTGAACCCATTTGAACTAACTATCACCCACAAGGTTAAGGTAGTTCATCCTTGTCGAGGTGGGTGGTCTAAAAGGTCACAGAAAGAATGTAAACTTCCGAGTCAAAACACACTATGAGTAATTTTCCACTGCCTGAAAAATGGCAATCCCCACCAAGTAAAACAACAACAGTCACATACTTTCCGAAAACCCCTGTCCGGTCCCTAAAACCGGGAACTGCCACAGCATCTTGACAAATTAACGACAATGACAACGCATTTTTTGTTTTTTCTTGTCTTTCTGTTACCTTAGATAAAGAGACAGTGAGATGGAAGGCGACAGAGCTTAAGACAAAGCTCAAGTTTCAACACCCAGGCCGAGTTTACGTGGACGGCCCATGGCTTTGTGACCCTCCTCTATTTTATAACCTTGCCTTTCTATTTGCTTCCACCTTTTGTTTCCGGCTTCCTTTCTTTAATCCTCCTGCAAACGCAAACACCACCTACCCTTCCATAATGCATACCATTACCTGTATGCAAAGATTGCCAAATATGTGTGTATATTGCCACATGCTTGCCTGAGCTATCCTGCACTGTGTTCAGACATGGTCAGCCATTCATCTGCACAGAAATATACAAGCAATGCAGCATAAAATGACATTGTAATCAACAGGTGTCTCACTTTTAAATTGGGTTTATACTAGGGACAGTCTGGTTATCGCTCTGGCTGATTATCATGGCCGGCATCTTTCATTCTCCCGATTATTCGTATCGGTATTCTATTTTTTATTGACCGATTACTGATCAATTAAATGTGCTACTTCAGGTCTCTCTTTGTCTGAAGTCACTCTGTGGTCTCAGAAATGTCTCTCAAGACGTTGCCACAAACCAGGAAATTAGCTACTCTCATACCAGCTAATGCTTCGCTAATGACTAGCGGCCAACTTAGAAGGCAGCCGCAAATTACCCTGAAACTGAGTCTGGAAATCAATAATTAATAATGCTTTAAGATATGGGTCTTAGTGGGCAATAAAAGTGAAAAAAATGGTAAAAGATTAAGCAAATAGAGAAGAACATCAGGTGTAAATGCAGGAGTCAAACTGACCAATCTCAGTGGATCCCACATAAACAGCTAATTTAATCATTTCTATTTAGAATATTCAATTATAGCCACCCTTATTAATAAAGAAGCCTACTTTATGAAGGATAGGTTCCTGCTATCACATGTTCTCGAAACATTACAAGTAATCCATATTGATTCCAGATGTTGGTTATCATCCTTACTTGATCACCAATAATCGGCTTCAGAAAACCCATATCGGTCGATCTCTTGCACATACGCATGCATTACACCTACATGAACGTTGATCCTGCACTAACTTCTGTCTCTGTGCAGCCTCCAGGTCAGACTCTGTGGGTGCAGCAGGCTTGGGTCGGGTCAGCGGCCTGATCCAGGCCTCTAGCGGCAGCACACAGAGGGTCCAGTGTGCTCTTCCTGCTCCCACCATCTGAGCAACGCACCGCATGAGTGCTTCAGTTTCAGCCACGGCACAAAACACCAGTGTCCGGTTTCCCCTGAAGCAACCCTGCCACAGCTGTGGCGCCTTTTGTTCCCGCTTTTTAAATAAAACATAGTCGGCTCATTAAATAGAAAGGCCTTCCTGTGCATAATTCAGCGCCAGGTATCAGTTTGAGGCGAGGAGATGAGGTTGGGGAAGGACATTGCTATGTTGTTTTCACAGTGACTGTCAAACAACAAGCACCACATGAGTAATACCCGACACAGAACGTATGGCAATGGCAATTAAATGTGGTGATAACAGTAGTTAGAGTTGCAGTCTGTCTCTCCAGACTATTACACTATCCATTACAGGGATTCTCCACCATCGCCTTATCAGTCAACTGTATTACTCAGAGCTTCAAGTGGAGAGTTTGTTTTTGTCTGACAGTCCAAAATCCAAAAATGTTTACAGTGGAAAACTTTTGTGACCTGTATCAACTTAACTAATGGCTATCTAATGATTTTCAGCACTTACAAACTATTAAGAAGAACTGAATATGTATAGCTGGGTAAAGATGAAAAATACTATAGCATTAGAAGCTTTAAAACAACAGAAAAAATAGATCAAAGTATAATAACAGATTAGAAAATTAAACATAAAAATTACATTTAATATACTAGAATATTTTTGTAGCATATACAAGTTTTCCAAATGGCTGTCTGTTCATTTGGAATAAGTTAATCAGCTAAATGTGAAGGCACTTACAAATTATTATGAAAAAAATGAACATTTATAGCTAGTTAAACATTTTTAAAAATAGGCAAATTGCAGCTTTTGGAGCTTTACAACCACATATACATAGGTGTAAAAACTATTTAGAAATTAGTATACATCTACTGAATATTAAAAGATACGATAAAAATCAAAATGATACGAAGATGCTAAAAAAATACACAACCACTAGCAAGGGCTGTTTGCTAACTAACCTGTCCTCATAGAAGTGAACTAAAAGCAGCTGTAGTTTGGTTAAAGTTAGTTTATTTTTCCTGCTGACAAGCATTACAACTTCTAAAACCACTCTCAAAAAGAAATATGTATCGTAAAATGTTAATTTCAAGAAGTTATTCCCTCACCATGTTCAACCAACAGGTTGACAGATGACAACCGAAACTGAGCAGCTAAAGCGATACTAGATGCACCTGCTGCCCCGAGTACCCTTCACGTACCTGTCAATTCCCGGTCACTTCGTGGTTCTCCAACTTGTACTCCCTCTTTCCCTCGAGTTTGTTTGCTCTTCTTGATTCAGCAGCTGTTTAGAAAAATATCTAAACTCACAGAGACAGTTTTCTAGTTGGCTGGCGTGTCTCTCAACCTCTGGTAATGAGCTTTTCCCTTTCCTCCGGTCGCTGTTAGCTTACCTTGCTCCCTGGAGAGAGAAGCGGATGAAAGGTAACAGAGGAGCAAGTGGACCAATCAGAAGCAGCGGGAGGCGGGCGCGTTGAGAAAACACGACATCCTATTGGTCGGTTCTTGTTAATGGTGGAGCAGTGGGAAAAGGCGAATTTCCCTGTATTGTTGTGAGGTTGTTCAGTCAAGTGAAAAGAGGAAGAAACTGACCAGTGACAGTTTTATTGTCATTAACAGAAACATGTGGCTCAATTAAATAATAAAATCTGAATAGTAAATTACATATTCATATAAAAAATGTAACTAAAAAAAGTGTGGAAAGACCAAAACATTTTTTTAAACTATGGAAAGTGTCCATGAAGCCCATTAGAGTCTACCTAAGAGTTAAATGTTCTCAGGGCAGTGCAACGTGGATTGAAAGGAGCTAATCATTTCTAAGAGGCTCTGCAATGCAAAGCTATATAAACTACTTTGAATACTTTTGTTTCATGCACAGAAAGATTAGGCACACTTTTTTGCTTATTGAAATTGACAAACAACTGACACGAAACTGCTTGGATGGTTCAGAATGTTATGAACAAAAATGGGAACAGATTCAGGGCTAATCATGTTATTCAGCTATTATTTGTTAGTAGTTACAACGCAATACAATCAGAGAATTATATTTAAGGTTTTACAGGCTCAGCACTCCTCTATAATAACCACAAATCATATCTAGATACAGTAATGACTATTTTTCTCTGTTTTTAAACCATTAACTCAATCTTAAAGTCATCCATTTACTGATTCTTTTTTTCTGCAATCAAGCAAACCTTCAACATATCCCTTTTAAGACTGTTTTATTTCTTTTCAGTCTCCCTCCTCCCTGTTCATGTTTTGATTATTGCATTGTGTGTGTTAATTGTAGCTGCTGCTGCTACTAACAATCACAGGGATTAAGAAGACAATCAGTGATTATAAGGAGGAAACTGAAGTGGTGACAGTAGCAACTCATGACCACATGGTGGCAATTTATTCACTGAGAACCCAAGCACTGCATTGTCAGCAGCTGTCTTTGTTGCGCGACATTACACGAAGTAAGCACTGGCGTTTGTGTGTTGATGCAACTTAATAAATACATTTCTTTTTTATTAAATTAATACATCTGCAGTCTGGGCAGAGATTTATCATTGTACTATGTGCTTCATAAACAGTGAATACTGCAAAAGCTGACATGTGGCATTTATAGGTAACAAAAAGCTGCAATTTAGTTGTTTCCAGTTAAAACATTTGTCCACAAAATGTTCCGACTGCATTGCCCATGCAGTGTGCATTTATTTAGACATTGTGAAGAGATTCTAATTGTGCAAGACATGTTATTTTCTAGAAAAATCAACACCTCTTTGAAAGTTTAAGGAGTTTTCTTCCATTTTAATATTATCCAACTTTTGTTCTTATATGCAAGAGTAACATAGAATTCACATCAGTTGCTTCTGGCCCTCTGTGTACTCTCACGCTGTGAAAATAAAACAACACTCCTTTAAACATATCCATATATATTTTATTCTCAATACGGCAAAATACAAAGAATATTCAGGACAGACTCTCATTAGTCACAATTAATACTCACTTCACAAGAATGCTTTTAAATTACATAACCTAAGTTTGAAGATCAAACTCAATGAGTACCTTTAATCATATTGCATCCATCATATATAGTATCTCTATCATCAGTTCTCTTAAAACTAATCCAATTTAGATTATTGTACATAGTGTATGCTGCTGGTCTCACATTTCGAGACGACTTTTTAGAAAAAGGTGTTATACAACATACTGTATAAACTGCTACAACTGTTTTTGACGTGTAGAGAAATACCTCTGTTTCAAAAGACATGTTGGACCAATTGTTCAAAAGGGACACACAGTAAATACACCTCTCTCTGAGGAAGAAACAGACATGGTTTTACATAACAGACTGTACATGCCATCCATCCGTCCCATGAGATCAACAATATACATTTCATGAAAAGTACACAGCTCCATATCAAATACAGAGAAAGACAAAATATTTGCACTTGGATCTAGAGACATTAATGATTATGTGGCGACCATGATACTGAGAGACGGTGAAGCAGAAGACAAAGTATACGAGCACAGTAAGAAAAGACTGAGAAATCAATTTGATATACAGCGTTAACAGACTGGGATGTCGTCCGTAACAACTTGGAAGAAGAAAGGAACATAAAAGCCCACAGAGGAAGAAAAAAAATGTGCATAAAGTATCTCACAAGTATATTTACAGCATTTTTAAATTTAATAAAAATGTCAACCTGTAGTAGAAATTCACCCTTAAAGAAATGTTATATTTACAATTTATACATTTGTATTTAAATAGAAACATGCAAGTGTTAACATCTTCCTACTGAATGTCAAAAAAAACTCATCTTACCCTGGATTCTTTCAAGTTAGAATTAATATTAATTACTACTTACAATGAAATCTCATCATGAACAACTCCAATACATTTACATCTTCCTGTTTCATAAAATGGTACTCCTTTAAAAAGGCAAAATAGAAAAAAACATTAAGCAAAGGGGCAGAAAAATAAATAAGTGTGAGTAGCAAACCGTTAAAAATTATTCTAATGCTAATTTTTTTTTTTTTTTACATTTGACTACAAGATAGTGTAGGGAACACAAGGCGCGGACCTGTACTTACAAAGTGTACCAGTGTATGAAGACATTGACTGGGCTGGCAAAACCCACAGAGGAATTCCTATGAGAAAAGTGGCCTCCAGCTTTAGGTACAAAATGGCTCAAGCCATCTGTGTTTGGTTATAAAAACAGATTTATATACACATGTATACTAAACCAGTACACAAAATTGCAAAAGCTAAAGGCATTGGACACTTGAGTTTAACAGGTTTCTCACTGAGGCGGAAAAAAAAAATGAAGTGGGGAAAAAAATCCCAAGCCTAAAAATTAAACTTTTTCCACAGAAACGGATCTCCCTCTTTTTTTTTTTTTTTTTTTCCCCATTTTCATGTTTTGTAAAAATCCTGCATAGATTAAAATAACACCTCCTCTGACTTTCTCTTTTTCAAGTGTAAGAGAAAATAACAGTATCCCCTTCTACAATAAAGGCCAGGGAGCCAGTGAAGGAAAGGAAAATACAACACAACAAAAAAGGTAAAACCTGGGCCAAATAGTAATGCATTTTGTCTTGAGATTAATTCTATCAAATTTTAAATAGAAGAATAGAATGAGGAAGTCAACATCTGTCATAAGTCTTGCATGTTCTGGCACTTTCTAGTCCAAACTCTGCATCAGCTACAACTAAATCTGCTTCACATGAATACTGTTTGGCCCAGGCTTTAGTATTTCCAGCATGTTTTAGTAGGAAGTGGGCTTAAAACAACCAGAAAAAGAAGACAGTTCTTCATGTCAGAAACAATTACCAAACACCCAAATGCCAAATGAAATCTCAGGTATAACATCTTCATTTGAAACCACTGCCATGGCCGTGCATGTCTGGCTTGCTGATGGCCAGACATTTTAAATAAACAAAATGTTTGTATGTGGACAGCTGGCATACACAGTCACTCTGTCATCTCTGCTCTGCCTGCTGAACCATCGACTTTCTTGTAACACAATGCGATTATGGTTTTAAAAAAATTAAATAGGAACAATTTCATATACAAATACTTCTTATAACCCCTGTTGCAACCCTGTTTTAAACTTATGCATTTGACAAGTTATACTTTTGCTTGGCTAGAAAAAGAAAAACAACTGCTCGGTACATAAATAAAATCTATATCGGTCATTATACTTTTAATTTGAGATATATAATCATAGATTTAAAACTCTTCGCTGTATAAATACAACACTGCTAATCTGCCATCGCTAATGAGTCTGCTTCTCTACAGAGCATCTTCCCTTTCAGTTAAATTTGATTTTGCTGTGCCAAATTAGGTGAACTCATGCCTGCCGTGTAAATAACTGCATCGTATATGTGGACACAATCCTCAATACTGAAGACACTCCCTGCTGTTTCTTAGAAAAATACACTCTGGGCAAACAAAGGGATCAAAACAAGAATAACACTGTCGCAAAATGATCCTTCCTCGAGGAAATTTATCAATGAACAATGGAGCTATAAGGCTAACTCTGAAGGCCCGAAGAGGCGGAAAATCGGTGATCAATTTTAGTCAGGTAGAGAGTCCAATAAACCCGCTAGTGATGCCTCTAGGCCATGATTTCATTAATGGGACCAAAATGTTGATCAACTGATCGTTTGATTTGTTAGCAGGGTTGAGAAGAAGTTCATGATTCTTTAAAATAAACTACATTGTTCTAAACTATTACACTGATTGATAGAAGAGAGCATTTATAAATATGTGTCAGAAGCATTGATCTGCTGTGCACGGTAGCCCTTCCTATAGTTCTTAAATCTTGTGGGCCAAGATTATCCTCTAGTGCCTGGAGACTTTGAAGAAAGATGAATCCGGATGGTAGCTTAATTCATGGTGGCCAACACCATTTTTGTTTTAAGAAGATTTGACTTGGAATAAAAAATAAAAAAAAAAAATCACAACTGCAATAAAAGCATAATTATTGCCAGCTTCCATTAACTGCTAAATGTTTGAAATACATAACAACTGAGGCTGTAGCAAAAAAAGACAAAAAGAATAATTTAATCAGACATGATCGGTGACTGTTTCCCTGTAGCTCACATACAAGGCACAAAAATGATAAAGAGAAACCTTCATTTTAAAGCACCTTTGGTGTTCATGGGAGGTACTTTGGTGAGACAAAGTGAAATAAAAAGTTAAAAGCCAAAGTAGCATATAAACCAAACCCCAGTTTTAGTGTATTCAGAATAAATAATTCACCCAGCGCTTCCATGCCAAAGAGATAAAAACATGGCCTTCGAGGGTTTTTGTAAGAGTGCCGATAAACGAAGCCGGGCGATAAGCTCTTTTGATTCCTGTTGCAGTTTCGATGCGTCTCCCTGTGTGGTGCGGTCGAAGGTGTGAGATGTTCTAAATTGCTCAGTGTTTTTGGCAAGCTGGTGTAGAAAAATGGACACAGTGTTGGAGATATGTCTGAGAAGTTCATCACATGTGTGTACATGGAGGACCAGAGGTGGATTTGTGTGTGTGCATACAGTACATAGTTTTTTGTGTGTCTGTCTGCTCTGAGGGCGTGTGTGTGTGTGTGTGTGTGTGTGTGTGTGTGTGTGTGTGTATTTGAGCACATGTTGCTGAACACAAGAGGCTGAGGTGTGGGTGTGTGTGGAAGCAGCGTGCAGGGAGTCAGTCCTCGCTAGGGAATAAGTTTAGCATCCAGACGCAGCCAGTGGAGGCCCTGCCGTGTGTAACGCACCAGTTCTGTCATGCTGCTGGTGTTGAAGATCAGAGGACCCATCACTTTGTCCAACTCCAAGAAGAAGTCTGGGGAAAGAAATACACAGAGGAAGGGCAACACGTCAGTACAGAAGCCAGTGATTGAGCGTTTAGTCCAGGGGTGTTCAATTAAGACAAAGAGGTCCAGTCAGAGAAAATGTATTGAAGCAAATATCCGGAGCATCATAATGTCTAACTTGAATTAGTGGGACATATGTTGATGCAACCTAGCAGCAATCAATAACTGACCATCAAATAAATTCAGCATGGTTCACAAAGAGTATGTGAATGTTTAATGACTTCCCAGGTGATAAACATTTGGAGTTTCTTTCCTCAGCTATGTCTTCAAATATTATAAAAGCCACACATTCATTTGTACCTTTCTGCTCCTTGGATAGCTGCTCGGCCTGGTCCCAGACCTCGGTGGCGTACAGGAAGTTGGAGGTGACCTGGACGTAGCTGGCAGCCATCTGGTGGATACGCTGAGGTATAGTCACGGACGAGCTGGTGCTGCTGCTGCTGCTGACTGACGAGTAGCCACCCGCTGTGCCCGGTGACAGTTTGGGAGACACTGGAGAGGGCATGCCTGCTGCCTTACTGCAATCAGAAACGGAGACAGGTACACATGGTCATGAGTTTGCTGGTACTAGTAACATCTGTGGCTACATGAAAAGGGAAAAATATCTATAATATACTGGAAATCATCATCGATGGCAGTGTTTATGCAACTGCTGCCCTGTGTAGCTCAATAAATAAAAAGAAAGGACAGCTAAGCAGATTAAGAATTATTTCTTTCAGCATTCTGAGCCTTTTCTTTCAACATTAAGCACTCATGCTGGAAACACAAATGTCTCCTTTACAATGACTTTGACTCTTCAAACAGCAAAGGAGGACATGACTTACTTTCCCATTCCAGGAGAGGGAGCCTGGGTGTTACTCAGAGAGTTCTGACAAATGAAAAGAGAGGAAGAACATTATGTACACAGAGAGGAAGCAGGTTACTCATTCACCAGAGCAAACCACATTCATGGAATTTGATTGCCTTTCTTTGGTTTAGAGGGTTTGCCAAGAAAAATCCGGTTCCACAGCCTCAGCCTTAAAAAGTACCTTTAAGTGTTCGGTGAGTGTTTTGGAGTATTTTAGAGCGCTGTCTTTCCTCAACTTGAATAACCGCAGGTAGAGAAGAGACTGGCATCGTAGGCTGGAAAGAGAAATGGACAAATATTGATCTGAAACTTGCAAAGAAGGCAGCAGAGACTAGAAATGTGTGGGTGGCTTAAATGCTTCATAAACAAACAGCCAGGATTAGCAAAAGGTATGAGCGCTTGGGGTTGACAGACAGGACAGCACCTTTACCACATCAAATGGAAATCTGTCACCTGATGTCAGTGAGCACACTTACCAAAGCACAGCTAGCCTCTTGTCTGCTGAAGTAGCATCTGGGGCCATGTAGCTTTTTAACTTCATAGTGTATCTGAATGGACCGACAAAACACGTTTCAGTTCAGAGAAAACCAAACATGTCTTATACTTAAACAAAATGGATTTTTTTTTTTGCTTAAAAGAGGACTCCACCAACTCGTACTTCAGTTTGAAATAAGCATTAAATAAATCAATGCAGCATGATCAGAGTCTTTTAATTCTTAACATTCCTCTTCCTTGTCAAAACATGGTGCTGACATTAACCACAATGTAACCACTGACAGCTCATTCTGTATGAAGGTATGCTATGCAAGGAGTGGCTAATGTGGCCTTGAGCTGGCCGCCTTAAGCAGAAATGAAGAGGTTATCAGATTTTGGAGTCTTTCAACTCAACCAAGTGATTTCAAAGGCACAAAAAGCTTTACACAACGTTAATCATATATGCAGCAGTATTCACCTGTAAACAGACTTTAAAGGGTAAAAATGACGGAATTCTCCTTTAAATGGTTACTCTGACAGTGATGAATGTGTTCATGTTCGTCCTTACTTGATAAGCTCCACTGTTTCAGCATACATGGGGAAGGGAGACTTGGCCTCTTGAGCGCTTTTCTCCAGAGCGTTACCACATTCAATAAAGGACACCACGGCGTCCAGGTAGTAAACTGCCTTCTCAAAACGGTCCAACTGAAAGAAAAAACAAAACAGACAGAGCAAAAATAGAATCAGTGTTGGTTAGTGATCATGTACCAGTCAAATATCGGATTTCCTCGTCAGACTGTTGGAGCTGCTGAGAGCAAAATGCTGTTCACATGACATCGATTTGGCAACCTCAGACATTGTATAACTGATGTGTTTGTATGTGACTTAGTGTGGATTCCTCTTTTCATTACATTACTGCGGCTTGTTTGTGTTAGCCTTTGCACACCAGCCACACAAATAGATATATCATTGTTAGAACTAAATTAAATGTTACTGCTAAAATTTTAAGCAATAGGACAAGTGCATTTGATTGCATCATGACTATATTCTATACTAGTGTTGCATTTTATTTATAAAAAATAAAAAGAGCAAGAACTAAAATAATATATATATATAATTTTAAGTGGTAATGTAATGCAGCAAGGAAGGAGATTTGATAATACCCATGTAAGCAACCAATTCCAGACCTGCAGTTAAATATAGCCACCTGCTCATCTCACTGACCAGGTAACACACCATGTGTTTTTTCTTCTGGCTTTTGGAAATCATGCTCAAAAAGTGAGAGCACAGAGAGACTGGAAACTGAACACAGGGCAAATTTCCCAGTCAATACAGGGGGTCCTCGACGTACATCGGAGTTCCGTTCCTACTGATCTACGCAAGTCGATGTTCCCCATAAGTCAGAACTCCGATGAAAATGCAAACAAAGCCACGAGGTGCATCACTAAATCGATCAACTCTTCAGAAAAGTCATGAATACCAACGACTTTCATGCACGTACGAGTCATTTTACAAGAAGGTAACAGAACATTGTAACGGACTGATATTGTTGTTTATGATGAGGTTTTCATGTTTATTGTTCCGTTCGAGATTTACCCAACGTCAGTGAACTCGTCATGTTTAGTTAGCTCACCTGTGTGTGTGTGTGTGTGTGTGTGTGTGTGTGTGTGTGTGTGTGTGTGTGTGTGTGTGTGTGTGTGTGTGTGTGTGTGTGCGCGTATCAAGCGATAGAGAGCTGGGAACGGTGGCTAATTCTTGAGTTAAGTTATAGGGTTTTTGTAGTTATTTTGGCGTTGGCCCACAGTAGCGTGTGCGAAGGTTCAATAAACGACCAGAGAACCAGATAAAGTCGCTAAATTCATTCATCACAGAGGGTCACTAAAACATGTTGCACTGTTTTTGCAACTTGACCGGTGTTTCGCCCTGTTCCAAGCGATTTATTTTGTCTAACTTCACTTCCATGGAGATGGCTTTCCTTTTCTTCTAATCACTGCCATCGGAAGAGTCTGACTTACGTTTGGGAACCATAATGAAGGGCCAAAAGTTAGCAAATGTGCCACAATCCAAGGTGACGTACAACCAATGAATGTAAACAAAACCGTCTTATGTCGCGTGACGACGTATTCGTCCACTGCACTCGTCCACTAGTTCCACATAACCAGCTCCGATGTAACGACAAAACACCGTAGGTCGATGTCATAAATCTGTACCCCCTGTACTATAAATACTGTGCAGTCACATCATATAAATTGTGTTCCTGTAGTATTAAGCTTCATGTAAAGCATCACCAGGATGTTCTTTCACATTCAGGTGCAGACCTTGTTGTTAAACAGTGCTCTCCTTTCACTGCTTTGCATGCAACAAATGACACCATTGCATCTCAGTTACACCACTAAACAGTGATTGAGGTTTTGCTCTTACCAGTGCATCTGCGTTGTGTTTAAGCTTCTTGGCCTCTTGTAAGTAGTGATCTGCTGAATGGACCCTGAAACAAAAATTATTAGCAGGTCAAACCAATCTCATTACCTCTGAAAGAAGCACAGTAATTTAACAGAAACACTGTCACGACTCACTTTCTACATAAATCTCCTCTAAGCACAGAAACATTAAAGCGCACATAAAAACATTCTCTAAACTCCTTAAATATCTCTTCTACCATTAAATCAAACTGAAACAAAAGATGCAAAAATAATAAGCAAGACGCTGTTGCTTCTTTACCACAGCATGAAAAGGACAGAGATTCCCAGCAGAGTGCCTTTTAAAATGGAAATTTACATAATCTTTCTGGCATGCAGGCACATCTATTCATGACCTCCCCAACCTCCTACAGCTTTATGCATCAAAGGCAACCCTAGATCCCCACAGCAGTTCTTTCTCTGTGTCCCGCTGAGGGGTTATCCACAGTGGAAACAGCTCCTCTTACCTGTCCTCAAACACCAGCTTAGATCTCTGAGACTTGGAGCCGTCCGTGGAGAGCAGAGGCACAGCCAGCTGGTTATCGCAGCCCTTTGAGGATTTCTCCTGCAGAAACAGCAAGAGAGAGGGAATAAAGTTTCAAGAAAAAAGAGGCTAGTTTTTTGAAGTAAACGATAAAATGGAGAAAAAGGTGAGTGTAAAGTCAGGAGCTGGAAATGTATTGCGTTCTGTGGATGCTCAAATATAACACAGAACACAATTTCAGTGAGTAGCAGCTGGTTATGCAGAGGGTCTAAATGCTTGATTTGTGACTGGAATTATATCAAAAACTTGCATTCCATAGCATTTTATCAAATATGTACATAAAGTACATTCCCTCCCATCAATCAAACTATATTTTCGTTCGCTCTCACTCTTCCCACAGCAACAACTTTTTTCCCCCCCTCTCTCTCCATGCTCGTTTTGTTATTGAAGTTCCTCGAGGGAAACATAACAGCACAGTTGGTGAGATCAAAGTTTGCACTCACGCTTCACAGTATCCACACTGTTTGCCAGGTATTCACGCAGACAGCAAATGTTTGGTGATAAGGTTACTCACACCCACCTTGCCATCACGTGTGCTGCGTCCCTTGTCCTCTCCTTTTCTGTGTTTGGAGGTGGAGCTGCCCTTGGTGCTGTGGCTCACCTCTTTTCCGCTTCCCGTCCCGCTGGACAGCGAGGTGGACGACTGGCTGACTGTCCTTTTCCGACTCAGATGCTCTGGCTTCGGCGTCCGCTGCGCAACTGACATGGAAGGAGAAGGGACCGGCTCCTCTTTCTTTTCCAAAGACCTCTTGGACCTGGCAGGATTTCAGTCACCATTAGATTACATGTATTTTTGCGTCATTTAAATGGGCCCGCTTCGGCAGTAGCACTACTGCTGCTCAATATAATAAAATATTAACATTCAAAGATTAAACATTAACATTCCAGGTGATCCAAAAGAACACAGCAGACATGTAGAATAAAAGTGAACAGGTGCAGCTTGAAGAGGCGGAGACGTAATAAATAAGCCATGTCGCTGAGCTTTTATGTTTTGACTTAATGATGCTGCTCATTAGAGTTTATTGGGTTTATTTTGTGAATTCGAAGATTAGTGGAACAGACATCTGGCAAGCTTAATTTTGCTTAAGCAAAGGGGAGCACTATTGTTGCACCAAGAGTGCCAAGTGTTCCTGGAGTGCAGGGGGTTTTACTGTGAATGATAATCAGGACAAAGAAGAAGAAGAAGAAGAATACTCACTCTTTACTGCTGTTTTTATGGTGAGATAGAGACTTGTCCTCTAGTTTGCAGCGCTTGCTCTCTGGTTTGGTGCCTTCCTCATCGTTCTAAAGTTAAAGGAAAAAAAACAATTAAAAGTAAAGCACATTAAAAGAATATTCAGACATATTGGTTGGTTAACTGTCCCTGATTTATTTTAAATTAAAACCTAGCAGTACAGTACACCACTCTGCACTTAACATTTTTTTCTAAGCCACTGTTGCATCCAAAGATATCCTGCCACTTAGACTTTAATTTTCTTTCTCTGGTTGTTTCACGGCTATGGTTTTTTTAAAAAAAAGCACAATCATCTACTGGCAGAAAATCCAGGTCTGGATCTCTACCAAAATGTAATCAATTGTTCCTTGGCTTGAAAGCACTTTCTGGCTTTAATGGAAATCTGGTTGTCGGGGTACTGTAAGAGATATTACGCTGAAAAAGGGACACTCAGAGAAGTTCCTGCATTTTACTCTGCTTGAAGGGAGAAATAAAATCAAATGGAATGTATTTAACAGAAAAAAAACCCCAGAAATTTCCTCTACCTTGTGTTTCCTCTTGGCCTTGCTCGAGCTTTTTTCAGAGCTCTGCTTGCTGAAGTCTTTGCCGTCTCTGTCTAGAGAGTCGTCCCTCTCCACTTTTATCTCTACAGGCTCCTTGTAGGGCCGCCCTGGGATCCGAGACAGCAAGCTGAGATCTATAGGAAATGGGAAGGAAAGGGAAGGGTAGAGCATGCTTTAATTTGGTCCAAAGTAAAGAAAACCTTGAGTGGAGCGTGGACTCCAGCCACAAAACACAAAGTGAGAATTTGTATTACATTACTGGAACACTTATGAGAAATTCCGACTAACCTATCTTAACTAGCAAAACCTGCTGCTGAGGTTGCCTTGCAGAGTAGCGCTCCTCTGGGTCACTGAGCGGAGATAACAACTCTTTCTCTTCCATTGGAGAAAACACACACACGGGGGTCCTGATGCTCTCTGTGTATTTTGGTGTCTGTGATGATGATGGGATGCTGTCATTCTCCTCAGAGTCTGACGATGAAGAGTCTGTATCAACAAATTCTCGAGACTTCTGGGAAGTTTTAGTGGGTGCCTTGGCCTTGCGTTTATCTGCGGTGGTGGTGACGGCAGCTGCGGTGGGCCGCGGAGAGGATTTGGGCTCTTTTTTGATGCTTGGTTTGCGTGAACCCTTGGTGGCAGCTTTCTGCCGATGAGAAGGTATCTCTGGAGCCGGCTCGCTCTCCACTCTCAGACCTCCCTTGGGTTCTTCTACGACAGGAGGCTTCTCGGATTTTTTAGGTTGCTTTTTACCCACACGGATTCGTGGGTTTGCGGCGCCTTCGCTCTGGGCCGGGGATTTTTGTCGGCCACGGCTACCCTCGGGGCCTTTTTGCGCTGCCCGTAGGTCCCTGCTTGGGGTGGGTGCTGCAGAGTCTTTTGAGCCCCCTCCCTGGCTACCATAGCCACGCCCTGAGCTGTTATCTCTCTCTTTCTTGCACTTGGGTGGAACATTGTTGTCCACTGGAGAGGGGGAGAACTGCTTAGTCTTCTTGAACCAGTTGTCCAGCTGCCACTTGTTGGCCATGGGCTGTTCAGGCTGGAGGAACAGGAAAACACAGAATAAAGCAACTGAGTTATTGAGGGAAAATTATGTATTGTGCAACATAAACCTTACTCAAATATAAAAGACAATCTTAAAAATCTGTCTTTTGGCCAGAAGTAAGAGCAGTTAATGTCATATGAGTCCAAAATACAGTTAGCAGCAGTTTGTGCCATTGTGAAAACTGGTTGATTCAATCAATACTAAGGAGCTCTACAGCTCTATACAAAGGTACGGTTAAATGATTACTTCAGGAGAGGCAGGTCGGGGATGCTCGTTGGCTTCGCTGTCGGTCGTGCTGCTTTCGCTCTCACTGTCGGAGCCCGAGCTGCTCTCTGAGCCGCTGTGGCTACTGGAGTCATCCCTCGATTGCTCGGCTGCTTCACTGTTATTGCTGTTGATAGACAGGAGAAAGTCAAACTGCGTTAAATTACGTGCAAAAGATGTAGAGCACACACTCAGTTATGCTTTACACAAGTATACGTAGTAACGACTGCATTAGTGTCGTTAACGATCGCAAGTGTTCTCTCTCAAAGTTAGCAGGAAATCGCTCAATGTCCAGGTGCTTTGCAAAGACCAATACAATGATATTTTCAAGGACACTTTGTAGGATTGCTGAGGATTTTTCTTAGCGACATATCAGCAAAAGAAAGATGTGTGTTGATGCATTCTTTTAAGAAAGGTAGCATTTACAGCACCTTTTGTCTTTCTTTGGCATGTTCCTCCTCCTTAGCTTTTATTGCTAAAATACTGTTCTTTACTTTTACATTTCACTTCACTGTGCGACTGAACTGGTGATTCCAATTTAATTTCCAAGGCCACATAAGATATAAAATGACAGAAAGTACAAAAAGCTACTGAAGTTATGCCTCATTTTTTTCCCCAAGATAAAGAACGTGATATGGCAAACACCTCGAAATACAATGCTAGGCAATATAAAATAACTCTGGCCTCAAAGCTTTAACTTGGATCACTTAAATCCTTTTGACAGTAGCAGTAAAAACTCCCCATTCAAACATCATAAAAGTACATTTTCACTGCTCTGTGCTTTACCTTGCTGATGTGTTCCTTGAGGCATTCTTGGCAGAGTCCTGTTCTCCATCACTGTCCTCACTGCTGCTTAGCTTCAGGTCATCCTCCAGCATACTGAGTGAATAAAACATAATTTAATCTTTGTTTTCTATTTAAGGCAGTGTAATTGCAGCAGATCAGGCCTGCTTGGATTACTTTGGGTTTCCTGGTCCTTCATAAATTCTAGGTTTTGTACGCTCTGTTGTCAGTTTACACTGGAAAACTAAATATGTGCCCCATGATGAAAAAAAAAAAAACAGTTTAAAAAAACCAAAGGTGAAGCACTTACGTGGGCTGGTCATCACAAGCTTTGGACTGGTGGCTGCTGGAGCTTTTGGACGAACTGCCTCGTTCTGTAACACACACAAAAAAGACACATAAATATACTTACATAAGAAATATAGCAAAAATAAATAAATCATCTTTTGTGAAATTGATGCTATACTTACTGTGTCCACTTGGAAAAGGGTGAGAGTCCTGAGGTAAAAAAAAAACAACAAAAAGAAAAAAAAATTGATTTTCAAGAACCTGTTTGTTTTCATCCTACATCATAAACCTTGTCTGTAAAATATGATAACATTTAATACTTTAAGTAACTGAAATACCACCAAATTCAGTAAAAAAAAAATTAAAAAAATCCTTGAACCATCAAACAGTGAATCAACAAAAACTGCTTCTTTTCTTTTTAAAGTCACAACCAGATAAGGTTTCTCTGGATTGATAGCATGCGCTCTGTAAAGTTTATTTGCACCAAACAAAGGCGATAAACAAATAATTATGCTTTATTAATTCCTGAATGCACATCATTATTTAAATTAAACAGTTAACGCAGTCATCATTGAAACGCTGACCTTGGTCGGGAATGGAAACTTGGAGGGTTCTGTTTTGCAGGGGGTGTGGATCGCAGTCAGCGGAGGGGGCCACGACTGAGTCATTTCCTGAATTAAAGGAGGAAAAAAACACACACGCAGAGCAAAAAAAATGCACAAATTAGATGTAAAGTGTGAGTCATGCAAAACGTTCCTTCAGTTATATGAAGCAGTCGTCTTTTCTCTAAACACTCGCGATGACCTGCTGGCCTGACAGACCGAGCGTTTAACAGAACACAATTACATACGTACCTTCAGAATTTCGTCGACACAGTTTGCATCTCCGGATCCCTAAAGACACAAACACCATGCTTAGCAGATGTGTTCATAAACAACTTGATCTCTGTACAACAGGTGAGAGGTGGCTTCCATTTTAAGCATCGTGAGTCATCCTATATGGATTGTATGAGGCCTAGGAGTTCATTCAGTTCACATGAAAAACACTGAGGTCATTCAACGTGGTTATTAAGCCATCATAATCATAGCATATGCTTCAAACAGAAATGCCACTTTTCCACAGTTAGTTTGTGAAGTCTACAAGCAATTTATGTCCAGATAAATAGATTCAGTCTGTCCTAAAAGAGTCGCGTGGCCCCTATAAACACTCAAACAGGCTGTTTGCTGTAATCATTCCACATGTTTATATTGGCTATTAAGAGGTCCCTTTCTAATGCATATACAGTGTGAGTGATGAGGGGCAAAACACAGGCCAACTCCTGTGCAAAAATACATGCAGCAGTTCAACCAAAGCTAACACGACACTTACGTAGTCTGTTGGTTGCTTTGGTACAAATTTGTCCCATTGTAACGGTATAAAAACAGGACATTTTGGACTAAAAAAGACAAACTTGATTTCACTAAATAGCTAGCTTCAGGATTTCACAAAAAGGGTTGACATTTTTGTCCCTTAACACCCATATTGTGACAAATATCTTTAGGATCAGTAGGAAAAAAAGAATGATCACAGCAAGTAAGACCTCATGCAAAAAGAGCAATTGACTATAGTCTTAAGAGAGACCTCACAAATGTAATCCTGATTTTTAAGTGGCAAAAAAAAAAAAAAAAAACCACACAGAACACACATTGAGTGACAAACATAAATTGCGGGGTTCACATTAAACTACTGATAGAGAGATTAAAGGCCGGTCGACGGGTAAAGCATTACCTCCACAGGTTGTGAGGGGATCTTGAGTTTAGACAGCGAGGCCTTCCCGTTGGACTTCATCTCTCCCATGGTGCTGCTGTGCGACTGTCCGCTGTAGCTTTCTGCTTGCGAGCTCTTAGGTTCTGCCGTTTCCTGGCCATCCATAGGCCGCACATAGGCTGTGGGCTTTTGCAGCATGGAGCTGGGCTTGGACATAAGAGACGGGGGAAAGGCCTGACTTGAGTGCTGTCCACTGGGGAAGGAGGTATGAACTCGGGAGGGTGAGTCCCAGTTGGGCTCTCTGTCTCGTGGAGACTTAGAGCGGTAGCGCTCCTTGTTGTGATGCTGCTCGGCCGACAAGGAGCTCCGCGAGTGGCTGCTGGAGGAACTCAGAGAGCCCTTGGCTGGACTCGATGTGTGTGACTTTGAGTGCTCTGACCCTCCACTGTGTTTACTTGACTTCTTTTCCCGCACCTCCCCTCTTTGGCTACTGTTGCTGCTGCCGCTACTGCCGCCGTTGCTCCTCTGACTGCTGTGGCCGCCCTGGAGTCCTGAGCGTTTCTGGGACTGGGATGAAGGTCCGCCCGCTGCAGGGCCAACAGGAGTCCACTTATTTGTCTGGCTGCTGCCACCACTACTACCACTACGCTGGTCCCCAAACAAAGGTGGGCCCGATTTCTCCTCAGACGAAGATGAGCTGTTAGAAGGTTTTATCTTTGAAAATGTGTCACCAATGGGTTCTTTCATCTCGTCGTAATTGCCCAGCATGCTCTGAATACGGCTCGACAGTTTATCTTCCTTGGACTAAAGTAAGAAACACAGAATGGAGGAGGAGGAGGAGGGGCAAAATAAGTGTGAGAGAAATTAACAGAGAGAAAGCAGAGAAAAGAGACAAGGGGAGAGAAAACATCATGATTATGAACAGTTCAACACCTGTTAAATTCTTCCAATTAAAAACAATGAGGCAAAAAGCATCACTTATTCACAGAAACAAAATCAAAACAAGAAACAGATATTCTGGTTTTCATCCAACACATAAAATACACCAATTTCAGCCTAATCTGTTGTGTCACCACCTTCACATTTAAAATAACTGAGCACAGAAACAATATTCAATTGACCATAGCAAGAGGCCGAACCAGCCAATCACAAAAGTTAGCTTGTTCAAACCGAGCCCAGATCAATCCAAACCCATCTGTGAGCACAGATAAGGGTCGGACCACAGTTTCAACACAGAGGTTAATCAGTCACTTTGAGGCCGCGGGTTCCAGCCGACCTGCTCGCAATCAGTCCGAGGCAGAAGTCTGCGCAGAGTATCCAGTTTCACATGTGGCCTCGCACCTCTGTTTTGTTTGACAGATTCACACTGAGAGTGAGGAAACACAAGCCGTTATCTGCAGCAGGAAATGTAACTAGCTTGGTCATAACGTGCACTCCACTACCTCCTGCTAGCACGGCCTGGCTCACATTCAGCTCTCTTGTTAGCTTACCATCCATACTGATACTAGCACAGACTGTATGTTGGCTCATGAAGCTAAAAACAATGAAGAATTTTTGTAAAAGACCTTGGGGTTAATGAAAAAAAAAAAAAAACCACTGAATCCTTATGCAGTTTGTTCAACTAACTCTTTGTTGGCAGAATATATGCAGTCTGCAACAACAAGGCAGTTCTACTATAAATATTGTGCTTGCTCAATGCATAGATACATATTGTGCTGTGCTAAATGTATGGCAAATCTTTAAAGAAACACTGATTAGTTTACACATTCAACTGTAGCAAATTTCATGAATGTTTTTGGTTTCTGCCCCTCAAAAAGCCTCAGTCCTGACGCAGGACTTTTGTACCGGCCACACACACACACACTATCCTTTTCTGAATCACTTCAAACATTGCAGTCCCTCGACATTAAATTACAAAGAGCGGAACACAAACTGCCAATTCTTCTCTTCTAGATCTCGTCAAACGGAAAACAACAAAGCAAGCTGTCAGTGTTTCATGTGATGTGCATCTAATTTGCTTGAACTTTGCGGTTCATTCGATGCAGTCAAAATGCAACCATGTATGCCCTCAATGTATTTTTAATTTCCCCCAAGGCTCGTCCTTTACGTCGTTTCTGGGTCTCGTTAGATCTCAGCACAATCTGGTTGGCAGGGCGAACTCGATCCCCACATGTGAAGGATCCTTGATTTAAAAAAAAAAGAAGAAGAAAAAAAAAAAAAAGAGTTCTAACATGCAGCATGCATTTGTGGCATATCAGACATATCAAATTGGTTCAGTTTCACTCAAAAATATCTAATAAGCTTTTACAAAATGGTGTGCAGCTTAATTGATAGCTTAATAGTCTTGGTTCTGTGCAGCTGAGTGAGTGCGTGAACTCTGCGCCATAAAAATATTACTGCTGTGCTGGTCTACATCTGGGAGGCCACAGCTGCAGCTCTGAGCACACATGGCCTTTAATGCACAACGCTGTAAACTTCTACTTAGTGGAGCATGACAGGGGGGGGGGGGAGTCAAACTAAAGCTTACATAAGACTCACACAGGCAGCAGACAAGAGATACAAAGTACAGAAAAGCCAATGACTTAAACAGCCTGCTTTCCCAGGTTTTTGCTGCGCTGTATGCCACACATTTTTTTCTTAAAAGCAGCGGTAGGTTTCTAAAGACCGAAAAACAAACACGCAAAGCAGAATTATTCGCTAGAAATTACTTTTTCATTTGCAAAGGTCAAGGACTCTTCCGTCTTTAATGCCAGCTTTTTATCTTTTACTTTGTTGTGGTCCAAAACACACACAACAACAACAACACTCACCTCTGGTGGCTTTTCTATTCCCAACCTGTCAGAACACATTCCTCGCTGCCTCTTTGATGGCTAGCTCTAGCTATGGAGAGGAGCCACTTAGATCTGCTCAAATCTGGTTAGTGGCAAAGATTAGACCAGTACGGAGAACTCAAATCCTCTTTACAATTATACTGGCTGGGAGCTGGCTGGCCTACATCTACTGTATGTGTGTCTGTGAGCACAAAAAGGAAGAAACGGGAGGAACCGCAGCGTAGAGAGTGCCGTGTTCCTCTGTTTACTTTCAGCAGTTGCGCTACAAAACGTCTAACCAAAGACAGGTGGTATCAAAAAAAACAAAAAAACACAAACAGACTGTTTTGCTTTGGGTAGAGCCTGTCAACTGATTATCCAACAGCTAACTATAATTTATTCCAAACCACTAATGTTTGTAAAAGCATCTGTTTTAAATATCTGACTGTAATTAACATGACGACATGAAGTCAATTAACTCTTGAAATATCTGACATCACCTTGATTAAAAGAAAGTGGGACATCACTGTCAGCAGACCTTGTTCAAACATGACACAAAGCAACTCCTGCACAGATTTTTAACTTGAATCACACAAACTGTAAAAAAGACCGAGACTGCACGATCACGAAGGTCATTGTGAAAAAGGGATAAAAAGCCGCACAATTCTTATTCACTGAAAAAGCAGCAACAAAACGTCAAGTTTAAATGAAATACATCTTATTCTGTTTAGCAATGCATAAAGGAAGTCAAGCAAATATAACAAAAAATGTACAAACACGTGTAGAAAGACCAGAAGAAAGAGTGTTTCCACCTTTGCCGCAGGAGCTAAACATTCCTCTTTAGAGAACAAACCAGGCCAAAAAGCCCAAAAAAAAGCCAAAAAAAAAAAAAAGGCACAGCTCTCATGTTTTCGAAAATACGCAATGACAAAAGTATATTACCATGAAAACTTCTGATGGCGTGTGCAGTTCTCGCTTCCTGTCGCTTGTGCAAATTCCTCTCAAGTGACTAATCAATTACATGCCAAATGCGAGTTAAACAAACTTACCACTTTGTAAGGTTCAGGGAAGAGAGGGGAATTCGCTGGAAAGGCCTCTCCTCCTCCCTGCTGGATTTCTTGATTTCTCCTTTCTCTTTCTTTCATTCGGAGCACATTCCGGTCCTCACGGTTCATGTTGCTATTAAAACAAAAAGAGTAACGAGTAAATACGCTGCTGAGAGACGGAAAACAGACTTTTTAGGTCGTCACCATTCAAGGATGGCTAAAGGAGAGGCGGTAAAATCAAAGTGTACACTTGACAAGACTGCGCCGATGTACCAAAAACAGTCTTAGCTCTTCAGTTTTCTTCATACACCAATGTGTCTGTGTAGGTTCTCATTCATCCAGGTCATGGTTATCCAAAGCAGTTAAAATAAATCCACTGGACTTTAAGAAAGTTCCTTGAAGACGTTTTACCTCTCATCCAAGAGGCTTCTTCAGTTCTGGTGGTGGTTGGTGTTGTCTCAGCTTTTAAACCTCTGTGAGGTGTGTCCGGGGATATTATTCCAACGACCGATACCAAAACTCATGTGACTACTCAACGATGGTCGTTGTGAGTATCGGTGGGGGTCGTTGAAATGCACAGATGTCACTGAGCCTTCGTGTGCTAATGGTGGTCATTAGCATGAGTCTGCTGAGTAGTTCTTTTGGGGAGTTTTGAAAGGACCGGATTGTAAATTGGCGAAAGATGATGTCGCAGACCACCACCCTTGTTCAGAGATAGCTTCTCTATTTTGACATGGATGGCTTCTTTCACTCCTCTCTCAAACCATCCGTCCTCCCTGTCCAAAATCTGAACATTGGTGTCCTGAAACGAGTGTCCTTCTTCCTTAAGGTGAAGGAAGACTGCCGAATCCTGTCCTGAGGAATTGGCTCTCCTGTGTTGAGCCATGCGCTTGTTAAGTGGCTGTTTGGTTTTCCCCTACGTAGAGATCTGAGCATTCATAAAGTCCAGTGGATTTATTTAACTACTTTGCATACACCAATGTCAACTATTCACAAAAATCTAGAGTGCTATGTTCTCTCCACTTTGCGTCACAGGTTTTTGGGAAACCATAAGTAGGACCATCATTAGTGAGGCCCCACACATCATGGACAGGGAGATGGCAGAGATGACCTACGGAGAAAGTAGCCTCTAATAAGCTTAGGCTAGTCTAGACACTGTGCAGTAGCCTACTTCTACTGCAAGTAATCTCCTTGTACAGATGGAGAATGTGAATTTGTACCCAGCCGAAACCCCGAATAAAGACACTCAATGTTTAAAATACTGGTTCCTTGAAGTAGACTATGTGCGACGTTCTGGACACTCATTAACAAAGATAAAACAATAATTATCGGTTATGAAACCTTAAGTGGAAGACATTGACTTTATAACAGGGAGCTAAACACGCCTCTCTGCCTTTATTTTCCTTCTGCACATTATGTGTGGGGTGCAAACATAAAAGCAAAAAGGCTGCTTAACCCTCTGAACTTCCAGCAGTTTCTGGGTGTTTTTTGGTTCCTGTCCTATTTTTACTCGCTGTGGGCTCATTTTTCACTGCAAAATAAAGTCCTGTGCTCTATGGAAACAACACAACCACGGTTAAACGAAGATGGAAGTCAAAAAACTCCCAAAAATCATCAAAAAGGAAGGTTTAATAATCCACATCAACATTTCGCAAGCGTCCACAGGTGTTACCAATACTGAGGGGAAAAACTGTGGCTCCACATAGTATACATACTTTACTACTTACATATTAAATAGTTTCAATACTCAGCTGAAAACTCCCTAAATTTTTGTCACATGACTGTTGGTTGTAGCTGAGCCACTTGTGGTTTCTCTATGGTAACGTGAAGTACAGATTTTTAAAAAATAAATAAAGACAAGTAAAATTAAATGATTTTGATGAAATGTCAGATTCAGGCTGAGTTTTTGCCAATTTTCCAGATGTAACCCAGCATCACACATGATTAGTTTAAGGATCATCAATGAATTTTCAAATCTGATAATTGTTTGCTTTTACAGTTTCTGGTTCTGATAAATGATGGTATTTTTGTGTCATTTTTAAAGAGAACATGTCTTTCAAAGTGGATGTACACATCGACACCAGAGACAAACATCGCCATGACGTGTAATAAAACTGCACACCCAATCAGAGAATAAAGCACAAAGCTGCTCATGTCTTTTTAAAATACAAAAACACTTCACATAAAATGTTCTCCTTGATGCCACTTTTAAAGTATTAAAACGTGGGCATTTAGACCAAAATAATATGGGCTCATTAGGTACAGCCAGGATGACAAAGAACAAATGTGACTTCTCTCTGCCTTGCTCCTTGTTTAACAGAAAGAAACTACAGAACTTTGAAAATAGAAACAAGCAAAATTGTCAGCCAGGCGTGTCGCCTCCTGGTTTAAGTCGACAGCTTCAAGCTCTGCCAATGACAACAATGATTTTAAGGCTGTTGACAGAGCGATTATGCAGCAACCACCCGGCCTCCTCCTAGATTATAAACACATCACGCAGGGGTGTTTTTAATCTCTACT
The DNA here is from genome assembly GCF_021347895.1 of Acanthochromis polyacanthus. Taxonomy (NCBI): domain Eukaryota; kingdom Metazoa; phylum Chordata; class Actinopteri; family Pomacentridae; genus Acanthochromis; species Acanthochromis polyacanthus. Next base: position 6,755,333 of record NC_067129.1, read on the forward strand.
AAGTATGACTAAAAGATGAAAAGAAGCAGATGGGAGACTGATTCCAGAGAGAGGAAAGACACTCCACACAAAGGGAAGTCAAATGAGACATGTGAAAGGCAGACTAGATGAGACTTTTGAAACAATGAGTTCCTTGTGAGAATTTAAACAACACTTGCATGAAAAGTGATCAGGATGATCAATCAAACACCTTGGAACTAAGTCAGGCATTTACAAAAAGAGGCATTACTACAACTTCTGACTGGGCATTGGGAAAGCTTATCTGCGAGTATAAACAGTAATTTCCCTGCAAAAGTTCTGTTTTACATCATCAACACCACCCAAATGTGAGTCATTACTCTTGAGCATACAACGTGATTTACACTCTAAGGCTACGCTACGTTAAGCCTCAGCTCAAGAAGTGACCTCGGTCATAACCACTGAATGAAACATACCATAAGCAACAGCTTTATCAGCAGAGGTGTGAAGAAAATGAGAAAACATTGTTTGGACAATCTGTCATCTCTGGACTATTTGACTTCCAGCACAGCGAAGGACCACGCTTGGACTTTACACCATCACAACCTAAACAACAGACGCTTTCCATAATGACCAACTTGCTACAACTGGACTAACCACAGACTACCTCGTACAGACGAGTGTCTACCGGGACTAACGGTGCAGATGATCTACGAATGCCACATTCTGGTAAATTCTGCTTAATGGTAGTTATTTTACCCACTCTACCACACAGCTGGCAAGAACCAACTATCATTTGCATGGCTTTCATGCTATGAATGAATGTCTATGGTTTAGGGAGAAAAAAAGCACTGGAAGTGAAGCTTTTAACATTTCGACTGGTCAGCCTAATGATTAAATTAAATGATAATGTACCAGGGGTGTTTTTAGTGAGCTGTAGTCATAATACAGGTTTATGTAAATGAGCCCGTTGAGGTCATTTGAGAGTGACTGCATGTGTGAACGAGCGACTGTTAACACAGTGCAAAATGATCAAACGCCCCAGGCTCAGGACCTTTTGTAAACTCTGCTCATGTCCTTTCTGCCCAACTGACTGACTTGAAGTGCTGGTTTTTATTCCCTGTAGTGTGGTAGTCAAAGCGTACATTTCTTCTTTAGTACATATGGGCATACTCTACAAACACAAATGGGGAAAAAAGAAAGACAAACGAGTGTTGGTGACATAACTTTACGATGCGAACGTGGAGCAAGTTTCTGACTTGTTTATAAGTTGGCCTTCTACCAACACTCAGAAACAAAACTAGGTTATATGAAGAAGAAAACCAATCATCAGATCAAGACTGCTTCCATGTGATAATTAAAAGCCACAACCGGAACTCTTTATCAGTAAACATGTCTGAAAACATCCCTCTCCACTAATCCAGAGTAAAGCCACTATGAGATCTTCTGTTGAAATAAAGTCAATATTAGCACTTAAAACATTTTTGTAGAGTAATGAAATGTGAGGGTGAACCTTCAATACTGGTACAAAGTCTAGTTGGGTAATCAAAAACTAGTTCTAAATGTGTACAAATCAAGAACTTTTAGATTTCAGAAAAACTTGAAGCTATGTATGCAATGCCACTCTACCAAGCATCAAAATGCACACTGTTTACAATATGGCCGACGAGTTACTGAGTACAAGCATGGCTTAGCGTCACAAACACAGAATGGATAGAATAAAGTGTAATCACTTCACAAAGTTAATCTCATCAAACTGTGAAAGTCTGTCTGACATGTCAAAGCAAGTACCACAGCATCATGGAAGGCTTGTTCCCCGTCTTTGTCATAATTCCCTCGAATCAGCTAATGCCATATCATAGCTAGCATTTATAACATAGATTCAAATTTAATCTTTAAATTTCAACGCAAAAAATTAGGTTCTGTCTTTACCCATTTAAGAGAGGCGCAAGTGAGCAAAAAAAAAAAAAGCTCACTGTCGGCTTTACAAGTAAGATGTGACTCAATAAGCACAAATGTAATCATTATTTGCCTGTAGCCTTTAATAAAACCACACACCTGTGCTTTACAATACACACAAAAGCAGCAAATCTTAATTTCATTTGTACTTATTGACACAGACCATAAATGAGATTTGATTTGTATATTTGGCCAAGCCTCCATCCAAGGCCCAAATTATTAGCGGCCCATCCATTACCAACACAGTAAGGTGAGATATGCTGATCATTTCAAAATTAAACAAAAACAAGCCCCCGCAAATCCCTTCTTACACATTTTTACATAACATTTATGGGAGTGTAATGGCCAGCTGTGTTTATTGTAGTCATTCAACAGAGCGCCAAACTGAAAAGGTCAAAGTCTCCAGAGTTGAAAAGACAGTTCACTCTGTACCTAAATTAATCAGTTCATCTGGCTCTTTTTAACTCACAACATAACAGTCAGGCCACGTCTCCAACACACGCAAAAAGAGAAAAAAAGAAAAGAAAAAGAACTGATGATTATCTGAGCGCCATGTATACAGGACTGGGCTTCTGTGACACAGCTATCCATCCAAAACATACAAAAACATCTTACCTGGCTTATATATGGAAATTAAGTGTTTTCTTCCAACCAGACATTAAGAGAAATGAGTAAAGTAGCCAACTAGTTGTGCATTTCTTACCCTGACTGAGAGGCCATGGCCCCAACCACTGAAACATTGGAAGGAGGAGGGGAGGAGGGCTCAGAGGATCTCCCAAGGATTCAGAAGTATTCTCATCATGACTTGTCAGCCTAAAATTTGTGCGCAAACCTCCTCCAGTGAAGACAACCTGACCCCTTTCCCCCCTAAATGTTTCTGTGGGCGTCCAGCTGGAAGAGTGTAACTACAGTTTCTTTACTCGACTGGAAGGTACAGTGTATTTCCTTGGAGTGGAGACAAATCTGACTTAGGGAGGGGAGGTGACTGCCTGTTCTCGGGAGATACCACGTTCACGAACAGCGGGGGTGGTCACATGCTAGGTGAAGTCTGGAGGCAGCCACGGCTTTCTGCTTGTGTCTGGGTGTTTTGAGGTTAAAGCATGTGTGGAGAACAAGTAAAGTGAAAAAAGGGTGGGGGTGGATAAGCATAAGAGTGAGTAAATGTTAGGAGTGAATGCAGTAGAGAAAGACGGGATAAAAACAGACAGATTTGGCATGTCTCCTTCCTTGAAGCCTGCCAGATTCTTGACTAACAGCACTGTCGGCCAATTTTAATCTTCAACTATGAGGAAAAACTGCTCGGCAAGGAGCAGAGGAATCTTTTAATCTCAGTTAATTAAGCATATGAATCATCTGAAGGAAGCACTGCACGAGCACAATGCTCAGCAAGAATCTGTAAAGTCCACTGAAATACTGCGACGCACTGCTACGTCTTTAAAATTATACCTTTAAGTATTAAATCAAAGAGGAGAGGCAGTAATAAAAGAGAAGGGAACAGTCTTGCTGGAGTTAATTACACCTCCAAGTTAAACTTAAATTTAAGAAGAGTAAAGGCAAAAGATGATAAGAGGTGGTTTAAAGAAAGAGGATTAACGCTAAAGAAATAAATGAGCTTTATCCTAGAAAGCCTCGCAGCAATAATAATTTACAAGACAGCCTTACAGGCCAATTAAGGAGAACATCTACGGGGATGAAAACAGCACTGAGGGATCAGCGAGAGGGGAATAAATCTCACCTCTCTCTGAAAATGGCACGGTCCACCTCCTCCCATAAAAGGAGATGTTATTTTACACCACAGGGCCTCTCCTCCGTGTGATGTCACTGCCCTCAGCAAGGCCAAGCCAATCAGAGCTCGCCTTTCCGTCAACAACCTCCCTCCCTCCCCCACTATGCCCCGAGCACAGGGCAAAGCACCCATGCAAGCTGTTAAAGTCACAGCGCACAGTTTCCGGCATGCTGGTTGTAACAAACGGGAGGTTTTCATCATTTACACGTGATGACGACACATGCTGACATTTGTGGCATCACTAGATGGTGCGAGGATGTTTTTCTAGTACACAAATGAACTAAATCATGCCACTTCACCTGTGGTATCCTTCAACACGTTTCCTGTTATGTCAAAGGTTCATTTTAATCACTTCTAAGGCACACACAAAAAGTCACAAAAACAGCTAAACATACTTTACACGCCATCTGAAAAACATTTGTATTTTACTTCTGCTGCTTCACTCCTGAAGAGGTGTGTATTTAGACTTAGAATCGAAATATAGCCCTTTACATCTCTTCTAAAAACACTTCTTCTAAACTATATTTAATGTTACCACATCATTCTCTGTGTATAGTTCTATCCTCAGTACCTCAATCTTTTACTTTACCATGAGTGCTGCAATTTCATCAGTAAGAAATTTAGTTGCAAGCAAATATGAAATGATAAGGATTATTCTTGTTCTGCTTAGGGGAACAGTCACAATGGTGCTTCAGAATCCTTTTATAATCATTGTGTTGTGCCATTTAATTATGGTGTTATATGCAGGAAAGTACAAAGTGAACCAGAGAAAAACAATCCTGAAGATTATAAATTCCAACTGTGGGCAACTCCCTTTGACTCAGTTTATAATAGATACACGCTGTAGAAACTCAATGTCTTTATGATCAGGGCTGATGTTCTGTGAGATACTGTTGTAAACTTAATATTGAATCTACAAACATATTTTTTCCGATCACCTTGTCTATTAAAGTGCATGCTTGTACAAAGCGGGACAGATACTTCAGTGCTTGAATTACATATACCATTTAGCTTTATAAATAGAAGCAGACTACTACTCTTGTTTAATCAATCAATAACAGAGCTCATTAAGGAGGACAGTTAGAAAGCTATCTGATACCACTAAACTGCTACAGAATCTAAAAATCTCAACAGCAGCAAGAGGTTTCAACGCTACATTAACTACAACACCGTTTTTGTTTTATTTTTGCACTTCTGAAGCTTTTACACACCAATGTTCAACTGTATATTACAAAAATAAACCTGCATATGAAGTCAGTTTCAAGTTCATACTCCCTCAACAGTGAATCCATTTTAAGTAGCATTCTGCATTTCAAACAAACTCAGGTTAAAAGAGTATTCTATAATGTGAACACAGCAGGTTCTCAGTAATGGGTACAGATGGGCAGTGAGTGCCACCACCCCTGGTGCTTTTGAAGCAAACCTGCTGACTGCAGGAATTCCAGAGGGAGTGTCCATTCAAATGCTGCAAAACTGCTTCATATAAGCAGCTGTTTGGGGAGGACAGAAATAAAGACTACAGGCAGCCAGGACAAGGAGTCTGTAAGAAACTGTCAAGAAGACATGATTGTTCAGAATAGCTTTCTATAGGATTTTTTTGCACACGTTTCTGCATCTCTACTGCAGAAAAATCTCATCCTCAGAACAACAGGGAAAATGAAAAACTGTAGTTGTCTGTGTGCCTTTTATATCAAAGTATTTAGCTGTGGATGTTTGAGGAGAACAATGTCAAAATTAGCTTTCTTGTGTTCATGCCTCGGTGACAATCCTTCAATATTTCCATGTGGCTTTAGATTAGCTCCAATTAACATATCAAAACAAGACTTAAGTCTTGATTGACATGTTCTCTAAACAACTGCTTATATCCTTTTATACAGGCAGGTTTGAACCATTTGAATTGACTCACTGCTTGGAATGCCTCCACTCAGCAGGCATGCATTATCTGAATCAGAGGGAGCCTTTAGCATTTACCAATCAGGGCCCGGCGCTGTGACGGTTGAGCATTTACAAACTAATTAATCATCATTAATTTAGAAGCTTTGCAGGTCTGGCATCCAGTAAACCTGATCAACAAGAGGGGAGAGCAGAATGAATGCAAAACTGAAGCTAATTTCCAAATGTGAACTCTGAAAACTTGGTCCCTCAAAGGCTAAGGCATCTTTATTTCAAGATAAAAATCTAATTGAGACACTTTTAGCAGCCACTTTCTCATGCTTTTAGACAGACACTACAGTGGGATGTTAGATGAATTTCTTTTCCATTATTAAACTGTAATTAGCATGTCTGTCTTATACACCTCCTAAAAGAGTAACAGCAATTGTACGTTAAAAAAGCAAGTACCTGTAAAGGTTCTGTGGATTTTGAAATGACAAATATCGCCAGACGAACAGCGAGAGAGAATGTTCGCCCTCACAGCTTTGACACAGATAACACGCAGTGCACTGGGTACTTTTTCTGCCACACTGTTACTGGAACATGACACACACTCCTCAATTATCTTTGCAGTGTTTCCAAGGGACCTGTGTGATTCAAGCTCTTCGGTGCACACACCAAGCTTGTCAAGAGGCTTTTACTTTCTGCATGACCCTCTTCATATGAATCTAAACTGTGGTAAGATGTTTTTGACAGCTTACATTTACTGCCAACAACAGTGCATCATGCAGCCCTTTTTGCCTGGTCAAAGCAACAATTTTAATAATTTTTTAATGCATTTACAGTCATAAAATAAAGTTTACTGGTTATTCCAGTGTAAGCAATAAGAAATTACTTGATAAGAATATATATATGCCTAAGCCTAAAAAACCTTCAAAAATATCTGAAAGTCATCTTTGTCAAAAATCTACCCTCTACTTAATCATATAGGAACTTCTTTTGGCCTGAAGCATTAACACTTGCCTACAACAAACACTCAGCCTAACAGACGAATGAAGTGTTCCTCAGTCAGTTCATTTTGCCTTCCAGAAACGACCAACTGAAACATGACCTAAGCCATTAAAACTGCAGACACCACGCAAACGTAGACTGCGACAACGTGCAGTAAAAGATTTCCCAAATGTGATAACAGCACGGCAGGTCAAGCAATACCGCAACCGTACTGAGGAGTCAGGAATTTCTGGATTGTGCAAAAGTTTCCCATACATCTGCCACAATTGTACCGCTCGCACAGCAGTCCGGACTAAATTTGATGCTGAAATATGTATCTACCTACAAATAGAAACATGCCAACCTATAGCTTACTACTCAGAAGCTCAAAATAAATCTCTGCAGCCTGCAGAGCAGATTGTGGGCACATGCGAGTTTAGTACAGCTGCAATGCCAGGGCCACTAATTAAATCACTACAGGAAAATTAATCAGATATTTTGATAAATGAGTGTCATTTTAGTAATTTTTTACATCAAAATTCCTGCTTTCATGCTCTCTGATACGAGGGTTTTCCGCTTATTTTTGTCAAAGTAAACTGGAAAATATTTGGGTTTTTGACTAGTTTGTCACATATCTGAAGAGAGCAGAGTGGGTTTCTTCATTATATTCTCACATTTTATAGACAAATTAATCCAAGAGATTAATGAGCAATGAAAATAATCATGAGCTGCAGCCTTAGAATGAAGAAACCGGTTGATGAAGTACTTAAACTGCATGATTCATACCTTTGCAGGCTCCAGTTGTTGCGCTGCATAAGAAGCTTACGTCTTTACTGCATGAATCACAAAAAAGTTTTATCTATGCATTACGGAAATTCACACCAACTGATACTTCCTTCTTACTCTATATGATTTTTATTGTTTATGATGTTATTTGCTTCAAGGCACTTAACCTGCTCAGAGAAAATAAGCTACCAATGAATCTCATTACTGTGTATGACACTTACTGCTGCTGCTGCTATAGAATCTAACTGAGGCTGTTATTGTTAGATCTACGCCTGATCTGTGAAATGAAATGGCCTTAATGAGCTTCACCTTCACAGGACTATACAGCCACATGAGAGCGTAAACTCGCATCCTAGAGAACAAAAGCTGAAGAACAGATGCATGAGGTCAGGACACAGTGAGTAGCATATTTTTCTGCTGTGCGAGCAACAGCAGAGAGAGATAAAAAGAGAGAGCTGCTGATGTCTGATTAGATCTGGGCTAATTAAACTGGCAAACTCTAGAAGAGTCTTCAAAGAACATAGTTTTGACAAGCTTCTCTTTCTGAAGGAAATAAGATTCGGTTCTAAACTTACAGACCTCAGCTGACGGCATAATCATTTCATATTTTGGGGAGGTTTAACGTAGAAAAAGTGAACTCTAAAATGCACTAGCATCTGTGCAGTAGACAAACCAGATGAATCCTCTTTGCCGTTATATGTCAAAGTCATTTCAGTAATTAAAAAGGAGATGACGACGAACGGAATGAGTCAAGATAAATAAGGAATCCAGACAAGGACTCTTCAATTTTGGGAGGACTGTCATAGAATCAGGTGTTGTTGAACAGTCTGAAACCAGGCATGTCTCATTGTCCAAATATTCAGTCTGCAAAACCACACTGTAGTACAACAGCAATGTACAATGGATGCATCAAAGCCAAAGAAAACATGCACCCTCCGCTCTGTCTGGAATGGACAAACAACATGCCATCACATCTTGACAGAGCATGTGCCCTTTGCCTGGTCAACAGAGGAAACAGTTATACTAAAGCCTCCAAGCAAAATGTAAACAGGAAGCAAGGAGGATTTCACAGTAAGCTGCGTCACAGGGAGCCGAGTTGCACACTATCTGAATAGAGTGTTTACCTCGAGTGCTTAAAAAAGGTTTTCTTAGCATCCCCACAATTATCAAAACTGGCATCTGGGAGTCAACCAACTTTGCTTGTGGCTCATATTTCTGCTCAAGCTTTCCAGAGAGAGGCATGTCAGTTTTACCTTTACCCAAAACGAATACACCTGGTCAACATACAGTCTTGCGCTTTAACCCTAAATCTCAATCATTTAAAAAAACATAAAGCACCATGCTATATGAGGAGTTATTGTTTTACCTGTTTAAAAATACACATAACTATGTACTTACAATTGTATTTGAAATGTTACTAAATAAGGATATTGTCATTAGTGTCCCAAAATGTCGATTCCAACTAAGAGGCATTCGAATCTTTATATTTTCTTTAATGCAAGCTCACATGTTACAGCCATTATCAGAGGTCAACCAACATTTTTCTGATTACTTGTCCTGTCGTTATTCTTTTTAACTGTGTATCGGTTCCAAATTTGAGCTGCGTCTATGTATACACGGCTTTTTCTCTGTAGAAAAACTTTCAGCACCCAAACCACAGAAGCTCACCAGCCTCAGAAGAAAACAAATGGTGCCAAAATTATAAGAATAAAGATTAAAAACACCAATTTCACGCATTAACTCGTTTTGTTAACTAGAGTTTAATTTACTCAAGCATAATACATATTTGTGTTTGTCAAATAGTTTGAAATGAGAGGGAAATGCTTGGATTTGATCTGTCAAATAGGGTGAAACAGACCAATTGTCTCTGCTGTGCACAATGCGAACATGCTCACCGTTGTGCGTAGCCCCTCCCAAAGGCCCAGTCTGAGCCAGGAATAAAAAAAAAAAAAAAAACTATTTGTTGTCACTGTAGTCTTGAGCAATGTCCTGCTGAGAAAACGATGTGATCGGGCACACGTAATGAACACCAGCATACTGAGGGGAAAATGTTTGAAAGTTTTCTTTTAATAAACTGAGGTAATTCAACAACAGTCAGTGTTTGAAATTTCTGGTATTCTCCATTTTGAGGCCAAGATTTTACTGCAAATGTATACTGGTTTCAAAAATCAGGACTGGTTTAACCATTATACTTATTACTTAGTCAGACTGAGAAAATTATTTTTATCTGTAAATGTCCTTTACAAAGGTAAGGCCTTAATCAGGCAAATACTGCATAGCATCAGTGTCTCAGAGATAGGAAGTACTTTCTCTTACTTAAATATGCCATATCATCACACCTATAATGTCCATAACACTAAAACACTCTTGAGCCAACACTTTCATGAGGAGAACGCTTTTTCAACAATTGAAACCACAACTCAAACAACCGAAACTCTGTCTACAGTAGTTGCGCCGGTTAACAGCTACCTGCCATAAATGAGTTCATGACCTTAGGCCTCTCAAACCATGAAGTGTCAACCAAGACAAACCAGTCGATCTCTCTGTCCTTCTCCTCTCTATGTGCCAATTTTACCCTCTTCCTATGTATTCATGACATTACTAACTCTTGAGAGGAACTCTGGACTTATGATGCATTTTGTGGCCCTTCCCCCAACTGTGGCACGTAAAATGGCTTCCTAGAAAAGCATATCAGCTGTCTCTGTGTTAAACCAAAGCACACATAGGTGTTGCCTTACATACGCAATAGTTATTTTGATGCAAATAATCAGGTCTTACACTTTACACAGCTAGGAGTGGCACTGAGAGCTAGCTGCTAGAAATGCAGGATACACTGTGTAGAGGCTCGAAGACAGCAAACCAAAACTTTTTGCTAGTCACTGAAAAAACTACCGACTTTCATGGGCGTATGATTAGTTAAACTTTCCTGTGTGTGGTGGGCAAACTAAAAGCAAGTAAAATATTTTTGTCAACGACTAAAATAGACCCGACTTGATCTAATCAAGAGCTTAAATCCCGAAGCTGTAAATTAGCATTACAGTACATTTGCATTATCGATCAACTGTAAACTTGATCAGATTGTGTTTATCTTTTGCACAATGGAAGGACACAATAGTAATCTAGTCGTCGATTACATAATTAGCGTAAGTTAACAAACCTGAGTTATGTCAGCCACGGCTAAAGACAGAAAACACAAACATCAGACGTCATGACCTGTTAGCTAACATTACAGGAACAAAAACATGACCACCATCACTGCGATGTTTGCCTCAGTTTTCCAGAAAGGGGAACAGCAGCACGTATAAAACTGACATTTAACGTTATTGTCCTTTAAATAACCAACCTTTCCGTTTATAATAACTCAAAAGTAGCTGCAACGTCTAACATAATCTTTAGCAAGAGGCTAGCACGCTACCTACAGGACTACCTGCATATTTGCTTTAGCGTAACGTTAGCTAACCCAACCTGCTAGCAGAGGCTAGGCTAGCGGCTGGCTAGCTCCGAAACCATTGATTTTTTCTGCGGAATTTTAAATTAACATTCACTCCAAATGTAAGACAACCACTAAGTACAGTGAATCACCAAATAACACATTTCGTAATGTTCGGCATCCTTACCTCTTGTCTTCCTTTTAGGCCCAAACCATTCTAGCTATTGGAAAGCTCTTTTCTCTTTGTCTTTTCCACTTCCAGTTACACGCAAAATGGACTCAGCAAAACGCTATAACAGCTAAAACACTAAAACCACATGGATGGTCCTCATCTTCTCCTTAAAACGCAGCTGTATATCGAGCGGAAAACAAAACAAAGTCATTTTCTCTCCCGTTCATTTTATTACTCCTAAACAGAAGTGTCTGATAGGTAAGACTGCTAGCTAAGTTAAGCAGCCAGCAGGTACCACAGACAGGACTGAATGCATGGATGGCAGCAAGCGGCGCTGCATTTATATCCGTCGGAAAAATCTCAACCCAACCACCTAACCAAGTAAATATGACAGGAAAGTGCATTTGTAGAAATATAACAGTCAAAGTAGGCGTTTTTTGTAACACTGTTTGGGACTGACCATTTTAAAAACACCAATGACTTTAGTTTGCTGATGGTTTATACTACTTGTTTAAAATAATTACTTTGACAGATTTCAAATATGATCCCAAAATCAGAAGTATTAAGTGTAATGGTAACTAAGGACGTCATGCTAAATAGATTGTCCCATTTAAATTTGTATTCGGTAGTTTGACAGTAACAAAGCGACCGGTTTTTAACAATACTAGTAATTCCCACTTGCCATGAACTCAACACTTCTGTGACGCACAGGTTGCTCAGACTTGACGTTTTGGACGGAAATCACAGAGTGTGTTTCATTGTTCTGTGCTGTTGATTGATTGCCTAGCTAATTTTAAGTATGCAAAACACGGAGTGCTAATTTAAGCTGTCATGCGCCTTTGATCGATATATAAACAGATTTTAGATAAATCTGTACTTGATTACACACCTGGTTATTTTTTTGTGATACATTAATAATAACTTAAACATTTTTGTGTTTTAATTAATTGAAAGTCATATGATTAATTTATCCATACATATGTATATGTTTGTAAGCAACCAATAACCACCCAGGACCATCACATCCCAAACTCTCATTTTATGGCTTTTAAATACATGTTAAAAGACTAAAACAAACTGTTTGAGATCTTGACATCAAATCGACTAGTCTATCCTGGATACTGAAAACCTAACTTCTTCCAAAGTAAGCTTGCAGAAAAGTTGCCTGATAAAAAAAAAAAAAAAAAATCCATACAATCTTCTCCAAAAACAATAGCAGTGTTTGATCAAACACATTCAGACATATTGATCTGCACATTTTAATCACTAGGCTGTGACATTAAATACAGTTTTGTGGTCATCCACACATCCTAATTCATCCTCATTATCATTATTGTCAAAATCATTATCATGGGCTCGGTTTCAAAAATGATCCCATATTCAGGGACCCTTAAAGACACTGTAGGCTCTAAGAAATTCAATGCTAGCAAGAAAACCATTACAAAACACTTTATATTCACCTTAAAGAGTAAGGTCAGAATTTTTTTTAAAATATGAAATAAGAACAAGCCAAGTTTATTTCACAGTGAAACAAGCAAATGTAATCTTAGCAACAAGACTTTCTAACTTTAAACTAATTCAAAATTTAAGAAAACATAACTCATATTCAGTATCCTTTTAAAGGTCACATTATGTTTTATGCTTTCTACTCCAGGTATGGCATTGCTCTATAACGGTTGTGAGCTGTACAGATTAAGTTTTGACCAAAAATATATTCAAGTACAAAATCCCAAGATCTAACATCAATAAGCAAATCCGTTTCCTCGGATATTTAAAGTTTATATTCTTAGTAGAACTACAAACTTGAGAAAATATAGCGCTAGTAGAAGTAAGAGGGGGAATGTTTTGAAAACAGAACATGTGTCACGCTGGCCAACTCAAAATAGTCCCTTGTTCTCCTCTCATCCGGTATTGACGAAGCTGTGTAACTGTCCAAATCGTTCAGATCCAATCAGCTGTGATGGGTTTCCAAAAAAGAAAAAAAACTTTGAGAAACAAATAACAGCAAGAAACCCCACTTCTTCCAAAATATTTATTTCTTCTTTTTCTTCTTCTTTGGAGGTCCTTGATCTGAATCGCTGCTGCTTCCTGAGTCTGAGCTGTCTGAAGATGAAGAGGAGGAGGAAGAAGAGGAAGATGAGGAAGAGCTGTCATCGTCGCTGTCACTGCTGCTGTCGCTGTCATCTGAAGAGGAGCTGGAGGAGTCGCTGCTGTCTGAAGATGAGTCATTGGAGGAGCCTCCTGAATCACTGCTGCTGTCGCTCGTGTCTTTTGCCCTGAGAGCAAGTGGCGGAGCAAGACAGGGAAAACATGAACACACAAAAAAACTGAAAAGTGCTTAAGATTATTAATGTCTCACGGTGCAACTGCTACGGTCACCGAGATATTGCATGGACTGTGGCGGCCGTTGCGGGGTCACATAAGGAGAAAAGACCACACGAACGGACTTTGAAGTGTTTTATACCTTGCTGACTCTTTTTGAGCAACACTCACATGCTCTATTTACAGATTTTGAAAGTGGACTGACACAATGTCTGCAATGCTACAAGTGTCAATCTGAATGTTTGTTAGAATATAGGAGGAAAGGTGATAACATTATCTGCATGTGTGCTCTTTTTGTTTTCCAGAGCAGTATGCAGTAGTCACACCACAGGGAGTTTTGCTTATTAGGGCTTCATCAGTGCCTTCTATGAGCAGTTAGCAACACCACTGAAGTCATCATCAATCATCATCTCCGATATCTCTTGAACGATGGCCTCTATTACTGACAACAAGCAGCTACAAATAACACAACACTATAATTTATGCTGGAGCCCAACTACCTACAGAGATGGCCAAGTCCACACTGAACAAGTGTGTTATGTGAAGTAAAATATCCACTTAGCTCAAACACGTTCATCATGTCTTCTTGTTAATACAGTAGCTTTGAGTTCTTTTGTTCAGACATACAATGATTAGATTAGATATTGATTACCTTCTTGACAGTTTCGGCGAAAGTGAGACGCTTCTGATGAAGGTGAGAGCTTTCGCCGAAACTGTCAAGAAGGTAATCAACATCTAATCATTCCATGTCTGAACAAAAGAACTCAAAACTGGTGTAAAATATCCACTTGTTTACATTGTTTTGTAGCTGACGATCATGACTGTGCTCTACTCTGAGCGGTTGTGGCTAGCATATGAGGGGCAAAATGTGGAGTGAGTTAAATAGATCTTTTGTCACAGTGCACCTTTCGGCATTATTACTTCCATCTGTGTTTTTCCTACAGTCAAAAAAAAAGTCTCCTGTTAAAAAAGTCAAATCATTTGGGGATAATGAAGAAACAAGGGCACTCAGATGACAGAGAGGGTCAAGTCGGCTTTTTCACAAAATGGCAATTTGACATGTTATGGCAGAAAAAGCACAGATGCAAATGATAAAATTAACGATGGCTTTATTTAACTGCTTCAGTTTCTGGGGGCTGGCATTGTGAATGCTGGCCAGAACAGAGCCATTGTGAATCTTATTAGTAACACCTGTGCTTTATATACAGTCACGTTTCAAGTTATGCTGTAAAAACGGTCCATTGTCAACTAGTTACACATTTAGATTGGATCAGGAATAAATACACTGATTAAAAGCAAAAATACAAACTTTCTAATAAAAATACAATTTACAAGTCATCCTCAATATGATCTGTAGGAGCAGATACTGGAAGCGTTTGCAGCAGTTAAGATTCTCCACTAGAGGGCACTGTTAAGCTACATTTCTGTCCACTGTCTATTTTATGGACTTGGGTTTCAGTCAGAGTTTAGAAGCAGGAGTGGGACGGTGATGCTGTGAAGGAGGTCATCTATATTAAACCTGCTCATCCAGAAACAGAATACGAGTTCGGCCGCACTGCTTGTTCACAGCACATCCTGACATGCCATCATCACACCAGGTAACACAACTGTGACTCCAACAACTCAGATGTGACCTTATTGACAGTCCTGTGACAATATATGAACGGCCCAAAGAAAATAAAACGACTCCCCACGCATAAAATTATTTTCTCAGTTGTATAAATACAAGGTACATATTACATAAAAAAGAAATGTGAAACAGCTACATGACCTAATTTAATAGGAACGAAATGTAGTCTTAATGAATCATTGTTTTGTTTAGTTTTGCTTGCTAATATATTCAAATGTCAGTAATTAATACAAAACCATAATGGTTCAGAATGTTTTAATTTCATTTAAACAGCATAAACTATTTCCCACCATTTACAACTGTGTAAAATTAAAATTTCACCTGCGAGGATATATTTTAAGTGTGTTGTTCATAGAGTGTGCTCCTCTAGTAAATATTACACATATTGTGTGGAGCAAGAACATTTCAAACTGTCAAAACATGGTGCAATATACATCTTACTTCTTTTTTATTTTCTTCTCACTGGATCCTTCTCTTCCTGGTCTGCAAAAACAAAGAAAAAAGACAAAACATCTTTATGATAATTGCCTAAGTTTCAATTATACCAACACCCACAAGTAATAAAAAGATAGAGATAGATAGATAAAAAGGGAAATTAAGTGTTGTAGTTGTGTTTTTAAACATACAATGAACCGTTCTCCCTCATGAAGAAAGTAACACAAAGGAAAGAAAACTGTCATCAAACCTGACAAAACACACTTCCAAGAGTTTATGATGTTCACTGTGCAGACTTCTGAAAGAATACAGCTGTTAATTCCAGCTCAAGCACCGACAACAACTACAAAACTAATTTCACGGTCACAGGTGTTAACAATGCATGCTTATTAAATAAGCATCAACAGCCGTGAGCTTTGCCAATGAGCCAGTTTTTGTACAGTCACAGTCTCACAGCAGACAGTGTTGCTCTCTGTGTGTCTTTTCCTGAGTGGAACAGTGGCTCTGTCTAATATACAGGCTAAATTGTTTCCGGTATGGGTCAGAAACTGAGTGCTTTACTGCTCTACAGTATACAGTATCTTATTATATGACATTTCATCTGAGTTTGACACCTCGCTGTACTTTTGATGAGCCGAAGTCCCTGACTGACGATGAAAAACATTTCCCTTTGGTCGCCCACGTTGATCCGAAGTGCTTAGCAGTGTGGATAACTGAAGGTAAAAAAGTGAGAACACAAACTTCTCTTCATGTACAAGAGTTTCTGTTCCCATGAATATTGAGCCATGACACCTGAACACAAGGAAAACATTTGGCCTACGACGTAAAGCTGAAGTCGTGTAAAGAATGAATAGTGTTGTCATGCAACTTCAAATGTACATAGCATATACACGACCAGTCAAAAGTTTGGACACACCTTCTCAATCAGTGCTTTTTATTTACCGGTAATTATTTTATGCATTGTAGATTAAGGCTGAAGACATCAAAACTATAAAATAATACATATGGAATTATATCGTAAACAAAATCATGTTAATTTTCAGTTTTAATCTACAGTGTAGAAAGTAATATAAATAAATAAAAAGCATTGCAGTGTTTCCCCTGGGTTGAAATGGCTGTGAGGCACTGGGTGTAGGCAATGGCCAGCGGGGGAGCGGGGGTGCGGGGGTGCGGGGGGGGGGGGGGGGGGGTGCGCAGTTTGTCCCGGGCAGACAAGCAGCAGCAGGTGTTAGCAGACCAGCTAGCGGGTAGCGGGAGAGACCGGGGGAGAGCAGCCGGCGGACCCGCAGAGTTAAAGATGACGGCTCCGGTGGCTTGGTGCTTTCCGTTTTTTTTTTTTGGGCGCGGACCAGTGAGGCGGCAATTTCGCCAAAATTGTAGTAGTGAGGCGGTGGCCTATACCAGCGAGGTGGCCCGCCTCGTCGATCATATAGGAGGGGAAACACTGTAATTGAATAAGAAGGTGTGTCCAAAATTTGACTGGTCGTGTTTCTTCTGAGTAAAGTTGCTTCTGCTTCAAATGCAGTCAATTAACAACTTCCAGTGCATTATATGGAAGGCTGAAGTGAGAACAGAGTTGACATTTTTGACACAAGGGAGAATGGTGGCATTTTACAGGTTAAGATTAGCATTCTTCACTGACATAAGAGATGAAGAGAGGAAGATGCCTTACCCAGTGATGCTGAGGGGTTTGTTTTCATTCTCCTTGAGCTTCTTTTTCATCTCAACTGTTCTTGATGGTCTGTGCACATATTTCCGCTTCCCTGTGCACTCATATGTCCAGTGTCCCATCTCCAAACACTTCTGGCAGCGCACATGTTGTTTGTTTGCCTCCCTGTATGTAATAAAACAGATAATTCTAAATGTAAGGTCTCAAAATAATAAAATAACATCAACTTGAAATGTAAAAAAAAAATAACACAACAGCAGCTTCATTGACAGACGAGCATCAGCCGACTTTTTTAGGTCGAGTATTTTACTGATCTGGAAAAGGTCGTAAGTGGACCAAAACACCATTTTCAAAGAGCAGTATATGATCAAAATTCAATGTTGAGTTGTCCAGCATCAACGGGTGACTAAAGACAAATTTAGGGATTTTAAGCTCCCATATCAAAATCACAAACAGTATATTTTACCACATAAATGTCAATAACAACTAAAAAATTCTAAGCTAGCTTTGAAGAAAAATAAAAGCGGTTAAACTACAATTTTAAAAAAAGGGCTCCGGTGGAACCACAAATTGTGCTTTTATTTGATAACATATACATAAAAAGCAGTTACTACTGGAGCCATTTCTGCATTATAGATAAAAGATAAAATTATATTGACAAGTCAGAACATAAATTATGAAGTTTTCCCATGAAGCTGACAGATGCAGTGAACCCCAACAGCTCTGAACAGACTTCTTGTTCTTTTCTACAAACAAACACCACTGATCCTAAACAGCACTCCAAAACATAACGTCTCCAACAAAGGATTTTTCTCATACACTAGCTGCCATGACGATGGCAGGCCTGGTGGACAACATGAATACACACATACCTTCATTTATACACTGATGTATGTTACAAATATGCAAACTTGGTTTTTCCGGATTTAAAGCTTGTCGATGCTTGCCAACATTTCAAATCAACTATTCTAAATTCAGCGAAGTCTAATGCATTGCATTGTATTTGGCACCTGTGCTCTCATGCATAGTGGCAAATACAGATAGGCAACTGAAACTACTGAAGATACGAGAAGATTCTGTAATTGCTAAAGTTCTGGAAATGTCACAAGAAACAGAAATTGACTTCTCATTTCCCAACTGCTGGAAAGTTCTATAAATTAGGACAGCTCTGCAGTTCTCCTCATCTCAAAGGTGGGAATAATTCCCAAGGTCCAGTAAGGTTAGGATAATTAGGATTATTGCTTTTCACATTGGATATACAAATGAATGTGGAGAAAATGGTCAGTTTTCCCACTTTAGTCCAGAAAGCACAATAATAACAGAACTATCAACAAATATAGAAATATTTGCAATGTTTTATGCAGAGATCCAAAGGATTAAAAATTACTTAAATTATGCAAATAATTAACCTGTCTGACATAATCTCCTATATAGCTTGTACTTTATTATAAAGGTTGAAACCACTACTTGCTTACTACACTTATTTCAAAATTGCCACCACTGAAGAGGTTTTTACATAAAAATATCTGCCTTTGCTTTGTCCAGAATTTACTGTCCTTCTTTCTGATATGGTGGAAGAGAGAAATTATCAAAACGGTAATCTGTTTTTGACTTTTTCACATGTATAAATACATGCCTGTAGCCCCTGGCCAGATTTAATTTCTTAGTCTTTCTTTCCAGTGGCAGCTCCAAAGCATTGGTATAGCCTTCCTCTTCCAATCAAATATTTCTCCTCTACTGATAAATCTCAAGATTCCCATGTTTTCAGTGGCTTTTGGTTACTCTTAATGGTCCTAATATTCAAGAGACTTCTTTCCAGTGTGCCTTATATGGGGGTATTAAATACAGACAGACAACTCTCGATTTGCATTGACAAATAGTTTTGCTACAATAATACCCCCATAGCCTTAGAAGTGATAGACATCGGACATTAGATTTTTCTTATCTTGATTTGATAGTGTGATAAGCTATTTGTCGATATCTAAACAGGATTGTAGTGATTTTTTTTGCCCTTGAATCAGTCATTAAGGGAAATCGCCATGATACGGCGTTTTAATTGAAAAGAAAATAAGTTTAACTGGACAAACACAAGTAATTACTAGAAGTTGATGCGGTTTTTAATTTAAAAAAACAGAGGCGGTCAGTTATTTCAAGTACTGAAGACCTCACAGGCTAACTTCAAGTGTAAGCGCAAAACACAGTCGTACAGATAAACATACCAATAATTATGTGATGTACAGATAAACATACCAGTGATAATGTGATGTACAGATAAACATACTAGTAATAATGTTATGTACAAATAAACATACCAGTAATAATGTGATGCACATAAAGGCAGCGACGCATTTTGGCTCTAACTCAGACCTACATCATTCACCTCCTATGTTTACCACGAAACTCGACGAGCTTTATGCCGTCTGTTTTAAAAGGCTGCTGTATTCACAAATATATCAAAACGACGTCGTTATATTTAGTTGAAGAAATTATACTCACGCTTGCCTCCTGGCTATTATTCTGTGCATGGGAGTCGCCATGTTGCAGTTTACTTTTACTTCTTCGTTGGTGTCGAGTCAGCGAGTGTTTCGGACTAATTTAATACCGCCAGCGCCCCCTAATGGTGAGAACAAGAACCATACCAAAGAATACACGTATGTATCTTTTGGGTTTTCAAGTATAAATACTGAGGTTAGGACCCAAAAATTAAGTTTATTATTTAAGTTTACACACATTTATGTATAAAGGTAATGACCATACAGTAATTATTATTATACAAATTTAACTGACCGATTTAAATATTTAGGTTAAATAGGGACTGCTGATGTAAATTAGCATTGTTGCTATAATCCGGCATATTTACATCTATTGATGTCTAAACAGTCGTTCATTAATGTGCACTGTCTCTATTAAGTAAATAAAAATAAATAATTAAAATTTCAGTGCTTTTTATAATAATTTAACCGACTTACTTTTTATTATTAAGGATAAGACCCTACATTAATATTATTATTATTATTATTAACAATAATAATAATAATAATAAGAAGAAGAAGAAGATGAAGAAGAATACCAATTGACTTGGAAAATTTGAATAATAATGTTAAGACCTTATAATATTATATACTATGCCAAACTCCCCTGACTATTTCTTGTCTACTGTATACTTTATGGCAGTATTGGACTATATTAAAATGGTGTTTATTTTGTCAAGCTCACTGACATCTACAATGAAAACACCTTTTTCTAGTTTTTCTTTATCAGTTTTGACACCATTCTTTTACAAAAATAAGTCCCAGTTGGCTTATATTAGGCTGTTTTCACAAGCATATGGACAATACAAAACAATAAACATTCTCTTTGTCCGTTTTCTTCTTGGTGTTATTCCCATATAGTCACATACTGTGGCAACGGTTGCTTAGGTTGAGCATTTGGTTACCAACGCAGTGCACCCTCCTACTATTCAACTGTCCTTACACCCACCCATATTTACTATTTGTCAGAACTGCATGTACATGCCTTCATCTCTCATTTCTATTTCATGGGTTCTTTTAATTCTACAGTCTTATTATATTTTTAAATGTATTCAAAACGCATGAGATGTAAGGGAATCCAAATGTCATATATATTTCACATTGGTTAATTTAAAAAGGCAAAACAAAACACAAGTATGCTAAATATAATAAGATAAACAAAGCTAAAGGCATACAGTAGGAAAAGTTTCATTCATTGGTTTCATATTATTCTCATATTTTGTCTTATATCTTTGTCCTGAGTTGGGTTGTACATCACGTGTACAGTACACTGTTTTGTAACAGACAACAGTTATAAAAAGTAATATATAATTATGATAATCTATACAAAATGAAGTAAATGATTTTACAGTAGATTTAATATGTTCTTAAGAGTAAATGTGCAACTGTGGTTCGCTCACTCAGTCGTTTTAAAGCGTGTGGTAGTTTATGACATATGACTTCATCACACATGCATTACAGTCTATTTTTGTTTCACACCTTGGGCTTATCCGAGACACCATCAGATCAAGCAGTTCTTGATTCCGGCATGCTAAGTGATAACACGGTAAATCTTCAGATTCGAAATGACGTCAAAATCAACAGAAACCTCAAGACATTTCCCGCAAAACCTCGACTACTGGAGAACAGTCTCTCACATGGTTATAGAAAAGTCCAGAGATATCTCGAACTACGTAAATATCGCGATAACTCGCGGCGAGAAGTCAGTAAAACCACCTTGCTGCAGCTTGCCAGCAGATCAGAGATACCGGTAATAGTCAGCGGTGTGGATTATGACTACAAGTAGTCCTAGCTAACACAGCGCAGCACAACAACTCCACCTGACTTTTACAAAATTGTAAAGCCGTAGCTAAGCCTTGTTTTATTTTCCTAAGTCGTACTGTGAGAAAACGTGAAAGCCAGAAGACAGACTTATCCCTGAAAATGTCAGTGGTGGGATTTGACTTGGGCTTTCAAAGCTGCTATGTAGCTGTAGCCCGAGCCGGAGGAATCGAGACAATCGCCAACGAGTACAGCGACAGATGTACACCGTAAGTACCAAAAATATCATTTTTAGCTTTTGGGAGTTCTAGGGAGAATAGTAACCCTGTCTCACAGGGCAACGGTAATTCACGTGAAGCGGCTTTACTGACGAGCAGCCGTTAGCTAAACTTCTGTCCTTATGTCTTTCTAAATATGATGTGTTGACTTATTGAGTTAAATAGTGACACATGTGTCAATGTGTTCATGGCGACCATGGAACCGCCCAAAAATCATCCTTAACTCACACACCTTGTTCAACCCCCAACCGTGGAGCTCCGGCATGCTAGCTGGTTAGCTAAGCTCACAGTTTTATTAACGGCACTGAGCGGTTTGATGACGGGCTTTCTTGAGCCCGGCGAACACGAGCGGGCGGTGTTTCCCTCCCTGTCGTTCTAATTGCAGTTGTATTACTCTTGAAGGCGTAAGCTCCGTCCAACCGGTGTAAGCCATATAGCAAAGTAGGCGTCTTGAGCTGTTCGCGCGATGACGACAGCGGCCAATCTCCTGTTGGAATATTCTAGCAAAATTTAGAGCCTTTAAGACTGAAATGACTTACCCTGAAGAAATAAACACTTTATCGTCACATTTTAAAGCGCATTTGTTTATCTATAAGCATTGCCATTGTCAAGTTGGCGTTTATATTGCCTAAGTTCAGCTCATTTGGCTTAGACGGAACACTTTGTACTTCCACTGGTTCTGTTCTGTCTTCATTCCTAATGAAAATGTATAATAAAGAGGATTTTAGTATCCTTTGTAAGCAGATGACATGTCTACGTGTGCTCCCATGTAGATTATGTGGATAACTTCAAGCATAGGACTGCTTATAACAACTAATAACTGGATTATAGCGCTACGATATGTAGCTTTTAAAAGAGTTGTTGTTATCCCATCAGATATACCATGATTTTATATATCTATTGAAATATCTCACGTTTAGAGCGACATGGAAACTGATTAAGTTCAGGTCTTGTGTTAAAAAAGTCTGACATGTCTTGTTTCTAAGTTTTTGTAATCATATTTTTGTTTCTACAATCTGTGTATCACACAGGATGATTTCTTAAAAATAGGAAAAAGAAAAGGTTCAAAAATGCAACGTTTCAATACATTATGGACACTTTGTACTACAACATACAAAATCTATCAAATGCTTAATTAAAAGAGTGTAGA
The DNA here is from genome assembly GCF_021347895.1 of Acanthochromis polyacanthus. Taxonomy (NCBI): domain Eukaryota; kingdom Metazoa; phylum Chordata; class Actinopteri; family Pomacentridae; genus Acanthochromis; species Acanthochromis polyacanthus. The sequence continues at coordinate 6,778,062 of NC_067129.1, forward strand.
ACAGTTACGTGTAGTTTCACAATATACAGAAATATTAAAAATAACAAAAAGTTGGTGCACAGAAACATCTGTTATATGCAGCTATCCCTTTGAAAAGTTTTAGATTTGTGTTTTTTTTTTTTGACCGGAAGAGATGTAAACGTTTGGAAGGAAGATAAAAATCTGTTTGAGAAGCTACTTATAATGTATGTATCCCAATGGGAGAGGAAAAAGTGTATGCAGATTGGACCTGTCTGTAATTTAATGACTGTGACTGAAGATAACGAGGATATATTAAATTAAAAAGATAACCTCAATCATATGGCTGTATGATTTAACATATCTAAGCTGGATTGATTTCAAGGAGCCTTTTGGTGTTTCATGGACTTGTTAGCATTTATTTTGAAAATTTGAATAACCTTTCATGACCAAAACACTTAAAGAATTGGATTTATCAATGCACAGAAAGATAGTGGAGGTCAACTTTCACAATTAAATAACCATTCAAGTCCACAGAGTTCTTAAATGTTACTTTCAAGAGATTTTACATTACTTTTCAAGATTGTTCCTTTTAAATTTCCTCATTTTAGTTTGCTCTGGATGTTCTTTTATTTGTGTGTTCTCTCCTTCACATCACTAAATCACTACATCATCTTAACTTGGGTCAAGCTGTGGCCCAGCATCCACTGAGCCATTCTCCTCAGATACTTTGTAGTGTTGGCCTCTCTTTGACATCACCAACTGCACTTGTGTGTTGACAGAAACTGTAGCTCTTAGTAGCGTCTGTGCTTGATAGGGATGATGATGACAGCCATGTTTGGACCACAACCCACTGGCATTCAAGTGGATCGAGCACACCACTTCAGACTGTGTTTATATAGCGCTGTGTGAGAGATGAATCTCAACAAGCTTGCCTGTAGCCTCAATCATGGATTCAAAAGACATTTCCTAGAAAACTAATTTGTATTGGATTTGTGACGGTTTGTATTCTTGTTTTCATTGAGGAGAAACAGCACACGTAGAACTGCTACTATACAAACCGTAAGCTGAAATCCTGATTTTGTTCCGAACCATAACAAACTGCTAGTGTTGTGACTACAGACTTGGAAAATGGTCTGTATTTATTACGTGGGTTGGGCTCCGAAATGTCATGTCATGTCATGTGTAGGCATGAGATGACACCACGTAAAACTTCACTGGCAAGTAAATCTGTCTTGGTATGGGGTATATTCACAAACTGACGGATTACAACATGTGCTCAAAGAACTTGCTTTTCAAGGCATGTTGCAACATTTTGCTTTTTTGTTCTCCAGGTCATTTGTATCATTTGGACCACGAAATCGATCAATAGGAGCTGCTGCAAAGAGCCAGGTAAAAATCATTTTTTCCATCCTGTCATCTTTGGCAGAATTCTTTCAAAATGAATGCATAATTCAGGAACTGAATTAGCTAATGCTTAGTTTGTAACTCGGTTTTCTTTGTTGTTTTTTTAATCATGTCCAGGTGGTGACCAACTGTAAGAACACAGTGCAGGGCTTCAGGCGATTCCATGGCAGGGCATTCTCAGACCCTTATGTCCAGTCAGCCAAGTCTAACTTGGTGTACGACTTGGCACAGATGCCCTCTGGGTCCACTGGTATAAAAGTAAGATTACAAGTCATTATTGTATTATAATTCTGAGCAGGGCCTTGTCCTCAATTTGTCATAGTACTTTATGCCCAAATAGGCCAGTGAAAAATAAAAAGGGACAGCCAGAAGAAATTAAGCAAAAAAAAAAAAAGCATTGCAGACAGTTTATTCTTGAGAAGACGGTGTCCTCCACACTTAACTGCAGTGCTCTCAGAAGTGCCTCATGTAATGGTCCTTCCTCTGAATCATAGCTCCTCTGCTTTATCTTCCCATTCTATCCAGGTTCTCGGTGCTTTTATCCAAAGAAAAGTCTGTTTTGTTGAGTTAGTTTTTGTGTGTTATTATGCCTCTCTGAATATTATTTTGTCATCAGAATGATCATGATATTATCTCTCTGAGCCTTCCACTCAGCTGACTAAGTATGAAAAATGTGCTCGTCTTCGGTGCTATCAAATAACTAGTGTAAAACTCAAAGCATACCCCCAGTTTTTGCGAGTATGTAAATGGCAACGCGTGGCGAGGCACGCTGTAAACACGCAGCCCAACATGTTGTTGTGTCCCTGTGGAGATGATTAATGTGTCTCCTCAGGATACATGGGAGCAGAAGAAATGTCAAATCAAAGAAGCTGCAACAGCCTGTTGTTGTCTGCAAAATTATTCATTGCGTTGAATTTTCATTTTACATATTTTATTACATTTACATATTTTTCCCAGTTCTGAGAAAATAACTGATCTTGTGGAGGCTTCTTTTATGAGCAGACAGTCTGTTAAATGCATTCAGTGAAGCATTGGTTGTCTGTCACATTATTGTTTGCCTGTTTTTAAAAAGATAAAAATTCTTTGCCTTGTATAAGTACAAAATGACAAATGATTTGCCTTGAAAATAATCATCTTCCTCCATCTCACCAATTGTAGGTGATGTACATGGAGGAAGAGAAGGTTTTCAGCATCGAGCAGGTTACAGGCATGCTGCTGACCAAACTGAAGGAGACTGCTGAAAGTGCACTGAAGAAACCGGTTGCAGATTGTGTCATCTCGGTAAGCATTCCTGCAAACAACCGCTACGGCAGGGTGTCTAGAAATCTATAAAACATCTTGGACTGCTTTGTTGGTGCTGTGCATTAGTTGCTTGTGAAAAGCTGTCCACTTATCTCATCCAGCTACATGTTTTCTAGACTTATTTTTGGAGCAGTGTTTTTTGTTTTTAAATCTATTTGGCATTATTGTCTAAGGAGGTGTTAATTTACTTGTTGGATTTCTGCACGCAGCTTATTTAAAGACGTTGCACTGACGAGGCTTCAAGGGACCCATGAGTCACCATAAAATGACTTTACCTACTGTACTGATGTCCTCTGTACTTGAGTAGAACATTAAATTCTATTTATATCCTGCTATTTGACTGGCAGCTATTAATGTCATCCTCTTGCATTTCCAAGCAGTTTGGATAAAAAAAAAGAAGTGAAAGCTGCCTGCAAGGTGTATTATGTATTACCACCTGTTCATGTGACATTTTGAGCTCTGAGCACCTCACCAGATGTCTTGTCTGGAAGCTTTATTTCCTCTCTCGCACCTTGTTGGTGAAGTGTGGGAAGTGCGCATTTCTTGAGCTCGCTGTATGCATTCACCAACAGCATCTGTTGTGTAATGTCACAGATCTCACACAGAGAGGCTGTTACTTTCACTGGGCCTAAATCTACAGTTTACATCAGCCCTGGAGATGGATAACATGTTATCATTACTGTGGCCAAGTGGCTAAATTTAGCCCTTGAGCTTTTCCCCGAGGAGATGTTTTGTTTTGGAACCCAAGGTAACTAGCATGGTAATTTTATCCAGACGTCTTGTGAGGAAGGCGATTTATACATTGTTAGTGTCCAAACTGATCTTTCACATGGAAGAAATGAAGGGCATTTGAAGTGTATCATCAGCCTCAGTAATTTTATATATCTTTTTATCATTTGTGCGTTCAGACATTGCCCTCACTCTGTGAATGTTGACATTAGTCTCTTTGTTTACTAAATAATTTTGTCCCCATCCAGGTACCAAGCTATTTCACTGACGCAGAGAGGAGGTCTGTCATGGATGCAGCTCAGATCGCAGGCCTCAACTGTCTACGACTAATGAATGAAACCACTGCAGGTACATAGAAACGTGGTAAACTATGCAGGACAGGCAACATCTGAATCATTGTAATTAAATATCTCTTACACTTCTTTATAGCAACACTTGAAAGTTGTGCTGTGAAATCGTGACTCATGGATACTTATGTACTATGCGCTTGGGATTAGTATTACCTGGGAATCTCTGGTAATTTGTGAATTACCTGAATTTCAGTGCATTTACATGGGATAAGCGAAATCTGTATTTTACTCGAATTTACTGACATTACAGCCCCGATATGATGTCAAATCTGTGCACGTTGCAACATCCACTGTTGTCACATCCATGTGCAAAGTGGCCGGCCGGTACACGCAAAAAAAGAAAAACGGACACTGATCGCGCGAATAAACATTACAAACATTAAAAGCGTATGTTGTAACAACTCTATTGTTATGGTCTCATTAGGTTTGGACACAAAAAACACTTGGTTAGATCACGGACATCCTCGGCAATCATTACAAATCACCAATGGTCCCGAGGTAATACCAATCCTGTGCAAATATGGCTTTAGTCAGACATGTTGTCTTGCTTCTATTTTAAGAAAACTACATTATTGCTGAGTAAATGTTGCCAGCTTTTAGGCAATCTGTAAACCCTTTTAAATGTCACATTGGTGCTACAGTACATTTTCAGAGAGATGCAGAAACACTGATTTATGTATGAGTTTGTAACTCAGTCAGATACTGTGTAACAGATTCATGTTTCTAAGCTTTGTCTATATTTTTCTGTATGTGTTTTGAGTGTGGTAGGCACAATTGTGCGTTTATTTTAGAATTATTTTAGGACAGGGCAGCTGAAATACAACTTACGACTTAGTATGCATATTTAGTGGTGACAAAAATCTTACAACAACTTGTACCTGCCTGTTTGTTGCAGTGACTCTGGCATATGGAATTTACAAGCAGGACCTGCCAGCTCCAGAAGAAAAGCCCCGGATAGTGGTGTTTGTGGATCTGGGCCACTCCGGTTACCAGGTGTCAGTTTGTGCCTTCAACAAGGGAAAGCTCAAGGTGAGTGATGAATAATTTGTGCCCATTTTGAAAAGAAATACTGACGGGGGTGAAGTTTTAGGGAGGTTATAATGATGCAGCTTAATGTAGGTTCTAGGTTCATGTGAGCATTTACAAATACAGTGGTATGTGCTGGTCCTTCTCAGTGATTTGTAATCATGCGTTCAGTTATGTTGCTGAAATGTGGTGATAGAGTTAATTTTTTCAATCAGAAAGAAAAAAACTTACTGTTTATAGTTGATACCCCCTATATATGTCCTAAAATCTGAAAATAATTTAGAAAAAAACTATCTGTTTTTTGCCTCACCTGTGTGAGTAATGTGATAATTTAAACACAAACAAATGTACTGAATAAGTAGAAATGTATGGTGAAAGTCAGATTTTTTTCATTTCTTGTCCTGGTTTTCCCTCCTCGTACATAATAATAAAGGAACCTCAAGATGAAACTATGAGAAATATTTATCCAGTAGTTTTGTAATTTTCCATCACTTCAAATGAGCACCCTGTATCCTTCTCCACTGGTAGATCCTGGCTACAGCATTTGATTCAGACCTTGGTGGGAAGGACTTTGATGCCATCCTGGTCAACTACTTCTGTGAGGAGTTTGGGAAGAAGTACAAGTTGGACGTCAAGTCCAAGCCCCGAGCTCTGGTGCGGCTCTACCAAGAGTGCGAGAAGCTCAAAAAGCTGATGAGCGCCAACTCCTCGGACCTGCCTCTCAACATTGAGTGCTTCATGAATGACATTGATGTTTCCAGTAAACTCAACAGGTGAGATGCAAAGTTACATTAATAATTAAGAGAACAAAGCTTGTTGTGGAACATTGGGGTGTCTTAAAGAGGAGAGCTTTAACTAAAATCATCAAAAGGGGCTTGAAAACAGTTTATTCTGTGGGCTGTTTGCTGTTGCTGCTTCTCAGTAATAAGTGTAAAAAACAAACAAAAGTGCGTTAAAAAATTGTCTTGTTATTCACTTGTAAAAGTACTTAACATCAGTCTACCTATGTCACACTGCTGCGTTGCACATGTGGAGTTTTCCAAAGTGTGTGTGTGTTCGGCTGCATCTATTAATAATTTACAACCATGTGTCCCCAGAGGCCAGTTTGAGGAGATGTGTGCGGGGCTGCTGGCCAAAGTAGAGGGTCCCCTGCGCAGCGTCATGGAACAAGCCAGTGAGTACATACGACTTTAATAGCAGCTGGACTATCCCCGTAAGCACGTGCACATTCACATCGATGAGGTTCAGTCATATGCTCTGCTGAGACAGCCCTCCCCTCAAGACACCATCAGCATATCTGCCTTTCCTGCCTTCCTTTCATCATTCCTCACCTGCTTGCTATTTCTGCCTACTCTTGATTGTCAATTCCAAGTAGTATGTAACAAAATATTCAGGTTTTTTTTTCATCTTTGTAATATTAAGTAGTCCTTAAATGTTATTGTAAACACACGGGCTTCATCTGTTCAGTCTTGTACTGTTTGCATTCAACAAATTAATCACTGTGACGTTTAGTGTTTTTTTTAATCAGAGTATTGGAAAGTGAACTTGTGACTTTGTAAACTTAACAAGCCTGTTTCGCCTCATCCTTGTCTACTGCTTCTTGTATTTAGAGCTGAAAAAGGAAGATATCTATGCAGTGGAGATAGTGGGCGGCGCCTCCAGAATCCCCTCCATCAAAGAGCGGATCAGCAAATTCTTCGGCAAAGAGCTGAGCACCACTCTAAACGCCGATGAGGCCGTGGCCAGGGGCTGTGCTCTGCAGGTACAGTTTTGCCTATGATGACAAACGCTTACGTCCTCTTAGTGACTCACACAGCAGACTCACTTGCTGGCAGTTGTGATGGCACAGTGGGAGGACGATGAAACATGTTTGTTGCTGTTCACTGCAGGATTAGTGTTCAACTGCTTGAATATGTTGAATATTTTGCGACAAATTAACACTTAGGCAATGGACAGAAAATAAGATAGTTTTAACAGTTTAACAACTGTTTCTGGAAATTTCAACAGTAGTTTAGTAATTTATAATATTTAATAAGAGTGAAAAAACAAACTAAAACGTGTTTATCTTTGCTGTATGTCATGGGTGGAGGGTTTTTGCTGTTGGTCAGGGTAAGAGAAACTTTCAGACTACACTTTGGGCTTCATTAACTTGTATTTTTTGTTTCCCTCCTCAGTGTGCTATCTTGTCACCAGCTTTCAAAGTCAGAGAGTTCTCCATTACAGATGTTGTCCCCTATTCCATCTCCATAAAATGGAATTCAGCTGGAGAGGAAGGACTGAGGTATGAGGTGTATAAATGCAGTTCAATGCCTTGTTAGAATTTGGCTTCTTACTTTGTAAATTACCACAAGGCCCTGTATAGCCCAACATAAGACGTCTTGAGGGCAACTACCCCAACAGCGTAATATGTTTTTGTATTTTTTAGTTCTCAATGAAACTGCTAGATTTTGCCAGAGCTAGGGAAATGTTAAACCGTTGCCAGTGCTAAAATCTGATCAGTAGAATAGAAGTTTGATTCTGGATATGTCTACTTGTACTTGGAGGATTTCCTGCCACACCTGCCCATACTCATTCTGAATTTGTACCATCCAAAGCTGCTGTCGGAGCTCTTTTCCAGAAACACTGACATTTCACTAAAAAACTTCTAAATCCTCATTAAAGCCCTTAAATATCGCCCAAAAGCTGTTAGAGTTTGAAGGAGACTTTGTATGTGTTTTGTAAACTGTTGCCAAATAGCAGATTGGTGTGTTGGTGGGTGGGTGGCTGCGTGGGTGGAAACCTACACTGTGCAAACAGTAGGCTACAGTGTCTCCTGGTCATTCTATCACCACTCTTGCTCTTGGAAAAAAAATGTAACTGTCATCTGTTGCAGGGTATTTAAGGCCTGTAAGCCAGTGCACTTTGTACAAATCATAATTGAGAGTTTCCACATGATTTAGATTGTAACTTGTGTCATTGATCTCTCTTTGCTGTGTTTCTACAGTGAATGTGAGGTTTTCCCTAAAAACCATGCAGCTCCCTTCTCCAAAGTGCTGACGTTCTACCGGAAAGAGCCCTTCACCCTTGACGCCTACTACAACAACCCCAAAGAGTTAACCTACCCTGTCACCACTATAGGTACCGCAGGCACAACCTCTTTAAGGCTTAATTTCTTTGCTAGAGATACGTGTGTTCTGTTAAAAGGGCTCTGCTTAATGAACCCGTTAGACTTAGAGCTAAAGATATAATGCCCAGAAATCTTCTGTATTTCCTAATTTAATTTATAGTTTGTAGTTTTCAGTCCAGAGTCTGCCAGTTATACGTAAGCTAGAGGCAGTGATTCCACTTAGCTCCCTGTGTTGGATCTCTGCACTTTATTAACATTTTCATTTGTGTTAAGCTTTGACTCTTTTCTCCACCCTGCAGGCCAGTTCTTGATTCAGAATGTGGTTCCTCAGCCATCAGGGGAGAGTGCTAAGGTCAAGGTGAAAGTTCGGGTCAATGTTCACGGTGTGTTCAGTGTATCGAGCGCGTCACTGGTAGAAGTTGTAAAAACAGCTGAAGGAGAGGAGCCAATGGAGACAGACCAGACAGTGAAGGAAGAGGAGGTGTGTACTGTTGTGTTTGCACTAGTTATAAGACATGAAAGACATAGAGAGGGCGTGTATGTGGGTGTGTGTGTGACAAAGAGACAGAAGAGAAACTCTTGGCTTGTTGTATGCTGTTTACATTGTGTTTTCTCTCACATCCTTTTCACTGTAAGACCTTTTTGCTGCCACACCTTGCTAGCCCTATCTTCACTGTGAAATGTAGTCATTCTGCTGTAACAACATTAAGACAGCTTCAAGGGGCTGAATGATAATGCCTTTTATATTCTGTTTAGCTTTTCATTTGGGGATATTTGTCACCGTCTCCACCCCAGTGCACAGTAATGCATTCTAATTGTTTTTCTTACGAAATATCACATTAAAACCTACTAAGGCAGGTTTTCACATGACCAAACAATATCCTAAAGAAAAGGAAAAAAAAGGACGCAATATCATTAAGACCTGGACAGTTAAAGAACCAACTCAATGCCTCAAACAGAGAGGAAAAGGATCATATATTCTGCATGACACAACAGAAATGAACAAAGAAGATCATGTGTACAATTCCAGTGAATCTTGATAATTCAATATCGGTGTTAAAACATCAACGCCTGCAATTATAGGTTTCTCAGTGATATTTGGTTATTTTGCTGATGTTGAAGTTGTCTAATCCCGGTTAATTAGATAAAACCAGCCACAGAGAACCATGTGCTACCTTAGTGTTTGTGTGTCATTTATGTTTGTTCTTTGCTTTGTTACCGTGTGTCAGAACAAAATGCAGGTGGACCAGGAGGATCAGAAACTCCAGGCTGGAGACAGCGGAGACAAGAAATCAGAGACTGAAGAAATGGAGGTAACCTTGTGCTGGGCGATGAGGCAATAACCATTATGTCAAAACATTTTCGATACTACATATAGAACAAATGACATTGCATTTACAAGTACTGGGCAAGTGACGACTTCAAAAGCCTTTATATTTGTTAAAGGAAACCCACTTGCTTCTGATGAAAACAAATTCACACGGCAATGGAGAGCACGGCAGGAAGATGGCAAAGTAAAAGTATGATGTGATTGACAATTCAGCAAGGATGGCATGATGGAGTCATCAGTTCAGAAAAGCTTAATGTATTGGTAGACAGAAAAAAATGTTCCCATGTCAGCATTTCCAGTGTTTCATCCAAAATGTCTGTTACAAAATACACCAAAGAATGTGTCAAGTTGCATTACAGACTGCTTTTGAGCAAAAACAGCTGTCATTAAATAAAAACAAAATTAAAAAAATATTTGGGGAGCACAGATAGTCCTTTAAAGGATTACTATTGGTTTTTAGATTCAACACAAATAAGTTATCAGTCTTTAGGAAACTTTTTCAACAGAAAAACTTTCTAACAGAAAAAGTTATTCTTACTGTATCATCAAATACATTTTAGCATAAGCTGTGATATTAAATGATTGAGAGCAACATTTTTTATGTGTATGTCTAAATAGAAAGTGTTGTGATAAATATTGCTGGCATGATACAGAAATTGTGGAACTGTGTACATTTTTTTTAGCCATATCGCCCAGCACTAGGTAACCAATGGATCAGGTGTACCAGTTTTTTTTTGTTTTTTTAAGCAACACAGTTTTGACACAGTCTGTTATTAGAACACTCACACGTTAATGCTTCTGTGTTCGTCAGGACTCTCATCGATATAATGCGTCCCCTAGTCCCTTAGCCTAAACCTTATTTTGGTCTTTTCCCAGACACCAAATCTCAATCAGTTCCTTGCGGTGTCTTGGAAAGTGAGAATTAGCCTTAATGCCCTTACTTTCCAAAAATGTATTTTTAAAATTCAAATTGTTCCCCACAGAGATGAACACACACACACACGCCCACACTATATAGAAAAGTTTACTATATATAAAGGAATTTGGCATTTGCATGTTATCTCTTGGTGTGGAAGCTCACTTATTTTTATTCATGCATGCTTTTACGAGTTAAAGGGGAATTAAATAATAACCTCACAAAGACATTTGAAGATAACAGTGACTGAAAATTTTACATAGAACTACTAACTGAGAAATAAATATGAAATATTAATAAAAGGTGTTTAGATTATTCATTGAATTTAATTTATTCACCAAGAAAGCATAATAAGCTCATTCTGACAGTGTAACACTCATTAAAGCGAGTGATTTGTCACAGTTAAGATGCAAAAGCACAGAACTTACTTCAACTACAGGCTGTAGCTTGACAGGTGTGGGACGAACACTGGAAAATTACTGAAATTGACACGAGGAGTTATGTTATAAAGGTATCTTTTTGAGAACAAAAGGACAGAAAGATAAGATTTTTTTAAAACATGCATAGGTTGTATTCACACATGTTGTGTTAGGCATTTGGTGGGTTACGGCACAAATGTCTTGTAGTTTTTGTTGGTGGGTAACAGCAGTATTTCAACCTTTCCAGTGTTTATTGTTCATCTCTCCTTTTTCAGACATCGGCAGAGGATGCCAAACAGGAAAAGAAGAATGACCAGCCTCCTCAGGCGAAGAAGCCCAAAGTGAAAACGAAGACAGTGGAGCTGCCCATAGAGAACAATTTGCACTGGCAGCTGTCCAGTGAAGAACTAAATACGTTTGTGGAGAATGAGGTAATGCTCTAAAAATCACCAGGAATGTCTAGCATGCTCACACAGTATTTGTCCAAGTAATGTGCTAGTGAGGCCCACTGGTCCTGAGTGAATTTGCTACCGGTATATTTAAAACAAAAAGAAGTGACTTTAGGAGAGTTGATAATTTATCGTTATAATGTCGTACATATTACCTACCTCATTATTTTAAGATTGATTATTGATATGGGCTCTAATTTTTCTTTCCCATCATAGTGCTTCTGAAATTTCCTGCTCCTAAACTTGACAAACTTTCTTAGAAATCACTTTTACGCCCTATGTGAAACGTGTAGTATATAATATCAGGAAATAAATGATTGAGCCGTCTACATACAAAGGGTTAGATGTCCCTTCTCCACTGTGTTTGCTGTGCACTGACTAATCTGCAATTCACTGTGACTCTTCCAGGGCAAGATGATCATGCAGGACAAGCTGGAGAAAGAGAGGAATGATGCAAAAAACAATGTAGAAGAGTACGTGTACGACATGAGAGACAAACTGCACGGCGTCCTGGAGAAGTTTGTTAATGAAGCTGTGAGTACAGATTGAACATTTCATCAGACACTTATCCTTTCAGTGGAAATGTGCAACCTTAGATCTAACCTTCAATAAGTTTAAAACTTAACTTCAAATATGTTGCATGTACACACGTGGACAAAATTGTTGGTACCCCTCAGTTAAAGAAGGAAAAACCCACAATTCTCACTGAAATCACTTGAAACTCACAAAAGTAACAATAAATAAAAATTTATTGAAAATTAAATAATCAAAAACAGCCATTACTTTTGAATTGTTGATTAACATAATTATTTAAAAAAACAAACTAATGAAACAGGCCTGGACAAAAATGATGGTACCTCTATAAAAGATTGAAAACTATTTGACCAGAGTGACATGATTAACTCAGGTGTGTCATTTAATTGACATCACAGGTGTTTCCAAACTCATAATCGGTCAGTCTGCCTATTTAAAGGGAGACAAGTAGTCACCCTGCTGTTTGGTGAAAAGGTGTGTACCACACTGAACATGGACAACAGAAAGCGAAGGAGAGAATTGTCCCAGGACATCCGAAAAAAAATTATAGACAAACATCTTAAAGGTAAAGGCTATAAGACCATCTCTAAACAGCTTGAAGTTCCTGTGACAACAGTGGCTCATATTATTCAGAAGTTCAAGACCCACGGGACAGTAGCCAACCTCCCTGGACGTGGCCGCAAGAGGAAAATTGATGACAAATTGAAGAGACGGATCGTTGGAATTGTATCCAAAGAGCCCAGAGCAACCTCCAAAGAAATTAAAGGTGAACTCCAAGGCCAAGGTACATCAGTGTCAGATCGCACCATTCGTCGTTGTTTGAGCCAAAGTGGACTTCATGGGAGACGACCAAGGAGGACACCACTGCTGAAAAAAACTCATAAAAAAGCCAGACTGGAATTTGCAAAAATGCATGTTGACAAGCCACAAAGCTTCTGGGAGAATGTCCTTTGGACAGATGAGACCAAACTGGAGCTTTTTGGTAAGGCACATCAACTCTGTGTTCATAGACTCAAAAACCAAGCATACGAAGAAAAGAACACTGTCCCTACAGTGAAACATGGAGGAGGCTCAGTAATGTTTTGGGGCTGCTTTGCTGCATCTGGCACAGGGTGTCTTGAAAGTGTGCAAGGTACGATGAAATCTGAAGACTATCAAGGCATTCTGGAGAGAAATGTGCTGCCTGGTGTCAGAAAGCTTGGTCTCAGTCGCAGGTCATGGGTCTTCCAACAGGACAACGATCCAAAACACACAGCCAAAAACACCCAAGAATGGCTGAGAGAAAAGCGTTGGACTGTTCTAAAGTGGCCTTCTATGAGCCCAGATCTGAATCCCATTGAACATATGTGGAAGGAGCTGAAACATGCCATTTGGAGAAGACACCCATCAAACCTGAGACAACTGGAGCTGTTTGCTCATGAGGAGTGGGCCAAAATACCTGTTGACAGCTGCAGAACGCTCATTGACAAATACAGAAATCGTTTAATTGCAGTGATTGCCTCAAAAGGTTGTGCAACAAAATATTAAGTTATGGGTACCATCATTTTTGTCCAGCCCTATTTCATTAGTTTTTTTTTTAAATAATTATGTTAATCAACAATTCAAAAGTGATGGCTGATTTTGATTATTTAATTTTCAATAAATTTTTATTTATTGTTACTTTTGTGAGTTTCAAGTGATTTCAGTGAGAATTGTGGGTTTTTCCTTCTTTAACTGAGGGGTACCAACAATTTTGTCCACGTGTGTATTTAATGTTTTGCACTTGTGATGTTTTTAAGTTGGGAAATTTAATCTCACATTTTGTTCAACATGTAGGATCGTGATTCATTCTCATTGAAACTGGAGGACACAGAGAACTGGCTGTATGAGGATGGAGAGGACCAACAGAAACAAGTTTACATAGACAAACTGGCTGAGCTGAAGGTAACCAAGTGTGTAATGTATGACTAGACCAGTTTTATTTCAAAGGGTACTTGGAGAATTTAAAAAGGCCTGACATGACTCACTGCATAGCTTTGAAGCTTGTGTTCATGGTAAGAGATGGCAGCGATTGTACTGAAGTTGCTCACTATTAAATAATAAAACTGCACTCTATTTTCTCAAGGTTTAAACATGGAGAAAACTATTTGTAAGGCCTTTGTGCAGACTGTGATGCATGACTGCAGTGCAGTACACGCTTATCTGCTGTCTTGCTGGATGGTGAACTGACAAAACTTGATATTTCTCTCTATAGAAATTTGGCCAACCTATTCATGAGAGATACATGGAGACTCAGGAGAGACCAAAAGTGTTTGAGGAGCTTGGCAGACAGATCCAGATGTACATGAAGATCATTGAAGCTTACAAGGCAAAGGTAAGTGGGCACAGAGACTGCTTTGCTGTTTAAACAACTATAGTCTCCCTAACTGTATCAGGAGTCTTTGTGATCAAGAGCAGGGATGTTCCAATTTTTAACAACAACTTTCTTACCGAGCAGATGATCAGATTTACTTGTATTTTTCTCAACAGGATGAACTGTACGATCACCTGGATGAGCTGGAGGTGACCAGGGTGGGAAAGCAGGTAAACGATGCCATGGTCTGGATGAACACCAAGATGAACCAGCAGAACAATCAGGACCTCACCCTGGACCCAGTGGTCAAAGTTGCAGAGATCCAGGCAAAGACTAAGGTACAGAGAGTGCATTAAAGGCACCTGCACACTACATGATTAAATTATCCAAGTCGATACCGGAGGCTTCCTTCACAAACATCTTCTTTTTGCTACCCTCACAAATTCAGTCTACAAGCCTCAAGCTTTGGGTTTTAGTGATGTCATACACACTAAATCCCAAACAGTTTGTGATTAGTCTGGTTTCCTTTAGGCTATTATTATGAATGTGAGGATATTACTTGATATTGGAAAAGAATACAAGACCTAAAACATTTTTCAGGGTTTCTGCAGTGCTTTAAAATAATTAATAGTCATTAAGTTGATTTTGCGAAAATGAAGGCCTTAAATGGCATTAAAAATCATTAAAATCGATTCTCAGTGGCATTAAAAATTCCTTCTGCAGTTTCAAGAAAAATATTTGACAATAATTAATATAATAATATCTATTTGTAGACTGTGATTCGTCAGATATGTGCATCTGCGTAAACATGCCGAAGCATTGCGATAATTGGGTGGTTTCCAGATTCAGAAATGGTGAAATGTGTGGATTGTTTTCAGATAAAAATCATCTTTTACAAAAAAAACCCAAACACGTGTATTTTGTTGAGTTCACGGTCGTGACATTAAAATTTTTACAGTATAGCTTTAAAATGGCATTAAAATAATTAAATTTGACTGGCTGATTTCTGTAGAAACCCTGTTTTTGTAAAAGGTGTTGGCTGTAGTTTTGTAGTCATGACAAAGAAGTTTGAATTAATTGGTCTTCATTGTGCCAATTGGTTGTAAAGATCAACGGAATTTCAATTACAAACTATTATCACATGGTTTCTTCTTTTTCACTGCTCAGGAGCTTTATTCAGCCTGCAACCCAGTGGTGTCTAAACCCAAGCCCAAAGTGGAGCCTCCTAAGGAGGAGAAGACAGAGAATGGTCCAGTCAATGGGCAGGAGGGAACAGAGAACCAGCCAAGCAACCCAGACAAAGCAGCTTCCGCGGGCACGGAACAGGAAACGGAGAACAAGCTCCCTGAAATGGACATTGACTAACTGCTGTTCTGAGTTTCACCTCTGTTTGTCCTGCTACCTGTCCTGATTCTGTCCTTCTTCTGAGATTGTTATTGATGACACAGTAGCCTCTCTTCTGAAGACACAGACAGCAGCATCCCTACTATTCATCAGTCAGCCTCCTCGGCATGTCATTTCTCATTTTCTTTGATGAATACAAAAAAAGTTGCATCATAATACTGAATGGACTACTTTGGCAAAAAAAAGTTGTGAGTGTGGAAACTGCTTTCTCTGTGCTGCTTTGATGGCTATTATGTTAAAGATTGTTTAATTCAGCATTTCCTGAGCACATTTAAGTTACGAATGTCAGATTTAAAGAACTATCAGACAAAATGACCGTTCAGAAGAAAACTGATAATACCCACAGGATTCATGAAAATGTAAAATATTGCTGTATGTCTAAATAAGGTTTAGATACAGTGGTGTTGGTAAGCAAACATGAATTATTCCGAGTTGTATATGACAGATAGTGCATTTTTTTTCACTACAAACAAATGTAACTACTGGATTATGATGTATTTAGTTTAAGAGAAAGCAGGGAGTTCTTGCTGAGTTTACTTGTACTGTATGTTCAAACTAGATACTACAAGTTACTGTTATGCAGTATTTCATCGTTTGGCTTTTCTCATTCAGAAGCAATGGTCCGTTTGTTGTTCTCTGGTAGCCTTGTATTGTTTTTTTTTTCTACTTAACAGTGTGAATGCTGGTGCAACACGTCACCTTTTGGGTGATGCTGTTGTCTCCACATCACCAAAAACAGCAAAAATAAATCTTGGCAAAAAAAGCATGTAATGTAAGAAATGACTTATTGATGTGGTATAGTCATTCACTGTCTGTCATTTTATTGTTGGTCGTTAAGATCCTACAGCACCCTGTCATACTGTACAATGATTTAGGAACTTTTGCTGAGATGCCATTTATATTGTATTATTATATTATTTATATTATACATTTATACACAGTTATCTTCACAACAAAGAATTTATACATGCCTGCCTCAGTTCTGAGAGCTAAGATGGCTTCTTTCACAAATCATACTAACAAAATTATTAGTAACTTTATGACACTATTCTAAAAAGAGTTCTACTGCTTTGACAGACGACGCAAAAGCAACGTACTCATAAGTCAAATCTGCAGTCAATTTGCTGTTATTTATGCAACACATTTCAAACAACAAAAATGCCTTACAGGAGAGAAATAATATTAGTGCTGTGAATTAACCAAACAAGTTTAAATCAAGGTTATCAAGATTAAGACCCTAATGCTATATTTTAAATACAAATGTGCCTGACTAAATGAAATATTACGATTAGTACTTTCTAGTATTATTTATTTTTGTGCTTGACTGAATGAAAGATTTGAATTGATTTACAGAAATATGTAAAACTCAAATCCAATTTACCCAATTAAAATAAATATTAAGATTAAGATCTTACAGTGCTATTTAAAATAGACATGTACCTTACTAAATTTAATATTAGGACCTTACAGAAATATTTAAAACTCAAATTTATGTTACCACTATAAATTTAAGACCATACAGTGTTATTTAAAATACATATTTACCTTAATTAAAGGCTAAATTTAAAATCTTACTATATTTATTAATAGTAGAACAAAGTATATTGTCTAATCGTAACAGACAATTCAAATATTAGGGTTAAAACCTTACAAAAATCGAAGTTAGTGACTAAATTAAATATAAAGAATAAAAAAATATATAAAGCTACAACACATGCTGCATAAATAAAGTAAAAGTGAGTAAAATACACACAAATAATTGTAATGTGTGTTTAACTCATAGACTGTATATATCAGTCTATGGTTAAACTACTAGAACAGTTTAATTACTGTGTTGGACTGTAGTACACCACGCAGCCTGCAGGCGGAGCTGTCACCGTGAACCGTCATGTCATGAACCAGTGAGAGGGCAAGAGTCACTCTTACTTGGGTCGGATAAGGTAAGAAACGTGTTATTTTCACACAGCGACTGTATGCTTACATATTTAATAGCTTGTTTTAACTTTTGAAGAATTGAAATAGTTCGTTGTTGCCGCGGAAGTGAAGTCCAGGAGGCCGAGCTCCGGCTGCTGCCACTGTTTACATCAGCTAGCATTGCTAGCTAGCTTGAATGCGTTTCCCCTGGTTACCTAGCTAGTAGGCTAACACTCTTCTGGCCTGAAGTCTGTCAGCTGGTTCCCTATTCCTAGCAACACTCTGTGTATTTCGGGCGACTGCTGGATTACCTCAAAATGGGGACAACATCTAGTATGGCTAAACCTTTACTGGCTAACATGCTAACTTTTGTGACAGCGTCGCCTGACGTTGGCTCAGGCAAGCTGGTGTTATGTCACCTCAAAGTTGCGTTATCTGCGTGTAACTACATACTTAATTTATTAACTTACTGCTGTCACTTATTAACTAACGTTTTACCAAACAGAAATCCTTAATGCCAAATGCTACTTTTTTTTATTATCGTATTGATAGGGACACACGACTAGCTGAAGCTACAGAGTGAGCTGTCTAAACTAAACTACTGTCGGTTAGCTTGGCTATTATCTATGTGTTCATTCCCATAATGGTGAATTCCTGTCACTCATTTTGTTGTTATTGCAGGAATGTAAATGTCTGAGGACAGGGAAGCCCAGGAGGATGAGCTGCTTGCTTTAGCAAGTATCTATGATGAAGAGGAGTTTCACCGCGCGGAGTCGGCTCAGGGGGGAGAGATGCAATTCTGCTTGGAGCTCCCTCCTGATTTCAAAGTAGTCACCAATGGTACGGCTTTCAGTGAAGTTGTGTCAAGACGTAAAAGTAGTGTAGTAGTCGTGTACCACTCATGTACAGCTTGTGTTCTAATACACTGTAATAAGGAATGTATTTGCATCTTTTGTGTTTGTTACAGGAGAGAAGAAAACTGAATATAATGTCTGCTTCTTGCCCCCTTTGGTGCTCAACTTTGAGCTTCCTGCAGACTATCCCTCCACGTCCCCACCGATCTTCACTCTTAGCTCTAAATGGATGACCAGAGCACAAGTAAGACTCACAGTAGCTCAAATAATCGTTCATTACATTACAAGCACAGAAGCACAGAAAGCTGTGGCAAAATATTACAGTTTAGAGTGAACTGAGGAAAAGTGAGTGGCTTTAACTTGGGAATAAGCTGTTGTTGTTATCTGCTAAAGAAAAGCTTCCTGCCAGTCATACCATTCATTTCTTGCAATACCTATTCCTTCTCCTTTACCATTTATCCTCCTTAGATGAGCTCTCTGTGCCGACGCCTGGATGAGCTATGGGAGGAAAGCCAAGGCTGTGTGATTCTTTTCACATGGATCCAGTTCCTCAAAGAGGAACCTCTGGACTTCCTGGGCATCCATTCTCCTCTTGAAGTCATCAGGAGTGGCAGTAAGGCAGGTGGTGAGCGAAGGAGAGCTGACCCTGCAGCTGCAGGTACGGCATGGGTTTTGTTAAATTAATGTTGATTTTGGATCACTATGATCTATTTCTCTAACTTTCATACCTGCAACTTTCATTTAGACTTAACGTAGATTACCTGATACTGTAGGTGAACTCGGTACGGTGCCAGCAATTTCTGTTTACCCATGTGCCTAATTTGTTTGTAAAGTAATTGCTGACGTCTCCAACAGTTACTTCATTTAATTAAAGTACACATTGTGTAGTTAATTTACAGCTACAATTTGAACATGTTTTTGCCCTTTCATTCAGCTCTGTCACAGTGCGGGAGTCATTCTGACAAAGCAGAAGAGAAGAATGGAGAAGTGAAGAAGGAAAAGTCAGAACAGCAGTTATCATCATCTTCTCAACTGGACCCTCGGGCCGTCACTTTGATGGACCCGCGTGCCGACCTGCTACCTCAGCTGCTGGACTTTGACGAGGCACAGCGGCAGAGGGTGTTCGACAGCAAGGTGTTCTGCTGTGGAATCTGCTTCGTGGAGAAGCTGGGCGCCAGCTGTCTGTGCTTTAAGGAGTGCCAACATGTTTACTGCAATGCCTGCATGAGCGAATACTTCCAGATCCAAATACGGGACGGCAACGTTCAGTGCCTTAACTGCCCTGAGCCCAAATGCACCTCTTTAGCCACACCGTTGCAGGTAAGAGACGGGTACAGTAGATGTGCTTGTGTGTGCTGATGTTTGAACTAAATTTACCAATTCATTCTCTGCTTTATTTTCTTGTCTGTATTCATCTTCCAGGTGAAACAGCTGGTGGATGAGGAGCTGTTTGCCCGATACGACCGTTTGCTGCTTCAGTCCAGTTTGGACCTCATGGCCGATGTGGTCTACTGTCCCCGTCAGTCCTGTGGCACCGCTGTAATGGTGGAGCCAGACACAACCATGGGCATTTGCTCGGCTTGCCAGTACGCTTTCTGCACGCTCTGTAAGCTGGGCTATCATGGTCTTTCCCACTGCAAACTCCCTGCAGGTAATGTCACTGAAAATACAGTCATTCTGTTCAGTAGGGCAACATGTGTAAATGGGACATAGTACTTCATTTATTCTATAAGCCACTTTATGTTGCTGTCGTTTATCGTGTAGCAATGCTGTATTTATTCATTTTCATTCCTCATTCTTGTATATATTGTACATATTATTGTTATTAGTATGTTCCGTGCTGCTGTAGCAATGGAGATGTGGGGAGCAACAAAGGATTATCTTATCTTTCAAAACTTGGTTAGCTACATTTTTAACCTCTAGCCTCTCTCCACTTGTCAACAGTTCTAACAACACTCAATTGGTTTTGATTCCCAAGGCTACTAGGTTTGGAGAAAAGCAAATTACCATTCATATTTTTTTCATATTAAAAAAAAAATGTTAGAAATTCAAAATACAGTTAAGTTTTCTTAATTATCACTTCATGTGACATGACAGCAGCAAACAAAATGGCCCAGGTCGTACTAGAAAACACAACCAGTTACTTTCTTGTAACAGAAATTACACATTTTTAAATATAGGATCATATCCAAAGCAACAGTAAAATATAAACAGAAGAGTTAAACGAGAAGTTTTACCAAACTTGGACTGCCCGGCGACAAAGATGACCCCTGTGACCTTGAAAATGAGGTCACGGTCACCAAATGCGAACTTGACCTGTGTCTTATTATGGTACACCTGTGTACCAAATATGGTGAGGCTACATCAATATTTTATCGAGTTATCGTGCGGAAACCAAATTGTTACAGACAAACAAGCAAGCAAGCATGCAAGCAAGCCAGACCATGCAGCTGAAAACAATACCTTCTGGAAAACGCAGTTTTGCCGGGCAGTAATGACATTACATTTTATCAGTCCCAACCTGAAGTCTTCATCTAATGCTGTCCCTGTTTTCTGTGTTGTGCCACAGAGGAGCTGCGTAACCTAAGAGATGAGTACCTGTCAGCCACAACTGAAGGGCAGAAGTTTATGGAGCAGCGCTTTGGAAAGAGGGTGATCCAGAAAGCGGTGGAGGAGTCCTTCAGCAGAGACTGGCTCAATGAGAACTGCAAATGCTGCCCTCGCTGTGGAACCAATATACAGGTTGGGCTCCCCCTGCTGGTAATAACGCAGTAGAACAGGCTTTGATTTGAGCACCAGAGTCAGTGTTCACTTCTAAACGTGAAACAAATGGAGCTGTAACTTTGAGTGTTGTCAGATATGTATAACGCTTTTCATGTGCATTTCTGTTTAACTGTTCTGGCTCAACTATATTGATTATAAAATGTTTTTGTTAAAACACAGCAACTTTCTTAAAAGTCTTTCTTAAATCCTCCTGTGTCCAGCTCCAGGCTATGTCTGTTGCTGTGGATGTTTGCTGAGTCCTCTCCTGCTAACGTCTACTCCTTGTTCTCTCTATAGAAAGTGGATGGCTGTAACAAGATGACCTGTACATCTTGTAAACAGTACTTCTGCTGGCTCTGCCTGGGCGTCCTCAGCAAAGTCAACCCATACGGTCACTTTAACAACCCAAATTCACCCTGTTATAACCAGTGAGTGATTCATGCCTCTTTTCCTATCCACCACTTTAAGCTGCTTACTGTCACCTGTAGACACATTCGCTAAATATCACTTTTCTTGCTTGTTTCAGACTCTTCCAGGGTGTAGATCTTGATGAAGAAAATGCCTTCTGGAGCGATGAGGACGACTGACACCAGGACAGTACCTCACCGGCGAATGCTACATTTGAATGCACTTTATCTCTCACATAACCATCACTTCATTTGTGGCTTTCACTACGAATGCATTGGCCCAGCAGTGCCACTACACTGCTAGATCATTGTTTATGTTTTGAATACAGTCGGGCATCTTAGGTTACAAAACATTCGATGCCTGAGTGTAAATTGTGCAAATTACTTCAAATATGACAGCTGTCATATAGAGTATTGCGATATTCAGGAATGGCCAGAATGGTCCTAGCTTTTATCTCAGAGAGAAAGCACTGTGACATTTTGGTAAAGGTTGATTTCCTGTAAAAAAAAAAAGCCAAACTCATTCTTAGTTCAGAGCATCAGGACATCAGCATACATGGATGTGTGGTTAGTGATTGTTCACCAAATTGCATTCAGACTTTTTAAATATGGCAATGTCACTGAACTGAATTCAGAACTCAAGGCAAGTGAACATTTGAAAATCATTTGTCATTTCCTTTTTTGTAATGCAGTAGATTATGTCTACAAATAAACTGTCTCTCCTCCCAAGTAGACATTTCAGATAAACTTTATTTATCCCCGAGGGGCAATTAAGGACATGCACTTCATGATGAGTTTTGCACATCCTGGAGGCGTGTAAAGATAACAGCTTCATAGTGGAAGCACTAACCTAGCTCAGTTTGGTAAATATAATGTGCTGTTTGCTTCCGATTAGTTAGCAACTGTCGTTATGGAAAAACAAGGACTGTGCATGTGCACCTTTACCATTACAGCAATTATGTACTCTCTGACTTGACTTTCTGTCACATCTCAGAAGCACATTTTTCTTTGGACAAACTAAGTTGGATAATGAAGTGATGATCAAAACAAGACATTGCAAATCAAACCAAGATGTGAATCTTGAAAGCAGTGAAGGCAAACCCCCAGATTTACCTAAAATCCCAAAACAGCTGTTCAGACTTTGGCTACCAGTTTGGGAAATCCTAACGGCTCCCTCAGACAGTCATTGAGTGATCTCTGTACGTTACATTTATGGGGTGAAAATGAATGATTATCTCGTTCAGATGACTTAATTTACAGAAATTAAGTTTCTGCACATAATTTGATAAAACTCAGTCAGGTTTCGAAGAATAATTTGTTTATTGGAATTCGGTTTTCTTGTTTGTTTGAGTGTGTTTGTCACACAGAATGTAGTTTTGGAGGATGCTGAATTATATTTTCTTGATGGTTGATCCTTTGATGGTGTTACTGAAATTATGGTTATGTTTTGCATACCTATTGGAAACACAAGTCAATCAGAGACTGTGGTGGCATTTTGGAATGATATTTGACCAGATTTATTCCTTTATATAGCTGCTATTTTAACGTTGCCAAATACTCGTGTCAAATTGGGGCCGTAGAATCTTGCTAATGTCTTGAGATACAGAAATTATTTTGTATAATGTTAATTTAATATTTATTTTAAGTTTGATTGGATGAAGACTATCTCATGCAAGCACAGAATCTGTTTGTTTTCATCACTGAATGATTTGCTACAAAAGTACAGACTACTTTGACAAATAACGCTGGTCTGGATTAGAAAAAGACAATCTCTTGTTACATCTCAAAATCCACGCAAATTCGCTTTTTCACATCAATGCAGGCCCATCGTCACTTCATGTGTCATGTTTGATGACAGTTCCTGCAGAATCCTGTCCATACTTTCAGCATACTGTTCCTTGAATAAATATTATACTTCATATTTTGTCTTTTTCTTTTATTGAATCTGAGACTGAAAACTCCACTTTGGTTCCTGCATAATTTTTTGGTCCTCACTGTATGTGAATATACACAACTGAGCAGCAAGTTAAACAGATAAATGTTGACGACAGGCAGCAAATGTGATTGGTAATGGTGAAAACAGTATTGTACAACAACTTTAATCTGAGTGAGAATATGATTATAATTCCCTAGAGAGCAGTTGGAACACAGGTATTTTAAAAATGAGTGAGCAGAGTGACAAGAAAACTGGATTTACATAAATGTAGACTAGTTATCTGTCAAATTACTGACAAATTTTACCTGTGAAAGATGAGCCTGCTCTTTAAAAGTGAAATATTTTATTAATATTGTATTATTGGAACAAACTGTATCAAGCGCTTGTGAATAGAAACCCCCTTGACAAGTCCCAAGATTACCAAGTCTTATTTAACAAACACAGCATGTTTTCCAAGTTCCCTTTCTATCCCTTATAGAGCTGGAGAACACTGGTCCCTGGTAACATTGGGGACCTTCTTACATTTGTAGTTATTTAAATCTGTTGCACTCATCAATATACACGTTCAATGTGGGCCACAGAATGTTTTGAGACGATCTGTCACCTTTTAGAATTAAAAGCTTGACTGAAATGTTATATTTCTTCTTTTTGTTTGTAGCATCCCTTCAAAGGTGCCGCGTTTTGTCATAATGTGTCTGAAATCTGCATATTAACGCATAAAACCAGGAGCTAAGTTTACGGCTAAGAAGGTAATACAATGCATCATATTTTTGTAACCTCTCTGTTTTCACGATTAAAGTTGGATAATATAATGTACTTAAGCTCGTACAAAAAGCAGGAACTATTCCATATACACTACAATTGTACTGTTAACGTGTCAGTGTTCTTAAACGGTATTTCAAGAGTTTAAAATGATACAGAAAGCGATTTGAGGATGTTTTTCAAATAGATTTTGTTCTGAAATGCATCCAGATTTCTCCACATTTTTGACCACACCTTTTAGTGTTCAAATAAAACGTCAAAATCTGAAATATTACCAAACTGGGATGAGTTAACTCCAAGTGCTTTACAGCATCCTGTTACCTGAAATATGGCCCATATTTACCCTGTAATCCAGAGGTTATGCTGTGACAGAGACACAGAGACAATGAAATACTAAAGAAACAAAGAGCCCACGTTTTAGCCTGAGACTGAAAAGAGACGACAACATGGTGTAATCCCTTTGGCCAGAGTTGCTGACAGGGGATAACCCTTTAAAATGGCCCCTCTCTCCCGTCCCGTCCCGTCCTGTCCCCTGCCTCGTGTTCTCTGTTGGCCTCCCCAGCCCCCTGCCTGGCTTTCTCCACACACACTGACCGGACTGTTGCTATGCCCGTGAAGACACCTGCTCTCACAAACACAGGAAACCAGCACCGGCAGCACCTGACCAACCCCGAGAAGCTTCACTGACCCTCAAACCGTTCGGCAGTTTCTCCTCACCGAAGCATAAAAGCAAAGGAGAAAGGTTTGTGGGTTTTGGTGTGGTGGCTGACGGGATGCGGCCTTTAGGGAACTTCTGAACGTATGTTCTGTGGTCCGCCATGTTTTTGCTGAATGTAGTGTTGGTTTGTGAGTGTGATAGTACTGAGTCGGATGGATGAGCTTTGCTGTCTGTCACTTCACAGTAGCCTTCTGAATCACTGCCCTATGATTTTGTGGAAAATATTTACTTTCATATTGACATAGAATGATTTTATATGCAGTAAGGCTTGGTTAAATTAAGGTTTTGAACTGAAATATCAAGTGCTGATAGGTGGCTCCTTTAGGTCAAAGCCAATTTTAGATTTAATTAAATACAAATGAGCTTTATTATTACCTCATAATATAAGCCAGATCCAGAACACAGGAAAAAAACTAATAAATAAATTCAATAAAAGCCTCATGTCTGTGACAAAATTTTAAAAAATAATACAAAAAAATCAAAACAATAGTAATTAAATCACTGTCTAAAATTGCTTTATTTTCCTGGTTCTTTTCTAGGACGGAATTAGCTTAAAAACATTAAAAAAAATCGAATTTATTGTGTTAATTTATGATCAGGGTTTGATGTTTTTTGAAAAAAAATTTCACTTTTACAGTAAAGACATTTATTTGTTGCTTGTCAGCTACATTAAAAAAAAAAAAGAGCAAAGAATTTGAATGAACCCTCGTGTTGTTCTGCGGGGCAGATTGACCCGCTTTAAAGTTTGAAAATGTGGGAAAAAATATATTTTCAACGACAGTGAAACTCCTAATGTTCACATTTTCAACATTTTTGGGAGATTTTTTTAGCATCTTTTGTAGGAAAAAAAGAAATATTAAAAAAGTTTCTTAAGAACATTTATTAAAAAAAAACTCAACCAAAATCCGGTGAATTTTTGTGAATGTTGTCAAAGAAAATATTAGAAGTTTTACTGATATGTTTGTAATCACTTTAGATATTTTTAGGATTTTTTGGAAGATGTTTACTCATTTTTTGAAAAATATTTACAAGAATTTTCTTGCCAGATTTTTTTTTAAATCAAAACATTTAAAGAATTATTGGAATTTTCTTCCTGAAGGTTTTCCAAATTTCCAGATATTTGAGGAATTTTTTTGCTGAATTTTGGGATTTTTTTCAAACAAGAAAACAATATTTTTTGGTGCTTGAAAATGAGGACAACAGGAGGGTTAAATAATTCTAAATACATCTGAGGTCTAAAACTGCCACATTGAGTCTCTTAATCAGCTGCTGATTAGTGTTGAAATGCTTTTAAACTATTGGAACACTTTCACTTACAACCTTATTTGCATCCATTTTATCCCAACCTGAAATATTCTAAAGTTTCTGAATTCAATTCTGAACACAAGTAAATGATTTTCATTTGTAAAAGCACTATCATCAATGTTTACATGTAAAAATGACCACTAAACTTGAAACTCAGCATTCTGAAGTTGCTGGGTTTCTCTCTGTAATGTAAGGCTATAACTTTGAAGTGTCTTGAGATAATATGTGATTTGAGCCGTATGAATATGACTGAAATACATCTAAGCATTAGTGAAGTAGACATGTGACATTTGAAACAGTTTTAAACAGTGAATGTGTTTTTTGTTGTTTATCAGAAGTCCTAGTAACGTTTCCTCTCCTTTCAGACACACAACCAAACCATCCACAACACATTCATTGCGGGACCAAGAACACGACTAAGCGGTGGCACCATGATTGAGAGTGACAGAGAGCTGTCGACCATGGTGCAGGAGCTGTGGGACAACGACGTCAACAGACTCAAACCGGGGAAAGACTACAGGATCTCTCTGCAGGTGACCACACACACCCATAGATAGGAAGCTGCTGCCATTATTTATCAACGCCTGAAACTTCAAACTGTTTTAAATTTACCTGTTGCATTTTACTTTAAGAAAGGACAAAAAATAACAAAAACGATGTAAAATATTACAAAAATGAGACAAATGACACAAAACAAAGCAAAAAAGTGACAAAAAATTGACAACAAAATTAAAAAGTGACAAAAAATGACAAGTGTGAAACAAGCCAACAAAAATGCAGAAAACAAAGAACGAAGCAAAACGCAAAATGACAAAAATGAGACAAAAAACACAAGCGAGACAAAAAAGAAATACAAATTGACAAAAACAAGAAACAAAACAACAAAAATGTGATAAAATCTGACAAAAAAGACAAAAAAACAAAAACAAGACAAAATATTACGAAAATGAGACACAAAACAACAAAAAATGAGACAAGCGACACAAAACAAAATAAAAAAGTGACAAAAAATTACAAAGCAACAAAAAATGGCCAAAGCATGAAACAAGACAAAAAAACTATGCAGAAAACAATGAGGAAAACAAAACACAAAATGACAAAAATGACAAAAAAACACAAGCGAGACAAAAACGAGAAACAAAATGACAGAAACATGAGAAAAACGATAAAAGTCGGACAAGAAAAGCAACAAAAACAGGATAAAATATTACAAAAATGAGACACAAAATGACAAAAGAACAATGAGAAATCTAGTATTTTACTTTATGATCAAAGCAACTTGTCATGGTTTAGGAATTATTTTAAATTTATAGTTTTACAATTTTACAATCTGGAGTCAGTGTCTTCTCTGCAATTTTTACACTTCACAAAGTCGTCCAGCGGGCCAGATTGGACCCTCTGGAGGGCCGGTCTTGACCCGCGGGCCACATGTTTGACACCCCTGTCTTAAGTGATTGGACGCAAATTAGATTGCAGAATGCTGTTACTGCTACTTATAAAATATGTAGATTTCACAATTTCTGAAATCTCATATGCAGATGTGACTCTGACTGTGAGCAAAACGGATTCCTTTGAGGAACACTGAATTAGGATTTCACAGCAAAAGCATTCATACGAGTCATATTTGAACATTTGGGTGTTTCTCTTCCTGCTGCAGGGCAAAGCTGGAGACAGCATGGCCATCAACGACAACAACGACGGAGCAGGATATCCTCTGTTTACATTTGTCGACGAGAACATTTTCAAAAAGGAGACTTTTTTAAGTAAGTGCACAAAGGGCCAGAAATGCATGCTGGGTTGCTTCTAAGCTGCAGCTGCAGTCACCACAATTTGATTTAGTCAAGCTTTAACTTGTCTCTATGAAATGATGCAGCTCCGACCTCGATTCTTCTGGATTTGACCCCAGACTGTCACTGCCTCTTACACAACTGTCAATAATGTTTGAATTGACGTGATCACTTCACACATTCCCCTTTGGTAGTTTGATGCTATCCTCCTTGTCACCTCCCTACAGAGTACAGCTTTTCCATCTAATCTCCTTATGACAAACAGTGGCGTGTTGCATAATCACAGAGAACGCCGAGTTCTGGATGCAGAAAGATGCTCCTCTCTAACCACTGGCTTCTCCTTCCAATCCTCCTCCGCATGATAACTGCTGTAGCACACTCCCTTTCAGCAGTTTTTGTCCAGTGATATCTTCACAGATTTACATTGTGTTACAGAGACAGCGGTGCCTTTGAACAGAGCTCAGTTATGTAATAGCTGTTATTCACTCAGAGTTCACTCTTAGGCTGCTGTCCCATTGAAAAAAAAGCAGGATTCCTCCCTCCTCGCTGTTTCTGATACTATTTCTGTCTCAAAATTAACACTCTGCTGAGCTGGAGGATTCTGTTTACTGTGTTTATACTGTAACTCTCATCATCTCCGTGTTCCTTGGATTGGACAGCCTCGCACATTGTGTAATATGTTGTCCCACACACTGAAAAAAATCACCTTTTGAAGAGTGTCCACATTTGTTTCTGCAGCCTTTATCTCCCTGCTGGATAACTATGAGAGTGACGCTGGCGAGCCAGAAATTGTAACCCCTGAGGAGGTGGCAGAGAACCACAAGTTCCTGGACTGCATCATGCAGACTCCCACTATGAAGGTACCCGAGGGGACGTTTGGAAAGAAATATTTCCCATCTTGCTGTGTTTCAGACTCCCTTTATTCTGCAAAAATAATTAATGACAACTATCTAGTACCTGTAACATATTCATATAACACACTGACTCTCACAGAGATGAAGTTAACACTTTAGTCAGTCTTATCATATACTAGAGGGGGTTTGGTCTAACTTCTGAAAGGTCCTTTATGTCCTACATAATGGTTTTTGGTGCTAGTATGAATTTAATTTAATATAATAATAAAAATGTAATAATAATAATAATAATAATTATTATTATTATTATTATATATAGTATAATATAATATAATATATAAAAATAGATATTTTTTAAGTTTTTGAGAGATATCAAAGCAGTTTGGTCCCCCAGTTTATAATGTAAATAAGCATTAATTTTATTTTTTTAGATTTAAAAAAATGTCTTAATAAAGTATAAAATATATATTTTTAGATATTTGCACACTGACTAACCAACTGGATAAATAAAATAAAATAAAATAAAATCTGACCATGATGGTAGTGCTGGATGAAAAGTTAAAGAATTGTTAATAGCATTCATTTATAGAAAATGATGAATGTCTGTACGAAATTCATTTCACCTCATTGAGCAGATGTTTACAAAACTTGGATCTGCTACCGTTTTAGAGGTAAAATCACTACTATTACTAAATTAATAGTAATAGTCGTGATTACTAAAATTACTATTACAGGGAATAAGGAAATGAGGAAACTCTATCCCAAATAACACATGCAATGAATAAACATCAGACAAAATAGAACAAAATTTCATTTTATTTCAAATATAGATTAATAAAAAATTAATTAATATTCAGGATTCATAGATTAATAAAAAAATTAATAATAATCAGGATTCACCTTCTGGGGACCATGACCATTTGAATTCATCCAATAACTGTTTATTTATTATTGGGATTTTGTCGATGTTGTTCTCAGTGCTTTTAGTGGCCTAGTTTTACTGTATTCTGTGATGCTAAACTGTTGTATCAGAATTTCCCATCTATCAAGCATTCTGTAGCTTTCTTTCAATCTGGACCAAACTCACAGGCTTCAGCTGACATGACTATAAATATCAAATTATTTACAAGAAATTCTTGTTTGCTTTCAGATTGCTCATAAATACCTGGTAGAGAAGCACCTTTCTCCCAAGGACGAGACGCAATTCAAGGAGCAGCTGTACAGGATCTGGTTTGAACTTTACGCGAGGAGAGGATCCAGCAGGTGGGTGGGATGTGGCACCTAAAAATACACTTCACTGGTGGAATCTAGCAATAAGATGTTAACCGTCTTACTCTGAGAAACACGTCCAGTCAGTACCACTGTGAGGAGAACTTGTCTTTAGTGAAAATGTTTGTTTAGGTCGTACTCGGGATGGAAGCAGCCAATAAACGCCACATGATGTCCCAACGGCACGATATATAATGAATCTTAACCCATAAGAACCCAGACCCATTTTTCCTTAAAGGACTTAATGAGTTAAGGTCAGACATGAAACTTTACAGGAAGACATTGTGGCACTCAAAGTGTTTGTGACACTGGTGTCACCGTGGGTTCTTATGGGTTAATATCAAGCCTGTATTAAGCGTTGGGTGTTACTATGAGCTGCTTGCTTTCTGGCTTGCAATCATACTAAGAGAGGAAAATTTCTCTGAAAAACCGTGGAATCAGCATGATACTCTTTGTGCTTTTGTTGTGATGTTCCTCTTAATGTTTCCCTCCAGACCGGACTCTTCAGGGTTTGAACACGTGTTTGTCGGGGAGACCAGAGGAGGCCGGACTGTCATTGGTTTTCACAACTGGATCCAGCTCTACCTACAAGAAAAACTGGGACACATTGACTACAAAGGCTACAGTGTTAACGCCAACTCACCTCAGGTATATCATTGTGTTTGTGGTATCAGCGAAGGTGGACCAAAACTGGGTGTAAACACACTTCCACTCAATCTGTATTATACGTAGAATACAAACTAAATGTTATTGTGTTCCTCTGATATTCAATAATCTATTAATCAATGGACTTCATTTATGTATACCTGATTATGTGCTTTACACATGAAAAGAACAAAAAAAAATGCAATAAAACACAACAAACAACCCCTAATCCCCACTTCCACCGCACCTCTCACCCCTAACATCACATTATAAATAAAGGACTCAAAACAGGGATGCAGGAAATGAGGAAACTCTATCCTAACTAACACATGCAATGAATAAACATCAGATAAAATAAGATTAAATTAAATTAAATATCTATCATAAAATATAGATTTAAAAAACTAAATTTATAAAAACAAGGAAAAAATGACTAAAGACTTAGATATTTAAGTAAGTGATAAATAAAGTTAATTTAAAGAAAGGTAATAAATTACCAGAATCCATAAAAGCCGACTGTCTCGCCATAGGTTTTTGTTCCGATTTTAGATTTAATTAAAAACGCCACTACCAGGTTTTCTGGTAGTGTCTTTTTTAATTAAATCTAAAGTTTCTTGAGAAAAATCTATGTGTATTTGTTTTCAATTTTCTCAGAAACTTGTAGATCCTCCTTTGTCCTTTTCAACAGAAAACTTTTAAGCGTGTAAGACCCGAGTATAGAAAAAAAATGAGCAAAAAAATTAACTTAAAAAAATAAAATTATATATATTCAAACCCAAATATATAAGAAAATGAGCAAAAAGAAAACACAAAATAAAAAACAAAAATAAACAAACAAAAATTAAATATATGTAGAATCAAAATAATCTAAAAAAATAAACTGATGCTGTATCTCTGCAGTAGTGGGTTTTACAGGGTTCAACACATTTCTCTACATTTGAACAGTCTCTGATGTGTCTTTCTCTGAGATTGTCTCTTCCCCACATTATTTGCACTCTTGATCTCGTCTCTTGCACTCTTCATATTTCTTGCACATTCGTGAAAAACCTCACATCCTGCTATGACCTCTGAGCGATGAGTTTGCAGTTGCATCGCTTGCCCAGCAGCATTCTGTACATGTTGGAACAAAATGCAGCGGACTGCACACATGCTGACATGTTATATTACAGTTACCTAGTATTGCTTTTTAATTTTAATTTTTTTACTTTTAGGCTGCTTTTTGGTGAGCTAAAACAGGAGGTATATCATTATATATTGTTGATCCTGATTTGATGTTTTTTTTCCCCATTTTGTAAACACCGATTTGCTAGTTTCAAGCTTGCATATTTCTCATGAGTTTCTTTCCTGTCTCTTCTTCTCATATTGATTTGAAAGTGCCTCCAGCTGTTTCTGTAAAAAGTGTTTCTCCATCCCTCACAACTCTCTTCTTGTCTCTTTCATCCTTTGCCTTTTCTTTTCTTCCCCTGCCACTGCAGCCAGACGAGAACAAACACATCCTGGCGCTACAGTTCAGCTGGAAGAACGGTATAAAGCCTAAGGGCAGCATCTTCATCGGCGTCAGTCCAGAGTTCGAGTTCGCCCTCTACACTCTCTGTTTCCTCACCTCGCCCAACGAGCGGGTTAAAGTCCAGTTCAGTTTTTATGACGTGGAGATAGTTTGCCACCACTACAACCAAAAGCACATAGGCACCACCTACCCTGTGCTCCTCAGGTACCAGAACCCAAAGTAGCTCGACTGATCGAGCTGAGATGTAGCTTCTCCAACAACGGAGGTTGCATTTAACAGGAATTGTTGTTGTCTTTTTATTTTAGATAAAGATACAATAAAACCTTACCCAGACCCAGCTGTGTTTGTCTTAATTTCCATTGCCGAGTATGAGAGTAAGAGTGTGCTTAAGAATATATGAAAGATGATTACTGATGCTCATGTATCACACTTAACCCTCGTGTCGTCTTGTGGGTCAAAATTGAGCCGTTTTAAAGTTTGAAAATGTGGAGAAAAAAAAAAAAAAATATATATATATATATATATATATATATATGTATATATATATATTTCACAGTGAAACTTCTGATGTCCATATTTATAACATTTGTGGGAAATCTTTGAACATTTTTTGGTGGAAAAAATGAAATGTTAAAATGTTTCTTAAGAACATTTACAAAAAAAATCAACCAAAATCCAGTGTATATTGCTGGATTTTGGTTGATTTTTTTGTGAATGTTTTTAAAGAAAACATTACAAGTTTTACTGATATATATGTATAATCACTTTAGATATTTTTTAAGATTTTTTGGAAGATTTTTAAAAAAAATTCTGAAAATATTTACAAGAATTTTCTCGCCAAATTTGGGGGATTTTTTTTGAAAAAATAATACTTTTAAGGGAAACTTTTAAGCAATTATTGGAATTTTCTTCCTGAAGGTTTTGCAATTTTTCAGAAATTTGTAGTTCAATGTTACAGAGCTTTAGCTGTAGGTTGGGAAATAAACATAAATGAATGATGAACAGCTTTATTGGGAATTTGGCTGTATTAAGTGTAGGATAGATGAGGACAGAGAAGCAAACAGATGGAAACACTGGCTGCGTTTTGGTTACACTGAAGCCCAGCAGGCCCCATGAAAACACATAACCCTCTCAGTCCGTGTTTATTGACTTAGAATTGGTCGTAAGCTATCAACTATCTCTAAATGTCTCGCAGCAATACACTTTCTAAGTGCTGTAATGACATTGATTGTGAAAATAATAGTAATCCAAGGGATCTTCTGCTCTTCATATGCTGGGAGTACATGAAGACTTTTATGTTCACTCTTAAAGCCAACAGCCAAGAGAGGAGTGAAGTGGCAGAAATAATATTCTTCATATCCTAACACTTTCTAAGCTTCTAACAACCTCAAAACACAATAAAATGGATTTCCACTGCATGTGACTTTCATTGCTCTGGCTCAGAAGTGTTTTTTCGATATACAATTACATAAAGGACACGAAGTACTTCACATTATCTTTGCGTGATTAATAACAAACACTTTTTCATCAGTGTTATTTTAATTTTCTTGGTTAATGCTGTCAAACATTCTAGCAGCTATTAATAGCCGTTTCACCGTGTTTCAAAAGGGGGCGGTAGGGGGTTTGTTGTGACCAATGACGTCAATCGCTTGACAAGCTGAAGCTACGTCGAGTTAGCAACAATTATCATCTGTGGCACGAATCCGGTTCTTTATATATTTAAAATAAAGGCATCTGAAATTCGATTCGTTGCAACGCGGAGGCCGTGCCTTCGTGAAAACCACACCTGAATAAAATATGGATATAATGGTGAATAACTATAGTTCTAATGTAAATAATCAAATTACTAGCAATAGTACTGCATGCCAGCTTCATTGTGGATTTTATTTTGAAATACTAACAGGAAATGTACTGTATTTTTCCGCTCATCGCTGTAATTTTGCAGTCGTGTTAGCGCAGAGCAGAGAAGTGGATTTCCATTGTGGCGAGGATTGAGTTTACAGTTTGTACTGTTATATAATTTCGTCTTCGTTGGGTGTCTTTGGCGGCGTATTCTTCTCTCGGTTGCTGATTACTCGCCGTTCATCCCGGAATGGCCGAACCGAGCGCCAGATATCAGCAGGTACGAGACAACTGTTAAGCTAGCGTGTTAAAGATTTTACGTTGCGGTGTGTTGGTCCCACGGCAACAATGACTTGTAGACTGAAGTCGCTCAGGTGTGTCGTTTCCTGTCACCCTTTTTCTTGTCACGGTGGTTCCTTGTTAAAGAAATATGGATCTCCCTGTCGTGTATCGATCAAAATCGATTCAATTGTGACAAGTTTGACCGCGGAGCTGGCTGTTAAAGAGGAAGCTAATGTCTCGCTAACGTTTACTGGTTAGCTTCTTAGCGATAGCGCTAGTGATGAATGCTGTCAGTACGTCAGTACAGACGTGATTTATCTTATTGTTTTCTGTTTATCATATTTTGGCATGAAAGGTCGGCAGATAATAGTATACTAGCTAGTTGACATTATGACCGAAGAAACGTCATACGCCTTTCGACGACCATCAGTGAATGCTAATGTTAAAGTTTGAGCATCACATGAGCTGCAGCAGTGGGTGTGTTCACTGGTCCTCTATGTAAATCCCCCTGCTAACCTGCTTAGCTCGATGTTATTAGGCCAGACAGTGCTTATAAGTCTGCTCATGTGGTGAACTGCAGCAATAATTAATGTGTTAGGGTAGAAACCCGTTTATGTTCTGTAGCTGAATAGAAGCATGCTTATTTGTGGAGGAAGTGGTTACTGTTGCTTGTATTTAGGTTAACCTCAGATGATTGACCTTTTTTTGCACCTGGTTAATGACTGTATTACTTGTGCTTCCTAAAACACTGCTTTGCAAAACAAACACAGACAGTCACAGATGTGTTTAGGAGGGAGACATGTTTTCTATAAATAATAAATAGAAAAACGAGTGTTGAGATTTGACCTCTTAAGTTTACTGTTTGTAACTTCACTGTCTTTGCACAGCATGTCGATAAACAAAGTTTAAAGGTTTTGCCCATGCAAGGGCTCAAGTTAGAATTGTCCCCATTTCCCCTTTTATGTTATTGTATGTTTTTGTGATGAGATACAATTTCCTTTCTGGGAAAAAATATTGAACCAGGCAACCTTTTAAGGTGCTCTATTTGAGTATTTTATTCAGAAAGTTTAGTCACTGCTAACCATCTAACCCTGGCCCATCCCATCCCATGTTTCCCTACCTTCAGGCTAGCAAGGTTGCTGTTGTGGCAGTCCTTAATATCCTTCAGCTGCCTTTCCAGTAAGTCTCTTGCCTGGACAGATCCCAACTCCACCATCTTGGACTGCTGCTGGCCAAAGTAGTCCTTCTTCTGTTTTTTAGTAAATGTGCTAACGGGGGCACTTCAACCAGAACCTGCAACAGGGACACTACCCCAAGCCAGCCATAATCACCGTCCATGATGAGAAAGCCATCTACTGTTGCCAGCTATAGTCCAAGACTGTTGAGTGGGACAAGAAACTTACTAAATGACATTAAGGACTGCCACAATAATGACCTGGCCTGCCTGCAAATAGGGAAACGTGACATTGGATGGACCATCTCTAGTTAGTTAGCAGTGGCTGGACTTTCAAAACAGAATACTTACATATTGCACCTTTTAAAGTCCCAGAGTTTGCTAAATTTATCCAATCACAGCTGTGGAAATGAGGACAATGCTAACTAAATCACTCTGTACATATATACGTATAGAAATGCTTAATTTTTTCTGATATCAAAGAGAAAGGAAGGTGCTGTTAGCTTCTAATTTACATCTCTGCTAGCCCAGTGATGCAGACTTTCTACACGCTACTCAGCACCACCTCAGTTGCCTTTCATGGAAACTGACAGTAGTGTTACTTAATCAAATGTGCTTGGCTTCAAAGTTTTGTTTCGTTTAATTGAAAGGAAAAGTCAGGCTTGTTCTGTGTCGTAAATGACAGACAAAACTGTAACTGAGGTGTTTTCATTAACTCGCATTCTCATAGCTTTCCTGTCTGTGATGAGAAACAGAAATAAAAAAGAAATGAGAAACATGTGTGGCTGGTGCGCATTTCCTTTGTAACACATTACACCGTGTGTCCTAGATAAAACTTTTGAGTGTGGGACCAGTTTCTATTCCTTTTCTCTGAATATTATTAGTCAGTTTGTAATTTCCTTTAAGCAGGCCAGGATGTTACGATAATAATTTTACACTTAAGAGCTTCTTTATCTATTTACCTTTATTACAGATGGAGAGCAGTCAGTATGTATGCATGGTGGCCTTAACCATGAAGTTGTTTATCTCCCTCCTTTAGCTGCCCAATGAGGAGGACCCAGAAGAGAATCCACAAGTAGCAGCTGATGCTCCACCGCCGTACAGCAGCATCGCACCGGAAAATTCTGGTAAAAGCATGAATCATTCAGATGTTTCTGAGGGCATCTGCATTAGGGACATTTTGAGGAATCAAATATATGGTAGTTGTGAATAATAAATGACATTCAACTCTTTTGCTTTGGCTGTAGGTCAAATATGTGGATACCTTGAACCACATAGTTATGCTGGTTGGTTGTTATATAACTGGAGAAAACAAATGGCATTCACTCCTTCACTCTTTCCATTTGGTCACAGCCTGCAGTGACTAAGCTCTTCAGAGGTTTATTTGAATATTTAAGAACACGTGTTTAAAAGTGGCTTTAGTTTTGTCTGTAAACTGAAAACATCATGTACAGTTTCGTTCCATCTGTGTGCCAAATGAAATAAGACTTCATATTAGATTTCTGGCGTTGTGTTTGAAACTTTGCGTATTTATTTTTAGCCTACTTTGACTACAAAGAAGACGGGGTTTTCCCTAAGCCTCCATCATACAACGTAGCAACTACGCTACCTTCCTATGATGAAGCTGAAAGAACCAAGGCAGAGACTACTGTTCCCCTGGCAACTGGCAGAGTGAGTGTCTCACTTTTTTTCTTGTGGTCACATTCACTATGTATACACCATCTCTTGCACACATACAGACATTGTAGCTTGTGCCCAGACACTCTTTGCTTTGCAAGGCAGGAAGTTTTTATGGCCTTGCAATGGAAATGTTCTTCGTGGCCTTTGTTTATCTGATTGTGTCTCTTTTCATCTCCTACATGAACTACTGCCTGCCTTTATTGTTGGTTTGAAGAAATAGCAGATGAATCAAAAATAGGAACATTTATTATCATTCGGTGATATTTTTATATGACCACAGTTATTGTCGTTCTGCTCACATTGGCCAGCTTTTTTCAGATCTAGTCTCGATGAATTTGTTTCCACAAAATTCTGATTAAATATAGCTGCAACATTTGTAATGTAGAGGCAGATTTAGATGTAAAAAAAACCTGTACTGATCAGAGTTCGAATGACATTTTTGGGCGTTAATTTAATTTGTCATGTACTGAAACTTAGCAACATAATGTTTCCAGATGTACTTGATTGTATTTTGTTTGGTTTGCTGTTTTTATTGCTCCCCAATAAGCTCCACCAGCCCATATCAGTTTGTGGAGGCCGGGTTTGTCATTCTGGAAGCATTGAGCAGACAGGCTGAAATACATGATACACTGAAATACCAATTCAGACTTACAGCAAAATCTGCAGTTTAAAAATACTTCCAACAAGCTGTGGTTGTTGTTGTAGTTTTGCATAGCTAGGACTATGTTTTACAAATGTTAGTTCTCTACTTGTGGAACCTTTTTAAAGTGACTTCATGTTCTTGTGCTGTCATTGTTTTGATCAATGTATTGTTCATGAACATATTCGAAGTTGACGAAGATTTAATAACATGGTTGTTGGAGAAACATTTTTTTGTCACCATTGTGTGATATTTTGTATCCTTTTCAGTCAGCTGTAGTTCTCATTTATAAAAGGCAAAACACACCACATTTTCTACCCTGAAGACTTTCCACGACACACCAAAGCCACCGTTATGTCTGTCAATAGAAAATCACACATATTTCGCAACAGACTTATTCTAGAAGTTGACAGGGACACAAAAAAGCATCTAGCCAACTGAGAAATGACAGCTCATGCCAGACCTCTAGTGGTCACTGTGATACATTGCTCCTTGCTGCATGTGGGCCGCCCTGTTTGATTGCTGCTGTTGTGTTTCTCTGCCACACATTGCCTTGCGCTCAGCAGCAGCCTCAGCACAGGGAACGGCTGGAGACTTTTGACGATGTAATTCGCAGTTCACTGGAGGTAACTTGGAGGAGTGGGAGGAGAGTGTCTGATGAGAGGAAGTGAACTTGGTCATAGTCTGGTGTGAAAACCAAATGTACCTGCAGTCTGTGTGTGTGTAGTCAGTGCCCCACCCTTCTTGTATGTTTGTGCATCTAGAGTGCTAGTAAGTCCTTAGTTGAATGTTTTTCAAGATCTTTTGGTTCTGCCGATGTTCCACGTTGAATCTGACAGACTTTTGGGTAAAGTCACAATTGTACTGATTAAATGGGCTTGCTGTGTTGTGATGTTTCCATTTGTCTGTTTAATGTTGTATTCACGTCTCTGTTGCTAGTAAAGCTGAGTTTCCATTAGCAGGCGCTAGCCCCACCTTAATTACAATTCACTTTGATCTCAGTTAATACGTCTAAATGCACCAGTGTCACCTGGTTGAAATTGACCGACCTTTATTAAAATGGTTGATTAAAGTAATTGATCTGCTGAAAATAGTTTTAAATTAGTAAAGTAAAGCTCTGGGAAGCCCTGCTACTGTCTAGCGTTGCTGCAATGAGATTATTTCCATGTGTAAACTCTCTCTTTTTTTGCGCTTTTGTCACTTATTCTGTCACAGGATGAAGACTTTGTGACCAGAGATGACTTTGAAGATGCTGATCAGCTGAGGATAGGAAATGACGGCATCTTCATGCTCACTTTCTTCAGTTAGTGACCCAGTTCACACACCCCTGTTTCTTTGGTTTCACATCTGCCCCAGAATTCTACCTTTGTGCAGAGATGACATCTTCCCGAGTTCCAAATTGCTTAAATTACTTTTCCTCAACATGTTACGGTTGTTTTTATTTCGGATGGCCTTCCTAATGCTGACACGTCTCTGTGCAGTGGCATTCCTGTTCAACTGGATCGGTTTCTTCCTGTCGTTCTGTCTGACCACCTCGGCAGCCGGACGATATGGGGCCATCTCAGGCTTCGGTCTCTCCCTCATTAAATGGATCCTCATAGTCAGGGTAAAAGACACAGACATTACACAGCACACATCCAAACTCATAAAATGTGGTTTCATGTACGCACAAACAAATCAAAAGCCCCAAACACCACTGTGGTATTTTAACGTCGCCTCTGTAGTGGTTGGCGTGTTGGCACTGAACTATTTCCTCAAAGATTTCTCGAGAACTGCGCTGCTTTCTTCATTCACTTTTAAAATGCAGGACTCATTTGAGTGAAACCAGCGCGGGCCATATTTATTCTAACCATTCATTTCTGTCGCTTTGTTGGGTTTCTAGTTCTCCACATACTTCCCTGGTTACTTTGATGGACAGTACTGGCTGTGGTGGGTGTTCCTGGTGTTGGGTAAGTAGCAAACCTCTGAATCTAAATGAATCACGTGGCTTTCTCCTAATTGTGCTTCATTTTGGCTCTTTTAAGTTTAGTCAAATCAGTGGTGTCAGATTCTGCATCTGCTTTACAGAACACCAGGATAGTTGATGTTATTTGTCATGTTTTCATAAGCTGGTTAAGATTTTTAAATATTACTGTGATATAATAATGTTTTCTTAACTTCCTCCTTGATGTTATACTAAGGGATTTTCAACATGGAAACACAGGGCTCTCTAGAATACTATACAGCCAAAATAATTGACATTTATATTGAGAATAGGGAAATGATCACAAGCATGTCAGCTAACATTTTCAACGCAGAATGGAGAGTTTTGTCAGCCTTATTAAAAGCATAATATGAAACTGCCATTTCTAAGCTCACACATTCATGTGTCTCTGCATTAACTCATCTTAAATTTCACATTCAGATCAGTCAAATGTGACTCTGTGGGCCCTGTAAGTGCAGCTCTTTCTGTCAGTGTTCTTTTACATTCAACCTCAGTTTTTACTGGATTCAGTCAGAGATGTTGTCACATTTATCAGCACTGCCAGCTCCTAATAAGGAGTTTTAGCCCCGTTGTTTACTGTATTATTTGGCTGGCTTTGAGGTCTCCTGGGTCTTATGGTTTCTTCTCTTTTTCCTCTTTAGGCTTCTTGCTCTTCCTCCGAGGATTCATCAACTATGCCAGAATCCGCAAAATGGCCGACACCTTCTCCACCCTGCCCCGCACCCGAGTTCTCTTCATCTACTGAGCCCACAAACCATCAGTTTCTTTCATTATTTTTTCCTTTTTTTTTTTTAAGTGAGACATACTGTCTGCCGTTATCCAATCAGAAAGGGGGGGGGAAATACCCCCCCCCGCTTGACATGATTTGGACAATACGACATCTGCCGTCCCCCTCTTGGTGTAAAACAGTGAATGCTGAAATTTCTGTAAAACCCTTCAGTTGTTAGTGGTGAACTGTCAAGTGCTATTTGCAATTATGAAGTGTGTAATGTATAAATGAATGCCTTATTTTATTCTCTGTCGGTAGCAGCAGAATGCACTGTTCTCCTATTTAGCCACCAGGGGGCAGTCTTGTTTGTGTTATTTTTCACAAGTCTTCTATCCGATGAAGTCATTTGTATAGAAAAAAATGGTGGTTCTCAGCCCAGGGGTCAGTGGGTAATTTTGGGGTTATGGGTTGATTTACACAACATGAGATAATATATTTCCAATTTAATGTGCTTTTAACCCTTCTGACCAATGCTTTTTGTTCCTTGTGAAACAGTACATAATTCAGGTAATAGAAGGCTGTAAAGGGAAAATGATCGTTTTCATGGGCTCACATGTATAGAAGACCAGGGGCCAGGTTTCCCCTTGGAAGCATTTTCCTTATGTATTTATGAATCGCCCATATGCTCTCTGTAATTAGGGATGTTGTTTCCTTACGTGCTATAGTTATATATCAGCAGGAAGGTAGAGCTGCAGGGATGTTCAGGGGAGCCAGGAGCAGAGCTTCTGGGGCAGGCTGAGGGCCGCTGCCTAGCTCAAGGGCAGGTAGATAGTCTGTTACTGGATTTAAATGTGCAATAGGACACTTCTGGTCAAATATAAGATTCCAAGCGCCCTATTTCAGTCGCTTGGTGTCCACAGACCCTGCGCTGTGAAGAGCAAGGGATGTATTAATTCTGACAAGACTTCCTTTTTCTTTGATGTAACAATGAAATATTAAAGTTAAATCTTTTTTTTAAGTTTACTCTCATTCTAGTGGAAATGGAATGATTTTTTTTATTATTGTGGAATTTTAAGTATCTGGCTTGGAAGATATTTGGAATTAAACTTGAGAAGCACATCGTGGTGTTGGGCTGTTCATCAAAGGGTGGTAAGATGTGTAATATGATAGTTTAATTTTGCTTAACAAAATGTAGCGTTCTGCTTTCTCTCAACTGTATCTTGAAATCAGAGGGCTTCATGTCATGACAGAATTTGATATAGGAAGGATTATGTTCAGGAGGTGGAACAGTGGCCATATTTGGCCATATTGGACAGAAAGTTTATTACAGATTTTGATCAAGTTCAATTTGAACTCATTTTCACTTTGATAATCTGCCCTTATTGTAGCGTATTGCAAAAAATTCACATAAGTGGCTCCAGAGAGGTTAAGATCTAACGGTCTCCAGCCACAGAGAGAGGAAGCTGTGCTTACCATGATGTTCAGTTACTGACATGAGGCGTACTTTTAGCCGTGCTAAATTTAACAGACGAGACGTTTGTGTGTGTGTGTGTGTGTGTGTGTGTGTGTGCAGGAATTGAGATGATTTACTGGTGGTGGCTAATTATACATGTCAGTGGTGTTTTTCCTTGCAGTTGAACTGGAAGTGAAGGTCACCCCACCTGGAAGACATGTCACACCAACTGAAACAGTCTTTGGTTTCACTGGAAACTTTACGTGGCACACAGTGTCACATCATGTCCGAGGCCTCCCCCCACCATGACTGGATATTGGCCTCCAGCGGGGCTCAGTTTGGCTCCGTTTAAATCTCTCTTCCACTGGTCACAGTATGAAAATGTCACTTTCAATCCACTAAAAATCTTTATTTTTCAGGATGTAATTAATCTGTTTCACCCAGAGCAGAACACAGAGGTAAAGTAAATCACTTTTTCATGTAGTTTACAAGTCTAAAGTTGCACTTAGTCTTCTGGATTGTCTAACCTGTAAACCCGTGCCATGTGGTTGATGCTTTTTCGAGGAATTATTGTTATGAAATGATTAGAATTCTGATGGCAGAAGTTTTTAATCTGACCCACTTCTTGTAACTGGATTGCGCATTTCTGAGTTGCTGCGGCACTCGTGCTTTCTGAAAATCGGATTTCCTGAAGTAATTTCTTCTTTTGCAGTGTGTACTTTGTTAAAATAGAAACAGCTGTCGTTCAGA
Source organism: Acanthochromis polyacanthus (assembly GCF_021347895.1). Lineage (NCBI taxonomy): Eukaryota > Metazoa > Chordata > Actinopteri > Pomacentridae > Acanthochromis > Acanthochromis polyacanthus. Next base: position 6,820,559 of record NC_067129.1, read on the forward strand.
AATTACAGATGTTCTGTAGCTCTGAGCTGAAACTGCCTCGGCTTTAGAAAACTCAGTCCTTGGGTATTTTCAGACGTCCGTTTCTTAGTTTTAACTCAGTACAAATAGCCCCTAGGAGAAGGGGGGACCAAAAGGCCAAAGGTCATACGCTAGACCTTCAACACTGGTCCAGTGAATCACCATGTCACCAGATGACCTTGGATGAACAAACTTCACTTTGCCAGGTGCAGATGGGTGAACTGTTGTCAGTGGTTCAGCTGTAAATCCTCGCAAAGCACACAAACAACAAGAATTCCCCATCATCCGCCTCCCGTGCAGATTGTGCCTTGGTCCGTTTGAATCCCCTCTGTAGCGTCATTCCTCCTCTGCTCCAGCAGGGTCACCCAGTGCAGGTGTTCTTGTTATCCAGATGTCATTCATAAAATAACTCCATTGTGCCAAGACCTGTCTGTGTCTTGTCAGCTGCCCTCGATTTACAGAGACGGAAGTATTTCTTGGAGTAATTGATGGGAATTATGTGTGCTAGCCAAGTGCCTGCGCTGCTTGCATGTTTTAGCTATCAAAAGATAAGAGGAGCCTTTATGATTTACAGAGAGCGTGGGAGTGAGCCATTTTTCCAAAGAGACATGCTTTACTTTTCTGGCTTCTGTTGGGCAGACTTTTTTTTTCTTTTTGTGCAAATACAGGTTTAATCTACAATAGAAAAAGCCACTCGACTGAAACAATGGGGAAAACAAAACGGCTATAGACCCATTTACTGTAGGTAAATAAAGAGGGCTGCGCGCGCACCCTGGCAACGGAAGAATGGCGGCTAGCAGTGGCTTGTCAAGCCATGCCGATGCATTATCAGTAAAAGATCGCGAAAAATACTTAAAAAAGATCATTTTAACAAATGACAAGAGGCTCCCAGATCCCTGTACACTTACCGAACGGAACTATGACATTAGTAAGTGGCCCAATATTCAGTGGCCTGATATTTATTTGTATTTAGTTGAAAAACCTAGAGTGTACACTAGAGAGAAGCTGCGAGCATACAAATCTATGGAGGCCTATGATTACACAATTTGTGGACAGGTACAGGTGAGATACAAGGACACTGACAAAGAGTTTTGTGTTTTGATGTCTGAAATCCTACCCAGCCAAAGGCAAGGGCAGAAGACTACGATGTATGAGGCATGGGTGATCATCAACAAAGTGGAGAACTACATGCACACAGCAAACTGCACCTATATGGCGGCGACTCCAGCCGCTTTATTATTTATGTCCCCCTGTCACAACAGTCAACAGGGCTTTTATTAGTGGCTCTAATCGTGTGGGAACCGACAGCTCGTCAGTATATTTTGCACTGATTTCACTTTATTTGCCACAACAGAGCACACGCGTGCATTGTTGATGGTATCCTCCGTCCAATCCGCTGGCTTGATAGCCTGGAGCCACAGCCGCCTGAGAGCCTATTAGCATGCGGTAGAACTTATGTCCCTCTTGAGTATTTCAGTTCGTACAACCAAAAACACAACAGCCTGACATTATGATGCCAACAGTTCAGCGTCAGCTTTAAGTTTTGCTACTCCGTGTGGTGCGAACAATGCCAGGTAAATGATATGAAGCGGTACTTCCGTTGCCTTGATGCGCACGCAGCTTGTTGATGACGTAGGCTCTGATGGGGTCTATTGAACCATCCAGTATGTTGAATATGTGAACAGGTAAGTAAAAACTAGACAGGTGGTTAGCTGAGCTTAGCATAAAGACTGGAAACAGCTAAACCAACTATATTCATCTCACTCAATGTACATGGAGTATCTGGTTCTGTTTAATTTGCACATAAAAACAAGCAGTGTGAGAAAACAATTTTGTTGTTTTAATGGAGATTTATGTTTGGGACTAATTATTGGATGCGACCAGTTGCCAGGCAACCAGCCCAGACTCCAGAAATCTATTGGTAGCAGCCTGGAAACAAATCAGTATTTAACCCCATAAAAAACAGTTGTTTTTTTATGTGTGTTTACACTTTAAATAATTGAGATATATTGTGTTAATATGTGAGGGTGCAGAAAAAGGATAACATAGCAAAACTAGCTGTTAGCTTCTGTTTCCCACCTTTATGCTAAGCTAAAGCTAACTTTATCTCACTTGTGACAACGTTTGCAAGTAAACAAAGTTAAACTACTCTTTTGGTTAAAAGGGTTTGGGTTAAGGTTATCAATGTCAGAATGATTGCATGATGCCATATTGTGTTGCAATAGCAGTTCCCAAGTGTGACTCTAATACTACCATATAGTTAGAGCTGCTATGATGGATTGGTTAGATGCTGAATATAAAGTTAATCACTAGCTATTTTGAAATGTGTATATTTTCTGATTTCTTTACATTTTTGCGATGATAAACTAATTCTTTGGACAAAACACAACACGTGGTAGTGTCATGTTTCAGCTTTTGGCAATGCTGATCAACATTTTTTAGTCCAAACAACTATTCAGTTGATTGAGAAAACAACTGACAAAAATCAACAGTGAAAATAAGTCAGCCACAGCACTGCTAGTATGTAGGTAAAAATAGTCCCTTCCATAAATGGATACACAAATTAAAAGCACCAATTCTGATTTAAAAATTAAAAAAAATAAGAAATACAAATAAGTAAATGTGTGGTACTATCACATGTAATGTGAATATTGTACCTCTGTGTCAGATGCAATTGCTTTACCTTTTTTTTTTTCAGATAAATTCATCAACAATTTGGTTCATACTTTTGGTTCATATACAGTGTGAGCACAGAAACCAAAGACACACAGTAACAAATCACAGACATAGTTCTCATTAGTAAGACGGCAAAGGACGCAATGCAGAAATTACAGTACGTATGTAACATGCAGCACTAACTTGTAATGCTGATGAAAGTTCTAGAGGGCACTGTTCAGTAAAAATGGAGCTGAGGACTGAAAGGCCAAAGGAAAAATCTCTTGTAACATGTTTATCCTCCGTGGCCGAAGATGAAGATCCACTCTGTTAGCAGGAAGAGGGGATCTTTGCATTGTGATCTTTAGTCTGAGAAATACACAAGAAATTGTAAACAGAAGGCCACTGATCATGTCCACCCAGCTTCTAAAACTAATTTTAGCCACAATAAGTTGACATTAATGGACAAGCACCTTTTATACCAAAGACCCTTGAGGCCAGAATGGGCATGCTACTGCAAGCTTCTGACATTTTAACTAAAACCTGATTTATTTAGAAGTCCACCAGAGAATTCCCATCACCTTAGACAAACTGCAGTCAGCCAGAGCCTCCCGCTGTCAGTCTGAGTTTCAGATGGGAGCTTCCCAGGATGTGGGGAGGATGTGGGTTGCATCCAAATGATAGGTCCTTCTTCTTGTGTCTGTGATTGGGGCAGGGGGGGAGGAGTGTTATCATTGAAGTGTGAGTCATCCTGACCCTCCCCTCCTCTCCCTGCGCTTCATGTGCCATATGCGTGCGTGCATAAGTGTGTAATCGACGTGCACGTGTCAATGACGTGCGTTTACGTTTAATGGAGGTGTACATTCGGCTAATACCATGAAAGAGGCCGCGTGTACATGCATGATGTGTTATTACGTGTTTGCGTGTCATGGCGGATAGCGGGAGCATCCCTATGTGCTGTATGTGTATGCGTGTGCGGTTGGTAAAGCTGTGGTGAGTCATCCACAGGCCGGCGTTGCCTGTTACCATGGGTCACACACAGCAGGTACCCCACCTCCCCGTGTGTGTGTGTGTGGGTTTTTTTTTTTAACCTACCTCTCTTCCTTATCCTCTTCTTCCTCCATCTCCTCCTCTTCTTTTTCCTCTCTGACTCACAGATGACTCCCCACCACCACCAATGACATCACCACCCCCTCCCTAACACTTTGTTGTAGTGAATCATACTGTACGTTGAGATTCGCTCTGCTCCTCTCTTCAGCCAACCAGAAGGGTAAACCTAAATGTCACTTGTTCATTCATAAAATCAGACTCAGTCCAGCGAAAGCATTTGCCTCTGATGACCGTGACCGTAGGTTGGTTAATTCACTGATGTCATCCATTACAGCATGTATGCAGAGATGTGATCAAGAGATGTGCTGATTGCATTCAGGAAAAGATGCTCAGTTTCAGCCGACCATGCAAACAGCGTTCCCTCTTTACTACATTTGAAATGCTGTTTAATCAGCACTTTATGCCTGTATTACTGCAACTATTCCTTAAATTATTTGTAGGCTTTGTGTTTTCCTGCTCAGAGTCACACAAGCTTACAATATAGATGCAATTTGTATGTCTCACTGTGTTAAAGGTGCACTTAATGATGAGACTAGCATCTTGGTTGAGTTATTCAAAGGTCTTCCATAATGTCATGCTACAAGTATTCTGTATTAGTTTCACTGTGTTTCATTACTTTTTCTTATGTTATAAATTAACACTATGCAGACATTCTTCATGGCTGCTGTGACTTGTGACCCTTGATGATCAGCTAAAGTATAGTTTACAGGATGTGTAACATTATTCTTCCCTTGCATTCAATAATGAATGTGATGTGTCGTCTATGGCTTTCCTGGTCACCATTGACCATAAATGTATCCAGATTTTGCAGCTTTCACATAAATGGTTTTCTGTCTCCTCTTGTAATGATCCGTTGACTCTAATGTAATGTCATCACATCTGTGCCTCTAGTTTTCTTGCCGATTGGCACTATTTAGTCTCTGATATGAAAAATGAACCTTGTTTCTCGTTTTGCGGCTCACTTCCACAGACTGCTGACGAATTTGGTTCTGCAGACGTTTCAGAGTGTCAAAAAAAACACATATCCGTTGTGTTTTCTGTGCTGCGTCGTGTCTGTGAATGCTGTGGGTTAATAAGACGGGTTGAAAGAGACGTAGTGATGCAGTGATGTCAGAGGCAAGAGAGTGTGAAGTGAAGCCTTTTATCAGTTCTGCCTGTTGTTTGAAACAACACATGGATGCATGGTTGTACTAGCTGTGATGATAATCTTCCTGCATCGTCCTACAATCTGTTGGAAGTCTGTTGTTGTGGTGGATATTATGGTGTACAAAATATATAGACTCCTTTTATATGATATTTACCACTGCTACCACGCTGATCTGCCTAATGTATATTTTATTGTGTTACTAAATATTGTATTGCAGTTCATTTCTATCCAATTCTCAGTTTTAGATTGCGAGTTGTCCATTTTTTTGTACAATGGGACACCTCAAACATACTTCCTGTCCACAGTTTAATTACTGTAACAAATCAGTGCTATTGGCAATCTCGCTCATACTTGACAGCACATGGTGTAACCATGGCAACAGTAAATCTTGCACAACATTAACAGATAAACTCAAAAGTAATTGTGAAACGAACTCACTTTTTGAGCCAACAGGAGTTTCAGTGTTTCCTTATCTGCTCTCTCTTGGTAAGAAATCATAGTAGGAGGACTGGATTTCCACTTGCTTTGAATCACATGATATGCATCTGCGCTGTGTGTAATCACTGTGCTATTATTTATTACAATTCCATGTTGTATGTATGTATGTATAATTTCTGACTGGTGTGGCAGTGTGCGTCTGTTCTGGTGTTGTGAGTCCACCTGCCGCCTCTTCCTCGGCTCGCAGGGCTTTTTTTGTGAATGGAGGCTTGCTGTGCTATGGCGGGAGGATGGATGAATGGGAGGGAGCGACGGACAAATGAATGGGAGAGATGGAGGGATGCATGTGGTGAGGGAGGGGAGAGGTGGAGGCTACGTCACATTACGTTTCCGCAGTGCATCAAGGGAACTAGTCTGTCTGTGACTCATACCGTCAGGATGGGGAGGGGAGGGAGTAATGGAGAGAGGGGGGAGAGAGAGAGAGAAGGGCAGAGGGAGGAGGAGACAGAGATGAAGAGGATGAGGAAGAGAGAGAGAGAGAAGGAAAGGAGGGGTTTGGTCTTTTTTTGTCCTACCTTTTGCTTTTCCACTGCTCCATTCCCCCCATCAGTGATGTAATACAGGTGACTTATTCATCACTGGGAGGGAGCCTCTCCTCTCCTCTCCTCTCCTCTCCTCTCCTCTCCTCTCCTCTCCTCTCCTCTCCTCTCCTCTCCTCTCCTCTCCTCTCCTCTCCTCTCCTCTCCTCTCCCCTCCCCTCCCCTCCCCTCCCCTCCCCTCTCTCCTTGCTCAGCTGACTGGCTGAATGCATGAATGAACAGGCCTCTCTCTCTCTCTCTCTCTCTCTCTCTCCCTCTCTCCTTTTTTATTGCAGTGGGGGAGGGGGTGACACAGGAAGCTGTGAGGCAGACGCAGAGCAGGAGAAGAGGAAAGAATGAGCGATAAAGAAGAAAGAGAGACAGGAGGAGGAGAGAGTTCCCATGGCATCTGAACGGATACACATTGACTGCTGATCTCATCCTTTACGTGTGAAGTTGTTGTAGCTATTGTCTGTCTGTGTGCGAGTGTGCGCAGGCGTACGTACCTATGTGCGTAACGTATGAATGGATGCAACTGTATTTCATTCATTGAGAAATCCAGTTGCTGTTCTCTGACACTTTCCTCGTGTGTCGCCTTACAGAAATTAGCAGAAACTATGAAAACAAAAAAATGTGGGTGAAATACAAATGCAGCAATCTATTTAAAATATGCAACACTTCACATGTGAAATAAAATTGCTTTCTTTCCCTGAACAATTCACATTCATAGTAAAACGTGCAACTTAAATCCTCAGACCAATGTTGAAGGATCTTTAGCAGATGTGCCTTGTCAAGAGAGAAAAGAGGTAAAAATAGACAGAATCAGATGCCAATCTTGTATCTGTATGTGCACATTTGTGACTTCATAGTTTGACGATTATCATTTTGTTTTCACAGAACCTAATCAAGTAGAAATGTACAAATCCAAGATCTAAGTGAATAAGACAAGCAAAATCTACAAAAATAGTAGTAATCTAGTCGTTTACTGACACTTGGATTCTTGCCCCACAGCTTGATTGTTCTGGTTTGGTCTCATTGATCTTGGTCTCATTTACAGGAGAAGCAGGAAACTACATGCCTCCAGCTGCTCAACACTGTGGAACATGCAGCCACAAATTTCCTTCAGGACATTGTGGCCACCAAAGCAGTGCTATAAGGTGAATGAGTATTGGATTTATATTTGTCCGATGCTCGAAATATACAATCAATTAATAAAACTGTTGCTCCCTGGTTGATGGCTGTGTAGGCAACTCTTAGCTAACTTTATAAGGAGACAACATGTAATCAACTTGTTCCTCTGCAACCAGATGCCAAAATAGAAATGTATTATTGCGGTTTTAATACTATTATTATGTGTATGTTAGCGATGGTTTAAATAGCTGCATATAACATGAAAGGTATAACTTGCACAGAGAATTCTTTAAGCTCATTGCTTTGACTGTAATGCAGAACAACTTTACTGTTTTGGTTCTTTCATTGTTGCAGGCACGTCCTGAATAGTCGGTGGGAACCGAAGCAAAACAAAAAAGAGAATCGATTTTGGACTTACATTTATGAGGTGAGCAAACACACAAAATCAAAAGAATGATAGTGTCAGCTGGACTGTGCAAAAAAAAAAAAGGTATTTGCCAACACATTAGCCAGATCACTTTTATAAGGTAATATGCTCATGATACATTTACGTCTTGCTTCCATTGCTGCCACAAAATGGCCAAGACGTCTTTGTGGGATGAAGGAGGTTGCACAACTCTTACTAATATGTCATGCTTTAGCTCACAATGTGCAAAATTTAATGGATTTGAAGCTCAAACAGGTCTAGATCTTGCTGTATGTGTGACAGTAGAAGTTGCTGATATCAGGTTAACTCAGTGGTTCGGCCTGCTTTCCGAGTAAGAGTTAATGCCCAGGTCGCACATCACCGAAGTGCTGTTACCATGGTTACCTGCAATTTGCGCACTTACTTGTTAACTCTGCTTGAGGTGATATTATTTTACAAGAAGAAATGAGTACTTTCTGTTGCTCTGGAATAAATTCATTTACAGTATGTTTATCCAGTGAGCTTTTGAGGGCAGCACACTTGACCCAGAAAAGGAGAATTTCCTCAGCCCATCCGAAACATTAAAATCAAAGATTGATCCAGTTTTTTTCCACCATGGATGCAACAAATAGTTGCAGTGAATAATTTTAAATAAATGCATATGATACCTGTGAGTTACCGTGTAGCTTAGCTTCTGCTCATGGCTGTGTAAAGTATGTCCGGCGCTATATGTAGTATGCACGGGTCTATATTATGTCCACATGGGATCACTGTACCAAATAGAGCTTATGTATGGGTTTGTGTGCATGTATGTGTGCCCGCATGTTAGTGCATGTGTGTGTGCACGTTCATTGCCAGTCATCAGACCCTGGTTGTCTCTGCCTCCACCTTGTATGAGTCAGAGCTGCAGTACAGTGTGGGAGGGGCTAGGATTGGATATCCTGCTGGTGGCTCATGCACACACGCGTACACACACACACTTATGTATTATTACACTTGCGAGGACCCGCGGTGATGAAATACAATCCCAAACCTTTGGGGAGTGAGGTACCAGCAAGATATCCACTGTGAGGGTCAAAAATCTCAAACAGGTTCTTACAAACATAAATGCACGAAAACGCACACACTTGAACGCGTACATATGCAGGAAGAAATATGGAGAGGCAAACAAAACCAGCGACATATATGTCTGCACTTAACACAGATAAGCAGACATACATACAGTGCACACACACACACACACACACACACACACACACACACACACACACACACACACACACACACACACACACACACACACAAACAGCATGCTGTCACATCCGGCCCTGCGCTCCACAGCGTGGCCTATAATTAGCTGCCTGCAAAGCTGACTGCCTAGAGATGAGATGAGCTAACCAGAGAGAGAAGGAGAGGAAGAAAAGGAGATGAGCTAACCACATGTAGGTAGATGCTGCTCCACTGAGCGAGGAGGAAGAGGAGGATGGAGGAAGAAGAGAAAAAAATGTTGGGAGGGAGGGAATGTAAGGAGGGAGAATTTACCGAGATGAAACTTCGCGAAAGGAGAGCCACATATGATAAAGAGGAGGTGCAGCACAGCAATTCATCCCAAAATGTGTTACAGTATTATGGGTGCACACACTCTGAATGTGGGTGGCCCCAGCAGGGATTACACACCAAACCCTGACACTGACATACACTCGTCCTCGACCCATTCAGCTGTACAAGACATCCAAATATGGGATTGGAGATGTATGTGTGTGTGTGTGTGCATGCGCATGTGTCTTCCTCTGCACATACTCAGAGACTGGAGCGTTTTTATGAATGGGGCTCCGGCAGCCAGCGCGATAAAGTATGTCACAGCACTATAATGAGAGCTGCGATGGTCTCTTAAGTAGCACGATTTCATCTGTATAACAAAAGCGGGCTTGAGACTCGGCTGTGAATGAATGAGTCAGGATCGACGTAACCTGGCTACATGGGCGGGGGGGCGGAGAGATGGAGGGTGTGCTGGGCTGGGAGGGGGTGAAAAAGAGAGGGAGGGGTTTGTGTATGACTCATACTCTCTCCTCTCTCATTGTCACTCCACTGCAGTAGCATTGGAGGACTTCTGGCCTGCTGTGGGCTCTCCCTCCTTTATCTCCATCTCCCTGTCTGCCTCTCCGTTCGCTCCACAGCTTCCCTGGCACTGTATTATTCCCCCATTTTTAAAACCTCATTTCTGTTTCTGCTTTGATACAAGTAATGAGGGGACTTTAAACCTCTTAAACCCACTGACCCTACTGGTGGGTCAGTTAGTGCAAACTCACGATGTGCAGCCAAACATTGTCGAAACCCACAGAAAATAGCTTTCAATTCCAGCAGAAATTCCAAAGTAAAAAAATACAAATTTTGGTGTTCATTTCTGGTCAAGTTCCTAAAAAAAATGCTGCATAAGACATCAAGAGTAGCTCCATTTGACGGACTAGTGTAACTGAGGTGCGAGATGTGAGTCTGGGCTTGATTTTCACTCAGTGTAGCTTCAATGAAGAAGTGGAAGAAGCTCACAGAAAATATATGGCTAAACTGAGCATATATGGGGATTTCTCCACACTTGAATACGTTATAATAATTTCATAGTAACAATATATCACATGTTAATGTCAAGGTAATCTGAGTTGTGGCTTCTTTGCATTGAAAGTAGCAAGCTAAGGTGGTTCGAACATCTGATTGGGTCTCCTGAATGCTTTCCTTTGGAGGTTTTCGGGGCATGCCCACCTGGGTGGAGACCCCGGGTTACACCCAGAACTCTCTGGAGGGATTACATATCTCATCTGCCCTGGGAACGCCTTTGTATCCCTCAGGGGGAACATGTAGAGAACATGGAGAGGGACGGATAGAAAGCCCCACTTATCCTGCTGCCACCATAGCAGCCTGACCCAGGATAACTGGAAGAAAATGGACGGAAGATGTCAAACTATAATGCTGTAAAGTAAAGAGTTGCTTGTAGTGGTGACCTTGCGTAGAATTATCAAACAATTTTCTCTCAGCTTTATGGGATCTTTTTGTAGAGAATCTGACTTTTTTGGTTTGTTATTTTTTGGCCACAGCAGATGGGTCTTGAAACCAGCAGTAAACAACATACAACCACAATGTTGAGGGTGGAGGAGACCAAAGAGAGCGATACAAGGCTCATCAGATTGACTTCAAATCCAAAGACATCATAAGAGAGAGACTTAAGGAGTTCCTCATAGAAATCTATCGGAGAATTCTGTAACGCCTAAGACGGTGGGTGTCTCAACCCCTCCCCACAAAAAGCCAATCACCTGCTTCCTAACAGCCAAACCAAGAAACATCAAGTCAGTCTGGTTATTTATTTTGGGGGCAAGGTCACCAAACTGTTGCAAACACGCTTTTTTTAATATCTCTGTGATTATTAAAATTATGCATAGGCGCTGGTTCCATTTTGCCCAAAATAACTACCTAGACGACCAAAGTGACTGTCGATTGGTAAGACTTTGTTTCTCATAGCAACCAGTACAGGTACAGCTCTGTACAAGTTGCTGTTTAACTGCTTAACTTACTAAATCAGAATTTTATTTGCTCATTCACTAGTCCCTATATGATGGATTGTTTTACTTAGTCGTGAGCAGTACACTACATTTTTTTGACACTTATCACTCGTTGCCATTTCGCATCATCACCATTAGCTGTTGGGTCGCGCAACTGTCTTTTCTTGCATTATAAAATGTGGTGCATTGTGGGACTGTTGGCAAACAGAAGGTATATAGCAGACTTCAGAGACAGTTACTGTAACATTAAGTCTCATCCATCCACTTCATGTGAGTCAGAACCTCCACAGGAAAAGTGCAGGGGAGTGAATGTCCACTGCTTTTTTAATCATCTTTTTCTGTTCTAGAAGTACAAAATGTAGTTTGTAAAAGTCTCCACTAATAGATAAATCTCATGTTTAAGTGGCTCGTCCAAGTCTGTTGTTAGTGCAGCATCTTCTGAGTCTCGTTCTGGTGAACCAATCAGCTATGGCTTTCTTACATCACTGGTTGCTGGCAGGAACAAGAAACCCAGTTCAACTGCACTTCTCAGCAATTACCAATTCTGCCTGAACCTGCAGGATGTCAGCCAACTGTTTAGTTAGTGATGAGCTAATGAGGGCTTGGTGCATACAGCATTTCTCTCTTTAAAGTTTTGGACTAGTACATCTTTTGGGGACATAACAGTCTTTCAGTGACTGTAATGATTTGCAACTGATTCAGGCTAGTTTTTTTACCCCAGTTATTGAGTCTCAAAACACCTTTGATGTCCTTTGGTAGTTTATGGAGTCTCACAGGTTTGTGGTTTGTAATCTTTTATCATTAGATTTGCTGTCTAGTATTTGCGTCACAATTTCATGATCACTTCTAGTGAAAACTTTAAAGGTGATCTGGGGTTAGATTGTTGCACTACTAAAGTATAGCAAATGAGCTATAAGTGAAATCCAATATTACTACAGTTTGTGTTAGCTTAAAGCTTCTGGTTTTCACAGGCTTCCTGGATTGGTCAACATTCGCGTGCTTCATTCAGTCTCCTGGCTTCACATGACATGATTGCTGAGTGATTAAGAAAAAAAATTTCATTAAAACTTACTGCCGTTTGTAGCCACCAGTGTGTGAAGCTGCCAAGCATAGCTGTGATGAAATAATTTCCTGCTGATTTTCTGCTCTCTAAAACGTGTTTAACCCAGCAGCTGACGTCCAATGCTGTTATTTTGTTTTTAAATGATCGTAATAATAGCATGAAGTCAGAACTGTTCTGTTAACTTTTAACCAAAAAAAGCAGACTGAATACGAGGAAAAACCAGACGCAGCATGGAGCACAGCATGACTTGGAGAAAGAGTTTATGGCTCGGGGCAGGACTGTTTTCTTTTTGTCACTACAACATTGGTCTGATTAGTTTGCATTCATTGAGTAATGGAAAACAATAATGATATTCTTCAATCCAGGTGACATACCAATAGCAAGGACCTTATAAAAACCTTTCACCTCAAAAACCTGCTAAACAGTACAGGAAGATAATGCAAACAGCAAAAAGTAAAAGTCATTGAAGACTCTTTTTTTTCTGCCATTCTGTTGGTCTGAATCATAGCATTGAAAGCCAAATGTTTTCTTTCTGCACAGTGGATGGAGAAATCTGTTGAAGTGAGAGGGACATACATTTTACATGATGGAAATACCTCCTGGAAACTCACTGGTGTTGGCGGTGATGTCGGGACTTTACTTGCTCATGCATGTGAGGTGCGTTCATTATTATTCCATGCCTTCCTCGGCTTGACTAATGGGTGCACTGGGCCCTGTGCTTTCATGCTGGGCTTGGAGGAGGCACAGAAATAAGATACAGAGTGTGTGAGCAAGTCAGTGGTCACTACAAATGAACAAATATTGAATTGAATTGAATTGAATTTATTTATTTGATAGGGACGATGCAGTTTAACATAGTTCCATCACTAAGCATAAATCTGATGTGCTCCACAGAGAGTTTATAGCAAATGTTAATTTCCAACTCTTGTCCCTAGATGGGCCTTTAAATATAAAAGTCAGAATATAACTGGTAACCTACAGACTGTGCGCAACCAAAACTGCAGATCCTTTGGGATAAATTGGAAAGTTCTGTGTTCTCATGTTCTGGCTGATGATGACCATTTGTTTATTGTGCTCTCAGCTGGAAAAAATAAATGCAAGGATATGAGGGATTTACTTTAATGTATGACACAGTGTCAGGATAGTACACAGAGAGCACAAAATGTGTTTCGCTGCATTTGGATGCTTTTATGTAACTTTTTTATAGTGATGTCTTTGATTGAAGCTGTTTATTTCCCAGAAAAGCAGCATTTGAGATGCAAATTTTCAGGATGTTGTTTAACTTTGAACATGCTATGTTCATATGATAAACATTTTGAAATCGCCCAGCAGCAAGCCACAATGTTCCTCAATGATTGCTCTAAAGAGTAATGCTAATATATTCTGTCAAGCCAAACATTCCGACCATGGCTGATATGTAATCACTAACAGGAATCTTCTCAAAAAATGTGTACACAGCCTTGGTACAAACTCTGTGTGCCTCTGCTTAGGAACAATGGCTTCTTTGAGCTAAATGCTAACATCAGAATAATAACAAGTGGATATTTAGCAGGTAAAATGTTTACCCTGCTCACTTTTGTGGTTTTGTGCGTCAGCAAATTAACATTATGTAATCAGTGGCAAACACAAATATAACTGAAACTGATTGGAATGGCATTCATTTTGCTTAAGTGATATGTAGTACATTAGAATGAGACAACTGAATGATGGTTGCCATGGTTCTTCCTCAGGGGAACATGAACGCCTGCATCACATTTGTTCTTTTATTCTACCTGAGATGTTTGTTTATGTTCATCCATTTTCAAGATAAAAACAGGATAAACAACAAAAGCATTCAGAGAGCGCAGTAGCTACTCCGCCAAGACTGTTCAGTCCCTGACCTTGCGCTGAGCACAGGTGTGTGTTATCCATGTGTGCGTTATGTACGGATACCGAATCGCGTGACCTAAATACGTAGCGGCTGCCGTTAATTGATGGGACTCGGAAACACCCCCACAGTTCAATCATTTGTTCCTTGTATCATTTCCAATAGGTCAACAGCAGTTGATTTGTAGTAGGATCGCAATCATGTGATCGTCAGCAGGGAACTGACAAAGCTTTCGGTTGTTGTCATAGTTACGGTGACGCCGTGTCGGCCACTATACCTCGCAATGGGGAAATCCTTCACAAATATGTGGATCCACATTATAAGCAGCATCACTGCCAAAATCTGATGAGGTGGTCCTTGTGTCATTTCTGACATTCCCTGAAAATTTAATCCAAATCCTTTGGTCCGTTTTTGAGTAATGTTTCAAACAAACAGACAGATTCACAGACAAACGTACGGCGATCATCACATAACTCCGCTGCGTTCCTTGGCGGAGTAAAAATGGCAAGAAGATATAGCAGATAAAGCAGGTGAAGTTCCAGCTCTGTGTTATCGATCATTTTTAAAGTTCTAAGACTTGTCAACACCAAACCCCTTTTGAAAAGTGTTAACAACCCACTCGTATATTTTTATCTTTAGTTACAGAAAGAGGTAGAATGTGAAACTGCATGGCAGATGTAACACAAAACAAAACTGTCTCACAGGTGTCAGCGACATTCAGTTGATCCTATCGTATCTTTTCCTACTTTGAACACCATGCTGTCATGCTAATATTTTCTGTATGTGTGTGTGTCTGGTCCTCACTCTTCTCGACAACTGTTCATCCAATCTGTGTCATTCTTGGGGGGTGTATTGATGGGAAACTAAGGAAGTGCAGTGTCAAGTCTGTTTTGGTGCATGTTCTGGAAAAACAGAAAAGAAAAATATTGAACAACAACTGGTATCCACGCTACGGCAGGGGCGACTCACTGGCGTTATTGAAGTGGTTGATTACGACAAAAGTGGACTGCAAACAGGGCTACGCCCGGTCAAATCTCTGATTCCCCTTAAGAATAAGCTGTGGCTAAAAATCCTCGCCCACGATCCTCTACAGTGTAGGAATATTTCAGAGAGAGACCCAATGATGTGATTTTCTGGAAGTCCATATTAGTAACATTCATACTTCCCATTTCAGGACATTGCTCTGCATGCTTAGAACCCAACAACTTTGATTTGAGTTTTTATACTGTTTTAGGGGTAATTTTGTAACATACTACAGCAATAAATAAATAAATACAAATTGATAAATCGGATATATTAAACTGGAGGAGTGTTTCTATCGATGATAACTTTCTCCTTATAGCTTTTGTGTTTGCAGTGCCTGGGCTCCAACACAGCCATGTAGAGGATTACGTCACACAGGGTTTTCTCTGGAAATGCTTCATAAATTGTGCAGAGCTTTGGTAGTTTCATTTGAGAGGCATCGTGTAACTCTACTAAATAAAAAACAGATTTCTCAGGCTGATTTTGTGTCATATATCAGACCCCAGTGATTCACGATTAGTGCTCCACTTTATAGCTCCCTGAAGCAGCTTTCAGTCAGACCCTTTTATTATTTTACCTCCCCACTTATTTTGACACATCGGCTTTCCAGTCCAAAAAAGACAATGTGTAAAGATTTCACTGGAAATGAAGCCTGAGTGAACCAAAACGGCATCGATAAAGAAAAAGTTCACAGCTGATCTTTGCTCTCATTCATCATTCTACTGTTTCTAGAGTGATGTTGTACAAATCATTAACTAACATGACTTATTAATGACTGTGATTTATTAATGACAAGTTCTGTAAGAATTTCCTTTCCTGTAGATTACTCTTGACAAAATTTGATTTCTGTTTTCACTGTTCCTTGGCAGAGCATAACCCAAGAACAGTATACGTCTGTGGTTAAAGCTGTGCCGTGCAAAAATCTCAACACAAAACTTATCTCAGGTTTAGTCATTTGTGTTAGATGGTTTGCAAGGGGTTTTCTGGTTTCAATAAATGAAATATTTTTTCAGGGAAATGACATCAAACACACAAAAAATTTTTAGAGGCAGTTCTTAAAATTGAATTTCATGTTTATGATATGGTTTGAAAGATACATTACAGGGTTTAATAACTAAAATTGACAAGCCCTGAAGTGACTGGTTTCAAATTTTGTCTTACCCTGGAGTAATTCTATGTTCCAGTCTTTGTAACTGTAATTTGTACAACAGGTTAGCTACTAACAGCCAGAAAACAAGCTGTCCTTTGTTTGACACAAATATATGTTCTCATTTATTTACACAGTAGTAGAAGATGTACATGAAACATTTGACCCACCCCACATTTTTGCTTTAGTTTATTTAAAAAGCAGTAACGTGCAAACATAGCGTAAAAGCACCGAGGTGTAATTTCTCCTACATTTTCTAAATAGGTGCTACTTTTACGAGCAGACAGGTCAGCTGCCGACATGTGTGAGGTGTCACAGGAACAGCAAGTCATTGTGAAGCAATGACCAGAGGAAGAGGAGAGGAGAGGTAATGAAGGTGTAATTTGCTAACCATCTGTGAGGTGCCTGGGTGCCCCGGGGGTTTCCTCTTCTCCGGAACTTCCCCTCCGCAGGGGCACAGGTGCTGGAGAGAAGAGGAGGAGGAGGCGAGGGCGGCTGGTAAAGAGGAAAGGGTGGGGGGAAGGAGGAAACGTAAGAGAATTTAAAAAACAGACAGAGAGAGGAGACCGATGAGGAGGGCAAGAAAGAGAGAGGGAGAAATGAATCAGTTAAATAAATGGCTCAAGTAAGAAAAGGAAATAAGGATGTGATGTTAAGAAAGCATGAAGATAACCGACAAAAGCAAGCAAAATTATGCTGGGATTATATAGAGAACAAGGTACAGTAGGAAAGGGAAGGGCACCCTTTGGTGCTTTAGTGGTCCAAGCTTTCATTACCAGCCTCTGTTGCATAATCCCAATTCCCCCAAAGGCATTATTAAATTTTCATGTGTTCTCTAATATAACTGAAAATCTTAAAAAGAAAACTCCAAGAGAAGGTATAGTGGGGAAGGCGTGGAAGATGGGAATTTTAGCATTCCACAGCAGCCATTTTCTCTTCCATCAAACCTCATCCTTTAGCTCCTGCTTTCTCAGCTTCGGCACTACTATAACTCATCATCATCACTTCTTCCCTTTCCTCTTCATATCCCACAACAACCATCCTCCCTGCAGGCAATTAATATCCTTTCTGATCCAGTTTAATTCCTATAATGAAAAATGGGGGAAAGTACTAAAAAGAAAAGTTGGATTTCAGTGTAGGAAAAGTATACCGTATACCCAAGGGCTTCAGTAGAAGGCAGGTGGACTTCTCTTTTTGGTTATTGGAGACGTTTCTTCTTCAACCAAGAGGTTTCTTCACTTCTGACTGAAAATGCTGAAAAAGCCCTTTGGTGAAACATCTTCAGGAACCAAAAAGAGAAATCCAGTTGCCTTCTACTGAAGCTCTTAGGAATATGAGCCATGCACTGAAACGTTTAATATTACCATGACACGAGTTACTGAGAAGCTATGCAAACCTACCCTAAAGCACCCTCCTATAGTCCCTGTTTCAGTTGCCAGTACAGACTTACTTTTTCTTTTTCTGTTCTAAAAACTCTCTCTTGCTGGAAAGTCTTTATAGCACAAGCAACCACAGCTAAACACCCAAAGACCTACCAAAACCTGCTGAAGCTCAAGCATCACTAACATAATCAAATTGAAACAAAACTATTTCCTTCTATTTAGCAGTTGATGCATGTTCACCACAGCATTGCACTGCCTTCCCTTTCCCCCTCTTTATGTTCTCAAAGTGTCAAAGAAACTTTTTTCATCTCGTACAGATGGGTATTCACCTCATGTTACCTAGATCTCCAGACAGATATCACCCAAACCTTAGCAGGGCCTTAAAACCACATTTCAACGTACAAAAACCCCCTAACGTCTTCCAAATCCTTTTGTATCTCTTCTCATCCTTCCTGCCCTGTAACCCCCATCTCACCCTGTAACCTCCTCACTTCCCCTTGAACATGCAGGCCGGTGGAGGTGGAGTTGGTAGTGGCTGGGCTTCTTCCTGCTTTGAAGCGCTCCAGTCAGCCGTGTTGCCTCCGACTGCCTCTCTCTTAGGGGCATATAATGGCTTTAAGACGCCCCAGCTTCCTCCATAATGACTGCTTCCTCTGCTCTTGTCCTGGCTGGCTGGCTGGATGTGTGGGTGGCTGGCTGACCAGTGCTCAGCTCACATCTGCAGTATCACTACAAAACTCCACCAGTCCAGAAGAATGGCCTGTGATAGGAGAAATCCAAATCATTTCCATCAGTGTCCAACCTTTGCCTTCTTGTGTCCTTTAGTTACAGTTATGTTTTTTGGGGGGGGGGGGGGGGCCTCCAGCTCCTATAAAATGTTTGCTTGCAGATTGTTTAATTGTTGTCCGGCTTGGATGGATGGCTGCTTTACTGTCCAACTCTTTGACTGACTGGATGATTAAAAAGCTGGCTCCTTAAGTAGCTGACTTATTGGCTGAGGAATGCAGCAGGTGGTTCAGAATCTGAATGGGTTCTTGCAGTTGTGTGTGCGTACATGCATGGCTAGGCTTGTGTGTACGGGTGCATGTCTGAGTGCGTGGTCTTTCCCATGGTTGAAGCCACTGAGCTTGTCTGCAGGCCCTCAGATTTCTTCTCTAATCTGGCATGTTTCACATTCCCAATTTCCTCCGCTGGTGCATGACTCCTCCGCTCTGTGTTCAACTGGAGACTGTGGAGGGGAAAGAATGACAACTGCCTGTCTGTCCATGCTTTGCTGGAGATCTTTGCTGATGAATCTCAGCTACTGTATTTGTCTGTCTATAGTCCGCTGACTTGTTTATGTGGCTGCATGTCCAGAAAATATGAATATGAATACAGGCCTAACCAGCTGTGTACACCTCTCATGCTTCTAAAAACATTGAAAGCGAGTATAATCCAGCCATCCATTATGCTAATCTCAAAATGCGTTGCCCCAACTATGTAAACATCATTTTCCAGGAGACAATGCCACACCAATTATACATTAATGTACAAACAACACCATTAAAAAATGTGGTCTGGTTTTGTGGCACAATGGAAGCTGGAAACCACCCACATAACCACAAGTGTTCATGCACACACACATACAGATCCACTTGATCATTAGGTAAACAAAGGGCAGCGGAAGCGAGGGAACACTCTATCAGCAGCTATCTACAGTACTGTTGACTCTACCGTCCCTTATCTGTGACATGAACTCTACACTTTCACATAAACATGCTCTTTGTGCGTCTGAGCAGATTGCCCGTTTGGCTACACACTCATACACTATAAGAGTGTGTACGTTTTTGTGTGTGTAATCACAGTGGATACGTATGTGCAACAGCATATATTTGTGTGACTTTCTATTAGCGAGTGAGCGTTTGTGATGCTGAGGTTGAGATGAAACTGCAGGACATGTGGATGTGACGCCAGAATTTTCTGATGCAACAACAGTGCTGGATTCAGTGTGTTTGTGTTCCTGTGAAGGGGAGATGCACTTACAATATGCAAAGTATTGAATACATGTGGTGCACTGGTGTTAATTTTGGCACCTAATGTCAGTCTGTTTTTCACTTTGAACAGCAATTCAGTGATATTTCTTTGCAGATCTTCAAGAGGTAGATTCAGAAGGAGTGCTGTGATTCTTACCCGCTGAGTTCAGGGGTGTACTGGAGAACAACTTACCTACTTGAGCCACTAGGATGCTTGGTGAGCACGCTCATATGCCAGCCAAGAAAGAGGGGCAGGTAAAAAGACAGACAGGGCCTGTTAAGACTTTATGGATGTCTTGGTGATCCACCAGCCCACCAGTGCAGTGGCCAGCCTTGTGCACGATCATGCTCTTTGAGCGTGTACACTGAAAGTACTCACGTTTTTATTTGAACGTTTGTTTATTGTGGATTTCTGTGAACTGAACTTCGAGCGAGCTCCTGTGAAGTGTGAACTTGCACAACACCTGCAGCGGTTCCCCCACAATTTTTCCACTTACACCTGATGGCTCTTACATCACAACCTGAGTTACTACAGGTTACATTAGACTGACTTTTTGCCACTTACAGTGTAATTCTCCTTGTAATTTGTGGATAACTACACTTTAACTTTTTCTTTCAAGAAGTGGCAACATTAAACCACTTAAACGTACTGAATACAAGATGGACGACAAGGACAAGAAGCAAAATCTACTTCGGAACTAGAGATATTTTGGGCAGCAACTGTAATGTAATAAATCACTGAATGCTATTTTCTCTTTGTCTGCTCACTATGGCTGTCAAATAAATGCCAGAAAATCCACCAATACAGTCATTAGTGATTATTAGATCATTGAACACAGTTTAGATTCGTGTTTGTCCATGAAAAATATTAGACAGTTTAGTATTGTTAGTGTTTTTCGGACACTTTTTTAAATTAGATTTTAGTCTTTTTTGTTGAAAAAACAGATCATAATTTTCAGTGAAAAAAGTAACAATCATAGCTTAGTCATGTCTAAAGTGAGAACAAAATACAGCATGTAAATTTTTGAGCTTTAAATGTCAGCAGACAAGCTCTTCCTGCCTGTTATCAGTATATGCTAAGCTAAGCTAAAAGTCTCAACAGCTTTGTGTATGAAGGACAGTTATGTCAATCTTAAACTGTTCTTTTAAACCTGCCGACAGCAAGAGAAACCTTCTGTTCTAAGAATAGAAAACGTGTTTCTCCTGTTTCTGCTGCAAACGGGTTTCAAGAAAAATCTATTTTCTGCAGAAGAAGCTGACGTGCGATACCTGAGAAGTATCCATGCACCCATGCAAAATAGATCCAAAAGCAAACAAAATGTGACATTTTTAGCTTGATGTCCGGAAACTTTGCACTGGTTGCTCATTTGCTTGTTTGTACAGTGATATGCAGTGCAGGGATGACATGCAGTTCTTTCCCACAGAGAACCAAAATACACCAGAATTTATCGGATGTTTGCTGAAAGTACTATGTCAACTTTTCTCAGGACAGTAGGTTATCAGCATGAGTCTGCTTCATTACAGCCGAGGGTAACTGGGGTAGACTTAATGCAGTCAATTTGCATTTCGTTGAGTCTAAAATCAGTTCAGCAGTTTAAAAGAGGAGAGTTTCCTGTGAATTTCTTGCTGGATATGATATGTATAAACCCATTCACAGACATCCAGCTTCATCAGAAGTGAAAAATCTCACTAGAAGTCAACCTGACCTCTTTCTTTATATTACTTTGTTGTACCATCAGTCACCTTTCTTATTCTGTCCTCCTCCTAGTTTCTAACCCCCCTTCCCTCTTTCTGTCCCATCCTCCATGCTAAATGAGAACCAGACGTTCAGCAGACCTAATCAAGATGTCCTCAGCTGAATGAGTCTTATTATGGGATGGGTAAACAGAGAGTTCCGATGTTGCCGGGGGATAAAGTCCCAGGCAAAGCAGGGTTGATTGAGAGCAACGATACTGACGTCACACTGTGAACGCTTGTCAGTTACAACCACTATTTGTTGATATCTGAGGAGGAGAACAGTATTTTTTCAGGATTAAGATAGTAATGTATTCATATGCAATAATAAATGAGTGGATATTGCAATTGGCACAAAAACTATTGCGCAGATGTATGTTTTATAGAAATTATCTCCATGACATAATTAAATCATTGCATTATACACCTTTAAACACTAGTCCATGTGTATATTGTCACTCTCCTGAACTCTCTTAGGGGACCCAGGAGGGGTTTTGTGGAGGGCCAGAGTTTCCTGTGGATTGCTGATTTGAGTGGCCCCGCTGTAAACTCTAAGCAGTGCTTGTTTTGTCCTTAATGATGAGAGGCATTTCAGACTTACAACCTGGGCGTAAAGTTTGGCCGTAAAAAGCTGCATGTTGACGCCGCTAAGTAGCAACTAAGGATCAGATTCCTCACAGAAGATTTAAATTTTTTGTTTTAAATAGACAGATTGCAATGAAATGTCATGTCTTTTAGGGATTTCACTAGTTACAATGTTTGATCTAAATGCAAGAAACTATGACAAAAGCAAATCATCTCATCACATCATATTAAAAGACCGAAAGCGTAAATATCAACTTTCTTTTAAAATAACTCTTCACCAAAGTGTTTTCTGCTCCTGTATTTAGTCTTTTTCCCACTCCTCCTCATGCTGTTTATAGCAGCTTTTTTTTCAGCTTTCTGTAGGTCTCGGAAAGTCTCTCCGTCAGAGTCTGTCAGCACCCCGGCCAAACAGCAGGGAGGCCTTTTGTGCGTTTCTTGTTCATCATTGTGTATTTGTTCTTGTTTAAGTAAGCATGAGAAACATGAAAGGACATTCAACTGTCATTCTTTTATGCATTTCCGTTCTTCGAATGCGTTTATTCTTACCAGCTGAGTTTTAATTGATGCAGTTTGTTAATCTGCATCAAATAGACGTTTCAGTACGTGAATGAACACATCAAACGAACAAGCTGAAAACCTGTGGAGTTAAAAGTTCATGTGGAACTTCCTGGAGCTTCTGCTTCAGTCCTGCACAAACACTGCACCTATCTTGCAACTAAATTGCGATGACAAAAACCACAGAAATGATTATCCCATCCTGTTTGTTCCAGGTCTGGATTGTAGAACTACCAGCCCGACTCAGCTGAACCAGCAAGAGTAACAATTAGGTCCCTAAAAAAACAAAAAAAAAACCAAACTACATTCCCCATCGAGGCCCCTTCTGTTGACTGCAGCTTAACTGGTAGTCAAACAGAGAAACCCTTATCATAGGTAAACACTAAGTGGCCACTCAGCCATCCGGCTACAGAGATAGGCAGGGACAGATAAACATCTCTGTATCGCCACGCAGAGCCGCGTTCAAATCAAATTTCCGCTCTCCGATTTGGAGGCTTGTTTATATCCTCAAGCATCTGGAATATTAACATGCCCTTGAAAGAATTTCCTGGCATGCCTCATGCACTGACCACATGCATCTCTGAGTGCCATATTAGTGCAAGTGTACGCATGTGTAGCAGGCCATGTAGCGGTGTGAGTATGTTGCTGTTTCATGAAATGTCCGTGTATCTATACATGTTCCAGTATTTGACTACTTGTGCACTGCAAAAATCCTTATCACTGTTAAACCCTCAAATACGAGGATATCTGACAGTCAGTCACTGCTCATTAAAAGTTTGGAGTCCTTGAATCTTGCATGAATAAGGCTGGGGATATTCTATTTATGTGTTTTTCTGCCAAAACCAGCACTTCTTTGCCATATCGGTGACCTATTTGTTCCTACTCAAAACAAAAACAAGACAAGACATTGCTAAAAACTCTCAGTTGACAGCTGGGCCTAATAATTTCCAGCACACGTCGCTCATACAGGAGTAAATAGCCTATTTGCAGAGAACTATTTTAATCTGCTCATCAATACACATTAGCTGGAATTGTGAGTATCTGGAATGGTGAATGTGAGATTGACTCAATAATAATAATAACAACAATAATTACAGAGCCCATGTTGATTATTTGAAGGAACATGTGACCCAGTGCAGTTGTGTGGCGCTCTGACGTGTTTTTAATAGTTTGCGGATAAACAGTGGAGGTCTGTGGTGCAGAGGCTATGTCAAGCTTTGGCTACACAAACAATACTGGATACAAGGATTAATTAATTACTGGTATTGATTTCATGACAAAAGGATGAATAACTTTTTTTTAACCAGTACCTGTACTCAACAGTTGTGCAAAATCTGAGCAAAGCCCACATTCAAATAACTTCATGTGAAGCTGTCTTTGCATGCAGTCTTCTGGGACAGTTTGGACGCATGTTGCCACACAAAGCGTGTTCCTTACAATGAACCTGACACCAGAGCGGACCGGAGAGAGGGATGTTGTAAAATATCTAAAAACAACTCCCTGCTTGCTTATTTTGCTCTTGTTTTCCTGCAGCACACCAGCTTTTCATTTTGGGGAGGGATGGAGGAGTGGAGTGAGCAGAGGAAGGCAGGCTAGAGTGTGTAGCACTGACAGTATTTATAGCCCAGTGTTCTGACCAAAATTATCAGTGTACCACAAAATAACTTCCTCTGGCTTCACCGCTAAATAACAGGAAGCCTTCAATTGTGCGTATTTATTAATTTTAACGCACACGCATGCGCCGACATACACACGCGTGCGCACAGTTGCCGAAATGTACTCGCACAAACAGCCCGTGAGTACACAGACACGTACACACATATGTAGTGTAGGGTTTGCTGTCTTTATAAATAGAGCAGCTCCTGGAGCTCTGCATAGTCGGCTGTGTAAACTTCCTCCACTTTCTGGACTTGGTTTTTCTTTGTACTCACAAACTCTCCCTCTCTCTCGCTTTCTCTCTCTGTCCTTTCCGTCTACCTCCCTCCATCTGCCGCTCTTGTGCTCGTACAAACGACCGCAACCGTGTCTGAGCACACGTAAAAACTCATGCACACACACTCCCAAAGTCTGGCCTCCATTAGAGAGCCATTCAGTGGAGTCTGGGGTCAAAGGCGACAGCGTGTTAATGGGTGACATGGGGGGTCTTTTTTGCTTGAATGACCATCACTGCAATGTGCACACACACATACACACACATGCATGTACACCCAAAAACAAACATATATGTTTATAAATTTGACTTAATGTTTCATTTTTCCCAACCATCACCTCTTTCTGTATCTTCCTGTCCATCTCTCTTTCTCTGTGTTGTGCCTCTGGGTCCGTAAATCACAGGTTGGATGTTTCAACGCCGCACAAAATACAATCGCAGACGCTGCACCTGGTAGACATGTTAGTGAGCATGTGCACATGTGCAGCTCTGTGTGTGTACATGTGAGATTGTGTGAGTGCACGCCCACCAGACCAATGTATCCTACTGACGAACACTGCGTTCGTGGCATGTCAGTGGAATAGAAAAACTCTTGTTACTCTGATTTGGTAACCTGACCCCGTCTTGATAAGATGAATGGAAACTGAGCCAGAATTAGCTGTTTCTGTTCTTACCTATTTATAGTGTTTTGTAAGAAACTGAAACCAGACAAAAGCAACATTGTGAGTCATTTCCTACCTTACAAAACTGATTGCACTGACTGGAATATATTTGAACTTTGCATTAAGACTGCTTTCACAATTTCCCGATATGTAAGGAATTACAGCATTGACTTTTTTCGTCACATGGCTGCTTGTATATGAGGAGAAATTAGGATTGCGTTATGATTATAGTAAAGAGGCTGCAGTGAAAACACTTCTGTGATCTGTCAGCTTTGGTTTTTGTAGTTTTGTCCTCATGTCACTAATGCTGATCGATAATAGTTTATAGTAAAGACAACATGACAATAATCCTCTTTTTTCACTTTTGTCAAGCTATTATGGATGGTACTGTAAATGGCAATGGCTACTTTAAGTTGAAAGTTGGATGCTAATGCAAGATTCCCAGACTGACTCCAAATCTCTGTTAAATTTTTTTTGGCATGCTTAAAATTATCTCCACAAAATCAGAGGAGCTCTTTAAAGTCCCTTTTGCATAATCTGTTATGACCGGATATTCTGGATATATTCCACCTCACTGCTCTGTGAGTAAGGTAAGGACACAGAATGGGAAGGCAGTGTTGTTCCACCTTTGAGTCTTTGGTGGAGGTAGCCATAGAGTTAAATTGATGCAAGTAAGAGAGGGGGAGGCGATTGATTAAATATGCCACACAAGATACCGACATCATGCCTCTGAGTTTGGAACATTCGACCCGAAAGCACGCACTAAAGCAGCATTGTTTGGTTTGTTCTGAACAAACATGTTCAGACTGGTACTTTGAAAGTTTCTCAATTCATTTACGTAGAGTAGCCGAGACATTAATTTCATGCAGTGCAATGCAGGGTGGCTTCACATAGACAACGAATGGGAAACGCTGAAGTGATGAATCCTACCTACACTCCTCTCCATGGACAAAATTTGAGACTGACAGCCAAGGGAGGGACAGCCAATGAAAGTGAGAGAGAAGTTGAGCCTGGAAGTCAGAGGGATGAAAACATCACCGTTTTACCAGTTTTCCAGACTTTCGCTCTACTTGTGTGGCTGCCTGAATATCGGTTTTAGAAGTTTTGGAGAAAGTAAACTATTAGTATGAATTCTGGTCTTGGTTTTATAATGTGAACGTGAACACATAAGATACAGGAAGGATCGTTAAGCAGTTTAGATTCCTAAAGACAGAACTTGGCTTTAGGAAAAATAATAGAAAAATTTCAACACTTTTTTTTGGCTATGTGATGATTGTATTGAAATGGTACAACAACATGCCTTTGACAAAAATGTATTTCCACATTTACAGAACTGCCTCCAGAGCACATCGATAGGCATCACAAATCGGCTTTATCAACGCTATTCTCGTTTAGTGAAAGAGGCTTTTAGATTGACCGTCCACGTCGGTCAGAATAAACAATCACCTGTTTTGTTTTGTTACGTAAACAATGTGCAAAGTCGAAATACCATTCAGCTGGCGCAAGAGCCCTTGAATGAGCCTGCACACTGTCGAGCGTGTCTGTTTCCTCGCCCAGGTGAGTGCATTATCTCTGTGTGTGTGTGTGTGTGTGTGTGTGTGTGTGTGTGTGTGTGTGTGTGTGTGTGTGTGTGTGTGTGTGTGTGTGTGTGTGTGTGTGTGTGTGTGTGTGTGTGTGTGTGTGTGTGTGTGTGTGTGTGTGTGTGTGTGTGTGTGTGTGTGTGTGTGTTAGAGAAAGAGGAGTTGACTGGGGTTGCGTAATCACCATGTGCCTGGAGCCGGCAGCTCGTTAACCTGCCTTCCTTCCTGCTGTCACCTCAAACTAAATAAACACACAGGCTATCTGCTGTGCATGCACACGTGCACTAACACACACAGCCTACACACACACACACACACACACACACACACACACACACACACACATAAATATCCACTCTCCCATTCATGCACGTGGACATTTTCTCCCTGGCTTCCCCTCTTCTGAACACACGAGCTGCGCATGTACGTCACCGGAGGCTCTTTCCTTTGAGGAGGACAGATCATATATCTCTTTCTGATCACACACACACCAACTCCGAGCTTTTATTTACCCTGCGAGGAGGATGTTACATTTAGGATGGGATACAACATGTCATTGAGGAATCCTGCCTCCCTGACGGTTGAAAACAAGCTGCTGGGTCTGTGCAGACTTTAACCCCTGCTTGGTGTTTTGCAGCAGGGGCCTTATTGGCGCCCGCTGGAGGTTTGCAGATATCGTAACACAGGGCAAAGCAGATATTATGAAAGGAAGACGTGAAGCATTAGGCCAAGTTTTGAAGGAAACGATGGTGGCGCAGCTTTCTGGATAACACTTGTTAATTGATCTGAACTTACTGAAATGGTTAAAAAAAGGTTTTTAATGAGCAGTTTTTATTATTTGTTATCCGTTGAGCAAGCTCGGCTATAAATACTTAATGAGGAAACAACGACAGAAAGTGGTCTTCTGAACTTTACTGCCACACAGCAGGCTAACGTCATTGTTTTTCAAAGGCCTGTTTTCCCATCCGCATGATGCCAGGTTGGGTTTCTCATATTTTTCCGGCACAGAAGTTATAAGAAAAAGATGCATGTTCAGATTCAGCTGACATAGTCTGGATATAAACCAAAATACAGGAAAAACATGTGTGGCCAAAGCAAATTAGCTAGCTGGAGTATGTATGTCTCATTGCCTCCCCCCCAATAAAGATTCCTGAACATCCTACATGATTACAAAGCACTGGTCGGCAAAGCTTGACCTCATCTGCTTCAAGCTTTTTTGCTTTTTCTCTCTTTGTCCTGAGGCCTTTAAATCCATTAAATGCCCACATTGAAACTTCAGCTCCTCATTCCACAAACACAAAACATCTCAAACCACATGTAACAAACCCACATCAATGACTCATGTTTGTTTCATAAAAAATAATTACATTAACATACCCCCTTTTCTATTTCGTTGCTTTTAAACTTGAACCCAATATTTCAACATTAAACTTCGCCGGGCCTCCCAGCCAGTGGGGTTTTTGCATTAGTTTCTTTCCTTTTGCAAAATAACACAGGAACATGGGGGAGGACTAGCAGTGGAAGCATTAATAAACAAAGAAATAAATAATGTTTATTGCGAGCCAGACATCACAGTGGGTTTATGGCTGGACTGTAAACTTGAAGGCCCGGCTTAGAATTTACATAATTACTTCCTGGTGTAAATTGCTCACCCCCTCCCTCTGCCACTTTGTCTCTGCCTCGCTCTCCCCCTCGTTCTTTCTCTCGTCTGGGTTAAACATAACAGCACCAGGACGCATTTTTTCAGTAGCTTTTATCACACATAGACAAAATCATTCTTAATATTTTTTTGCGTGGAGTATCACGTTATTTTGTTGGAATTAGTGTGGTGTGTTCACTTTGTAAAAATAGCAAAACCAGCTATATTAAAAGCATACTTACAATGTGTAACACTTCTAGAAGTTTGTGTTTTTGTCCCACATGTAGAATAGAATAAAATAGAATGTACTTTGTTGCCATGATACAGTGCAGAACAAGATTGGAGAGCTTCTCCTTTTCAGTGCAAACATAGCAGAAGGTGCAAGATAAAAGTCTTAAAAGTCTGAAGAATGTTGGATGCATCAACATCAGGAGAGCGGACACTAGTAGAACAACAAAAAGGAACAAACTTACTTCTAATATATGTCAGTTTTCTGTATAAATATCATATAGATGGTGTTGGTGACTAGTATTTAGCTGCATTTTCAAAGCACACACAAAAAAAGACAAGGTAAAATGCTTATGCTGGATGTGACTGGACTGTGGATTTCACTTTCTCGTCCGACAATGTTTGCTTTCCCGATTCAATATCTGCTCATAGCAACTATGTATGTATTGGTTAAGATTAGAGGCCACTGCGGTCTTGACTAGGAATAAAAAAAGTTGAGTATCTTGAAACACACGGCTCAGTTTGCTTACTTAATTATAAATAGCATTTAACGGAGCTAAAACTTCTTGGTTAAGGTTCGCTAAAGAGCCTTAGACACCCAGACCTCCTCAGTAACAGACTTGCTGTGTTGCAGTAAATTCATGCTATATTGTGGCTTTACTTAGAAATAGGAGGGAGTATTCAAACTATGTCTATAAAATTTATACAGATGACCAGTTCAGTATTCTAAAGGTGACACTCTCTCAAGACAATATGACAATAACATAAACTATTCATTGTTTGTCTGAGACATTATGCTCTTACAACTAAATTATTTTCTCAGTTCAATTGTGGTGCTGACATAATGGCAACATTCAAAAGAAAGAAATGCCACATTATTGACTGCATCAGCATTCAATGGAAGTAGTGAAGTTAGCTCTCGCACCAGGGTTTACATTTCAACTGCCATCTGACCACACCTTAGATGAATTCTAAGCTTTAAAGAGATCAAAGTTGTAACAAGAGCAGAACTTCCAGAGAGTTTTTTTGTTTGTCTCACTATTATCAGCCATTTATTTTCTTCCACTTGTCCGGGGTCGGGTCGTGGAGGCATCAGACGAAGCAGGTCATTCCAGACGTCATTACCCCTGGCGACACTTTCCAGCTCTTCCTGGGGAATCCAAAGGTGTTCCCAGACCAGACAAGACCCTCCAGCAGGTTCTGGCTCTACCCCGGGGTCTCCTTTCATGCTTACGTGTTCGGAAAACCTCTAAAGGAAGTCTCCCTGGAGGCATCCGAATCAGGTGTCCAAACCACCTCAACTGACTCCTTTCGACGCGAAGGAACAGCGGCTCTACTCCAAGTTCCCTCCAGATGTCCTAGCTTCTCACCCTATCTCTAAGGGCCCAGCCACCCTGCAGAGGAAGCTCATTACGGTCGCTTGTACCCACAATCTTGTTCTTTCGGTCACTACCCAGAGCTCATGAGCATAGGTGAGGGTTGGAACGTAGATGGACTGGTAAACTGAGAGCCTGTTCACCAATACGGTTCAGTAAAATGCCTGCATTACTGCTGATGTTGTATCAAGCCGCCTGTCCATCTCTCGCTCCATTTTC
Organism: Acanthochromis polyacanthus; assembly: GCF_021347895.1. Lineage (NCBI taxonomy): Eukaryota > Metazoa > Chordata > Actinopteri > Pomacentridae > Acanthochromis > Acanthochromis polyacanthus. Next base: position 6,850,595 of record NC_067129.1, read on the forward strand.
ATATCACTTGTGAACGATCCCAAGATACTTAAACTCTTTTGCTTGGAAAGCAACTTCCCCTCAACCTGGAGGGAGCAATCCACTAGTTTCCGGCAGAGAACCATGGCCTTGGACTTGGAGGTGCTGATCTGCATTCTTTATTGAACATTAAAGCTTTTAAGTTGTTGTCATTTTTTTTTCTTTTTGAGGATGCTCCACGTCGTAAAAGTTCTGGTGATAAATCTGATATCTGGATTGAGTCACATTCATCAGAAGTCCTCTTTGTTTTTGCGTTTAGTGAAAAGTTTGAAATGAAGCCCTTCAGCTGGGAGCTGCAGGGAGTGTTTTCTGTCTCTGCTCCAGCATTGAATGGTAAAGCATAGGGTTAGGTTAGGTTAGTGGAGGTCAGGGAACACAAGGACAAATTGCTAAATGAAATGTTTCTTCTTCTTTGGGTCAGACTCTTTGCCTGTCTGATGTTTATGTACTGGGCTCAAGAAGAGAGGGAAGACAGGAAGAAAGGCTGCCTCCGTTTTCTCCAGCCTATTTGCTTGAAAAAACAAATGTTCAGTGCCACTTTGGTCATTTTGATCTTTTCCTCATTCTGTCCTTTTTCTCTATTCTTATACTTTTGTTGTCTCTTTTTGCCTTTTTTCTCCATTCCCTCTGTTTCTCTCTGTTCTCTCTTTGGAGGCCCTGGGAGAATTGAAACCACACATTGGAGGTGTAGCAGGGGGTAGAAGAAGAAGAAGGCTCCAGAAAAAGCTATGCTGGCGCTCCTGGCCAAAACACCGGCCAGAAACCAAACTGGATGTGGTGAAACTGTCAAATTACTTAAGGAAACTGCAGCAAAACCTCAGGAGGCGAAAAACAGAGAGGGAGAGGAGGGTTTTTTTTCAGCGTGTTGCAAAACAAGCAAAGCAAAATGATATTTGTTAAAGAATTTATGATAAATATGTGATGAAAACATTGTCATTATGGTCTGAGGAGGTCTAACTCCTTCCAGAAATTTGTCACCAGATGGTCAGAATAAACAGATGCAGGATGCACAAGATCCTGTTGATGGTTTTTTCCCCATAATTTTGTTCTTTAATATCCTTTTACCTATTAATTGGTTCAGGAAATGCAAATACTTTGCATTTTTAACGTTATTTAGTTAAAACGGTATTGTACATGCTCCCCTGTAGCCGTTTTAAGGGTTATCACAACTGCAATGTGCCATTCAAAGCCAAGAGAGGATCTATACTGAATGCATTATTTGTATCTCTGTAGCTTCATTTTTATCAAAGTTTTACTATTAAGAATAAAATGTCCTCAAAATACTTATTATACAAAAGTATTTATTTTAATAAATGTAAAGTCTGAAGCTATATTACTCATTATATGCATCAATTCTTGTCATACGATCCACAACAAACCAGCATTTTTGACTACAGAAAACAGAATTAAATTTAAATAAACAAAATGCTTTCTAAAATTGATTGATGTATGTGTCATGAAAGCACAGCTTTTAGAATTAGAAATTTTCTTACAAATTATCTCAAAGATCAAAATCCAGTGACTGGAATTGAAATATTTTCTCCCCCATAATTTATTTCTTTTTTCCAGTGTGTGTGCTAAACTATTAAAGAGTGACATAAATAAATGAAAATATAACTTCAAGGCATATGCGATACATTATCCGACATCGGTCTCGCCACGGTCACAGAACTAACAAACAATCCTGTTCTGAAGCACAAATGAAAAGACCAACTACATTTTATTGCACGACTACAGATGCTGCAAACCTGTTTAATTAGAAGAGTAAACAAATGACGTAGTGAAGGAAGCGAGCGAAACCACATCCATTTGGAGCCCTGGCCCCTAAAACCTTACATTTATATAATACTGATTTAATTTGCGAGTTATGTTTTGGAAGAAACATAATTAATGCCTAGATTCTGTTTAGTGGTGGCATTTCTTTGAACGTACTGTGTTATGTTTCTGCACCACATGCAAGTCATGGGGAGTTGCCTGGTGTTTTTTAGGACTTTTTTACGCAACAAATACACTTTGGTTAAAGTCAATGAAAGATCAGGGTTCTAACTGCTTACCGTTAAAATAAACAAGTTGTGTCATGTTGTTCTGGGCTTAAACAAATGCTCTGAATGCCTACAAATAATCATATTACAGACAATAAATAGAAAACAAAAGAACTACACTGTCTGTGAGTGGTTTGCAGATATATTCCTTGCAGTGTGGCATTTTGCAACTTTCCACATACATTGGAAAGAAGAGGAGTTGGCGTTACTTTTACGTATTTGCTTTTGCAATTTGTGTAATTTCTTGCAGACAGGGTTGTCAAACTAAGGTGGTTGTGTGAAACAGCACTGTGGTTTCCATTGACAGTAGAAGAAGTTCTCAGTGGCATCAGCTTTCTCAGCTATCATACTTCTGTCATGTAGCTTAACAACAGACTCTGCTGGAGGTACGGCTTGTTTGGCGTCTTTTGTTCATTCTAATTTCTGAGAAATTTTCGAAACAAAAATTAAAAAAGTTGGACCCTGCTGGTATGACCCGAGGTTGTACACTGGTTTATGTCCTGCTGAAGTTGAAGCTTTGCAGCATCCTCTTTGGGTAAAAAAGCATGCTTTTATTTCGACATTACTGCCTGTTAAAGTGATGCAGGATTCCAGTTTCATGTCATTTATGAGGAAGATGTAACACGAAAACGTTGTAAGGCTTGACATAAGGGATGAATCAGCTGAATCCCTGAGTGAGTCATTAGGCTGCTATAAATCACCGCTATATGTTTCAAATAAAGTGTTACCGTTTGTGAATGTGTGTGTGTGTGTGTCGGTGTGTTTGCACCCTTGCACCGTGTTCTGGCTCCACTGAGACTCCATGCCCAGCAGTTATAGACAGCAGAGACGGCTGTAACTTCCACTGCCTCAATCACACAGACACACACACACACACACACACACACACACACACACACACACACACACACACACAGACACACACACACACACACACACACACACACACACACACACACACACACACACGCTCTACCTCCTCCTCACTCCATAACAAACAGCAAGAGCCTAGGCCCCCAAGGCTTCCTGTATCCTACACACAGCCAGCAAATAAACACAATCACATTCATTTACCCCTACACACACATACACACATGCACACAAACACACAACCACACAAAAGCATTCATTCGTGCACAACCATCCTGAAAACATACCCACGGACCCGCACAAGCATTCAGGCATGTGCAGACACACAAACTGAAAAGCTGAAAGAGGACTTTAGACCAAATGGGTAACCACTGCTATTTCTTCCCTCATTAAGCAGCAATATTACGAGCTGACACTCCGAGAGGCCTGTGGGCTTGGACTCGGTGTCCTGAGGTTTTCCACTGTTGAGGGGTGAACGTCTCCTTCTGTTACAGGAAGAGGGAAGAGAGGAATCGGAGGCGATAACCAGCAATTCCGCAAAGATTTAATGCCCATATTTTCGAGGTTAAATCAAGGAAAATGTGTGTCCACAAGACAATTAGGGTCACAGAGAAGTGGATGGGTTCCCTCTTGGTATTCTCAGACTCTTTGTTTCGTACAATTAAGTATTTAAATTGCATAACTTCTTTTCCATTTTTCGCGAGTTTTCCGATGTTTCACTGAGATTAGGAGCGTTTGCTGTCAGAATGAATTCATCATGACTTGATAACGGCGCATGATTGTGGTGTTTTTCCTGATTTATAAAGCTAACAGTACATCAGTGTGTGACTCATAGGTGCCAATTTTATGACAACGGGGTTGGACACTGATCTTAAACATACAGACAAGGCAACGAAGGCGTTTTTTTACCACACAGTGGAATACTCTTGGCTGGCCGAGTCACAGCGATTGACTTATCATAGTTATTGGATTATTAAATAAATAGTTTGACATTTTGCTTAATATAGTTTTCAATCTTGTTTCCTTTTTTTGAAACAAGATGCATGTTAAATATGCGTTTTTGTGGTTTACCCTCAGTTGGAGCCTGGCTAACTTTTATTCTGTACTTTCTGTCCTCATGCTAAGCTAATCTAATTGCCGGCCCCCACTATAATACCACTGTGATCTTAGAAAAGTGAATAATCAGACTCAGTTTTAGTTTAATAATCCCCTCAGGGAAACTGCTTTGTGATCAGTTGCTCAAACATGTGAAAGCTGTAAGATGTTGCAAGAATACAAGAAAACACTGGGGTTCACAGAGTTCTGCAGTGAAAAACATGGCGGGTCACTTCACTTACCGCTGCAGGTTTTTAGCTTTTCGAGTGTTATTTAATGCAAGGCTCGTGAATGAGATCCTCCCTATGACCTCAACCCCAACCTTAGTTAGCTTAAAATGTGCGGAAATATTCAATTCATTATCATATTAGATAAGGTCAGACATGGTTGCCAGGTAAAAAAAAAACACCGCCAACCATGTCATGGCAGCTTTCATGAAAAACAGTTGTGGGCTGCAGAAATGTTGCTTCAGAATATTAAAGCCAGGGTTGCACCATTTGTTGTTAAAACTCTGAATTCCAGGCTGTTTCTAAGCATTTGTTCCTCCTGCCATATTTTTACTCACTCACTGTGGGCTAATTTTCGCTTCAATATAAAGTCCTGGACCTCTATACAAAGAGCTAGATGTAAAGGGAACTCAGAAATGTCTTCTGTGCTGTATGACGCAGCTATAATGCCATAAAATTATAAAGTCTGTCGGATTTCGATGATATTCTCAGGGAAGGTCAGAAATGACACGAGAACCAAGTGATTAGATTTTGGCCGTGATGCGGCTTATAGTCTACTTCCGCCAATTTGTTAAGGATTTCTGTATCATTGCGAGATAGCGTCACAGCATCACTGTAACCATGACAACAAATGGCAACACTACGTCAGCCACCTGCTGATGATCAGATGATTGTGATCCTACTACAGATTGACCACTGCGGACTTATCGGGACTTATCTGTCAGGAATGATACAAGGAACAATTCATTAAATTTTGAGGGTGTTTCCGAATTCCAAGAGTAAACAAATGACGTAGTGAGGAAAATGAGCAAAACCACATCTATTTGCAGCCCTGGCCCCTAAACCTTACATTTATACAATACTGATTTAATTTGCAGATACCAAATCGCAAGTTAGGTCACGCATTCTGTGTCCGTACCTAACATACACATGCGTAACACTTGCCTGTGCTCAGTGCAAAATCATCCTGTTTATGGGTACATCTATTGGCTACATTCAATGTTACTGTGATTTCTGATCATCAAGAACTAATAAACAAATGCTGCATTTCTAGAAAAAATTGCCATAGGGAGGAAGGAACAGCCTTGGTGGAGTACTGCGCTCTCTGAGTGCTTCTCTTGTTATTTACTCCACATTTTTACTTATCTGCATTTGCTGCAGCAAAGAAATTTACCCTCGGGGATTAGTAAAGTATTTCTATTCTATTCTATTGTATTTTGTGGACAATGAATGAATTTTGGCATATTTTTAGAAGATGTGCCAGCAGGATTTTCCTTGCCACTCTCCCATTTATTCCTGTCTGAACTGTCAGAAAGCCGGCAGTTGTCGTGATGGGATCTGTAGTAATTAATGTAATTGTGTCTCTATAAAACACTCTCAGTATCATAAGTAAGTGTATTTAAAAAATGTCAAACTATTCCTTTTAGCCACAGTAAAATTAAGGGACAACATGTAGAAGCAGCTTAAATTGCCACTTTAATCTTCTGTTGTGAACATAAACGCCAAAGTTTAATTTTCAGTTCTGTCGGAAAAGAGAGAAACACAAAGTATATGTCCATTGGCTGCAATTTGTGCCATAAAGATTTTTTTTCAGTCGAATTCACCATGAGGAAAAAGAAAAAGACTTAACGGGGCTGTGCTGGCTTTAGACTGAAGCTGCAACAGCACAGATAGATGCAAACATTTCTGAGCTTGGATGGAGAGAAGTGGTTTTCAGGGCTAACCATAGCTCGTGCAGGCCTCCAACCGAGCCAGTGTGTGCGTGCGAAGCCTCCAAAATGTCAAATATTTGTTGTGCAAATCTGTGGGTTTTCCGTGTCAAACAAATCGTGGTTCGTTAAGGATGGAGGAAGATCCTGTGGTGTGACTGCGACTGTGCCAACAGGGAACATATAACAACAAAACATACACACAGAAGGGCTCATGTAGTTGTTTTTTATGTTCATTTGTCCTCAAGAGTCAAACTTCCATATATAATATATTAATGTCAATGATCTCAGATTTCTTACCAGTTTAGCTACATTTCTAGCTGCATTATTATCAAATAGCCGACTACTTTTGATTTATAACTGGTCTGTAAAGTATTACTAAATAGTTATTAATTGTTAATGAAGCCTTAATTATAACTTAGAAATAGTTAAAAGAATGTATCAGCTTCGTCTGTTGACACTTTTCATATTTACAGCTCTTAGCACTGACATAAATCCTCCCAAGGACAGAAAGATATGCTGCTTTTTCTGCCACAGCATCCTCTTGTTAGCGCTTTATCCACAATTTATTTTTACAGAAAGTGCACCAGACCTTCATCTCACGGGTGCAAACTCAGTCAGCAAGCATTAAACTTAAACCTGTAGAATACTTACTTGTGCATCAGGCGATTAAGAAATACTAGTAAAGATTCTGAAAAAAACAAACTTGTTGTGTCGTTTTGCTGAATGCAAAGTGGAGATTCTTGTAATTATAGTGCAGACAACACATTAGGAACATTAATCAACGAAGAAATCCGCAGAGAGATGTGTCAACAACTGGAAATATGTGCACAAAAACTCTCCCAAAGGAAATCTTTGCTAGCATTTAGTAAACTCACGCAGCTGTCCTATTTTTAGCCCCATCAGTAATACATTTTCGACTGTGTGTGTACATGCAACATGTGTTTATAATATCTTCTCCTCTCCCCTCGTCCTCCTCCTCCTGAGCGTGTGAAAGGAAGATACCAGCGTAGCAACAGAGGAAACATAGCAACCACATAATTGGTGGCCAGGATCAAACTTCAATCACGTTGTCCTATCGGTGAGGTTCCGTACCCTGTTCTTTTCCCATATATCTTATGCCATAATGACTGTGACACAGCTGTGCTACTACAGTCTCTGGTTGACTTGGAATGTATGTAATTGGTTTACAGCATTTACATAGAAAATAAGAAAAAAATCTGCAAGGTTGTCATCACGGACATGTGTTCAGTGTCATAGTGGAAACAAAGCCCACCGAAAATCTGGACTTTTATGGTAATTTTTGGCCACATAAATCACCAGTAAACATTTAGTGCATATTTATAATTACAGTTAGAGTTACAGAAGAATGTATTTGTTTCACTTTCTATACTATATATGTCTTTATATTTAGTCTTTACATGTTTTAATTTCCCCTTTGCCTGTAGAGCATTTTAAATAACCTCTGTATATAATATGATGTTTTATAGTTTGCTTGCATCCTTATTATTCACCTCTTTTTAATACACATCTACATTAATAGAAATTATCATAGGTGTGCTTTTTGGTTTGTCGCAGGGGGAAATGTGCTAGAAAACCTTTTTTTCTTTCCGTAACAGCATAAATAAACCCAGGCGTTATTTTGTACATAGCAGTTGCTTGTGGTTAAACAAAAAGTACAGTTTAAAATAAGGCACAAATCTGCTAGTTTACTCGCAGTTTTAATGATTTAAATTGTACGCAGCTTTAGAGGTTTCTATATTTGGAGAGTAAAGTTGTGGTGGCAACAGTTACCAGAAAAGCTAAGTGTGTTTTAGTGTAAGTCTATAAGCAAAAACTTTGTTTTTTTTTAACTGTATGATTCTAAAAAGCCAAGCTCACAGTTTTTATTTTTAGAAGGTTGAGTCTCCCTCTAAAACGACTCATGACTGAGGTAGTGGACAATTATGTAACACTACATATCATGGACCTGCTGCTGAGCTGCTTTCTGAGGCCAAAGAAAAGAATGAAATGAAAAGAAAAAACCTGTTTGATGTCAGCTTTAATGCAATATCCCCATTTTCAAAAGAAAAAAACTTTTCTTCCCTTCTTTTCTCTCTCTTTTTGACATCGCATTGGTAACTCCAGAATTTGAGAAATTCTACCTACATTTCTTCTGTGGCTGTTGAACTGTTTCCATGGGGATAGCAGTCTCAAGTTTAGCATCCAAAGTTTCACCCTGAAGGGGGGAGGGTGGGCCAACTTTTGTGGCTCATGATGAATCTAATTTCTTTCATTTGATTTTGCTGCAGATTCCTTCTGAACAAAACACGGATTCTACAAATCTGTGATAAATTAAGTTCTTTGAATTAAAAAAGAAAAAGTAAAATTTACAAACAACAAGCAGATCATTGTAATCTCGCTCTTCTTTTTCTTTTTCTTTTTACTTTTTGGACATTTAATGATTTAATGATTTTATTACTTAATTAGTGTTTGACTTCCCTCTCAACTGAAACCTGTGCAGACACCTTTCTGTCTCTGCAGAGAATGACCACTGAATATAGCTTCCGAGTGTGATTACAGCCCATTACTGTGTGTGAATGTGTGAATAGAATCGGCCTGCACAAACAGCTCGCTTGCTGTGTTGTTTGGTCGTCCCACCAGACACAGGAAGTTACAGTGTCCCGGACATCATTGTACTGCGGGACAGAGGTGTCTTTGTCTGGGCCGAGGTCACCGAGCAGGTGCTCCGGCTCTGTTCCCTCAGTGTCTCTCAGTCACTCTCTCTCTTTTCTCTCTCTGTGTTGCTGTCTTCCTCTCACTGACTCTTCAAATCTGTAGCTCTGTTTCCCTTCCAATAATTACCCCTCTAAATCCTAAAACCCACTAGTAGGTTTATAAGGCCTGTTATTATAGAAAAAAATCTTCAATATGAAAAAATGGTCAGGATTCTTACAGTTCTTTAAATAATCATGTAAGACGTTCGGTTTCATCAGGAAAATGAACCAAATCTAAGCTTAAAATTGTGAAATTTATTCTACATATTATTTTAAAATGCTCCAAAAAATATGATTTGATCCAACCAGATTCTGGAAAAAAACAAAAAAATTCTGTACTCCTCGTCACAACTATGAAGCCATTCGTGATTTAGCTGTGGCCAACAGTCAGATGAAAAAAAATCAAGGACTTCTTAGCTGAATTACAGGACGTGTTTACACACAGCAAATAGGAGCCAAGTATGGAAATACATTTAAAAATGTAAGCAGCAACATATTTCAAAATACTTAGAGCAACCATTTTTTCCCCCCAGTATTGACACAACACCTGTCAGCCCTTGAAAAATTGCTGTAAATGTTGATTTCATTTTTGAATCCTTGTAAAATATCTAATTAGGGACATCCAAAATATCAGCCCGCCGACATTATCAGCCCGATATTGGCATGAAAATGTAATATCGGTCCATATCGTTATTGATTTTTTTTGCCTAACATGAAAACCGCTAAAATTCTTATTTTGCACGTACAGTGTTTACATTTGGAAAGCCTTGTTGCATTTGAGAATGCATCCATTGAGGCATCACAGTAAAATTAGGCATGGTGTGTTAATTCCACAACAGGAGATACGTGAACGGTTGATATCGGACTCGGAAATTGAGAGTTTGACAATATCAGCATATCGGTTATTGGCAAAAAGCCAATATCCGACATCTCTATTGTATACTGTGTTTTTGGTTTGCAGTGAAAATTTAACCACTCAGGCAACATAAAGAGTGGTATTGAACTTAGATAAAAATAACACTGAACTATACTAAAAGAAACAAAAAACGATATAATAAGAATATTTTTCAGGACTATTGAAGCATTTCCAGCCATTGTGAAGCAGTTTATTAATTCAAGACTTTATGAATTCACAGGATAACCCCGGTTTATAAAAACTCTTTAAATTGTTCTTCTGAAACCTTCCTGATTCAGACAAAGTGAGTTCTGAAAAGCCTACAAGTGCCACGAATAAACTATAATTACGACAATGTGAAGCCGTTTTATTTACACGTATCCATAAAACTCACCCGGTATTCGTCACAGCTGAGAAAGGGTCTGCTCCAAGGCTGGGTTTTTAGTTATAAGCTTAGTTACAAAAGTCGATTCTAGGATTTTAAAAGATGATTTTTTCACTTGTGTAGCAGAACCTAAAAGTTCCAGTGTCAGCTCAGCTCTCTGTTATAACATGGGTCTTGTTTGTAGTTTTGGCTTCCTCTATTGGTGATGGTAAAATTATACTCTTGAAGATAATTGCTGAGTTCTGGAAACGCTGCAACATTGTTTAAATCAAATCTGACAAGACAAAAAAAAATATGGAACAGACGACCATACAGGGTTTAAAGGGACACCCAAACTTTAATGGAACCGAGAGTTCTTCTGTACATTGAGGAATAATTACCACGATTTCCGATGTACTAATCTGGATTTCTCGTCCATGTGAAGTGGTTTAGATTATCTAGATAAACTGGTTCATGTTTCTAACATAAGCAGACGTCCTTGCAGTGAAATCACCAGATTTCCAGAGGGAGATCGTTTGATTGTGAATCATTAACATAACCAGCAGAAATGGAGGTCATGACCATAAACATTAAACCCTAAAATAGTCTGACAAATTAGAAGTTTAAGCCCCTTTTGAAAAATCTTTTAAAACATATGTAGTGTAATATTCTATGCTCACCTAAAAGGTGGAGAAAACCAAGAGTGATCACCCAAGCTAAACCTCATAAAATAGAATGGACTTTAACAAGGGGTTATTGTAGGTTGCAGCACATTTGAATTTCCCTAATTTTAGATCATTTTTAGATGTCTATCTATAAATATATGATTAGTTAAATAATATAAACAGGGCTGGAAGAGCAGATCTAAAGTCTTTACATATGAAGAATCAAAGGACATATATTCACTTAAATAATGCCATGTATGCTAATTGGAATGCACTATAATGACATATCATTTTACATACACAAGTAATAATGGTTTCTAGGGTAGATTTACATTTCAGTAATTCTACAAATGTTGTGCAGTTCACAACTTTGCCTTGAATCAAAGCATTAAATAAAAAAAAAACAACCAGCAACTAATCCAATAGTTAAAATCCCTGAACAGTCTTGTAAAAGCAATATTTAAAAATGCATAATTATTTTGTCTTATTCTTTCTTAGGTTAGGCAGAACGTAGCAAAAAAATATGTTGGATCCTAACATTTAGGATGTACACGGAGGTATAGGAGCTCCTGTTCAGCTTTATAGGTCATCAGCAGGAAAGAAAAGGATGGACTGTGAAGAAATATTGAAGAAGACACACACACACACACACACACACACACACACACACACACACACACACACACACACACACACACACACACACACACACACACACACACAGAGGAAGAGGAACGTGAGAAAAGAACGAGAGAGAGATTAACACACTAATCCAATATCCGATGCTCCTGGACGGAGGAGCGGCTGTTGAATGATGCCTCTCTCTCTTCTTACACACACACACACACACACACACACACACACACATGTTGTTTTTCTATACCTGTGGGGACTTACCATTGACTCCCATTCATATCTAACTCCTAACCCTTACCCTAACCCTAACCTTAACCATCATCAAATCAATGCTAACCCTAAACAAACGTTTTTGCACTTTTACATTTTTTATTAACAACAATATGGCCAAGAAACGGTGTTGCCACCCGTGGGGACCTCATTTTAGGTCCCCACCGTAAGACAAGTCCCCACCTTTATAGCAAATAGTCAGGTCAAAGTCCCCACCGGAATAGCAGAAACAAGTACACACACACACACACACACACACACACACACACACACACACACACACACACACACACACACACACACACGACATACTGTATGGGGGGTTCTGAATGATTTAAGCATTTCAGTGAGACCAACCACATCCTTGGCTGAGCTGCACACACACCACACACACACACACACACACACACACACACACACACACACACACACACACACACACACACACACACACACACGGCCACAGGAATATAACTGCGAGCCAGAGGACTTCGCAGGCCAGACCACTTCTCACAGACACTACTGCCACAAACTTACAAGACTCGCTGCTAATACACGTTCAGCTGCATCCGAATATCTGCGTGTGACTGTGTGTGTGTGGTTCAGCTAAACTAGTTCCTGTAGTTCTTAGAGATTCGCTTTCTTGGAAACCATTTACCAAATCACTTCTCACAATGGCTGGCAGAAGAGGATCCAAAGGGGTTTAGAATTCTTTCCCTCTTCTTCGCGCTTTTAGAGGTTCTGTCCTGTGAGACCTAGTGATTGGCAAATGGATTCAGAGTTTTGTTGGGTAAGATTGAAAGGTTAGTCAGGGAATGTGATATTGCACATAAAATCAAGGGATTCGCAGCATAGAAACTCAAAAAACAGGCAAAAAAATGGTTCATGAAAAGAAAGATATTCTGAGGACATCAGTCGTTAGATGCTTTGTTCTCTGAAAACTGTGGATGTTCTATAAGAATTGGATATTGGACTCTAGGATGGTGCCCTAATTCGAGCAAAGGTTGCTCACCCAAGTCACACTGTGCATTTGCCTTACTGTCACTCTGGTCCTTTATGGACCTGGATGTGTTCATACCATAGAATGTCACACAGTTTTTCAAGGCTCTGCAGAAGGTTTGAATTTCCTGTGTTCAAAATTTAGAATGCAAAGACTAAGAATTGAACTTGTTTGCCCTGAAACGTGTCTTGAAAGCAGTTATACATGTCTCCTTCGTAGTGGTGATGTAGGGAAAATACCGCTATATTAAGGTACGTCTCCACTAAATCAGGCAATTTCCCGCATCCTAAACACACTGGATTTCTGGCGCATCGCGAAACTTTCATCAGATGTCTTTACTAGCCGTCGGTGAACTAGAACGAGGACAGATTCAGCTGCTGCACAGGTTATTCCTCACCTCAAATGCTTGTAGAAATACTTTTTGTTGAACTAGTTTCTTAATAAAGAGAAAGTTTGCAACCAAGCCACCATGATGGTTGGCTTGAAATCCAGTCGATGCATTTGTCCAATCAGGAGTTGACAAGAAAGTCCACAGGAGTTGAACACCGGCTACTGGCCTCAAGTACACGGCAACTTTCTGATGCGGTGCATTTACATGCGGGAAAAACGCATCTAGTGGACACATAGCATTACTCACAAACCTGGAAAATAAACTTTGAACTGGGCCTAATGTTGGTCAGATGTTACTCTTCTGACCAACAGCCACATCAGTACAAATATGCAATGATTAACAATGCATTCCGTCACCTAGCAAGTAAATGTCAAACATGAAAACGCCTCTTCAATCAGCATATCTGGTATGCTGTTTGCTACCTTAGCAAGCAGAGTAGCTAACCAAGCTAAACATCATTCAGACGCTCTTACACAGTTTTACTCACCAGCTGTGATTAAGTAAAAGCCAAAGCAGTGCTGTTGATTGGTCACTATTTGACTTTGTGACCATAAGGTTGAGGCCTCACTTATTGATTAAAGATTTTGTTTCAGAGAAAACACAGTGTTGGCAACCGGAGAGGAACACAGTGATGTTTCCAGCATAGACACAAAGTTAAAAATTCACTGCACAGAGCATAATTTCCCAGCGGGTGTTCAACTTTTCCTGTGGGTGTGCAGGCTCTCAAGCACCAATGGCGTGGCCTTGCTCAGAGCCACTTCTTCTGGAGGCTGAAAGAGCTGGATAAAAATAGCAAAGAAAAAAAAAATCATTCTGTTTTGAAATTTGACAGTCTTGTTTTTAACATTTACATGCTTTGTGTTCTCTTAGGGTTTGTTAAATAATCAGGTGCCAAACAAAATTTGCATTAATTCACAGAAGTACTGTAACTTTCCCAGATTTGGCACAGCTCCCTCTTGAGCCTGGCAGACTTTGGTTGATAAAATCATAGAACCCAGTAAGAATTTCAGAAACAAAGATAGCGATTTGATGTGTAACATTATTTTAAAAAACGTGGTGTAGCTTTTATTTTCTGCTGCAGTAGATTGTGCTTCAGCTTCACTTCAGATTTGCTGTCATGTAACAACTGTGTGCGTTAAATATCACAAAAGAACCTCTATTTCTAATATAACTTTCTTTTTTTCAGAACTACAGAGCACAGAAGAACTGAGCTTAACTAAAGACCTGTGACCTTCGACAGAGAATGCATGACAGAGACTTCACAGGAAGAGAAAAGGTCAGCCAACACGAACACGAGTGCCAACTGAGCTAAAGGAAACATTGAACTGGGGTGAGACATGCCAAAATACCCCACCCCGAGGTCCTTAAACATGCTCATGCAAACACACACGCACAAAGACATGCATATGCCCACGTACAACTCTCACTTGCACGATAAAGCATGACTTGACCTCTTTTTGCTTTATGTATAGGTGTGCTAGTGTGAGAGGTGGTGAGTAGTGGGTGTTTTTTTCTGATGCGTTGCCATGGTGATTTTCCTTGTTGCTCGTGACATTAGCTAAGCAGATGTACGTTAACGGGAAGGAAGGAGGGCATGTCAGGGTAAAGCAATGTTAGCGATTGACTGTAGAAGAGGATCTGACCATGTGAAGTTACAAGGTGGAAGTTTCACAAGACTCTCCTCTCCTCTCCTCTTCTCTCCGCCAGACACTGAGTTGGCAGATTTGCTTCAGTAACAGATGTGTATAACATCATTATTTCTGCCACTGGCAAGACCACTGTTGGATTTGTAACACAAAGCTGCTGTAAGTTTATCATAGCACTTCCAGCCTTCGCAACTAAACTCTGCAAGTTTCCCAGCATATGCGTGAGCGAGAACATCCTTACTTTAATAATTGGTTGTGTGCATTGCTGTGCGCATTCACATTTGTTTACAGCGTGATGAGTCCAGCCAGACATATGTGCATGCAAATCCACAGGATAAAGCTCAGAGCTCATTTTGCAGGAAGAGAAACTTGATCATGTGAAACTGTCAGCATGAGTTTAAAAGGCTGAACCTGTGCATTTTGAAAGTCTGCCAGAATCTCCCATATGAAATATCAAACTGTGTTTATTACTGTATGCACGGCTGTAACTGAGCACAACTTCAAGGAGAGTGAAGATGCAGACACAGCTCATTAACAACATTTTGACCCACGGAATTCGCCAAAATAAAATAATTACGGTCAAGCAGAGACAACACAAAACAAAAAAGTGAACACTATCATGGGCATAGTGCTTTAATGGCAATACGACATTCTGTTGTCCAATCGTTGTTTTAGTTCACACACAGTTCTGAAATCCAAGAGTCAAACTTTACACACTGGATTTGTCCTCGTGTGTCCTCTTCTTCCAATGACAAAGCCTCATTGTGGAGCACGAAGCACACACACACACACACACATGGTTCAGCATTGAGCAATCTGCCCACACACACACTCACACACAAACTGCACATGCACTGGAACACAGTGAGAAAGGACATACTTTAATATTTCATGTCACGAATGGGTACACACACTCACACATATACATGATGTACACAAACTCTGTGAACAAACACAATGGTGCGGACTTCCTGTGAAGTCATACCTGTTACATAAGTGTCTTCTCTGCATGTGTTTGGCTCCTTTTATGTTTGACAGGACAGAAACTGGAACACAGACAGACAAGCAGACACGTGACTGAAGCAGATTTAACCTTTAGGGACCTCAGTAGGAACTCTTGGTGAGGGTTTTGCTAGCGCAGACGGCTGACTTACATGCATGTTCGAGCATCTTATTTTATTGTGTGTGTTAAATGTTCCAGGATTTTGTGTATTCATTAGTTTTTAGTGTTGGTCCTCAATAATCTAATGTATAGCTACTTTTTCTCTCTGTATTTCTGAGAGAGATTTTCTATAGTAGCAGCATTGTTTATCCAAAGGAAGTTTTCAATTGGGACAATGAAGTCTTATGTTAACAAGTGCAATTTTTTTCCCTTCATGCACATTCAGTCCAATTCAAGAGTTGGCCCAATTTGATTTGATTCCATCTAAATTAAGCCAATTTGCAACAGTCAACAGTGTAACAGTGCAGTCAGTTAATTAATGGATCAGAAAATTCACTCAGGCAAAATTATAACCATTCCCGGTTAACAATGTGAATTTGTTGGTTTTAAACTGAATCAAAGAAATTATCCTCAGAATAATCAGTGGGTCAATATATAATTGAAGGGCTTTTGAAGTCAATGGGGATATCTTCCACACATTTTTAGTAAAAGTAAAAACTAATGTTTTTATGTTTATTCTGATCATGTTTTTACAAATTCCATAGTTATTTGTTATGGAAAGAATCACTTATTAATAAAAAAATGACTGGAATCACTAAAATGTCAATTAAATAATTGTCTAGAATTAATAACAACTACATTCTAATGAGTTATATGGAAAATAACTAATTCTATCTGTGAAATCACTTTCAACTAAGTTACCCATTACAAAAACAGCTCTCAAGGAAGTGTGTTGATTCCAAATCACATGACCTGCTCCTCATGATGTCATTTCCTCCTAAAGAAAAAACTGGCAAGACTCCAAGGCTTTTTGAGTTATTTAATATAAAGTTGTGTGCGAGTCAAGAGTGGATTTATCGCATGTCTACAATGCCGTAAATTGACTACAATATCTTTATAAGTAACTATAGATTTACAGAAGAATCTTTCTGTACAGCAAAAATGTCAACTATGATACCTGTCTACTATGTTACAAAAAGTCCTGCAATTATATATTGATCCCAGTAATGAAAATAGCTTAAAAGCCTAAATGGCTTCTCCTGTCACATTTTTACTAAAAGTAGTAAGTCAATCATCAAACGTTTCACAAAAGATAGATTTTTACTTGAAAACTAAATAAAAGCAATAATTGGTGCACACTTTTTGGATATGGATAAATCTTTGAAAGCCCATATAAAGAGACTCATGAGGCTGAGGAGGGAAGACTATCAGCATAATAAATGGAGGTCAGTATTAAGACAGTGTTATCTGCAATTTGGTGAACATCGTACGAGGGAAAAGTCAGTGTAACAGCTTTACGAAAACAAGATCAGAGAGAGAGCACGGATAGGACTTGGATGGAGAGGAAGAGAGGCAGAGATAGGAGTGCAACGATGAGAATCAAAACAGTGTTCGCAACAGTGTCGTTCTGCAAACATATGTGCATGCATGTCCTCACACTTTCCTTCTTGTGCATGTAAGTATGTATGCTTGTTGTCTGTTTGTGTCAGTATTGAGTGCGAGAGACACAAGCCAATAGATAAATGTATGAAATGTTATTGTGGTGGGGCTGGCCCTGCTCCATAGGAAGTGCTTGGCTTTGACAATGCTCTCACCAGGAATGCACTGTAGGCAGCCGCCAAGTGGGCGTGTCACTGCTCCGGGGTCGGAAGCCAAGTTTGGTCGGTTTAGTTTTGGCCTCTCCGACGCCTCGGGGGACTGTCTTGCTTCGCTGTTGTTCAGAAAGAGAGGGAAAGAGAGAGCGAAGGAGGGGAGAGAGGGAGTGGGTTTGTGTGTTCTTGTAAGCTTAGTTTGTATAGATTTGAATGTGTGCATGTGTGTATGTGTGTTTTCTCTTTGAGAGGAGGATCTGAAAGGAATGCAACTGTTCCTTTACACATGTCCACCCCCCTTAGGCAGCCACAGGGCCTGTTGAAAACAGACACGCACTTATGAGACACACACACACACACACACACACACACACACACACACACACACACACACACACACACACACACACACACACACACCACACACACACACACACGAAGGTTGTGGAATGGAAGGAAGTATCAAACTACACCGGCAGAATACTTATCAAGACAGAGGAGCAAAGCTGCCCATTAAGATTCCAGACTTTCACTCCTTAACTTCTGCAATAAGAAAATAATAGAATCACAGTTGAACAGACTAGAATAGGATAGAATACTTTGAAGAGGGCCACATTTTAGGCCTCAAATGTTCGTAAACAGTTATCCAACTTTTCTTCCTCAGTAGTAAATCCAACAACCTAAACAGCCGTCTGAAAGCCAGAGTCCGCTGACATGAAGTGGAGAAGTGGCTGGAGCATTCCTAAGTTGTTTGTCTAAACTTTTAATACACATGTACGAACATTATGTAACTTCGCTTTTCATTTTCTTACGAGTACACAAAAATAAGTTTCTAAGAAAGAGAGGAAATGACTTGCTCTGCTTTTTTGTTTTGAAGGTCACATGAAATTCAACTAAAAATGCTGTTTGGTGGGTTTAATTTGCTCGTCTTTTTTGGGCTGCCCATTTTGTTGACACTCTTGAAAGCTGAAATAAAACCCTCCCCCTGGGTACAGGGTCAGTATAATGGTGGTACAAAGGGGGAAGGCTGTAACAGAGAGCAGTAAAGAGGCCGGTGTGGCCGAGGCCTTGGTGTGCTTCAGACTGGCAGTGCCTGGTGATAAGAGGCTGCGGCCTGGTTGGCCTCTCTGAGGGGAAGTGATGCAAGACAGTAGCTCTTTGTTTCGTGGCATTACTTGGTCCTGTGCCAGTGGCCCCACTGAATGAAATGGACCGGTTGGCTTGTTTGCTGCCTGGGTGACTGGCTTCATGGTGGACAGGCTGACTGCCTGGTTGACTTGCTGGTAGGCAGGCAACTGCGGCACTAAAAATCGTGGCTAATCTCTCTTTTCTCTTTTTCTTTCTGTGTTTTTTTTCTCTTTCGCCTCCTCGAGCTCAAAGGAACATTTAAGTCGTGAACTTGGAAATATTCAGTCTCATAAAAAAATGCGGCAGCACCACTGCTTTGTTTTTTTTTTTAACATACTGGAAGTGAAAACTATTTGGATGTTTGACAATAGCTGTCAAGGCTGAAATGATTCACAGAAAGCTTTAAGGTGTTTTTAATTTAATATTTCCAGTTGTAGCTTGAGCAAACTGAGGCTCTCGCTGACCGTTTTAGGCAGATGGACAGACGAGCTTCCCAGAACCCTGAACAACCACTCCTCCTTTGCTCCCTGTTCTCCTCCTCCGGGTGTCCCACCAGCTCCTCTCCTCACCTCTTCCCAAGTGTTGAAATGTGTGTTTTTCCTGCAGCTGAAGCCGTCCTGTCACACTTAGGTTCATTTTACTTTTGAATTCCTCAGAGGAAAGAGAGAAGGAGGGGAAAGGAGGGGGCAAAGGAGGGAGATACAGTGTGTTTGTACCGTGTGTGTCTGTAGTGTGTGTGTGTGTGTGTGTGATGGGAGGCAGCATAATTTTGCAGTCTAAATGTCAGGGGTTCCATTTCCGAACAGCAAGGCACTTGCCATTTCTGCCTCATATACTCAGGGCGTGCATTCCTGCAGACCTGCACAGCGTCTCATGTGTGATCATATGAATACCTCCTAACTCAGCCATTGTGGATAAGAAAGCAAACTGTGTCAATGTGCAATGGGAAGGGAGTTAGTGAATATATCAAGATCTAGGTGAAGACTGAGACCTTCCTTAAAGTAATGTTAACTCATAAATGCCACATTTCCATCACTTTTTGACATTGTTTTGCTTCATTTTAGATTTGTGTCATGCTCTTTGTTTACATTTTGATGCTGTTCCCCTTTTTTGCAATGGTTAATGTCACCTAACTGAAAATTAGCCGTTTCAGCTGTTTAACTCCACGCAGCCAACTCCTATATCTGTTTGACAGTAGTGAGTGCTAATGCTAATTATCATACATTTTCTGGAACTTTGAATTTTTGTTAAATCTGCATTACACTTAGATGGAGGTCTGCAGGTTTATGAAGCAAATCTTCTTCCCCAAATGCTAATTTAGAATCTGTTTCCCCAAATGCTAATTCCTACCTTTAGACTGAGCCACTACAAATAACCAAACCTTATACATGATGCTGTAAAAGTGACTGACGAGAGAACAATCATAGCAAAGTGAGCTGAGTGGTCAGGAGGGAACAGAAACACAAATCTGTGTCATGGAGGACATTGCAGAGATTGTCAAATACAGCAAAAGAAAGCTAAAAACAACTCTTCTTTGGAGCTTTGAGAGCCCAAAAAGTCTTGCGGGTACAGAGCAAATTGTTTTCCTCAATAAAACACTACAAAGACAAAATGACAACTGTTGTATCTGGTGCTAATTAAAGCTCTAAATATTGGTTTAGATTCTTATTTGACTGACTCTAATCCTGCCAACAATTTTTCCCTTGTGACTCCAAAAGTCAGATCTAATACAGATTGTCGCAGTTTTCTTGTTAATAAACTGTATTTATAGATAATATTCAGTAAAACAGAAAAGGAAAAAGGAGGAATGGGGTGAAAGGCAGACTGCAGTGTGTATCTGGGGGTTGTCGGGGGTGCGAAGGGGTTCGCCTGAGCGCTACACCAGATGTGAAAATGACTTTTGCAATATGTCATCTAAACAGCAAACTGCAGGGGATTTACTTCGGCTAACTTGAAGTACATAAGTATGAGAGAGTCAAAAAATTACAGCGAGCTTCTTGAAAATCTCCAGCAGATTCGGAGACCAGCTGAGGGGAAACATCATTCATTGCAGGAAACTGGCACGCGGTTTTCCCCACGGCCTCGGAGCATTAGTCTAACATATGTTACCGAAGCGCGCATTCATGCCGGAGAAGCGGCGGCTTGGCCCTTTAAATGGTATCTCAGGTCACATCGATGTACGCTGATATGGTGACTTAGCATTTGTCAGATAAGAAGACGGGATGGGTCGAGTCAGATTATGTCTCTTGGATGGTGCACCTGATGATCCTTTTGTCCTGTGTTATGTCTGCAATGCAACTTCTGTTTTCATAGGGACAGCAGATTCCACACAGATAACATGTGTCCCAACTGGAACAAAGTCCCTTGCAGCCTGAGGGCCACTGGCACACTTTTACAGAATGAAATGACCCTTCTGTCCCCTTTCCTATTCTTTCTTTCTCTATCCCACCAAACACTGAACTCTTGCGAATTTAGATCAGTTCAATTCAATTCAATTTTATTTATAAGACACTGTACAGAACCCATATGCCTGACCCCCAGAGCAAGCCCGAAGGCGACAAAGGCAAGGAAAACACTCTTTTAACAGGGGAAAAACCTTGAGCAGAACCCGACTGGTTATGTGGGGGGACCCATCTGCTGCTGGCCGGCGGGTTGAGAGGGACAGAAGAGGTAGAAGGGTAGATCATTCAACCCATTTTCTTCTTTTGTACACTGTCATATTTGAATCTTTAAAAATCTACATGAAATCTCCAGCACAACAGAAGCACTTTGCCATGGCAGCAGCTGAAGTGTGTGCATACTGGGTTTGACGACCTTATTCTTGACATTGAACAACAATGTTACAAGTGAAGCAGAGCGTAAACATGTAACAGCAGCTTCCAATACACAATGCTTGGAAAATGAAAGAAAAAAAAAATACTAAAAATTTCAAATATTAGCTTCCTGGCAAACGCTCTTGCATTGTCCTCTGCGGTAAACCCAACCCTTTTGTAGCGCAGCAGGCCAAACCGCTGCACAAATAATTATTTGCATACGCAGTTTCTGACCCAGGACTGGTTCCTCAGTGATTCCAGCCTGCCGCTCCGGTAGATGATAATAAATGGTTTCTTTTTCCACCTGCCTGTGCCGAGGCTTCCTGTGTTGATGATATGTATGTGGCCCCGGTGGGGTGGAGATGACAATGTAGGTGTGGAGGAAGTTGAATGCAGGTGTTTGTGCGTGTGTGTGTGTGTGCCGTCCCAGGTGGGTGCTGACAGACCGGCAGGTAAACAGGCAGGTTGGTCTCTGATCTCACCTGTTGGAGCAGACACAGCAGCGCCTGCGGGGTTTTTGCAGCGGAAACGTGTTCTTTATGTGATGCTGGAAGGCCAGGCGAGCTCTCCTTCTTCTTCTTCTTCTTGTAATTCTTCTCTTTTCCTCACACACTCTCTGTTCCAATCTCCGTTCCCAGGTGCACTCAGGTAAACACCCAGGAAACAAGCGAATAGAAGGGGAAAGAGCTGGGAGGGGGTAGGTACACGGAGGGAGGAAGAGCACCTCGGGGGTAACAGCAGCACAGGTGGGCTGAGGGGGTGGAGGGTGGTGAGGGAGTGACGACAGTGTATGTGTGTGTGACAGGAAGGTTTTGTGTGTGTGTGTGTGTGTGTGTGTTTGTGTGTGTGTGCTTCATAAGGTGGTGCTTTGGAGAGAAAGGAA
Organism: Acanthochromis polyacanthus; assembly: GCF_021347895.1. NCBI lineage: Eukaryota > Metazoa > Chordata > Actinopteri > Pomacentridae > Acanthochromis > Acanthochromis polyacanthus. The sequence goes on from NC_067129.1 coordinate 6,872,757, forward strand.
TGCCACACATCCAGATTATAACAGACCACCCCTATAAAGTAGAAGGAAGTCAGTTTAACCTGCAAGTCAAACACACACACACACACGCACGGCAGCCATCAAGCAGAGCCTCTGACATTAAGTGACCATCTGACTGGCTCTCGCCTCATGTTTCATCGTCCGGAGGAAGTGTTTGGATTATGTCCTGTTTCTTATGTAATGTTTTCTTTCTTGTTTAAGGTCACACCGCTTTATTTGGCCTTCACTGCCCCACCAGTGTTTTATAGAGAGCGGCCTATTCATACACAGGAAGAGGGACCTCAGGAATTCCAAGTGTTGATGTAAAACAACTAAAGCTACAAACTGTTGTTTTTTGCAGAATGATTAATAGTTAAAATCTCTTCATAATAAGCCTTTTGGTGGCTACAGAAAAACAAAAATTCATATTTTCTGTGCACTGTTGCTGCAAGACTCAGCATGGTGCTCCTTTTTATTTATATGAAGTGTAAATAGTGGAAAATGTCAGTCATAGTTTTTAATATCTTGACACTATCTTTAGAATAAGTGTGTTCTCAAGGTGTAGTGTTTGATAAAAGAGCACAAAATTAATGACACAACAGCCAGGTATATTTAACAATATATATTTCCATTGTCAATGTACATTCCATTTCGACATAAGCTTTCTTCACAAACAAAAAGTTGGCATCTAAATAAATACTATATAAAATAGAACTTCAAAATAAATATCTATAAAGGGAACCTTTTATATGAGATTTTTTTCGTTTTTGTTATATCTAAACAAAACCAAAAAAGAAACAAAAGCACAGATCTCGTTTCTTAATCCCCAACAATGACATTGCAAAGGTATAAAGGAATGGAGTAGCATCACCCAACTCTGTGAGACCGCCTCTTGTTTGGGTTGAAAATAATAATTAAAAAAACAAAAACAAAATCTGTGCCTGCCAATGAGTGACACAAAAGGGGGGCATGGGTGTGTAAAAGTCACAGCACTGTAGCAAAAAGAAAACAAAGGATACAATAAAAAGGATTTAATATTTGTCGTCGTTGGTAATTATTCCACCCCCTCGAGCACATGTGATAGAATAAAGCTAAGTCGTGAAGAAACATTACTGTTGCGGTGACAGAGCTGAGAAATCTAAAGAAAAGGCAGCAACTGTTGGAAAATAAAAAAGAAGAGAGGTCCACTGGTGAAAAAGATGGCACAGAACACACAACTCGAGAGAAAAAACACAAAGATGGGAGGGAAAACAGCGAGAGAGGAAAAAAAGAGGGGGAGACAGACGTGTCTTTCTCTCCTGTCTCTGTGGTATGACAAGTTTATGCACAGCAGCTGTGTTTGTCAATCAAGGAAGGCCAGGGGTGTTTGTTGGACAATTTCTCAGGGTGGACAAGAAGGAGGGAGGAAGAGAGGAAGGAAGAAAAAGCGAGAAAGAGAGGGAAAAAAGAGAGGGGCAGAAAGAGAGCTGAGACACTGAGCAGTAACAGCAGGAAATGGGTTGATAGGGGTAGATTGTGTTCCCTGTGTGGATTCAATGAGTCCACAGTCTTTAGGACTCTGAGAGGAACCAGGGAATTAGCTTAGCCTCTCGACTGCTAATGAGCCATGGATAGCATAAACAGCAGGAGTTTTTTTTTCTTCTTCGTCGATTTTACATTTTTTTTTTATTGCCGGGCACACTTTTCTAAATCAAGTGCTAGTGATAGAAAGACCTGTCAGTTTTTGTTACCCCCATCCAGAACCTTCACTCTCGCCACCCCTCCTTTTTCTGTCCCTCACAGCCTCAAAAACATCCTATTCTTACCCTCAAAATATATATCTAATATATTCTCGATATATTTTGTACTGAATTGTAGTTATAATGTACCATGCAATCTTTCAAGGACATTTAAAAGTCTCTTCTAAAGAACACAAATGTTGTGAAACTATTTACAGCAAATAACATTTCACCTGCATAGCTCTATTACTAAATATATTGTCAAAACATTTGTGATTTTTGCTGCCCATCTATTCCTACTAGGCCTTTGCCCAGTCACACAATCATTCTCAGTTTTGGCACCTTTCTCTCAGACTGAATTGCTAGGTTTTGAAAATATTGCCTCATACATTCAAGACTAAGGACTGTGTGTGTGTGGTTTTTTTTGTTCTTTTCTTTTTCTTTTCTTGTGTGATATCAGCTTTGTGCAACAAGACGAATACGAATATGAGAAAAGTTTAGGCACCCTAATGGAAGTTAAGGGTCCGACATGAAAGAGAGGTGTGTGTGTTATGGAGCAACAAAGACAGTATGCCTTAATGCCAAACGGAAAATGGCTGTCTGTATTAAAGGGCAGCGTGCCTTTAACGACCAACTGCCTTCGACTCCGTTTGGCAAGAGTGCATAACAACTGTGATCACTCAGACTGCGAAAACATGCTACTGTATAATAGCTTCCTTTGGCAAAGTCCTAAGAACATCATGCAAGCCACAAAAATAGACTTCAAGAATAAAAGAGAGACTATCTGACTTACGCAGCTATGCAGCATAATGATTTGAATTTAATGAAGACACTGTGTGTGTGGGGGGGGAGGGTGTGCTGACTAAATGTAGTGCACGCCAACGTAATGCGAGATAGCTGAGGTGGTTAATACTGTGCTTTAGTACATCCTTTAAGGGGTTCGCGTCTTCCTAAAAAGGTTGTGCAAGTGGCAGGTTTTGATTTTGACAAAAAAGGCTGACTGAATACAAACACAACAGCAACTTTGTGATGCCTTCTCTCCGCCTCTTCGCTCTCTTATCACTCTCATCCGCTTCCCCTCCGGAAACATTATTTTCTGGCCAGTTTTGTCTCTCACTTAGCTTACTTGTTTTAAATTATTCATAATTGCCTTTTTGCCCCTAAATGTTTCTTTGCCTTTTTGTGCAAAGAGGAAGTAGACCAGGCTCCTAGGCAGTTTAGAAACCAACATGCAGTAGGCCAAGTTCTAGAGAGGATTACTGTAAGAGTCCCTGAGAAGGTTGGGTGTACGTTTTTTTCTTTTTTGACTTTTTGGCTTTTTTTGTTGTTTTTTTTAAAACACATTTCTCTACTACAAATCGACTTCTAGCACGGTGGGTACCCATTAGACTAGAGCATGCAGGTCATGACATGCATTATGTCCGAGGTGATTGGTGAACAGCATTCAAAATACTTCAGAATGTCGAGGCTTCACCACCCCAAGATAGAAAAACACACTGTAAAGTGATCATCTCCCACTTGCAGCACAACTGCGTACGCACGATACAGAGTGAGAATCATGGGAAATTACAATTAAATCTAAAGAGGTTTTGTCTTTACAGCTCCTCCATGGAGATAAAAACTTCAAGATAAAACGTTAGTGAGACCAAGCTAGCATCTTTCAGCTTTAAGAGTGGAAACTGGCAACGCTAAAAGATGGTGACCATCATGAAAGCGGAGGGACTAAGTGGTGGTTTTACTCTCACGATGGCCTATCATAAAGCCACAGAATAGATAATCAGTTGTTTTCATGTTTGACACCGGGCTGTGCTTTGGGGCTGGGAAAGGGGCTCATAGATACTTATCTCCATCAATAATTTCTACATAATCTGAGGATCAGCCACCAGCTTCTGATTAGTTAGTTACAAAACTAGCAGAGAAATCTTGAGCAGCAGAGAGGTACAATGACTTTGTGCCTTCAGCCATCTTCACAAAACACAAACACCAGTCCCACATTCTAGTCTCTTCTTCTTGTGTCACTCTTACAAAAAAATGAAAGAAAAACATCTAAGAGGGCCTGTTAGCTAATCATACTAGCCAACTCTCTCAGATAAGGCCCGTTTTGATCATCCACCCTATCAAACATAGGTCAAGAAGCCATTTAAGTACCTTTGTTTTACATAAGTCATCTTCCAGCAGATTAATGGGATAGTTTAATGGGTTGGTGTTGGATTGTCCTATCCATAGAGAGCAGGCAAGTACTGTGTGATCATGTCCATTTATGTAGCAAGGCCACCGCCAGACAGTTTGGTCCAGTATCATGACCCCTGCTGCTGCTTCTCTACTGTCCCAGCTTTTGCTTCCATGCCTCCATTTTTACACACTGGGACACTCACGCCGCCCTGTGAGTTCTTGCAGCGGCAGCCAGGCCTGCTAACATTGTCATAACACTTCTGTCCCAGTTTAGCCAGACCCATGGCTGGCAGATAGCAGACCAGGCAAGGCAGAACAAAAGAAACGGCAGCCATGAAGGACCAGCGTGCGCAGCAGTTGGCCTGGGAGCACGAGCAAGGCTTGTCGGCACAGGAGCCCTCGTCGTCCTCGTCCTCCGTGCAGTGGTAGAAGATCCCTTTGACCAGGCACATGCAGGTGGCTGTATCCACCAGGCTCTGAGCAGAGCACAGGCACTCCTGGTTGCAGACCCAGCAAGAGGGTAGGGTTCGGGGGAGCGTACACTCTGTGCACCGGCACTTCCCACAGTGCTCGCAGATAAGGAGGTGCTTCTTCTCAGCCGGGGAGGAAGGGATCAACGCCAACCCCTGCTGAGCCCCAGTGGGGCACACGCCTCCCATTGGCATCTTTGCAGACTTGAGGTCCAGCGATTTAGAAGAGGAGGAGCAAGAGGAAGCAGAGGAAGAGGTGGTGAGGACCTTAGATTCAGAGGAAGTGAAGCAGCCTGTAGTTCGGGTTGTGATTGTGTTGACAGGGGCCTGGTGGGGGTGCAAGTTTGGGTGGTGGTCCACCGTCGGGGTGGGCGCAGCGTGATCCAACAGCCTCTGATCGGATGAAGTGCTGCTGCTGCTGCTGATAGAGCTGGGTCTTCCACTGAAGGAAATCCAAGGGTGGGTGGTGGAGTCCTGGTGTGGGTGTGGCTCGCACCGGCCCTGCTGGTGGGGCTGGTGTTGGTGATTGTGATGGTGGTTGTGGTTTGCCCCAAGGAAGGCCTCCTGATTCTGACCCAGCCAGGTGATTCTTCGGTTCACAGACTTCTGGCTCGGGGGCTGCTGGGAGACAACGGCCGGGCTGTCGATGTAGTCGTTCTCCACGTGTGATGACTTTATCTGGTCAATGGGGTAAATGGTGAGAGGGTGCTGAAGACGGCCGTAGGGCACTCGACTCTCCAGCAGGGGCTGGGATATGAGGGAGGAGGACACTCCGGGGATGTGGTGGGGAACCCTGGACTCCATGTGTAGGCTGGTGCCTCGCACGTCTTCACTCTAAAGCAGCATTTAGCAAAACTGCAATGACAGATACAAAAGAGACAGTTATGGTTGACTGCATCAGCTGCTGAGCTTTTTGCTCTTTATCCTCTATTTCATTCTATACGTCCAGTATTTAGCCACAAAGAAAGCAAAGTATATTAAAAAATAAAGGGAGTTGTGTATTTTACAGAAAATTAAAAAACACAAAACTCTCCAAATTTGACAGACATCTCAGCTATAAATAAGAGATTGTGAATCCATGAACATCCCACTCCTTAATTTAACTACAGTAGACTTGTTCAAGGCCAGAACTTTTGATATATCCACATGAATTTAACTAAACTAAAACTACATTCCCCACACACGAACAAAAGATCGCAACATTTTAAATCAACACCTCAGACAGCATCCAAAACACAGTATTACACATGATTTACAACAGCCAAAGCAATTATGTAATCTTTAACACCAAACTTTCTCAAAAGAAATCTTTTTTTCCAGGGAGGATATTTACAGTTATCTGAGCATAGAGTTTCCAAACGATGGTGATTTTTGGACTGAGTACTAGCTGGGTATTCAGTCTAAACCTCCTCCTTTCTAACTTTGACATTAGAACAATAGAAGTTGGGCTCTCATTGCCTCCCCTCCAAAAAGCAGGGAGCACCAGAGAGCAGGGCTTGCATGCAAAAGACTCAAAGATGCAAAACAAGGCAGAGCAAAGCGATGAGAAGGTTGCCAGAAAAGGGGACTTCAGCAGTCACAAAATGACTACGAAAGATATCGAATCACTTAGTAACAAGTAATATAATTGAACCCGTTTTACATGTTCTCTCTCTTTAGCCAGTGTGTATAAGTGCAGATATGAATCTTGGGATTTGTCAATGGAACTGGTTTTATGAACTACAGGTTTTTGTGAATGAGAGCTGCTGGCTGCAGCTGATGTTGCATGAATCAATGCGCTCCAGTCATGTCGAGACTGAGTGAAATCGGTTCCATCCATTTCATCAATGAATGCACGACAGACTACAAATCTAACTTACTTTACACGAAAACCGACAAAAGCGCAGCCTCGAAGACATTTCCCCTGACCCACATCTATACATTCAGTTTCCTCATAGCAAATTATAGCCCAGTTTATTCAGAGTCTGTGATGAATTATATTCCTGCTATGTCATAACTCAGGCGGACAGAATTATCCAACAACCTAAGATTGTCGTGTTGCGCGTTATTACGCACATTAATCTGCTGACTGATGATCTATTTTATTCGGAAATGTGTCAGTAGTCGCTTTGCTTGACTGTCGACTCGTGTCCTCTTTTTTTTTTCCTTCTCTGATTTCCAAAAGCCTGTTTGAGAAACCTGTTGCGACATTGCTGGCACCGACACAAGCGCTTGTGATCGTCAAATCTAGACCATTATGAGCTCCAAGCCGGAACTATGCGTGTGCAAGTGCGCGCGCCCGTGTGCATGTGTGCGTGTGTGTGTGCGCGCGTTCCTCCCTTCAATATGTGAATGGACTGAGTCATAAAAACCGGAGGCGGCCGCTCGGCATACTCAAATAGCATGTTTATATAGGCATTGTAACCACGCATTCAACACCTCAGCCGTGATATCTGTTTAAAAATGTTTAAAAAAGCGAAAGCTTTTATAAAGAAAAACGGAACACTATGTGCCACCAGACTGACAGCTGGGGTTTAGTTTTATTCGGAGGCAGTTTGGTGCGTAGTTTGATGCATAAAGGTGGACGCAATCGTTCACGGCGAGCCAGAAACAGCTGACAAAAGAAGAAAATTTTAGATTTTTAAAATTATTATTATTATTGGCATTTGGGGGGAAAAGACAGCTTAATGGTAAAAAACACCTGACACAAACGACGTGATGTGCCAACCAGGCGGTCGCTGCAGAAGGACAACCGAGAGATACGGGCTTCAGAAAGGTTGAAATGTGACAGGCTCTTTCAAAAAAGATTAATCTTAAATGTGAAAAGCCATACATGCGTATCCAGAAACGCGTCGTTTCTCACAGCATGACATAATCTCCACTCTCTGTGCCTTAACCTTGCTTTTGCTCCCGAAATCGGTGGTTAAATATTGACTTAAAGCGCAAACACGGCTCGGTGGAACAGCTTGTTGCAAAATAAGAGTTTGCAAGCGCGTTCTTCGTGCCTGCAATCCGGTGGATTGAAGGGGAACAGGCATGTGTAGGCAGCATGGTTGGTTCTTAAGGCAAGACACTCACTGGTTAACATTTAAACCGGGACAAAACAACCAGAGGTGAGGACTTACTGTGGTTTCAGGATACAATTCTCATCTCTTCGTTGCGCACGACGTTTGCGCGCAGCCTATAGTCCAGTCCGAGAGAGTGAGTAGCTCCACAAATGCTCAGTCCAATACTCAGATAAGTCCAAAAGAGGAGCGGGGGAAAATCTGAACAAGGTAGAAGCGATAAAACGGCGAGCGGCTCTCCAGCACTATAATCTCCACTCGCTGGTGCATAAAAGGCGACTGCGGTTGTGGACGCAGAGCTTTGGATATGATGTTGCAACCACCGAGGGGGAGGGAAGTGAGTTTTTATGAATGGGAGGGTAGAGGATAGGAAAGGGACGGCACTGCGCAGATGCCTCAGCTTCTCTTTTTTTCTCTCCTCCTCCTTTTTTTTTGTGAATGGGAGGGCAGAGCGACTCGGGAGGGCTGAAATGCGGAGGTTACATTTTTATGAATGGGAGGACTCCGAATAGCATTGCGCAGGCGCGATGCCTCGATTTTTATGAATGGGAAGAAATGGCGAATGAGGCGTGTGTGTGTGTATGAGAGAGCAGCAGCAGAAGGAGGAGGAGGGTGGATGAGGCGGTGGGGGCTTTTTTTTGGTCACAAGGGCAATGTCAGGCCTGATTTACATAAAGAGTCTGCTCTGATGCCACTCCGGCTTTTATTCTAACGCTGCTGATTTATTGATAACGCGAAGGTTTGCACTGCTCCAGTGCTGAAGGGGGACGTGATTGTGGGGGTATTGTGTAACAGAGGAGAGAAAGGGAGAGAGAGATGCGTGTGAGTTAGCTAAATCTGCAATGAGTTTATTTATTTATTTCACTGTTTGGCAAAAATCTGATATCGGTTCTGATGAATGGGTGCCAAATGTTGCAGCCAGCACGTGCATGCTGCGTTTCAGAAAACAACACAGAGAGAAAAATCTGCAAGAATGGTCGAGTTTATTAAATGAATAAAAAAAAATAGTGGAAATCTAATCTATGTGTTCTCGACGAAGACATCAAGATGTCAGAGGTCACATGCCTCAGCTGGGTTAGCCTAAATAACAGCCTCTCCCCATCGTGTTCCTGCTCCATCTAAAGCCATTTATTGCACGAACAAGGACATGCCCTTCCTTCCTCTGCAACAATGTGAGGTATGACTACTGAGTCTATGGTTAAAAAAAACAGAGGAGATGAGGAGCAGGCGGAGGAGGAGTTGGAGGGTGGTGGTGCTGGGCGGGTTATAACGCCTACTCGAAAACGCAAACCAGCATGAGGGCAGGCAGGATTCACAAAAGGACAGGATGTTGTTGATTTGTACCGAAACCACACGGAGGAAATGAGTGTGAATTTCCTTTCTCTCTGACATCCCAGTGTGTGTGTGTGTGTGTGTGTGTGTGTGTGTGTGTGTGTGTGTGTGTGTGTGTGTGTGTGTGTGTGTGCCACCACCCAGCCCCCCCTTCACCTCCCTCCCTGCCTCAGCTTGGGGCTTTTAACCAGTCAAAGGTTAACAGTTGCCCCATTATCCGTTTGCACACATCACCATGGCAACCACTACACCTCCAAATTGGGATTATCATTTTGAAGGAAGCAAGAGAATAAGAGAGGAAGAGAATGAAAGGATTTCCTTTTTTTATTTTGTATGTAGATGAACTCTGATGAACAATTAAATCTGAGTCTGTAATGTCTGAATGTCTGGAACAACCGTTTTTGAAACCCTAACCCACTGTTTATATTTTCATCCTAACATTTCCACCCACCTCATGCATATAAAGTGTCAAAAGCTCTCTATTTATCCCTAAAAACTTATTTTTTTGTATCGTCAGAACATGCACAATTTGCACTAAACTTGTGGTTCACTTTAAATATGATTATCTTTAAGAACACATAGCTGTACTTAGTAAAACACTAATTTTCCTTTCTTCAACCTAACGCCCTTCCTTAAATGCATGTTTTTTAATCCTTTATATATGTACACATATCCAACCAATTAAGCTATTTCTGATATATGTAAAACATAAATTGAAAAATGCAATCAAAAGTGTTATAACTCCAGCAAGAAGCATGGCGGAGTTATGTACTGATCGGTGTTGGTTTGTCTGTCTGTTAGCAACATTACTCAAAAACAGACTAATCGGTTTGGGTGAAATTTTTAGAGAAGGTCAGAAATGACACGGGGACGAAGTGATTCGATTTTGGCAGTGATGCTGCTTATAGTCTGGATCCACCCACTTGTTCAAGATTTCTGTATAATTGCGGGATAGTGACAGGACATCATTGTAACCATGACAACAAGTGAACATTACGTCAGCTGTCTGTTGATGATCACACAATTGTGATCCTACTACAAATCGACCGCTGCAGATCACAAATTTTTAAAAAGATTTCATCCATTGAAAATCATACAATGACTTAAATTGCATCATAGTGAGTTAAAGGAAACTTTGTCATTCTTTATAGTACTTTCTATATCTGTTGTTTTAATATATCCTTGCAATGTGTCCTATATTTATAGGCCTACTGGGATTTAAAGCCTTACTCGGTGTGCAAGACTAAATGTGTGACCTCTTGCACATTTCATTTCACTTTTAGCCCAAACTCTACCAGCCTATTTTTGTGATAGCAATAATATTGCATGGCTATGTAAATATGAGTAAAACTTAGGATCAATGTATGCTGCGACGCCTTCACTTGACTGCTACCTTGTACATATTAAAAAAAAAACGCCTAAATTACAGGCTTATATATAAATAGGCTCTCATGGGGCTGGTTACAGTTATTATATTGCATTAATCTAATGTGAATCCAAATGTACTATGCCTTGTGATCAAATTTGTAACCCACAGACTCATTTTTTTTTTTTTTTTGCTTAAATATCTACTCTATAGCATTAGAAAACAGCTTTATATAAACAACCCAATGTGGTGCTGACCTGCTAATAAGTATTTATGTGAGTTTTGCTTTCTGTTTGCAGGGATTTCTCCAGTATTCAGTAACTGAAAGAAGCTGTTTCACAGATGTATTATAAAAGAATGGAAGCTTTCATAATACAGACTTCTTAACAAATAGCAGCCTCTCTTTCCCTTCCCTCACATTTCTGTCTTCCACTCCCTCTTTGTCTCTGTCTTGCACACACAGATGTGCAGAGATGCACAAAGACACATACTGTAGATACTTGCAGATTTCTGTCCACAGCTGCGTGGCTCGCAGGCATGGCCTACATGAAGTGCTTGTTGAATTGTAGATTTTTCGTCGGTGTGATCATCCAGGCATACAAGCACGGAAGGGAAGGCCTAGATTTCTCTCCAGAGTCTTCCCTCCCAGTCTTTCTTCCTGCCACATCTGCTGGCTACTGCTGTGAGTTTGGGATTGTAATGGACAGCCCCATCTGCTTCGTTGTTTGCGATGTTAAAGTATTTTCGACATTCTTCTACATTCTTGTTGTGTTTTTTTCCCTCGGTTCTAACCTTTCAGATGCACCGGCGTTTCAGTCGTAGCCTTTTTGTTTGTCCCTGGTTGCATTTCACTAATCTATTGGCGTTTGTCTGTCGTATGTTTCCTCACTGTTCTCCAGACACAACAACCTGAGAAAAGCTGCTAATTGCTCAATCTGTGTGTATATCCATGCGTCTGTGCGTGTGAGCAGAGCGCCAGATGACAGTGCTTAAATGCAAATGACAGTGATAGCTCTATAGAGTATGCACACCGCTTACATCAAAAGCTTCCTGTTGCAGGTAAGCCATCATTTACTATGCTTCCAACCCCCCCTTGACACTTTACAATACACATCTCTCACCAATTAACAATTGTGTGGGGGTCTTGCTGTGACACAGTCCCAAGACTGAATACCTTCAAAGTGCGTTTCATACCATGGCACCGTGTCTGTGAACTCACAGCTAGACATGAAATAGAAGGTGACAAAAGAAAACACAAAAATTAATGCTAAAAAGGATTGATAAAAGAAGTTTGTAATATACACTGACATCAAGAACAGCTCTTGTGCACAGTTTGCACAAACATTTACCACATTAACTTTGGAGTAAAACAATAGTGGCAGTAAAAAAAAGAAGAAGAAGCTGCATTTACAATTATCTCCACATGTTTAAAAAGACAATCCCAAAGAAAACCCCATCTCTCTCTGCAGTCCTGTCTAAGAGTTGGCAAGTTTCCTCTGCTTGCTTCCTGTAAATATTTATGTTGTTAAGGAGCGCTGCTATTCTACCTTCTGGCCGCAAGTGATGGATCTCTGGTAGCCGACATTCAGAAGGCCGACTGCTCCAACATATCACAACAACTCTGTTTGCTCACGATGGTATTGTGCCCGGGTTGTGGAGCACCGTGTTTGTTAGTCAAATTTACAAAAGGATGTTGGTGCAAAGGTGGATTTAAGAGGCATGGCTGTCCTAGATCCTTTCACGCTAAATATCGCCAGTTTGTGATTTTTAAATGTCAATATAAAACTTTTGTTTCCTGTGTTTTCTTAGTATAGCTTTTCTGAAATGTTAGTTTCATGTCCTGTTGTAAAGGATTAACCAGTTTAATGTACACAGTAGAGCAGTGATTTCCAACCAGGGGTAATCATGCCATGGAGTCAATGGAAAGCTCATCTAAACTCAGCCTAGTTTAGATGAGCATTTTTAAAGGTCCCATATGGTGAAATCCATTTATATTGTATTTTGGATGACTTCAAAACCCTTTAGGTATAGAATAAAAGTCGTGGGAATATGAAGATGCTTCCTGCTGCCATTCCTCTTGTCCTCCCCTCATCTAGATAACCTCCCAGCTTCATAAGCTGCTCAGAATTTTGTTCAGTTGGTAAGTAGAAACTGAGCTTTGATCTATGAGCTTTGATCCTATGTCCACAGGTCAGAGGGTCAATTAGAGATGGCGGAAACTCGAAGACTGAATCCAATAAACATGACTGGCTGCGGACTACTGAGTTTTCACGGTGTTTCCTGTTGTGCTGCAGTGCAACCTAAATTCAGCCGGTGTTTATATCTGATTACTTCTCTCCTGATCTCTGTGCTCGCAAATGCCGCACTTTAATACAACCAGATTAACAATAAATCTGTTCTAATTTGCATATTTTTATGCAATCATTAGAAAATGGCTTTGATACAACCAGATTACCAATAAATCTGTTCTCGTTTGCATATTTTTCTGCAAGCATTAGAATAATGGCTTAAATGCAGCACCATTAAATCTACATGCTTACCAGTAGTCACTTCATACTATTTTCTGAATCTCCTTTGCTGGAAATAGCAACAACATACTTAAGACTAGCTGGATCTCAACTCAAAAATGTTCAGTTTTCTTGAGGATTTGGATTGTGTAGCTCCACCTAATACGATTGTGGTAGCTTAAAGAAATCAAAACAAATCAAAGCATGTTTTCCTCCTACAGCAGAATGATAATGAGGTGCAGCCAGACCATTCTACGGACAATGAAACAGCCAGTTTAAAGCAGGGCTAAAGGCTTATGTTAAAAACACCAGTCTTTCCAGTTTTTTGTTTTTTGAGCAAAAAGATTTGAAAATCATATTGAGGGAGCAGTGAAATTGCCATTGAAATGCTGAAAAGGAGCACTATGTGGGACTTTTATGTTCATCTGATATGACTGTTGGGGTATGTTTAACAATAAAGGCTGAAAACGACTGCACATGTGTTTTTATAAAGTGTTACTGTTAGACAGGATTTTTCTTTTAAACAGTAGGGAAGGCTCGGGGCCAAGGGTAACAGAATTACCAAATGTAATGACGTGTTAACCTACAGGAGCACTCAGACTGAGCAAGCTGAGAGCAGCATTGTAGAAAACTCTATAGTTTGCCTACAGTAAGAGGCGGATCGCGTCCACGAGGCCAGGTAGCTAAACTCCTCAAATATTGACTTCCTTCCTCGCTGCCCGCCTGGTCAGGAGGTGTGTTTGTGTGCTTTGGAGTCAGGAGAGGTGTGTGGTAAAAGAGGTAGGAAGGGGGGAGCCGGGGTGCATGTATGTGTGGTTGTGTGAGTCTGTGTGTCCACATCCATCAAAATAAAGAGTTTGATGACTTTGGCCTGCCCTCATTGCACCATAATAGGATACATTAGACCTAATTCACTTAGAGCCATTAGAGAGCTCAAAAATTCCTGTAAAGGCAAAACAACACAGAGGCCAAATGAGCTGCGCCGAATCTGCTGCCAAAGGAATTTTACAACAGGTTGTTTTGTAACAGAATCCAAGTTATTATATTACTTTTAATCGAATGTATTTTTGTACAGTTTGGAAAATCTAATTTCCCTGTCAAATTCTTGTAACCAAACAGACCAGCTTTTCTTCATTATCTGAAACGAATCAATTACAAAATACTTCAAATTCCCTTAAATTGGGATAATAAATAAAAAGCAGATATATCAGACTTGCAGGAACTTTAACAACTGCAAAAAGAAGCTCAAGATTCTTGTCTGGCCAAATTCGACTTTGATCAGGTTTTTTGTTCCTTTTTAATAATTCGTAGATTCTAAGTTGAAGAGTCCCTTTGTCATAAATGTAATTTATTTTTACTATTTGTTTATCTTGTTTAATCCGTGTCATCGTTCTAATTGAACTTCTACTACTTCTCTGCCAAACCAAGACATTTTGCTCTGTCGGTCTGGTCAGCTCTTACGTGACTTTATTCCACATCAGTGCGAAACCTTTGCATGAGCGTTTGACATTTTGAAAGTAAAACTCGTGACCAATAATTTGACATGGTTGTGCAGGAGGAAATGGGTTTTGTGGCTCCACTTTTTGAAAAGCCCTGGTCTCTAAGCAGCGGTCTGTCCAGGTCAGCAGTGAACTAATGGGATGTTGTTTTTTTCTGGCAAGCCATCCCAGGAAATATAGCCTCACCTGTTCTGGGTTTGTCGTACTTAAGAAAACATCAGGCACCATAAAGCTTTTAAAATAAGCATTTGTCTTTAAGGAAAAGAGCATTATGTTGACCCTTTAGAATAGTGACCACAAAATAACTGACTCTTCACTGAGAAGATTTTGTCTTGGAGACTGGCAGCTGAGAGGATTTTTGTTGAGAAGGGGGAAAACATTTTGGTAAAACTTGAGAACTGAACCACACAAAGATTTTTAGAAGTTCTGATCTGTTCGTTCATGCTTTCAGATGCTTGGATATGAAAAAAATGTGACGTTAAACTTCATCAACTTTAAGTTGCTGGTCACTCTCAGGAAAACGTAAGGATCCCAGATTAAAAAAGGTCAGGTAGACTATATTTTAACAGGATGACGTACATTTGATGTGCACGTTGACAAGCGTCTCCCCTACTGAAATGCTCTGGAGCGAGACCCTGAATCCATGCCAGCTGCAGGAGAGCTGCTCAGTCACTGACCCTGACCTGTGAACTTCCTGGGTTGGGGGAAAAGCGATGAAAGAATTTCTCTGTAGGGATCAATAAAACCATCTCATTAAAACACTGTGATACATTTGTGGTATGGGTTCCCACCGGGAATCATATGCGTAGGATTTGGTAGGCCTGGACTAATTGACTATTTGCTCTACAGCTTTATATCCTCACATTGCACTCTAAAGAATCAGGGCAGCATGTAGAACCAGTAGGAGAAAACAGAAATACAGATATTTTAAGTAAGTAATGGAAGGCACTTTAATTATTAAACATAATACAATCACTGCAGCAGGAATCCAGATATCTTTTTTGTGACATTCATTCTCTCTTTTGTTAAAACATGTCTCCTGGCGACAGTTCAGTCAGACATTCGGGGGTGTCAGTCGGGCGTTAATAGCAGCTAAAAGCTAATTTGGTTTCACACTTGAAATCAAAGCAATGGATCACAGGAGTTGGTGTGCACATCCACATATGTGAAACACTGTGGAAGAAACTGACATCGACCTCCTGACAACAAAAAGAAGAGTTGCTTTGTTTATTGAGTTTGGCTGAACAACAGGAAAAAGTCAGAAAGAGAAAACAGTGTGCGCAAATGCTTAACAAGATTAGTCTCAAGGATACAGAACACAATACAAACATCGTGACATACATATGGAGCAGCAAAAACGCAGTGAGTTTACCTTTCTAATGCATGTCAGCTTATCAGTATCATAACTTTTTTTGGGCCATTTTTCATTGACAGTCTGCTCATACAACATAAACAACTGACACTATTAATAATTCCAAACACTTTGTGACAATAAAAATGCTTAATGGATTCACTAATAATTAGAATGACTCCAGAGGAAACACCAGAGCCCATGTATTGTAAACTACTTTCTACAACAGTGCACCGTCTGAATACCACTGAAAATACCACTTTGGCACCCAAATCTGCATTTTAACTCAAGTCAAATGTCAAAGTGTTGAAATCCTTTCTGCATTTTCCTGCCACAATAGTTCCAGACTGACACTCCTGTCTCCACTAAAACTACGGAAACCACTGGACGATTCTCTACTCTACCCAGAAGCCACTTCAGAACCAGGGTGTCATTAAAACACTATTGGAAAGTCTCTCTTGTAAATATTGTTGAGGAAAGGATGCAACAGATGATGCATACCAGAATAGTCTATATTGCAACACCACAGATCAACTTGTGTCTTAAGACCGTTGAGGAAAATATGATTTCCTGTTGTTTTCACATTTAATATACATACATACACTACATACACTGAAGATATCCACTGCATTCATGAACATATAGTACAAGCAGGAATCACACACACATACGAACACACATCCCCGACTTGGCCTTCCATCATTGTTTCCATAGTCAACCGACTGGCTGATATTATGTCTAATTTCAGGCATGTAATTAGTGTGTAGCCTGGTCTGGTTCTGTCTGGGTCAGTGTCGAGACTGTGTGTGCGTGCGTAATGGTAGTGTGTGTGTATGTATGTGTGTGTATGAGTGGTATTTCTGTGTGCGTGTTGGGTCTGATGTTAGCCAGCACCACAGGATGGGATGCGGACTGCACCACTCTAAGCTGAACCACACATGGAGGGCAAATAAAAAACACAGTACTGAGCTAACACACACACACACACACACACACACACACACGGTAGGTCTATCCTTGGTACCCTTGTGCCAAGGATACGCAAGTAGACGTATGCCCAAATACATAAATAGCAAAGAACAACCAAAATGGGGCGATGCTTTTAACCAGGCGGCCACAAAACATACACATCACTCATATTAAAACTCATACATGTGCCAAGCTAAGCAGGCAGACAGACGGTGACAAAGTTTTGCCTTTCAAATTTAGCTGAAATGCTAATGATCCCTGTCCCCGCGAGTAGCAAGTGAGTGTCAAAGTGAAAACAGGACACAGAAAAAACAGCATGTGTGGGTTACATGTTACATGTATCAAAGTAATTCTGACGCATTTCAGAGAAAACTGAAGTGCAGATTTAAAAATATCGCCACCAACTACAGAGGCAAAAATTATTTTCAAACAGTCCCAGTGAGAAATATCTTTTTTTGTGTGGCAATTTTGTTGTTTTAGCATCTGAGTTGAAGAACATGCTTTTAGATGGAAGTAAAAAATTTGACCTTAAAAGTTGCCATTTAGCTAAATTTTTACACTTTTATATACTCTACATAGTGTATATGCTTTTCATATTCCCTTTGAATATTGTAATTCCTGTATTTCTGATCTATCAGTGTGTGTTTCTCATACTTTGTTTCTCTGAGCTACTTCTGTCTTCTTTACATATGGGTTCTTATAACACTCATTCATCCAAGACAACAATTCCTTTTGATTCCGTTTGACTGAAACCTTTTCCTTGTCTAAATTAATTTCAAAGGTGAAAATATGTTATTCCAATTCTACATTCCTGTAGACACAAACTCATCCAACTCTAGGATGAACCTATGAACTGGTAGATCAAGTAACCACAGTTTTCCAGTTATGAACATGTTAAGAAAAAGGTCTATTAGGAGCTAAATGTACCTAAAGGATCACAAGTAAAAGTGTTTGATAAACTATTAGATTATCATAGCACAGCCAGTAATTCATTGCTGCCAAGGTTGAACTTATTTTAGATATTTAATGTACTGTAAGATTTAGTCTACAGTACTTTTCATTCATAAGAAAACACATATAACACATCATATTTACCCATTTAAAGAAAAAGAGAAACTGTTAGTGTTGGAAAACTTCTGAAATATTTCATGGAATATCATGTGTGAACTTTGGAAAATGGCTGAATTAATTGAAATTTTTTTTGTTTTTGACCTGCTGGTCTGACATAAAATATCACCTTGAACTTCAGTGAAATCAAAGCTTTCTTTTTGTTTTGACCAAACAATTAATCAACTTATCCCGAAGAACCCTAAATTAGGAGATAAACCAGTCATTCTCATTTCTGCAGCCATCTTTAATGTACATAGAAGAACTTAATTACTTTCATGAATTTGCTCGAGACAACCGTCATTAAATGCTTTGCATATTAAATACTTATTCTTAAAGTAATTTGTCAGTTGTCAGATTTAAATATAGAGGAGCATAATGTACATATATAGAATATTTACATTGAAGATGTAATAGAATAACGGTGCAGCACAGTAACAAAGTGAGTAAAGTACCTCAGATTTGCACTTAAAGACGATACTTGAATAAATGTACTTAGTAACATTTCATCACTGAATCTGCGTGTGGCATATTCGTGTGTGTGTGTGTGTGTGTGTGTGTGTGTGTGTGTGTGTGTGTGTGTGTGTGTGTGTGTGTGTTCATCCCTGGGGTGCCTGGATGATATGTGTTTGCCGCGACACTTGGAATGCCCAGAATGTGAGAGGTTGGCGAGGAGAAATGATGTCCTTTGTAGCCCCGCCCTTCACAGCATGTCACGCTTCAGCGATTGGTTGGTCCCCAGAGGTCGGAGTGCAGTCGGGGTCCTGTCACTAAACTGAAGAAAGGTCGGAGGTCAACTTCCACCGGAGCTCTCCTTTCCTCCTCTCGCTCAGCAGGGTTCTTCCAACTTCGAGTCAAAACTAAACTTTTTTTTTTTCTTTTTAGGCACTTTCCTCTACGCCCTCTTGCATGTAGGCTACACAGACAGAATGTAAGAATCATCATGTGTGAATAACTCGCTGTGGTTCGACTTTAAAACATTGAAATGAAACCTTTTTAGATCATTCAAACCCACATTGTTTCTACTCTTTTATGATCAAATTATTCTGTATCAATTCATCAGTGTTGTGTCACTTTCCAAAAGTGAGTGATATGCTAATAAGGAAAGATAGAACATTGTTACACGATGGTTGGGGGAACATTTACAAAATACGCAACTCACGGAAAAAGACTCTGAAGCAGCTTAATTACAAATACTGCAGGACAAACTGTTTTAGGCATAAGACCGAGTGAAGACTGTGGGGGCAACAGATGCATGTGATCCAGCCGTATTTCTGAGAAATCACACATATTTATCAAGAAATTGTACAGTGCTGTGAATCTGACTGGATTATGTCATGGATTATTGAAGTGTCACACTTACAAACGGAGAAATTCAGAGATGATTGGACAAGCAAGGCAACTAGAGCACTTAGGTAAAAATTAAAGAAAGATCTTCATTTTGATGGATGACAGATTCAAATTAATTATTCAAGATTTTAATGTGCAATCATTTCTGACTTTCACCACCGCCACGGGAAATCTGTTAACATGTTCTTAGATCCTGCAACAAGTTGGATTAATTTAAATGAGACAATCTACTTTTACAACTGCAACACCATTTGTTTTCTTATATTAACGATTAAGAAGTTATTTTACTCTGTCTTTTCCGTCTCCTCCAGTTTCACTTATAGTACTGTAGCTCGTCTTTAATTTCTGTTTTCATGGATTAACCACTTTCCAGCGCATTTAGGATCACACTGATACATTTAGGAGCTCCCAGCACCACTTTTGTATAAACTGATCTCCTAATTTTGCCAGTTTCAAACTGTTAATGTCACATGAATAACAAGAGGCAGTTACCTAACATCTGCCGAGCTTGTAGAAACCGGTGACTCATTCACTCTTATATATTGCTCAACTAAATTTAGTTCATTTTCCAACAGTCTCCCTCATAGCCGGCATGTCTTTTGACCGTAAACCGCGTCATTACATGCTGCCATTTTACAGCTGGCCAAACATTACTTTGAAAATTATGTCAAAAGCTTGTGTGAGGTTTGAGATTGTTATGATATGAATCTAAAACAGACTTCTCCTCCTGTTTTTGCTTCTTAAAGACGTAGAATACCGTAATCTCTGAACACCAACACATGACAGCTTATACTACATAATTCTCCATATAACAGCCAAATATAGAAAGACACTGGAAATTTAAACTGCTCAAAGTTAATGCAGCATTGCTCATAGATTTACAGACTCTGTGACTTAATATGTGAATTCTATGCACGTATATCTGTACATAATATGCAGAGTTTTCTAAATGCTGCGCTATGATGCTAAAGTGAGTAAAATGTTTTATTTGTCTGCTGAAATACTGCAAGAAACAAATGGAAAGTGCTTATATTAGGGCAAGAAACCCATTGAGCCAATCGTGTTTTTAAAGTTGATCTTAAAAGCCAACTTTTCTGAGAACCAGATAACTCCTACAGTGAAACACGTGGATGAAATTCTCAGTAAATCCACAAATCTGTGTATTTTTAGATTGTCTGTGAACCAAATGTTATCCCCTTTATTGTTTTTTGTTTTTACCCAAGCCCCAAAAACGATGAGAATTAATCACTTTGTCATGTGAAACATGCACAAATAGACACCGGCAGCATTGCAACAGAGGTATCAGCACTCCTGAAGTCACGATGGCTGCAGCAAGCATCAGCAGTATCCAACTTCAGCTCACAGACACCCTGATGACAAACTTAAATTAAGCTTTCAGAGGAGAGACAGGAGAACAAGAGGGGAGGAAAGGAGTAGAGGAGAGGAGGAAAGGCAAGAGGATCGGATGAGTGGAAGAAAGGAGGTACGCGGAAGGAGAGGGCAGGAGGATGGAAGAGGGAGGAGATCAAAGGGAAGGAGGAAGGAGGTGAGAGGACGAGGAGGAGGAACCATGAGTATAAAATGATGACGGGGAGGAGAAGGGAAGAGGAAAAGAGGAAGGACAGGAGGAGGGAAGGACTGATGTGAGCCATCAGTCTGGAGAGGAACACAAAGAAAATGAAGTGGGTTGCGGACATAGAAAATTAGTTTCAGTTTTAGGAGCACACCTGCAAAGATTTCCCATTCTGGTCAGTGTAAAGTGGTCATATATAAAGAAAGCTTATAAGAGAAGGCTCTGGGAACAGGGTTACACTGACATGTTGGACCCCTGCTGGGCTTTTGTTAAATGTCTGCTGTCAGCTCAGCTGATGGATGCGGATATAGTAGAGACTGCGGACGTAACACAGACTGCTCTGTTACCTGTAAGTCTGTAAACTTGTAATGAAATTTACTTTCTTTGCCAATTTTATGTTATTTTTAAATGGCTCTGACTTTGAATCTTAATCAGCTGCCAGCAAGAAACCGTATTTCCCAAAATGTCAACCCCGTCAGCAAAAAATAAAATTCCTGTCCAATCACACATTATTTTCATGTACGGTTTGAAAGAAACCATTTCACTTGGTGTTTGAGGTTTAGGAAATAGCATGGTTTGGGTTGCTTTTGCTTCCTTTTGACAATTCCTACCCCATCTAATATAGAATTGGTTGGCTGGAAAGAAGCAACAGTAGTAAGAATTATAAAAATCACAAAAAAATTAAAACGTATTTGTGATACATCATAAACAAGTGCCATCTATTAGAAAATACCTTTGCCTCATAGTGAAACTGAGAATGCAGTAAAGTTGTATCAGATTGTAATTTTGAAGTGACAGTGGTTGAAAATGTTGAATTCTTCCTTTACATTTTGTTTCCAAAGCATTTGATTCCTGGTAGATATGTGGTCCAGAGACTGACATACTTTGGAGCTCCAAGGCTCTAGAGGAATCCAGCCAAGCAAATAAAGTCTTCCTGAATTATTGTATCAGTTTTACCTTTCTCCATTTACGGTTGTCTTTTAGAACATATTACATGACTGATGGTCGGCTGTTCAGACTAAATCTACCCTGTCTTGAGAGCTATGAAGTAGGATGAATTATTTTACCCACTCATGGTTACAGAAGTAAAAGTAGCAGCCATTTTCCCATTAAACAGAAGGTCCTTACAGACATGTTCTGTTAATCTGACGACAAGTGAACGTGTTGACTTTATGCTTGAATGCGTACCCTGGCCTTGTTTCCGGAATGGTCATGCTGCAATCGAACTAAATCAGACTTAATAAGATTGTTTGAAATGCACCTCACAGGTGAGGCTTTTCCCCCATTTTAGCACCAGTAATCATCCAAAAACATCACAGAGTGCACCCATTACGTCAAATCTATTAGGCGACAAAATTAAAGGAAAATTAAAATGAAATGTCCATGAAAATTAAACTTTACTGCAATGAAAACAAACACTACGCCTTTAAGATTAACAAAACTCACCAAAAATGAATGCAGCCTTATTGTTTTCTCCCCACAAAATGTTAGCATGGACTGAAGTTTGTTGCTTCCAGCTGTTTAGAACTATTTTCTCTAGAGGTTTTTTTACAGTGATGATGAAGCTTTGAGGAATAACAACCTATGTCCGAATGGCGAAATGCTGCCACTTCAACAACTGATGAAGCTGGCATGTTCCATTTCTCAAGTTCAAAAGGGCTAATGTTAGGTGACCAGCATTTTTAGCTCTTCTACAACTCAGATCAGTATGAAATTCTTCCCGTTTGTTAACTACAACCCCCAATGTGCATTTCAACAAAGAATCATTCAATCAATGCGTTTAAAATTCTGCCACGAGTCACCAAAGGTAGGCAAGATTTAAAGACTACGTGTGTTGAAAAACCGAAAACAGACTCTGTAGCTTAAATCAGTTCTCTTCAAAACTGTCAATTTTGTTCAGATTCAGCAGCAATGTGCCGCATTTTTGCGTGTTAAACTTTAACCTTCTTTTTCCTTGCTAACAGCGTCAACAGAGGCTCGTGTATTACAGAATTCAGACCCATCCGCCATCCCCAAAGGATAGATTAAAGATAATATCCTTGAGATGAAGTTGAAGTGCTTAAAACTGGTAGCCCCAACCAAGTTGTTACTTTAGGGTCCCGAGCTTCTGTATTTAACAACACTAACATATAGTTTAAAGAAAGAACTTGAACTGGGAATACAGAATGAGGAAAAAACACTTCTGGAACCGGCGCTCCCTCCCACTCTGCAACTCTATACGCTCTCTGTTGGATTACGGCATAGAAATATCAGTTTGCCATCTGTAAAGGTGTATGTAAATCAGATTCAGGCCCTGGGAGTTGGTGTGTGTTTGTGTGCGTTTGCGTCCAGATGTGAGTGCAGTGAGTGCGCTTCACAAGCCTCTGATTAATATAACAAGATCTCCCCCTGAGCTGAGAGGATGTGGCTCAAGAGGGATGCTTTGACTCACCGGCTCTTTTGTTGTGATGGATGATGAGGTGGTCAATTTCCGAACGCAGCCCCAGTCAATAAAGGATATGAATCAGGATCCGATCCAATATGAAAAGAAAATAAACAGCAGCTCTTTACTGTAAGGTCTATTTTTACAAGATACAATTCTCACTAAAATGAATCATTTCAGCCTGAAGAGCTGAGTCAGTGGTGCTGATTACATCCTGACAGTCAGCTTTACTTACTGTCATCCATGTTTTCTGATCTCCTGATGCAGTCATAGCCTCAAGGAAGTGACTCTAAACCAGTTGAAAGATGCATCTTAAAATTCACTGGAAATATTTTATATTCATCTGCACCATGTAGCAACTAAGGAAACAGTTTTTCACAGACGATGTCACTGCAACAGCCAATAACTCCATCCCATGAGTTGAAGATATTATATGTTTATGCGATGTTTGCTAGTCTGTGACTTTAAAAATAGGCTCCCTGATTAAATTGTACGGCTGGTATAAGTGGTCTTTTCCTTTTTCCTCCCTCTCCACCCCTCCCTCCCTTCGTCACCACACCTTCATTTCCTTAATTGATCCCCACTTCCTGCATATCAGGCAGATTAGCCTTGGATTAGCCAGGTAAACACAGCAGTGTGTGTGTGCGTGTGTGTGTGTCTTCAACCCGAGGGGGAAGTGGAGTCTTTGATCAGGGTAATGAGCTGCCAGTCCTCCCTCCAGGGCCTGCTGGTTGGCTGGGGGTGTATGGACACCTGAAACAACATGGAGACCATGCATAGCCTCAAGTGGCACACACACACACACACACACACACACACACACACACACACACACACACACACACACACACACACACACACACACACACGCTTGTCAATGCAGCACACCCACATTCTGCCACCATTATTCTCTTCCTGCCACCTCCTACCACCCCCTGCTAGTCGTCTCTATCCATGTGTCAGTCACACCCTCACTTCACCTCCAATCTCCTCTGCAGCTCCCACCCGACTAATAGTAGCCTAACCTTTCACAGTGGTCACACCACCCACCCGCTGCCTTGCCCCCTACCCATCCTCTATTCTATCACACACACACACACACTGTTTCGCCTCCGCTCACCATCCCCCGTTCACCTTCATACTGTTATTCCTTAAGGGGGCTTAAGGGGGCCGGTACACTCCATCCATTTTGTCTGATGGTCTGATCATTTTGGGAAAATCCCACACTCACACACCTTTCATTGGATTAGAAGGGTAAGCATCACACTATTTCTGTAACTTTCCTGAACTGATGATCTGAGAGTCTCTCCGACTCTAAGCTGTGATTGGTGGAGAGAAAGCAAACTGAACTTGTCTGTTTAGAACTCTTTTTTAAAGTTAATACACAACTGTTTGTGGTACTTTTCATTAAGCAGTATTGCATTTCTTGCCGTATTGCTTTTTATTTTGCCTTTGAGATTTTTTGATCAGAACATCTATAAACACTCTCAATTTCCAATGCCTGTTAAGGACGTTTTTCTTTTTCTTTCTCTCTTTATTTGTTATTTTAAATGCTGCATGGGCACACACATACTTAAATTGAGCAGTTACGGTAATCGTCAATACAAAGAGGAGGTGAGAGGTTTGTCTATTTATACAAATTTCCAGTGTAGGACTGGACAGCCCTGTTTTTCCAATGAACCTATGAAACATTTGTTGTAAAAACAGGCCTCTTCCTCCACGCAAATCCTTATTTAAACCCACTTGCTATATGTGTGACACACAACCTCTAAAACTAGTCTGCTTCCTTCCTTCCTTCCTGCCATCCACCCATGTCATCCACGTAAAACATGGTCATGTTCCTTTAAATGTCACCCTTTTCTTATTCCCTGTCAGTTCAGCCACAGGCGTGAGGTGTTTTACACTTTGAGAGGTGACCTTACAGTACCACCATTTCTTCACGGTTGCCAATAAAATGCATTGCTAGTTTTGATAGAAAAACATGCTGCATTCTCATTTCGATCCTTCTGATTAAGTGACATTGTAACGTTAAGAAATTACATGTGCTCCAACTGAAATTCAGCCCTAGAAGGACAAAGGCATGATAGTAAAAGTGAATAATATGAGGATAGAACAAAAGGGAAAGGAAATACGTGAAAGGAAAGCAGCATGCAGTTCTTCTTCACGCGTATCTGTGCTGAAGTGAACCTGCTGACCCCATTTTAAGTAGCCTTTAACTCATTTAGCAGATTCACATGTGCTCTTCTGCAACCATAAATCTGTTTTTGTCCACATGTTCATTTGTTATGTAACTGCAATGTAAAAAAAAAAAAAACTCAAGTAATTTATTAGATCCTGGATCAAATCAATACTTTTTAGACATCACTTGACAAGACAAATATACAGATGCAGCACTTTTGTATTGCATTTGTCATGATCAGATATACAAAATGAAGGGGTTTGTGTCTCACCTTTGCATGTAAAAATATGTTCATGAACATATGTGTAGGTTTTGAGAACTTATGTGTTAGGAATTCTGGATGTTTTAGGGTGTTTTTTTGAAGAATATGTTTGTCAAGCTTGGGTTTTGGGTTCAAAATGACAATACATTGTGGCCGTGAGGCTAAAACATAGGGGGAAAAAAGCTGTATTTTCTATTTTAATGTGCACGTAGCCTCACCATAGCTGTCTGTTGCTGGTTTTTCGACTCCGACATCTTTTCGGGAAACCTTTTCAGGGATTTAACCTCCATTTGAGCCACAGGAACATACTATAGTTCCAGCTGTGGTTCCTGGACCGTAGCTCCTGCTTCCCAGAAGAGTTTCTGACTGCAACGGTAATACTTTCCAATAGCCCATGAAGTATTGAGATAGATTTTACAGCGTGAACAGCTGCCGGCCACCAGCAAACCAGTGTGTAGCATTCAGACTACAACTTTTAAGCTTTTGATACTGATTATATTCTGCTACTAATCTAACTTCAATAACTCTTCAATCCCAGACTAGTGCATTTAGCTCCTGAGACTATGTTTGGTCAAAAAGGCTCAAAACCTGTCCTCCAATCACTGCTATTATTCTTTCAAAGCAGGTTTACAGCTCCTTACAAACACACCCACATACATCACACCTCCTCACCCTGCTGACCCTTCAACCCTGATGTGTGTCACTCAAGGCGATGACAGTCGGCGATGGCGCTGCCGACACGAGGGCGCTCAAGCGATAAGCATTTGTCTTTCCCCTCCTGCTTCTTCTCTTGTGTGTCTCTTCCTCTTTGGCCTTTCCAGACTGTTGTTATGTGACCCATTGACCCATGACTTGATTGGTCTCTGACAGCCATCAAAGCACTTTGTTGTTCCTCAATGACAGCTACAAGACGACATAAATAACTTCTATATGTTTAAAATCCGTTTCGGAATTAAGCAAGTTTTAAACAAAGACTAGCTCGATATTCTGACCTCTTATAGGCCGTGCTGCTCTGAAGATGTAACCGTGAGTTTATTTTTGTCCTCACATTATGTTCTTTTCCCCGTGTTTGTTATCTTATATGGCCGAGGAGCTTTCTCAACCCATCATAACTCAAATTACAGGTCTATAATGATCAGGAGGAGAAACTTAATATTAAGGTTCAAAATTTCCCAAACCGTCAGTCCAGTGATTCGCACGGCTTCTCCAAATAAAGCCACATCTCCTGAATATACGTTCACCTTACTCACCAACCTGCCTGGACGCCGTCTTACAATAACTGCAAAGTTCACATTTTCCCAGCCCACGTCTCTGCAAAACGCTTATCTGCATGATTTCAAAACCTTCTTACCACAGATGTCTCCATGTTATATTTAGCTCTCTGGGGTAGCAGCACTTGCAGATGTGTACCGCTGACACAGGAAACCGAAAAATAAGTTTCCGAGGTGAGGAAAATGGAAACAAACCACTGATACACTGTGCCTGTGGCCAGATTTACTGATAAAAAAAATGGTGTCACGACATGTATAGATGTTACAACGTAAAAGATTTTGTGGTTGGAACTTAAAGGTTATCAGCACATTATCATGTTAGATGTGGTTTGCTGATTTGTCATACTGGCAAAACATGAGACATGCAACATTGACTCATCTAATTATCCATATCACATAAGCACGTAAGCATTACTTGCTGTAATACATGTAAAAAAAAAAGTAATATTTTGCCTCTAAAGACAAAGACAAGCATGTATACTTGTTTAAATTATACTTTCCTTCATTCCACCAGCTGAATTATTACTCATCTCCCATGGACAGTTCTAGTATTTGTGTGTGGGTGTGTGTACGTGCATGTATGGGTGTCTCAGTATGCACTCAGGATGTTTTCACAGCACTCACTTTTGACAGGGTGATTTACATCCTCTTAGACCTTCTCATCGAGGAGACAACACACACACACACGCAGACAAAAGCCACACTGCACAAACCAAAAAAGAGCGGAAGACGTGCTCAGCAAGAAAACAGGTTGATGATCAAACTGGTTTAACAGAGGCCTTATGATGTTTGTATAGAGATCTTGTCCTAGAAATCTGTTTCACATACTCAACCCTGACAGCACTTCCGCTGAACTCTGAATGTGACTGTGATGGATATTTCAGAAGTCAGTGGAGCCCTGTCACACAAACATTCTGTTTCTTTAAAGACCGGTTTCTTGGCACAGGATTAAGCCCGGTCCTAAAGCCATATTTCACTTTGATCGCAAAGCAAGACATTTTTTAACTCACACCTTGACAGATTATAACTAATAAACCTCTGAGTTTTTACTTTTTCCAAAAGCACATCACCATCGTAGCTGCGAAGGTTATTGCCCAATGAGTTAACCCTCTGAGGAAGTTTGATGTGTTATCATTTCCTCCTTCTAATTCATAATTTCTGACAGGAAACGGAGAGCTTAACGTATACAGATTGGAACTAACTCGTAGGTGTTTCGAAAATTACAACTACAATAGTTTAACATGAACCTACATTAACCTTCTCTTCTCTGTCACCACGTTTCCATGCTAAAGGGAAGAGGTCATATGAAGTTGAGTCAAGAGCATGAGGGAAGCTCTAAAGGCATTTGCACTCAAACTTTTCTCATTTGTTATTATGCAATCAAAATATATCGAAGACTTTTTAAACTCTCTCTCCAGGCATCAATTAAGTAAAAACTCATCTTTGTCTATCATAATTAACTTTAGCAATGTTTTCATAGCATGTTCTTGTGTACATTTCAAAACTTTTTGTTAAGAAAAACTTAATGGAAACCGCAAAATTTTCAAAAATGTGCCCAATTTTGAATATATTTATTTGTTTTTTTATGCTCACTCAGTGGGCTTTTTGCCTTCTCAATAGGAGGTATCGTTCATAATAATTAATATGTTTTGTTTTCAGCTTCTTCTACAAGTTTCTCAAGTGCACGTATAACATAGTTGCTTTAAATTTGGCTATAATTAGAGGTCCCTTCATGCCTTAAGATGGCGTAGATGTAGCTCTGCACCGCAGCCTTATTTAGAAATTAAAGCTGTCACCTCTCGAATCCTTGCTTTTTCCTTGACCCTCTGCTTGCTGCATCATCTGCAACTGTCAGGCCTACATTTTCAAAGCAGAAAACCAAGTCAGGACTTAACAGTGTGGTAAGACAGCAGCACATTGGAGGTGATCAGAGAATCATCATGGATGTGCACAGGCTAATGCAAAGGACACTGTGGTACCAATGATCTGTGATGCTCACTTAGAATAAAGGAGGAACACTTGACTGCATTACAAAACTGTAAAATAACCATCTCTACCAAACACATCTCTAAAGTGGAGTTGGTATCCTACATGAAACATGTCAGGGAGAAGTCTCAGTAAACTCTCATACATTTCCTTGAAAAGACTTTTCAGCTATTGCAGGAAACTGGTTAATAATGTCTAATGTTTGCAACAATCTGAGTGTAACTATGTAGGACAAAAAAGAAGGGTAATGCATCTGAATGAATGTTGCATTCACACATATTCCTGCTCTCCAACAGCTTCTGTCTGTGTAATCTCTTTCTTTCCCTGTTGTTCTCCGGCTCAGGTGAAAAGGATCCTGGGAACAGTCAGGTTCCAGCTTCCCAAAAGCCTCTCAGTGCTCATGTCTTACAATGGAACAAAGATTGTCTCAGTGTTGGGATGCTTATGGGAAACCCAAACCCAAACTGTAATGGCCACAGTTTGACAACAGGGAACAAGTAGGAGAAAGGAAAATGGAATTTGCTGTATAAGCCTGGAAGATGAGAGTTTTGCTGAAACACTTTATAAGTGCAAAAATAGTTTGGTGGCCACTCTGCAGCAAGAACAAAATAGGGGTAGAAAATATGATACGGTAAATTGCACAAGCCATGGTTGTAAGCATGAATTACTTTTTCTGTTTGTGATAAGCCAAAGGAGAGATCTGTCTAAATTGTGGTCATGGCATTCCAAGCATTTCCAAACGACCTCTACATTAGCATCTTTGCCAATCATTAGGAACCACTAGCAAAGATGGGGACATGATTGGCGAAGATTTGGCAAAGACGGAAGAACTCAGACTAGGAATTTAAGCTTATTTGTGGAATTGAGATATGTTGCCACCATTCTGTATAAGAAGTTATTTTTCTTGATTTCTTCCTCAAAGAATTTGAAGGTCATGATCAACTGCGGACCTTTTTGGAGTCCACTATGTCTTTAGAAGGGTAAATCTTTACTGCAGGTGCAATAATATACCAGTATACATCGTAACATTGCACTGATCATCATTTAATAAAAACAAAAGCTGAAAATAACCCAGTACTGACAAGATATCGTAATTCTAAGCCCCTCTGCTCTGCTTCTCCATTGTGGCAGAGTCAGCTGCAGGGGTGGTCTCATCCCACAAACAAGCTGTATCTCATGCTAAACTGATGGCGTCAACACATGTGGTGTTGATGGTGACTAGAGAGCTCTTCAGCTTTCAGTGCTTTTGGCTTGTTACTGAATCTCTGTGGTTTGGCATTTAAAGTTCACTCCTACATTTCTCTATTTGTACTCTTTCAGTCTTATTTTATTGTCATAAGAATGTTATTTTACCGATTGCTTTCAGTCATGAACTTACTAATGAAACATTTTGCGTTGCTGCTTCTTTATTTTATTTTTTTCCACGACTTTTCCACAGGGGAACCAACTTTTATAGTAAAGCAGCTGTGGTATATAAAATGTGTTTATCACCCAGTTAGGGGAACTTCATTGTCAGTGCTACTTTTCAATAAAAACTGGTCAACATGCTCAGACATATTTTGAGCTACTCGGTCAGCAAATCAAATTCAATCAGCCTATGGTTTAGGAGAACTAGTTTGTTAGACTGGCTGACCAACCACATTGGAAATCAAATCTTAGTGTGTGAAAACCCAAACCAGAAGGGGAAAATGTCATGGAATTTAAGCATGAGGATAAATCCACACATTTTCAGACCGTCTCATAGATAGTGTAGCACTTTGTCGATCACAAAAATTATGCCACAAATAGATGTGTAGCAAATGAGAAATGAAAAAGCTTGAGAGAGAAGAACAATCCTTTGCTCTTTCTGAGGTGTCAAGGAAGGAAGAGGTACAGACACAGATGCCCCAAACCAGAAAGGGGTGCTCGAAACTATCTGACAGTCACTAAAGATGAAGTATCAAGCCAGTTAAAGAATCAGATCCCACAAACTTATAAGCAGTTTGTGCAAAATAGCACATCTTCAACTGTTTATCAAGGCAACAAACTTCAACAAAGTCTTTTACTTTATCTTGCTTTGCTGCTGAAACCCATTGCTACCGTTCCAACTCTTCTTGAATGCCAACTCTTCATGCTATAGCATATCAAAAGCTTTGTAAAAAAAAAAAAAAAAAGCAGTATACTACACCATACGTCGGTTTAGTATACCAGAGAGAGAGAGGAATAAAGAATGAAAGACAAAGAATGAGAAAAAGCAAGAAGGAACATTTCCATTTAGACTGGTTTGCTAAAATCCAACACCTCAGACGAGGCATAGAGTTCCGCGACACGATAGTCGGTTCAACGCCAAGAGGAGAGTCAGTCAGCCTTGCAAGAAAGCCACGGTGTTAAACCATTGTATTCTTTAAACAGAAACCCTACAATATCAAGTAAATCAAGAGAAAACAGATGGTGAGAGTGAACAGGAGCCATGAGTGAAAAAAAAACAGGTGACGAAAGACAGATTGTGCATTATTCACAGGGTGTGACACCACAACAGAGACTCCAATGGTAAACATGTGTGGTGGTTTGGGGTCTAGTGGCTGCCCCAGATCCCAAACAGGCTGTCTAGTTTGGGGTTTGAAGCTAGGCTTGGCCAGTATCTCCACTCTGTAACTGACATGTTCAAAGATTGGAATGTGTAAGTCAAATGCAAGTCTACAGTTTCATTTAGCAGACGCTTTGATCCAAAGAGACGTACATCTGAGTATAGAATACTTACTTAAATACTTACAAAGCATATACAATGCAGTCTAAAGTGGTACCAGAATATACCATAGTGCTTTAGATCTTGTATCTTTTCAGACTAGTTTCAAATGAGGACAGTACATTATGAATAATGTCAGAGTGGACCTTTAGCAGGTTTTATTTCTTTATTTTTTTGTTGCAGTTACATAACGATCATACAGGGCAGCTGTAGGCAGGACTTGTAATCATCATTCATCCTTAGAGTTCGATTACACAAACTTCTGGCACCTGATAGTTCACATTTGGCTGTTGTTGCAAAGTCAAAACCCCTGGACATAAAATGCACCTTTTAAAGACCTTTGTCAAGAAAGCTGCTTAGGAGATCCTGTCCAAAAAATGTAATTGAATTCAACAAAACTTTATAACATTTGAATGTATTCCGTTCTGTGTTGTTGTCAGCTGCTCTGCCAGTACAGTTTTGTGTGTGTTTTGATCATATTCTGGGGAATAAAGAACCAAGCAGAGACTAAACTTTGTGGCTAAACAGAATTCCTTCTCAGTTGTTATGTTTACGAGAGAAAATTGTCTTTTGCAGTACAATATGTTTCAGTTTTTTTAAATTAAATGCCGAGTTTCTTTTGGTAACAACTGTATTTTAATTCTACTATTTTTTTTTATTTTAATAATGACATAAAAGCAAAAAAGTGGAATTTGTTCATTTATATCATTAGATAATGCTGGCTAATGTCTTTGGAATCTACACTGTGGTTGAACAGAAGAGGTACATTCGTGTTTTCTCAACTAATTTCAGATTACAGTGCTTTGACACTGAACTACTTCCTTATTGACATAGACTAAGCTTATCTGTGTCCACCATGATTAACCCAAACATTTCCTTTTGCCACTTTTTATGAACTACACTGAGTGCGGAAGTGACGGTAGCACTTGAGACACAACACATATCAGCCATCAGATTAATTTATATGGACCTACTAGTGGGTCAACTCAAAGAAGAGTAAACAAGTTTTGAAAAACACAACAAATGATACTTAAGACTCTGATATTGAACAAATCTGAAACAAGCCGATAATGCATGTACACCAGTCAGCTACGATGAAGGAAAACCGTTGATGTAGTGTTCAAGTGGAGATTACTTTGACATGCACCACCCAGCTAAACGTGATTACAAACCAGGCACACACACCCCACAAGAGGACAATGCGCTCTGACAGTCAACAAAAGCTGCACAGAAACAGCTGAAGAATCACGACAATAAGCTCAAGATGTTGACCAGACCTCCAAACACCCCAAGTCTGATCAATGGAGGCCACATCCCGCAACCTGCAAGAACCCAAAAGGACCCTAGTCAATGAGAGGTCTTGTGTGCGCCGATAGTTTTAACGGTTTAATATTGTGGCTGACATTGTGGAATATGACCATTTTTCAATCTTAAAGCTCCATAAGTTGTGTGTTAAAGGGAAAGAACACCCTGTTTTAGTTCACAGCTGCTTTAAGACACAAGACAAAGGTAACCGTGGAACAGAAATCAGACTAACTTATCCTGTGTTACAGGAGTCAGATATCTGTATTATAACTACAAATATATTGCAGAAATTGATGGAAGAGCAGGGAAATGATTTGCTGCAGTGTTACAAAACCAGTATGTCATACTTTACAAGTATTACTATTTTTAGGGGAGGGTGTTCTTTTTCTGAAATGTTCTTTTTGTGCCCAACCAGAGGTGTATAATCAGCAACAGCAGCAAGTCAGATGGGGATGAGTGGGTAGGAGATGTCTGTTCTTGTCTGATAGCATCTTCATCATCTTTTCACTTTGTCAGTCAGAATCCCTGTTGTAATAGAAAATGCTGTGTCCAGACCAGTCACGTTATTGACAAAAACCCACAGGACTGGCTCCATTTGAATAAAGAGGGTCACATCTTTCATGCTGGGCCAAATTCGGCCTTTGACTAGCAAAATATTAGGTTCCCAAATTGCTTGAATGTCGTTAGCAACCCCAGAATCTACGTCTCCTGGCTTCAAGCCTACCCCCAGAACAGGGTGAAAACTATGTAAACCCCCCAGATCAGTCTACCTGCCAGTCTGTGGGTCTGTGTGGGTGTGGCCATGCCTGTCTGAAGTTTCTGAGGCTCAGAGCGAAGCATTGTACAAAGTGACAACCCCATCAAAGAGATTGGGCCTGCATAAAAGGACATTTTATGACTCTGCCCTTCAAAAGAACAGTTTGAGGAGTTCAAAGCGCACACACAGGGAGAGGCAGACTGTGGATGGAAAGTTCAGCACAAAACCAACAGTGAGACGGTGAGAGGATGGAAGAGAGACAGAGGGGGAAAAGTGAGAAACAGACATAAAGGGCAGAGAGAGGAAAACCCTCAAAAGCCATTTGATATCTCTCATCAAAGAGCAACGCTAACCTGCCTCACTTTGCATTTCCAGCTTGATGCTAAATCTCCAACATGAGGTTGTCGTTCTCTCCACGGCCGGCGCACATCAAGCCCAGTCGGGGTGTTTGATCGATCTCACCAGTTTGCACGTGTGCATTTAGGGCGCACACCTTCCAGCCATATGCACGGGATTTCTTCAGAAGACAGGAAATGTCATTTTGTTGATTTACAGAGAGGTATTGATGTTTGGTTAAAATAGGAACAATGGTCAGTGCTGATGGAGTGCCCTTTTGTACACCTCTCCGCTATAATGCAAAGATTTAAAGCTTCGGCCGAATCATCTGGCACAAAGGCAGACAAAGACAGACACCTACTGTGTTTTTAATTAATGGCTGCAAATCAAAGCCGTCAAGCTGCGTTTTCTTTCCAAAACGCTTCCAACCCCATAAAAAAATACCCGACATAGTCCATGTCTGGATAGTCAAGGATGACAGATGATGAATTCCTGTAAATATGATTCTATTGAAGAAGCAGATCATGTTTGTTGATGAATCATGTTTTCATGTCGGCCGGTATTATGCAGAAGCATCAAATGCAAATCAGTTATTAAAAATTGGATGTGTTCAGGTCAGGAATCGATCCAAGTGGTGATACACAACAAAACATGTAAACTGTGAACATTTTCAAACAGCTGTAAGAAAAGCATTTAGACTGGTTTAAATCCATTGGACTACACCTTGCAGAGAGAGGCAGGGAGCACAGATTAAACATAACTGCCCTATAGTTGTACTTTTCTGCACATATTGATTCATGTTAATTGCACCTTTTTTTGTTCAAGCTCTGATATATGTTGTACTTTTCTATATCACTTTTCCCGCAATTCGGAAATGTGTTTTGGCCAGCTTTCTTTCTGGATGTTTGCTCTTTATGGTACAGAACAATAAATGTACAGAATTTGACTCTTAAAGGCTGTTTTCAGATTTATCTGTTGAATGTGCAGATATAATCTGAGTTGAAGGTGAATAACTGTGAACACGATTTATGACTTTCCAACTATACTAGCTTGGAAGACTTTCCTAGTACAACAGACAAGATGTGGAAACTTGAAGCCTGTATTACTCATACATGGTGAATGAACTCTCAGTAACACCGATACTGCACACATCAATAATATTTTCACTGACAGTAGTTTTTTCTGCCAAAATATCCAATCTTGTGGTACAATATCCACATAGATTAGCATTCTGACACCTCTTTGATATCCAGCCAGTCATTATGTTGCACCTACATGTCATTTTAAGTGCTATTTAGTTGCATAAACATCTAGAAGACAGGATAAAGATGCCATTCTATCCTTTGTTTTATTCGTTTTGAAACATGTTGTACCCTGAATTAGAGTTTTTTCAGCAAGCAAATTTTTTTAAACGTTGTGAAGTCCAAGCAGGGCTGCACAGTGGGGTAGTGGTTAGCACTTTCGCCTTGCAGCAAGAAGATCCCTGGTTCAAATCCCGGGGTGGGCCTGGGATCTTTCTGCATATAGTTTGCATGGTCTCCCTATGCATGCGTGGGTTTTCTCCGGGCACTCCGGTTTCCTCCCACAGTCCAAAAATATGCTGAGGTTAATTGATTACTCTAGGTGTGAATGTGAGTGTGATTGCGTGTATGTATATGTAGCCCTGAGACAGACTGACGACCTGCCTTCGCCCGAGTCAGCTGGGATAGGCTCCAGCACCCCCCGCGACCCGAGTGAGGATAAAGCAGTGTATAGAGAATGGATGGATGGAAGTCCAAGCAATTTCTGATTGTTGCATTTTTACTCACTGTGAACTAATTTTTTACTGCAATGTAAAATTTGGCACCGCTATAATCATAGCTGTAAGTAGAGAGAGCTCAAACGTGTTTTATGCAGTGCAATGCATTTAAAGTGCCATAAATCATACAAAATAAAGGCTAGTATAAGCATTTTTGCAAGTACCTATAAGTCTTACTAATACTGGCAAAAAAAATTGATGGTTCTACATGCCATAGATATTTTACTATTTTCATCTCTAATTTGTTTCTGTATTTTTCTCCTACCTGCTCGGGAAAACACTCCTTGCAGTTCAACCTTTTTTGGTCATGTGACTGCTGTGTAAATTCGTAAGCGTGTAAGATGAAACTGCCTATTACACAGGATTAGTTCGGTGAACCTTTGAGAAGTTGAAAAATGGAATTTTATTAGAAGTTTTGTATCTGATAAATGGTGTAATTTGATTCTGTTTTAAAGCTAGCAGGCCTTTTAAACCCATCCGTGGATTTTGGTGTTCAGAGGGTTAATATGAAGTCACTAATGTGATTTTGAAAAATATGTAGAAAAACCGAGTTGGAATTACAGTATCTATCAAGAAGAAACTCTGGAATGAACCTAATTAAGACAATGAAAGTACAACTCCTTTCAGACATGCTCTCTTTTATCGCTAATCTCATGGTATCTATCATATCTGAAAGAGCCTCCTGCTAACTTTTCTGTAATAGTCATGATGGCAATCTTACGAAGTCAGATCTAATGACATTTATATGCCACTTTAAACATGACTGAACTACATGTAGTTACATTAACAGATAGACAAGATTGCAAAGCATCGACATAGAACATTGTTGGGTATACAGTGAACACGACAGTCGAAGATCTGACACTGTGAAACTCCCGAGCTCATCATACCTAATGTTTTGGAGAATGCTCTGCACAAAGAAAAAAAATACTATTGGAACACATTCCAATCTGTCCACCATGTTGAGGCTAGAAAACTTAAAAACTCTGAACTCATGCAATATACTCACATGTACTGTCCAATCAGAGGGTATTTCTCAGAAACATTAACACCAAAGTAACCTATGGCGAAATGACAGAATGCTGTCACTTCAGCAGAAAGTTAAAGCCAACAATGTTTCGTATCCTCTATATAAAACCGTCTAAAAGACAGACAGTGGAAAACGGTTCATTAATTATACATTACAGAAAATTTGTGGCGTTCCTTATTGAACCAAGATAACTGTAACATAACTATCGATCATATTCCTGTTTGCAGCTTCAAATTAAAGCCCGGCACACATCTATGCAGGCAGTGGACATTTTGTTCATACTATATATGTGTGCGTGTGTGAAAATGCGTGTGTGTTGTTCTGGTGGTGGTGATTAGAAGTGGAGGTGTTGGAGGGGGTATGGTGTTGAAGGTGGCAACTCTCCTTCACTTCCCTGACTAATCCCCCAATAACAAAGGCCTGCTTCTCTGCTCTGTTGGACTCTGAGCCCTAGTGGACTCTGGCTCGGCCTCCAGGCCCCGAAAACCTGCTGTTTACAATTTCCCTACCCCTGCTTTAAATGTTTCTTCACTCTGAGAGGAAAAAAAGGGTGTGGTGGGGGTTGGAGAGATGGAGAGATGGAGAGAGAGAGAGCGAGAGAGAGAGAGAGAGAGAGAGAGAGAGAGAGAGAGAGAGAGAGAGGACACAAAGGTGCCGTTTTGTCCGGCGGGAACAAGGGAGCTATTACATGAGAGATGCAGGGAGGAAGGAAGGAAGGGAGAATCAGGGAGAAGGAGGAGGAGGAGGAGGAGGAGAAGGCCCCATCGGGGATTAGCTGGCCAGCTGCTCCCTCAGGGACCAGACATGAGCGACACTTTTATTCTGACAGGAAGAGCGACTCCAGAAGAAGAAGAGGCAGAAGAATAATCAAAGAACATTTAAAAAAAAAAAAAAGCAGCGGAATAGCAGAAGGACAAATGTTAAAGAAAACACAGAGGAAAAAAGGATCAACAGTAACAGATGAGATAAAATGACATCTGAGATGCCCATTCTACTAGAACAACAACCTACCAAATCTATGGAATAGCTAGAATAAAGTAGTAAAAGCTTGCACAATTTTTTAGTCACTTTTCGACATGTGTTTTTGCCCTTTACACATAATACAACACATGTGCAGTTATGCTTTGTAAAGGAATAAATTAGTGTTGTGACGTTCATGAACGAACTGGTTCTTTTGAATGGCTCGCTAACATGAACGATGGGAACTGAGTCGCAGCTGGGAACTGTTCGGGGAGGAGCGCAGCCCAGCTGCGGGGTGCTTATTAGATATGCAAATAGCATCATGTCACGTTGTACATGCTGCCTTCATGTGAGTGTGCCAGTAAAAAAAACAAAAAAACACAGAAACACATGAATGCCCCTTTCCTTGGAGAACAACAGCAGCAGTGGCCAGCTGTCTAAATGAGGAAGGAGGAGAGTCAGTCTATCGTCATTGACAAAATGAGCGAATTAAGGAACCGAAGCAGCATTTGGATGCACTTTTCTCTCCTGGCAGACAGTAAGGCTAAATGCAGTATTTGTCAAAAAATATTTCTTTTAAGTCAGGCTCCACAAATAATTTGCACAGAAACCTGAAAACTCAACATCCAATAGTAAAAGTGCCAGAGGTGAGAAGAGAGCCAGATGACTCAGATAATAGTGACGATGAAGTCTCTGAAAATGCCAGTGCTTCTTTCAGAATAATTCAAACTCATATTGGTGGGATATCTAAATTCATTCCTCCCAATGATTATTTCCAAGACAAAATGAGTTAAGGCCAGACTGGCTTCTTGAAACTTAATAAATATAAAAATGAGCCAAATGAGCCAGTTTTTTGAACGGCTCTTTGAAAGGAACGGCTCACCAAGATCCGGCTCCCCTCAAAGAGCCATAAATCCCATCTCTAGAATAAATTTATGTCTTTGACTCATGAATGTAGTGAGCTGACAGACAGGACAAGACATGCATAGACATGCAAAAACATTGGCACAACTCTTTAATTGACCGACAGTCAAGTAAAGATTTGACTGACTGTATTATTAAATTTGCACGTCTGTTTATTAACCTCCAGTTTTCTTTTGTACTTACTTTTTGACAGGAAAGAACAAGTTAAGCACTTTGTCAATGACACAGATATACATATAAAGTGTCAATGTGGTATTTACATCTATGCTTATTTTATTCAAAATTAAAGTGGTTTCCCACCAAATCTGTTTGTTTCTTCTTGCAAGAAAAACTGATATAAAGAGTTGATTATGTATTTAGTGAGCCAAGCTTGGTTTCAGTTTAAATCTTGAAATGCCACCAGTAATAGATTGTAAAAGGAACTGGGGTCATGCACAACAGAAAAAGTATATCTTTATTTGTGTTTCTGGTCCGTCATCAGTCAGTGGACACACGGCGACAGCAACACTGGGAAATATTTAATTTGTAAATCCTTAATTAAATTTCTCTGCTTACAACAGAGCATGTAAACTTTAAAATGACAGCCTGATGTTTCAGTGTATATCAGAAAAAACTGAGACTTTAAAAATGTGAATAGTTGTCCAGTCACAAAGAAAAAAAGTCATTTAGTTTTGGAAAAAGTCCCTACATAACAACTTAGAAACGTGTGGATACAAAAATAATTTCACATAAAACCAGCATTTTAAAACAGCTCAGCACAGACATTGTCTGAGATGACTTTACTATTCATTGACTGCTCCTTTTTTGTCTGAAACCTCACTGCTGTCACTGCTTGGAACTGAGTGATCAGTGACCTAGTTACCATATTTCTGAGAGGATTTGTGGCTTAAAATATTGCTCAGAGCTCATCCCTGTTGGTTTCTGTGTGGTAGAGTTCTGTGCAGATTTGCAGAACTTTTAATGTCCATTTCCAACATTTTTAAAACTCTTGTTTTCTAATATACTCTCATGGGTAAGGTAACTCAAGTATTATGGCTATATCAAGGTTATGGCCAGGCCTGGGGTGGCTAATCGGGAGCACCGGGACAATTCCCAGTGCGCTATTGTAGACTTAACATGCAAGGCTAGAATTGCATGGTTTTACTAGTAATAGGTCGTGATCTAAAGTAGGCCGGTCTGAGACATAAAAGTCCAGGGCTGAAAATGAGTCCCACTCCGGCCCTGGTTATGGCTAGGTGTGGTTTGGGTTGAACTTTAAAACACCTGACTAAAGGTAGAGAAGGGTCATGGTTATGATTAAGTCAGATGCACAATTAGTTTCCACCTGGCAGCATAAAAGGCAACTGCTTTGAAATAAAACTCAGCATGAGACTAAAATGTGAAGCGTGGAATTGTCTAATATGGACTTAACTCCTAGCCTCAGTCACTATCAATGGAACTTGTGCCACAAATGGTGCAGAATGGAATACTACACAAAACTACAGTTCAGCTTGAACAAATGTGAATTATTCGTGAAGTTTGGTTCATTTGTGTTTCCACATAGATTGTTAAATTCGTGTTTACTGATGCTTTGACATCTGTGGATCAGGTCGCATTTGTATTTTGCAGCCTTGTGACTCTTTTTTTTCCCCACAAATTATCCAAAACATTGACAAAAAGTCTTCATTTTCAGCTCACATTATCTTGAACAATCTGAAATATCCCGTTTAGTTTAATTATATATGCTTCACATGTATATGGCAAAGAAATATGTCCAAGTAGACCACAGAGACAGTATGAGTGCGGTCATGGTTTACAGCCCACAGAAGCTGTACATCTCTTCTTTACAATGAGCCACAAGTATTGATATCTCCATCAGCTCAATGACACAACCAGCTCAGACGTATTATACCATTAAACCATACATGTGGCACGAGACATGAAGCCATCTCATCTCAGGAAGTCTTCTCACAGCCCACGTAGCGTCCTCAGCCGCTGATCGAAATTTCAAAACCCCAGAAGAAAACCTCGCAAGGCCAGAGAGAAGGAGGATGCAGAGAGTTTTTTCCTTCCTTCCTTCTCCTCTGCCTCTCTGTCTTTCTTTCTCCATATGGCAGCCATTTGTCTGGAGGAGGTCTGTCAGACATAAATAATAGGTTATGAAAAAACAGAAGGAGGGAGGGGGGATGCTTGCTTTCTTCCTGAGGGACGGGATCTCTAGAGGCCTGGTGTCCTTCATGGCAAAATGGGGAGAAAGTGAGACAGAAGGAGAGAGGAAGATGGATTGAAGAAGAAGCTGAGGGAGAAACTTTATTTAAGGAAAGTGGCCTGTGTGCTGTCTGAAGAAATTGTGCATATTGACAGAAATGAGAGACAGCGGCAGAAAAGCAGAGATCTGAAGTTTTCGTGTTATATATGTGCAAGTTTTTCTTTCTTTTTTTTTTTTTTTTTTTTACTTCAATGCAACTTCTGTCACGGTATTAATCGTTCCACTTAAACAAGATGAAGTTTGATTAATTGACTAATCAGTGCGGCAGGAAGACGAGGAGCCAGGAAGAAAGAGAAAGTGAGGGAAAGACAGAGAAAAGGAGGGCGTTTTGTGAAAGGGAGATGAAGTGCAAGGCAAAGAACATTAAGGCCTTCTCAAGTTTGTGCGCGCTGATTTTCATCTGAAACCAATTAGTTCCAAACCACGAAGACAACACCAAGCCGAGTTTTTTAAAAACATCCTCTCTACCTCCTCATCTTCCCCCCTCTCCTGTCCATTCATGTGTCAGGCTCTGCAGCTCTCTGCTGGGTCTAGACTAGTATGTGTGTGCATGTGTGCAGGCATATGTGTGTGTGTGTATGTGTGTGTGTGTGTGTGTGTAAGCGCGTGCACTTAAAGGCATCGTGATTAACATTCGCCCCAATTCGCTGAGGGACACGCATTCTAAGCCCTTCCTTCCTGCTCCGAGTGGAATTCTCATTAGCTGATAACTACTTTTCAAGAGACTGCTGCATTCCTCTGCTGGATACCAGGGGCCTTACAGGACTCCAGAACACACACACACACACACACACACACACACACACACACACACACACACACACACACATGCACACACGCACGCACGCACATGCACACACTCGTGCATGCACAACCAAAATCATAGCTACAAACAAACGTTCTCCCGCTCACAGACACACACAAAATTTTTTTATTATTTTCCTTCCAAAATTGAAGAGTTTCATTGTGCCCTACCAACTCTCAAAATTTTACTTTTAACCCAAAGCTTCCACAAACACTGGCAGGTAGACAGGCAATAATCATTTCCTGTATTATTCTGTCTTCCTGAGCAAGAGGACGAGAGCACTTCCTTTATTGGATTCTAACCAGAAGTTTATGGTGTCTGTTAGCGCTGAAACCAAATGCTCTGCACCATCGTTCACTCACTTCCAAGGACAATGAGGCTGGCTGGGGGGAGAAGAAAGAGAAAGAGAGGTGAGTGTGTCAGTTTTTAAGTGGGGGCGGACAGAGGAGAGACAGGGACACCTGATTCTCAGTTTTCTCATCATCGTCACACCTCATTTGGTTCCATCCTGCAGTATTGACTACATTCAGAGGAATTTGACATTTATAATACCTTTGGGGGAAGGAAACTTGTTGATGGGGAAAAGAAGTACTGATATATGTCATATGGAGGGGTAAAAGCATATTAGAAAGGATGTGGGGAACCACATAGACGTGAAAGGAGAAAAAAAAGTTAGCTTGATCTTTAAGTCAGCCATGTCTAGCCAGAGTGTAAATGTGCAAAAGGTGCTCTGTGAGAGATTAGTCAACAAATGACCAGCTGTCTGGTATTGTTCTCGCTCTGCATATGTAAACTCACCTTCCGTGCCTCACCATCTGCCTTTTTGCTTACAGTAACATCTGCATGGACTGTTTTGCTTTACAAGATTCAATTCTCCACCAACCCCGAGATTTCCCCTGTGCTCAAAGTGCACCACACGCTCCATGTTTCATGTCAACAAATGGGGCTATTAATTTATAATGTGAACAGTAATGCAGAGTGGACTGGTTATTGCAGAGACCGAAGGGAGGGATGTATCTGTAATAATGGAGAAACAGAGACTCGAGGGAAAGAGGGAGACGCGCAAATCACTATGAAAACAAAAATGTGAAAATTAAAAAGCAGATAGAGGATTAATGAAAGTGTGGGATCAGCACATATAATGCAAGTGAGCTCCATTAAACCCTGATAGAAAAGTTTGTTTCACCAGAGTCTGGTTCTGCTTCATTATAGAGAACCAAACCTTTAATATACTGGTGTAAGGAAAGAAAACAGTTTGTTAAAACTGAATTCTCATGTCATTCTGGACCCAGGGAGCCTTGTGAATCGTTTTGATTATGTCTAAGTGCCAGCACACTCGGTTGTGTTTCAGCAGCATCTCACTTTCGGTGAGCCAGCTCTGACCCAGTTGTGCTTTACCAGTTTTGGCTATATTTTAGATGTGTGGATTTGGGCTGGTTTGGCCAGAGAGAACTGATGCATTTAGCTGGATTCAGGCTTGACCATGCAAAGTGACCTCAAGTTGGTCAAGATACAAACATGGCTTCAGCACAGACTTGGCAGAACGGCACCTTGGTTAAATTATTTCATTCAACCTGCTGGATTTGAGCTAATATGGCCATGGACCAGTGACAAAGTTTGTCATGTAATATGGCAACCCAGTCTCACATCAAATTGTGACATAGTCACGTTTGTCCACAATGCAAAACGTTACAATCTCACAATTTGGCCCTGAAAATTGTGAGATGCTCACGTTTTTTCCCGCAATTCTTTTCTATGGGTCTGACGAAGGGTCACGTGACTGCTTGCTGCAGGCTTCTCAAAATGAAAACATGGCGGCTGTTCCTTTTATTTTCCGTGGAAAATGCATTATTTTAAGATAGTTTGGACAGATAAAAACATTTTGATGACATTTTTAGCGAGAAATATATATAACACTTTCACATTAACCATTCAGTTATTGGAAATTATCTTTGGTTTGGTTTGTTTTTACGCTGAATTTCACTTCACGGCATTAAATTGTGACAGTGTCACATTTTGTACGTTATGTTGGTTGATTAGGACGCTGCCAAAAACGAAAACAAGCGGTGTGTTTATTTTTGTATTGTTGCATTGTGTAATTTTTTGAGTTGTTAAATCATTTATGTAACTCTTGGTGATTACTGCTAGTTACTGAGATGTCTTCCCCGGCCTTTCATTAGTTGACGCGCTTCGCTCCCTTGTTAACAAGTTGCATTTCAATGATCCACAAGTCGCTCGTTGTCAATGCAAACAACCGTATTTATTTCCATGAACGTGCTTTTACCGCAATCATTTGTTGAGCTCATCCATACACCAGTCAGCGCACAGCGATCTAAAAACTTTATTCCTGCCCACAACAAGATCCCGGTGTCTTTCTTTAGCCCGTGGAAGCGTCCATAGCAACCACCATAGCAACGGTGGGAAACGTAACAATTCCACTCCGAGACGTGAAAGATTCATCGTCATAACAAACCAGAGATCACACACAAGAACTGAACGAATACTGTGAAATTAAATGTATATTTTTTTGGTGTCGCTGTAATGCCTGAGGCTTTGCTGCTGTCCGCTTTCCGACCGTGGTCGGCAAAACACGGGAGAACTACGTGCAGAACCTGCCGCACCTTTCTTCTTCGGTGGTGTCTGTGTAAAACAATGTCCAACATGCAAACAGCACACCTAGCGCCATGAAGCACAAAATGCAGGTGTAAATCAATGACAT
This sequence comes from Acanthochromis polyacanthus, assembly GCF_021347895.1. Classification (NCBI taxonomy): domain Eukaryota; kingdom Metazoa; phylum Chordata; class Actinopteri; family Pomacentridae; genus Acanthochromis; species Acanthochromis polyacanthus. Next base: position 6,916,939 of record NC_067129.1, read on the forward strand.
CTTACAATTACAATGTCCTGTCTTTTAACTAATAAAGACACATATATAAAGAACTTTACATCAGTTTGTTTGTTTGTTTTATTAAGATCCCCTATCAGCTTTTGCAAAGCAGCAGCTATTCTTCCTGGGGTCTTCATAATTTCATTTGTGACAACACCAAAAAGCAACATGTACACAAAATACATACAAATCAAATTACAAAATACATAAACAATACATACAAAAATACACGTATACAATACAAATAACATACATATACAAAACCTAAAGTTTTCAATATTCCCCATTTTTGAGAAAATCCGGATGTTATCACTCGCTCCCGACTAAAGCATCATTTTTTTTTTAATATTTTGGATTTCGATTAATTAGACAATGAACAAATTGACGTAATTTCCTGGTGGGTGTGTTTATGCAGCCTATTAAACACTTTTTTCCCCATGAAATAAAGTACAATCCATACATCATGGTCCAGTGTACATTGTTTGTTTTGTTCACTGACATAGTGCAATAAAGTTTTGTTTTTTAAACCATCCAGTACCGTAATGAATATTGAATGAATATGGCATCTCGTTTACATCTCTTATTAAGGAGCAAGAAATTTACTGACGTTGATTTATGATTCAAGACAAGCAGAGGACACACTGTGTGCCCCTTTAATGTCCAAAAGGCCAATTAAGGTCAAAATCTCACAGATTCTTTGACCAATTTGGACCAATCTGCACATGTTTCATATTGGGTCCTAAAGCAATGCTGGTGTACGTTTTCAGACCACCAGGACCTACAACGGCAAAATAGGAGCAAAGAAGACACTGGAACAGGGGCCTTTGTTAAAATGAATGAGAAACAGTGTGAGAACATCAATCAAAGTGCACCAAAGTGCATAAAGTCATAGGACAGGGTGTGCTGAATGCTCTGGGAGCAAGTCTGCAGTGAAAACACCTTTGAAGGGGTCAAGGGTCACTAAATCTGAAGACTTCAAATAAAGGAGACATTTTGTGCAACATATCAAGTATCATAAAAGTCATTCCCAGTGGAATTCAAGTCTGATATTGTGTGGGACTATTCAGAGCAGTCACATGAAGCACTGTATCTGTTTTCAAGGGTCTAGGCCCACGGGAACCTGCTTTTTTCAGCAGTGAGGCCTGCTAGTAGTGTGAAGCCTGAGGCCTTCAAACATGTAAAAATCATTCCTGCTCGGTCATTTTTGGGTCTAGTGACACCAAATCGGACACGCTTCTACTAGACCACCCCCTGACCTTGCATATTTTTTTTCAGAGAGCTAGCTCAAAAGGGGCCCGAGCACGGCCCTGTTTCTGACTCTACGGTTAACCCTTTCATGTCCAAATGCTTCAAAACGAGCTAAAAAGGTCAAAATCTCACACATTCCTTAACCAATTTGGACCAAACTGCACAGGTTCTAGATATAGAGGCTAATGTGAATGCTCATGCACGTTTCAGACCTCCAGGGGCCCTGAAGAAGGAATGAGGGGCAAAAAACATGTTTTTCAATAGTTGTCCCTCTTTTGCTCTCATTTCTCTTCTGTTACACTCAGAGACCTGAAACCTGGGATCTGGTACCTCTGAAACATCTAAAAACTAAATCCACTGGAACTGTTTTGCTAGCCCCTCCCAAACCGGAAGTAGCTCCAGGAACAACCTAGAGACTTGTGCTTCAAATCAATTGTTCACCAAGGTCACCTAAATCACCCCCAAAAGTTTCAGCTCATTTGATGCAAAAATTACTAATTTATGGGGCTTCAATGTCCAAAAATGTGACATTTTGACCCTGCGCCAGGGGTCACAGGAAGGTCACAGAGACACCAAACCACCACAGTTCAGCTCCAAATATAGCCTAGTATAACATAGTAAAAGATCAGCCCCAGGGTCCCAGTAGAAAAATCTGACCAAGTGTTCATGTTGGAAAATCAGGTCTTGTTAGACTCATTGACCCTGAGAGCCTTCTGCCAGTGGAATTAGACCCTCACCCTCATTTTTTACCCGAACGGGACGAAATTTTAACCACAAGTACTAGGGCCTCCTGTGAGTCTGTATACACAATATCAGCTTCCTAGGTCAACAGGGGGCCAGATGGTACCATGTTGAAGTTTGGAAGTGTGTCCCTTTAATGTCCAAAAGGCCAATTAAGGTCAAAATCTCACAGATTCTTTGACCGATTTGGACCAACCTGCACATACTTGATATTGGGTCCTAAACAAATACTGGTGTATGGTTTCAGACCACCAGGACCTACAACGGCAAAATAGGAGCAAAAAAGACTGCTGTAAACTTGGACATTTTAACACAGGGATCCATAGAGATTAACTCGTTTTTGAAGCAGCTTCAAGCAGACGTTTGACAAACTGTAATTTTCTGCATTTCCATGTTGCCTTTATTGTTCATTCAAAGAGTTTGCTGTTTGGTTGCAGCACAATTTCCTTGCAGTCATTGTACAAGTGGAAAAGAATATTCCATCACTGAAAAATCTTTGTTTTATTCATCATAAGATCTCAGCATTTAGTCATCATTTTATCATTAATTTTCTTTGGTGCACCTCACTGTGCTGCACTGACTGACTCTGAAAAGAACACTTTGCCCACACACACAAAACTTATGTCTGTTTGTGTGAAACTTTATTCATTACCTTTTTTTGGCTATTTTATTGTGTCTTTAGCGTGTTTATGGTTCCTCATATATAAAGAGTATGTATATTTCGTAATAATGAGGAGAGCAGTAATGATATTTTTCTCTGTAGATGTTGTGTTATTTGTTGTTGCTGTAGTTGTGTTGCTATGCTGGTGTGTCATTAACTCCCTGAAGTAGTTTCCAGTTGCTCCAGTCGTATTTTAAATCCCCCTGGGCTCATTGTTTTTACTGCAATATAAAGTTGTGTGCCTCCATGAAAACAGCACAACCATGGATAAAAGTATAGAGAACTGAAAAAATGCACTTTGTTTTTTTTTTTTGGCCCTCATTCCTTCTTCAGGGCCCCTGGAGGTCTGAAACGTGCATGAGCGTTCACATTAGCCTCTATATCTAGAACCTGTGCAGTTTGGTCCAAATTGATTAAGGAATGTGTGAGATTTTGACCTTTTTAGCTCGTTTTGAAGCATTTGGACATGAAAGGGTTAACCGTAGAGTCAGAAACAGGGCCGTGCTCGGGCCCCTTTTGAGCTAACTCTCTGAAAAAAAATATGCAAGGTCAGGGGGTGGTCTAGTAGGAGTGTGTCCGATTTGGTGTCACTAGACCCAAAAATGACCGAGCAGGAATGATTTTTACATGTTTGAAGGCCTCAGGCTTCATCACTACTAGTAGGCCTCACTGCTGAAAAAAGCAGGTTCCCGTGGGCCTAGACCCTTGAAAACAGATACAGTGCTTCATGTGACTGCTCTGAATAGTCCCACACAATATCAGACTTGAATTCCACTGGGAATGACTTTTATGATACTTGATATGTTGCACAAAATGTCTCCTTCATTTGAAGTCTTCAGATTTAGTGACCCTTGACCCCTTCAAAGGTGTTTTCACTGCAGACTTGCTCCCAGAGCATTCAGCACACCCTGTTCTATGACTTTATGCTCTTTGGTGCACTTTGATTGATGTTCTCACACTGTTTCTCATTCATTTTAACAAAGGCCCCTGTTCCAGTGTCTTTTTTGCTCCTATTTTGCCGTTGTAGGTCCTGGTGGTCTGAAAACGTACACCAGCATTGCTTTAGGACCCAATATGAAACATGTACAGATTGGTCCAAATTGGTCAAAGAATCTGTGAGATTTTGACCTTAATTGGCCTTTTGGACATTAAAGGGGCACACAGTGTGTCCTCTGCTTGTCTTGAATCATAAATCAACGTCAGTAAATTTCTTGCTCCTTAATTAGAGATGTAAACGAGATGCCATATTCATTCAATATTCATTACGGTACTGGATGGTTTAAAAAACAAAACTTTATTGCACTATGTCAGTGAACAAAACAAACAATGTACACTGGACCATGATGTATGGATTGTACTTTATTTCATGGGGAAAAAAGTATTTAATAGGCTGCATAAACACACCCACCAGGAAATTACGTCAATTTGTTCATTGTCTAATTAATCGAAATCCAAAATATTAAAAAACATGATGCTTTTGTCGGGAGCGAGTGATAACATCCGGATTTTCTCAAAAACGGGGAATATTGAAAACTTTAAAATAAAACTAAAAGAGCATTATGTAGCACAAAATTTTAGTTATTAATTTACTGGGTTGCTTGGGAATAGAAATTTGTAAAATACAATAATTCATTAAATTAAATCTTAAACTTAAATGTAGTGACTGTAATGTCACTGTTTATGTGATTTATGTTATGGTTGGTTTCTGAGGTAGATTATTCTTTAATTATTACTGTTAGGTCATGGTATCTTTGAAGAAGAAAAGTTTATTTTTATAATTCAAGGTGGGAGTATTATGTGTTGTATGCTTTTGGTTAGGACAGGTTTTGTATATGTATGTTATTTGTATTGTATACGTGTATTTTTGTATGCATTGTTTATGTATTTTGTAATTTGATTTGTATGCATTTTGTGTACATGTTGCTTTTTGGTGTTGTCACAAATGAAATTATGAAGACTCCAGGAAGAATAGCTGCTGCTTTGCAAAAGCTGATAGGGGATTTTAATAAAACAAACAAACAAACAAACAAACAAACAAACTGATGTAAAGTTCTTTATATATGTGTCTTTATTAGTTAAAAGACAGGACATTGTAATTGTAAGATGTCATTGATTTACACCTGCATTTTGTGCTTCATGGCGCTAGGTGTGCTGTTTGCATGTTGGACATTGTTTTACACAGACACCACCGAAGAAGAAAGGTGCAGCAGGTTCTGCACGTAGTTCTCCCCTGTGTTTTGCCGACCACGGTCAGAAAGCGGACAGCAGCAAAGCCTCAGGCATTACAGCGACACCAAAAAAATATACATTTTAATTTCACAGTATTCGTTCAGTTCTTGTGTGTGATCTTTGGTTTGTTATTACGATGAATCTTTCACGTCTCGGAGTGGAATTGTTACGTTTCCCACCGTTGCTATGGTGGTTGCTATGGACGCTTCCACGGGCTAAAGAAAGACAGGGGGATCTTGTTGTGGGCAGGAATGAAGTTTTTAGATCGCTGTGCGCTGACTGGTGTATGGATGAGCTCAACAAATGATTGCGGTAAAAGCACGTTCATGGAAATAAATACGGTTGTTTGCATTGACAACGAGCGACTTGTGGATCATTGAAATGCAACTTGTTAACAAGGGAGCGAAGCGCGTCAACTAATGAAAGGCCGGGGAAGACATCTCAGTAACTAGCAGTAATCACCAAGAGTTACATAAATGATTTAACAACTCAAAAAATTACACAATGCAACAATACAAAAATAAACACACCGCTTGTTTTCGTTTTGGCAGCGTCCTAATCAACCAACATAACGTACAAAATGTGACACTGTCACAATTTAATGCCGTGAAGTGAAATTCAGCGTAAAAACAAACCAAACCAAAGATAATTTCCAATAACTGAATGGTTAATGTGAAAGTGTTATATATATTTCTCGCTAAAAATGTCATCAAAATGTTTTTATCTGTCCAAACTATCTTAAAATAATGCATTTTCCACGGAAAATAAAAGGAACAGCCGCCATGTTTTCATTTTGAGAAGCCTGCAGCAAGCAGTCACGTGACCCTTCGTCAGACCCATAGAAAAGAATTGCGGGAAAAAACGTGAGCATCTCACAATTTTCAGGGCCAAATTGTGAGATTGTAACGTTTTGCATTGTGGACAAACGTGACTATGTCACAATTTGATGTGAGACTGGGTTGAATATGGAAGGCTAGTTTTTTTTTTTTTTTTTTACATTATTTTGCCCATAGCCATTTAAAGAAAGGAATAGTTACTTATTTCTATTTCTATTTCTATCTGCATCCTAATTAAGTTCCAGATATGCAGATAGAATCCACCTTCTGCATCTCGTGCTCAATTACTTGAGATCTCTAAATATTTTCGTGGTCAAAACTGTTAAAGTAAAATGTTTGTAAAGTTGTACTTGTTGTACATGATATCTAAATGCACCTTACTATTTGATTTCCCTCTCCTTCATTCCTCCTCTGTTCTACTTGAAGCACAGATGTAGATATAAAAGTGCCTGACACTTTCAAATTTTCTAATTTCTCGCATGCAATTCACAGTTTCTGTCTGTGATTCCAGTTGTCTACCTGTTGGACTGATGTTCTGTAACAGGCCATCGTTGCCACCCACTTAGCTCTCATTCAGTCATTTGTCTGGCTCCTTCCCCTCCCCAGGAACACTTCCTCTCAGCCTGTAAAATGATCACCGGATGGCTACTTGATTTCCCTCTCCATTTCTCTGTCTCCTCTCCTCTCCTCTCCTCTCCTCTCCTCTCCTCTCCTCTCCTCTCCTCTCCTCTCCTCTCCTCTCCTCTCCTCTCCTCTCCTCTCCTCTCCTCTCCTCTCCTCTCCTCTCCTCTCCTCTCCTCTCACCCCTCATCACCTTATTTTTCTCAATCCTCCCTCTCCTTTCCCCCTCCTCCATCATTTTCGTCTTTCTTCCGCTGCTCTTTTCCTCCCTAAAATGGATGCTGGTCCCTGGGGAGTGGTCAGTAGAGAACAGAGGAAGGAGGTGGCACTTACTGTAGAGCTAAGCACTGATGCTCCTCAAAAGAAGGCTGTTCATTCACAAAGGTATTAGGTGTTGGCAGTTAAAGATTATGAGACAGACGCTAGAATGTCTTTGAAATGATTTCTTGTCTCTTAGTTAAAACTGATTAACACAATTTGTTGGATTTAACTTGATTTAATTCCCATTGTTATGCAAAGCTACTTCTCTCAGTGTTCTTATCGGTTAAGCTCAGTTTTGACAAAATATGGAAACATGTATATTGTTTATAGTATACATTTTGTATTCATTGGTAGAAAAATATCTCATCTCCAAGATCCAAGTGTCACTGAGACCGAGGACAAGAACATATCCCTGCATATCTAAATACCGAACAAAAATGATACCTTTAAAACCCCACAGGACTCTGTTTGTGACTGGCCCATTTGTAGAAAGCAGGAGTTTTGTCATTTGATCTGATCTGGTAAAGGTTTTATGTGAACCAGTTTGTGGTTTTGGCCTGCATTTAGGCAGAGGTTTATGGAAGGAAGTGCACCTTTCACAATTTATGTTCTAAACTACAGATTGTTTCCAGTGCTCAGCTTGTGAAGATCAAAATTAGCTTCATGTTAATTGTAAACCAGTGTGCATCATCGGTCTGTTGGCATTATAAAATTTAAAATGAAGTTCTTTAATGGTGTAAATAAATTGGCATTTATGTGTACCAACTCACCATGGAACCTATCTACACTTGCAGAATACACTCGAGCTGGATTTCAACTTGAAGGCCCCTGTTTAAAACCAAATTCTATCTTCTGTAGTGGATGGCAAATATATGAGATGCTGAATATATCCAGGAGAATATCTAAATTTTTATACTACAATGGCTGTCTGCATACTCAAACATGTCAAAAAACTAATTTCAGGCTGCATGTTGACCCATGCAAACATAGACAGATGATGAAATGTCATACAGTACCTTGAAGTTTTTCAAAAAGTACAATTTGAGCTTCAGCTGAATAATATTATAGAAATGAATGCTTTTTTTTGTTGCATAATTTGACCTTTTGACCTCTGATTTCTTCTCCATCATTAACATAAAATTTTAAAATGCTGTGATCAAATCATTACTTTCAGTTTAAACACACCATTTATGTAAACTATGAATCTGGCTACATTCAAAAACAAGAGATGATGCAAATCAGGAGAATACATGTTCATAAAATCACAGCTGATAGCTCTCTGTTTGAGACAGTCGGTAGCTTGTTGTTCAAATCACAACATATTGCGTGGCTGCATCACATATTCAGGCTTCTGTTGGTGGAGCTACAAGGAGACTTTCCGCCACAAACTGCACACTGATCCAGCTCTGCACCAATCTGGAGCCTGGTGCCCCCCTGTTGTTGCGTGATCAGACAGTCTCAGGGGCCCCCGGTCGCACTGGCTGACTCCACTCCTTTTCAATGGGGTCTTCCGCTGTCATAGTCACAGCTATGGCCCTGAATTCCCGTACACACATCACACATACCCGGTCCCTAAACATCCAGCAGCATGTGCGCACACACTCGTAGACACCAGGGGTGGCAGAGGCTGGAGCCAAAGGGGGGTGCGGGGAGGGTGGAGGGAGGGGAGCAAATGGGGATAGCCCCGACCGGAGGCACGCTTCTAGACTTGTGGATGAGGCAGAAAAGCCATTATGGATTGTTATGGTTGGCTGATCGCTCCCTTTCAGCTGCTGAGCTGCAAACAAAAGCGGCAGGCAGAAGCTAAAATAATGGATCTCTTTTCCACACGCCCCCTCCGGAGCGTATCTGACTTTATGTGATCACAGATGCATGTTGGGAGGCGGAGGGGAGTGTGTGCGTGCGTGTGCATGCGTTTATAAGCGCATGTGGCTATGCATGTGCGCCTTTTTAAATGCGTGGCAGAGAAAGAGGAGAGACCGCGAAAAAGGGGGAATGCAATTTTTTATTAATAGCTGCAAATGCAGGCGAGCGTTTCCTGAATGGGTTCGAAAATATTACACTTTCATTGACCACAAATGTTCATGGGAGTTGATGTGCAAAAAGGTATTAGTATGATCCTCAGGTGTTACCAGGGAAACAAAGCTATATTTAGTAAAACACACACACACATACACACACACACAAATGCACGCATACATAAGTGTGGACACAAACTCCCACACAAACATGAAAAGGACCACATCTTATTGAGAAAGATGCTGCACTGCTCTGCTCGCTTAAGTTAAATTGTGATGTTGAATATTATCAACAGTGAGTGAATATTCAGGAGAAGAAGAATAGACTCATTGGTGATGGCTGAAAAAAACATCCTGTTGCCATTCAGAAAAAATCTGGGTTTTAAAAAATTGTGCAGATTTCTGAATATAATGTTGCTATTTGCTGTTTTATAAACAGCCGGTCTATTATCTGTTAGCCTTGATCACTGACAGCACAATGACAGTGACACATTGGCTGCTGTTATGTCACTGGGCTTCGGTGACATTGAGGGGACTTACAGCTATCCATCCATATCCATCCATCCATTAGTCTATAAATAGAACTGGAGCCATTTATAGACCAATGGCACACTGTGAAGCCTGAGTGCTGCAGGACAGGATTAGGTCTCAGTTCTATTCTTTTTATGTATTTGCATAAACCTGTGACAGGGATTCAAAAATAGAACAAAATACTTACTATGTAGGCTATTACAACCTAGAAATATACAGCAGAGGCATTTTTGTATATTTATGGAGTTTTGGGCAAAAGCAGATGCTCCAGAGTCAGACAGTTGCACAGAATGACTGTGGGCTTATTTAGTCCGCAGTATACTTGAACAACAAGCAAGTCAGTAAAATGCTGGAAATTGCAGTAAAGACAGACCATTAATTTGCAAATTACACATTTATAAGGTCATACCATAGAATGTCCTTTTCCAGGCTACAAAACCGCTGAGTATGAACATGCCAATGTTTAAGCTGGCTGAGCTTTAAAGAACTCGGCTGTCTTATTCGAAGAGACACCAGAGAAGCTCACTGTGGAGCTGACTCACACCCCGCCTTAAGATTGACACCATTTTTTTCAGCCTCTTTGGGAACTGTACTAAAATGGGAACGCAAGTCAAATTTATTCATAAAGCACATTTAAAAACAACAATAGTTGAGTCAAAATCCTGTGGAATTAAAACAGCAAACCATAACACACAAAAAACAAATGACTGAAAGATAAGTCTGAATAAAATATACATATACTACTGTTCACAAATTTGGGGGTCACTTGGAAATGTTCTTATACTTGAAAGAAAAGCATTTTTTTCAATGAAGATAGCATTAAATGAATCTGTGTGATATTTCTTGTCGGTCTCATCTACCATCGCCGGCAATAAGGTGAAGAAAACAAACCCACAAAGCAATGTTGCAATGTAATTGTGTTAAGGCTTTTATAGACCAGAGTGGAGTCATTTTCAGTAGTCAAATTAATTCACTTATTGAATTAATTTCATTTTAAATTAATAGGCTCTTTATTATGGGACCATATTCAGTATTTCACAGTACAGAATTTTTCATTGTTTGATATTTCAGTATCATTTCAGGAGTATAAAATGCTCAGTTTATCTCCGTTAGCTGCTGGGAAGACAGTGCAGATGCCTGACCTTTTTTCTTGTTGCATTAATAAGCAACAAATACCTCTATCACCTCATTGTAATGGGAAAATCATTTCCTTATATACAAAGGTAAATTGTAGGAAATGGGAGTGGTGTGGCCACAGGTGCGCTTATAATACCGCTCACTCTGTATGCCATACACGAGCCCAAGATGCGTTTTCAAAGAGCAGCAATTTTTTCATTTCATGTTCGAACTTGTGCCACCGATGGAGAAAAGGCTGCCTGTGTTGTCAGCGTCAAACAAAGACTACACATGCAAAAGAAAAAAAAGATAAAAAATGCTAATGACACAAGTCGAAACACCTGCACCCATTGTTTTCTTCATAAGCCGTGCTGGGATATGCCACTATTCTGTTTCCCGGAGTCAACACACGTCAACTTTCCAAAAGAGCAGCACGTTTGTCACATTTGCCCCCCAAACTTCCCCTTTCCGCTTCATGACATATGAGGATGCGTCACTTGATGCGCGTCAGCTTCTGAGTGTTGCATTTTACCGGCTAATTACACAAATATCTAACCTATTCACTGTCGGCACAAAATAGCCCTTTGAAGCAGGAAAAAGCCAATCTGTTTGTATTGGGGAAGTATGACACACTTTAAAAGATTCGCCAGTTTATTCCCCCAATCAGCTATTGTGTGAGGAAAAACTGCCTACCTTATAAGTCTAAAATATAGTTTGCTTCATGTCTCATTATGTGTCAATACTTTCATAATCGGCAGAAGTAAAATAAGTTGTGTTTATGTAATTAATAAGCTGTAGGTGTTCCACCTCCTCTATCGAAATACATTAATTTAACCACGTGTTCAATTCACACGAAGAGACTTGAGCAACACAACTTTTATCTGAATGGAAACATCAGAGGTTGATGAGGTTCTTGCAGTCGATGACACTCATTTATTCCACAGTTACAAAACTACTGTAATCAAAATTCAACATCTGTGTGGTTTATAAAACTACAGAGTGTGTTACGTGTCTGACTTTCCCTTCTTCTTCTTCTTCTTCTTCTTCTTCTACATTTCTTCTATACCCACATGTAAAACAGAGAAAGATTAAGATAAAGATAAATCACGATGGTTGAGGGGAAAAATAATCTTGTGAAACTAGACCTGAATAACATTGCAGTACATTAAACAGGCATATTTCTTTGTACGTTTGACAGACACCATTTGTTATCTGGGTTTTTTTTGGACCTCAGTGGTATGATGGTGCAGACTGAGCTCTTCAGCTTTTTCCCACCCAGCTTGACACGAAAAGTGCACTGACTCAGTGTTCAAACTGTTATTTCCTCTCATTGTGCCCGATTCAAACACGCACACTCACACACAATTGATTCTAGGTGATGAATTTTCCAATGAGCTTGTGTTTTTTTTTATGTCTATTTCCATCTAAATGACGTAAATCAAAGATATTTTTATTTTGCTGATGTGTTCTGAAGGTCAAGTGTAGATATTTGTCATGCAATAGTTATCAAGCCATTTAAACTCATATGAGGAAATCTGTTAGCAAACACTGCAGTCATTGTAAGGCTGTATCAAGACACCAAATAGAAAAAAAAATTAAAACTCCCCGCCTTTTCTTAATTCATTTTTGTCTCATTCCTATTCCGATCATCAGGGCTCAGAAATAAATAAGTGTGACAAGACTGACAGCCAAGGCAGTTTTTCTTGAAGTCCAGCGAAGTGGAAAATATAATGCAGTGTTTGTTGATGTCAGGAAATACACTGACATATTGAACTATGTTGAGGCCTGAGACACATCTAATTGAACAGTCCTGTGATATATTGTGCTCAACCGCACTCAAAACCCTCAGGAATGTTTCATCATTTTCATTTCAGTTGCACATTGAATCGTAACTTGATATTTTGTCACACTGAGGGGAAAATGTTGAAATAGCTCCAGTAAGAGACGCTGAAGCAGAGACGAAGAGTCTTATGGTGTCAAAGCAAAAAAATCAGTTTGGTTCAATGTTTCCTGATTACCTGTACCATTCTTTATTATTTATTATTTATACTGTCACAATGATTGTTGTAGCATCCAGTCTACGGTATGATGAATAAAATGTAAAAAAAAAGAAAAAAGAAAAAGAGATATGTTTACTGATGTATAAATCCAAGTAGACAGCACTAGTAGGGAATAAAATCCATCATGAAATATGAATATGTATTTATTTGTTAAAGCTTATGTGTGGGGCATGTTATTATATAAATTAACATTTGTTACAATGTTAATTAAGCCTGGCCACATTTCCCTCTAGGCCATCACTGATTTGCCAGAGTTGAAGACGAAAGTAACTGTAGCATTGGAAACAAAATAGGCTACAGCAGTTCAGAGTATGGGAGAGCACGGCAACTTTATTTGATGAAAAAAAATTAAGGCCATCAACAACTTGCACTTGTGTAATTAGCCCAATTGCAAAAGTTGCAGACTGCAGGGCTCGCGAAATAAAAACAGCGACAACCATTTCCAAATGAATTTATTGCTTCAGAAACGTAAAGTGTTTCACTAACACTAGATCGTGGATGTATGTGAGCCATGAATGAGATCAGAACATCCAGAAGATCGTTTCCTGGAACCAAAACTGAGCTGCAACATGAAATGAGTCACAACTGTTGGACGTTTCCAGTTGTTGAATGTTGTCGTTGTTGCCCCTTGTGGCCATATGGGAAATGAACAACCATTACAACAACACTTTTTCACCAACTGTCAGTCACATGTGGTGTTTCCTGTGTTTCCCTCCAACCTCTGAGAGGCGTGATATGACATTTATGGCACAGGAGGAAGAGGATAGTGCACTTGATGGCTTAGATTGTACTTTCAAACTGTATTTTTCTGTTTTACAGGTCAGGAACTGAAATGCACATCTGGTTAACTTAGGATAAAAAACAGCCAGAGGAGCTAACTTTCTAGCAATAGAGATGGCATACGACAAGGAATACAGGGAACTGATCTTTCCAAGCAATGGAGAGAAAAGTAGTTTATTTTGCCAAATAACATGAAAATAAATTCTTCATCATGTGATATTAATATATTGATTTCATGACATGTCTTTATTGTTTTTCTTTGTGTAGAAATGTGGTCCATTTTGGGGTTCAGTAAAACACAAATGCACTGATGGATAAACAGCATTCTCTGCAGCAAAACAACAAAATACTCAAGATTACGTAGCCCCATATGAGTAACATTTCCTATCCAAGAAGAAAACACAGGGTGCCTGTGTAATGTCAGTCCTGGTAATGAGTGATTCTTGGTCATGTGTGAGTAATAAAGCCCAGCACACTGTTTATTTCCTCGGCTTGACCTCTTTTCAGAGCATGCAAAACTCAGATTATTACACTATTTGCAGTGACTGTTCTCAGAGGTCTCCGTTTGAACACATATAATGTAAAATAAATCTTGTGCACTGGCCTTTTGTGTGTGTGGTTGACAGTAGTGGCTTTAATGCAGCAAGGAAAACAGTCTATTATCATATTTTGCAGTGATATTTAAAGCACCTTTGACAAATCCACAAACATTTCACCTCTGTTGACCTCTTTTTACTCTTTTTTCCCCCCTTTTCTGCCTCTTATCTGTGTTGCTCCGTCTCCGTTTGACTCTGCTCTGCTCTCTCTCTCTCATTCGTTTCCCCCTCCGGTCTTCCCATGGGCCCACAGGAGATGATAAGGTGATGTCATACCTCCGCTTCCTGGCGATGTGAGTAACTGTACACTGTGTGCCTTGGGCCATGGCAGGCAGTGTGTACGTGTGAGGGAATGTGTGTGTGCGAGCAGCAAGAGGGTTGTGTTTTTGAATGAGAGAGACAAATGGAGAGAAGAAGAAGAGCAGGAGAGAGTCAGCGGTGGAATGATTGCAAAAGCTGCTCGGCCAAAAATGTTCCTGAATAAACACAGACGATCCACTTTACAGGGTTTGCAACACACACACACAGAGGAAATTCACAAGATTTTGATGCAGTCATGATGTGTTTCTGACAACATGCACATTCAGAACTGCTATGTTCAACCTGAATGACCTTATGGATCATCTGTTCCTCTTAATCCAACCCCCATTCCTTGAGTTGCACTTAAGCACAGCAGCAGCAATATCACTGCTCCTCCCTCTGTGTCGACACAGGATGCATTCAGGCACAGTATTGAGCTGTAGGTCACCTGCTTTGGCATCTGCTCAGGGCCCAATACACAATCACTGTAGTTACGCCTGCAAATCACAGGAAATTGACTTCAGCGGTGAAATTTCTGGGTGTATAACATGATTAAAACACAGTTTATTAGGCTGCCAGGGTAGATGGGTGGATAGATTAAAACAGGAGTGGATGTTGCATCAGACGGGCTTAAGAGAGATGATGGAAAAATGTGGCTGAAAGATCTCACTTTTCTCCTCTGTTTAGTTAATTTAAGACACAAAATCATCTTGGTCAGATTTAAGGGAAGATCAGGGTTTGGGTTAGCCTAGCCACGCTAGACAACCCACGGCAACGAATTTAATTCTCTGCCAGCGTCGGTCTAGTTACCCTCGGTACCTCGAGGTTGGATGCTCCTAAAACTGGCCGACGAATCACCATGAAGTGTAGAGTCAGAAGGCGGGCGTAACTAAGTGACGGCAGAGGTGCGACGATTCTGACAGAAACAACTAGCCTAGCCGCGCTAGACAACCCACGGCAACAAATTTAATTCTCTGCCAGGGTCGACAACAGTCGTTGAGTTCCATTAGCACCAAATCTGAATAATCTTTCTGTTAACATGTCTGTAATATACTTGAGCTTCACCCATTGACTGTATAAATAAGACAATAAGGCTTCACCGAACTTGCGCATCCTCTGATTTCCGGCGCTCTAGGAACTACGTCAGCCTATTCGTTGCGCTGATTGGTTGTATACCTACCCAATTGCTGCAGAGTGATTTGAAAGACAACCTTTTAGCCCGCCTCCCTTCCTGTCGAGAGTTCCAAGACCCTTGCGTCTTCAGACCTGGGTCTAGCGCGGCTAGGCTAGGTTTGGGTGAAAACAGAGAACCTTTGCTGTCATTATTCCGATAATAAACACAAGATTGTGGTGATAGAATGGTCAGAAATGGTCACAAACACGACTCTCATCTTAAAATCCAAATGTGATGCTCTCAGCTATGCCACTCAATTCCTTCTTTTCTGCTACTGTAGCTGTTGTGGCCACTAGATTACTGTTAAAATGATACAAACAATACAAGAATTTTCTAACAGGTTTGTCCACTCAACAGAGTTTGCTCAACCCATCTGTATAACATAGGGACGAAGGTTTATATTATTAGATTATGGACGCATGCCACCAAGTCAAAAACTGATTCTTTTTATCTTGTTTTCTGTAGCTTTTTACAGTAATGTTGTCCTTGACAGGTTCGTATTTCTTTTAGCCAAATTTGGGTTTTTACTGTCAATCCTGGTAGTAGCAAATAAACTTAGGGGACAGTGATAAATTCAAACTAGAAAAATTCAAATGGCAAGCGTTTGAAAAAGTATTCCCAGTGTTTTATAATAAATGGATGTTCCCAGTGACTTTAGATTGCATGTACATTACTCATCACTGTTTTCTGCACAAGTATACAGTATCCCTTTATACAGTTTTCCAACAAGTAGAGCAGTTCCCTTCATGCTAAAGCAATGCAATTCTCTGAATGTACAACCGACATATTAGTTTTCTGCATTAATGAAGGTCCACATTTGGAAGCAGAATCCTGGATTTTTGATGACAGAGTTCCCAAAAAGAATTTCCTTCGAAAGAAAAGGCAAAAAAGGTGCTCACAATGATGGGTTATACATTGTGCACCCTTTTCAAGTTTCCAGGTTTGTGGAAATGTATGTCCATACAAAATTAACATAAGTGGAAGCTATTTTTTTAATAAATAACTTTTGTTTTAAAAGGATATGTTTGAAAATGGTTGAATACATTACAAGTATGGTTTTACAAAGTTGTATAATTAAGCTATTACTGTTATAATTAAAGATGGCACACATGAAACAAAAAAGACTTTTACTTGTTTCCTTTTTTATCTAAAGATGTAATGAAATACAGCCCAGTTGTGCTCACTCCTTGTTTGGCAGCTGAATAAACCTCCCACTGTTACACTAACATATTTGTTATTTTGAGCAAGAAGTTCTTGGCATTCATTTTTTAGTAAAATTACACTGTCAAAATCTTGGGGAGGGAAGTGGAGAGAGCTGGCTGGAGCAGAGGGAATCTGACAATAAATAAAGTCCTGGAAAAAGCCAGATTCCCCCCTCCCGATGTACCCGTAAGTCCTGCCTGCGCCCTGAGCCCGGGGCAGGTACACTGGACGGCAGCATGAAGCTGTAAAACAATGTTGAGATGGTGCCTGAAGCAGTTCCCTTATAAATCAAACATAAAACCGTGCTGGCTCTGCAGTCCATCTTGGCCCGCAGCAGCACTTTGAACAGTGATCACGTGGAGCTTTCACCTTTATTGAGAGCAGAGGCTTTTTTTTTTTTTTTGCTGCTTCACTGGTGCACTTAAATGGATAGCACTGTGTGCTTTTTTAAGCTTGTACCATTGTTGCTGATTCTGTCATCAGTGGTCAGCAAAAGTGAGGAAGGTGTTTGGAGATTACATAATCTGCAAAGCTAAAACAGAAAATTGAAGGATTTTTGCGTATCTTTTGAAACGACGGATGAGACACATTTAGAGGTTTTAAGCACTTTAAATGGTCACACAGTACCATCAATGAGGCATCTAATTAGTTCATTCTGCAGCATGACAACGACCCCAAACCTACAGCCAAAAAGAATAGTTTTTGTTGCCAAAGAATATGGAGAACTGCAGCAGATGCTATAGCTCACAGAGAACCCTGAACTCAACATTGTGAAGTCAGTCTGGAATTACTTGAAGAAACCAAGCAGCGGCTGAAAATCTAAGCCAAGGAGTGAATTTCCATAGATGCCACGTTAAAATGCATTTCATTAAATGTCAACTTAACCCTTTAAAGGGCACTCATTGAATTACTTTGAAATGTGAAATTTCAACCCTAGAGTGTCATTGGAGGATATACTACGGTACTCAGCTGCAAAATGTGTGAGTTTCGTCAACTAACCATGGTTAGCTTTGACGTTTCGGCCACAAAAATGGAAGAGGACCGTGCCACAGTCTGTCTTTTTCATCTTCGGAGAAAAGAGAAAGTTTAATACGTTCCAGGCCTCTGCTGATTGGTCAAATGCCATGTTGTAGTGTGCTGTAACCATAGACAGTCTATGGCTGTAACGTAAAATGATCTTTGCTGAAGAAGATGGCTCCAAAAACGAGTCAATCCATAGACTTGCATTTAAGATGCCCAACCTTGCAGCAGAAATAAACATGTTTACAGCTTAGTATGTAATGGGTTTGCTCCTAAAAGCAAATTTCCACCTTTGTGATGATTGTACATGGGAGGAATTTTTATTTAACTCACCACCTGAGAAACTGTTAGGGCTTAAAGTTATACATAATGAAAGGCATGGTCGCTATGACAGTTCACGGCAAAGAGACGTTTACTTCCACCACTTAGCCCATTTTTGAGGTTAGCCAGGAGTCAGGAGGACACCACAATAAACTTCAAAACCACTCTACACCTGAGTTAAAAAAAGGGCTACAGCAAATATACTTTAAAAGAAATACACTGCTGCCCAAAAAACATGTATCTGTGAAACTGCTATTACTAAGAACAGAGAGTAATTAAGTTGTTCTTTGTGTTGCAATAAAAGGATGGTTAAAATTTTCCAATCGTGTTTAGACCACTCAAAACACTTGATATTATATTTTGTTTCCGCTCCCTGATCTGAACCAGACTTTGTTCCTGCTGCAGGGTTTGAGGCCCTTCATGATGCTTAGTGCAGTCGCAAGTGAACATAATCCGGGCAACTATTACGTTCTTCCATAGACTAATTTAATTTTAAAACAGCAGCAGTAGTTTTTCTCGTCTCTTCTCTCCTACTATCTTCCTTTGCTTCCTCATCAGTCCTTTTCGGTCACCTTTCCATCAGGCCGCACTTTCCACCTCTTCACCTACTGAGGTCAGCAGACAATGAGCCACTTCAAAAGGCTGCTTTCCTTTAGACATTCCTTCTGGAGAACGGGAGAACAATTATAGCTGCTCCTCTGGTGTGGGAACACACAAAAAAGGATGTTGCCTAAAAACAGAAAGGAAAGGAAGTGGCGATAGAATAAAATAGGGAGTGAGTAAGACAGAAAAGAAAGAGAGAGGAAGCCACAGTATCCTGCAATGACATGGTCGCAGCCGCAAGCAAACACTATGAGATATCTGGGACATGTGGAATGTTAGATATTTGCCATAAATAGGCTTCAGCTGTTTGTTCAGAGGTCTATTTTTCCCCCCAGTTGGACACGATTTTTTTCGTCTGCCTTTTATTTTCATGTTCTGAATGACAGGAAAGGGAAAGGGAAGAGGAAGAGATAAGAGGTTAAACTTGGACGTTTCTTTCCCAGAAAGGAGACTGGGCAGCGACGCAGAGAAGAGTGGGAGTAATGGCTTTGCTTACGCATTTACTGCCAGAATAAGAATTATTCCATGACAACTTCCAGGGAAACGAAAAGAGGATACTGCAATGTCCTTTTCATCATGTTCTTGACACTAGTGAAGTCATGCCTTTGCTGTCTGTTAAAAGAGGAGGCTTTCTGCTCCTGTTGGGACATAAAAAATACAGATGATTTCTGTTCCACCCTAGTTCTTTTAACTGTAATTTATTAATGAAGAAAAAGTGTAACAAGTGATTGTCTTTGTCAACAAAAATACAGTTCCAACTCCTACAAGGAGCTGAATTATGGAGAGATATGAAGAAGCAAAACGAATGCTTCTTAAAATTTGTCCTAAATTTATTCCGACAGCTTACAGATATTTGAATTCTACCTACCAAAACATAAAAATCCTGACATCCTCCTCCATACTAGCAACGTGATTTCCCATGTTTACTTGTACGTCGCAATACTAACAATCATTCTGATCTTAATTATTTGATTCATTGCTTGGAAAATCAAGAATTTCCTTCCAGTGGCCCACCTGATGTCGCGCCTGCAGTTTTGGTTTCTATTTTGATGTTATAATGGGGATATAAGTGAATAATGCCGAAACAATTGAACAGTAGGCCCTTTCCTTTCCACTGAACGTC
This sequence comes from Acanthochromis polyacanthus, assembly GCF_021347895.1. Taxonomy (NCBI): domain Eukaryota; kingdom Metazoa; phylum Chordata; class Actinopteri; family Pomacentridae; genus Acanthochromis; species Acanthochromis polyacanthus. The sequence continues at coordinate 6,936,381 of NC_067129.1, forward strand.
ATCAGGAAGTGGAAAACGTCACACATACTTGGGAACATGCAGTGATTAAAGGTGTTCTCAAGGGAAAGAAGCAGAGTTCAGTTTCCACCCAACAATAGTCTGAGACATAAGAAGAAATCAAGAGAAATTGAAACTAATATTCTGACTTTAATCATATAGTGTGTGTGCATGGTGTGTGCGATCATTTCTGGTGTCAGACTGCAGTGTCAGTAGTGTGCAAATTTCCAGGATTATCAAAGCATAAAAAGAAAAACAGAAAGTGTGATGACTCCACGATTCCATTCAGGATATTTTTGACCATCGCAGGCGTCATCGCTGCAGTTGGCCTGTGTGTGAGAGTGTATTTGTGTATGTGAGACATCACAGCTGAGAAGACAGGCTGATTTCCGGTCTCGATGAGGTGTGTGTGTGTGTGTGTGTGTGTGTGTGTGTGTGTGTGTGTGTGTGTGTGTGTGTGTTTTCTCAGCTCAAACAATGGATGACACTTCTGCCATATTTGTGGAAGTAGAAGCAGTGATTTCGAGAGTCACACTTAGAATGTGTGGGACTGTGTGTGTTTGTACAAGTCATACCGAGTGCAGGTGTGACAGAGGAAGCAATCCCTGTCTCTTGTCCTCCGTCTCTCACAGTTTTCAAGAAAATTTTCAGGAATGTTGGAAGCGCAGAGAGGACTGGAAGTGTTTAATAAAGCATAGCTCTCTACGATGTCTGGTAATGATGGTTACAGTTACAAAAATGTGGTTATGATAAGCAAAAAAGCAAACATTACTTGCAGGTTTGTTCTGGGTTATAAATTCTTGTATGACAGTCTAACCCAGCTGAATCAACATTCTTGCTTTCTGCCTTTCTGCATGTAAGCCACATCACTTCCTGGGTTTTCACTGAATGTGCAGAATCAAACACAATAAGCAAAACTGGAGTGTTCTACAAAATCACCAAATCTATTGACATTGCTTCTGTTAAGGATAATGATTTCTCCTCACAGTAAGAAATCAGTACGCTTAATAGACACAGTATGCCACAATTACAGTAGGTTTAGTTTATGAGTATCAACCAGCAATGCTTACAGTTTTCAAACACTCACAGTACATAAGGATGGAAAAATGAGACAGAGCTGAATTTCCTGAACCACGGTTTTTAAGCCCAGGGTTGAGACTCTTGCTTTCACCAAATCTGCAAAACTCCCAGCTAAACCCAAAATCAGTAACAAAGTGGAGTGTGAGTGGAGCTGAGGCAGGCCATGCAAAAGTCTCTGACCTAACAATAAAAAGAAAGCAAAATCAGCCCACTAGGACCTGAGAGCTCTTAAACACATTCATTTTAAATGTCAAACTCTTTAAGGAAGCACCTATGCAACTGAAAGTTATTACTATGTTTTTGTATTATCTTAGTAT